>NW_027478499.1:0-600000 GCF_051014685.1 Ptiloglossa arizonensis
AAAATTTTGAGTTTCTCAAGCGTTTCTTACCTCCAAACTGCCATATCTCGCGAACAGATTGACCAATTCGCAAAATTTCTGTTGCATCTGAAAGTAGAAACTAGCCCGATTACAACGGTGTGCGTACTTTTCCCCTAGGCCGTTCTAGTTATTCGTTTCGAGCATCAGATCTGCGAAAATTTTGAGTTTCTCGAGCGTTTCTTACATCCAAACTGCCATATCTCGCGAACGGATTGACCCAATCCGCAAAATTTCTGTTGCCTCTGAAAGTAGAAATTCGCCCGATTACAAATGTATGCGTACTTTTCCCCTAGCCCGTTCTAGTTATTCGTTTCGAGCAACAGAACTGCGAAAATTTTGAGTTTCTCAAGCGTTGCTTACCTCCAAACTGCCATATCTCGCGAACGGATTGACCAATCCGCAAAATTTCTGTTGCATCTGAAAGTAGAATCTCGCCCGATTACAACGGTGTGCGTACTTTTCCCCTAGGCCGTTCTAGTTATGCTTGTCGAGCATCAGAACTGCGAAAATTTTGAGTTTATCAAGCGTTTCTTGCCTCCAAACTGCCATATCTCGCGAACGGAATGACCAATCCGCAAAATTTCTGTTGCATCTGAAAGTAGAAACTCGCCCGATTACAACGGTGTGCGTACTTTTCCCCTAGGCCGTTCTTGCTATTCGTTTCGAGCATCAGAACCGCGAAAATTTTGTGTTTGTCAAGCGTTTCTTACATCCAAACTGCCATATCTCGCGAACGGATTGACCAATCCGCAAAATTTCTGTTGCATCTGAAAGTAGAAACTCGCCCGATTACAACGGTATGCGTACTTTTCCCCTAGCCCGTTCTAGTTATTCGTTTCGAGCATCAGAACTGCTTAAATTTTGAGTTTCTCAAGCGTTTCTTACTTCCAAACTGCCATATCTCGCGAACGGATTGACCAATCCGCAAAATTTCTGTTGCATCTCAAAGTAGAAACTCGCCCGATTACAACACTATGCGTACTTTTCCCCTAGGCCGTTCTAGTTATTCGTTTCGAGCATCAGAACTGCGAAAATTTTGAGTTTCTCAAGCGTTTCTTACTTCCAAACTGCCATATCTCGCGAACGGATTGACCAATCCGCAAAATTTCTGTTGCATCTCAAAGTAGAAACTCGCCCGATTACAACACTATGCGTACTTTTCCCCTAAGGCCGTTCTAGTTATTCGTTTCGAGCATCAGAACTGCGAAAATTTTGAGTTTCTCAAGCGTTTCTTACATCCAAACTGCCATATCTCGCGAACGGATTGACCAATCCGCAAAATTTCTGTTGCATCTGAAAGTAGAAACTCGCCCGATTACAACGGTATGCGTACTTTTCCCCTAGCCCGTTCTAGTTATTCGTTTCGAGCATCAGAACTGCGAAAATTTTGAGTTCTCAAGCGTTGCTTACCTCCAAACTGCCATATTTCGCGAACGGATTGACCAATACGCAAAATTTCTGTTGCATCTGAAAGTAGAAACTCGCCCGATTACAACGGTGTGCGTACTTTTCCCCTAGGCCGTTCTAGTTATTCGTTTCGGGCATCAGAACTGCGAAAATTTTGAGTTTCTCGAGCGTTTCTTTACATCCAAACTGCCATATCTCGCGAACGGATTGACCAATCCGCAAAATTTCTGTTGCATCTGAAAGTAGAAATTCGCCCGATTACAACTGTATGCGTACTTTTCCCCTAGCCCGTTCTAGTTATTCGTTTCGAGCATCAGAACTGCGAAAATTTTGAGTTTCTCAAGCGTTTCTTACCTCCAAACTGCCATATCTCGCGAACGGAATGACAAATCCGCAAAATTTCTGTTGCATCTGAAAGTAGAAACTCGCCCGATTACAACGGTATGCGTACTTTTCCCCTAGCCCGTTCTAGTTATTCGTTTCGAGCATCAGAACTGCGAAAATTTTGAGTTTCTCAAGCGTTTCTTACTTCCAAACTGCCATATCTCGCGAACGGATTGACCAATCCGCAAAATTTCTGTTGCATCTGAAAGTAGAAACTCGCCCGATTACAACGGTGTGCGTACTTTTCCCCTAGGCCGTCCTAGTTATGCTTGTCGAGCATCAGAACTGCGAAAATTTTGAGTTTCTCAAGCGTTTCTTACCTCCAAACTGCCATATCTCGCGAACGGATTGACCAATTCGCAAAATTTCTGTTGCATCTGAAAGTAGAAGCTCGCCCGATTACAACGGTGTGCGTACTTTTCCCCCTAGGCGTTCTAGTTATTCGTTTCGAGCATCAGATCTGCGAAAATTTTGAGTTTCTCGAGCGTTTCTTACATCCAAACTGCCATATCTCGCGAACGGATTGACCAATCCGCAAAATTTCTGTTGCATCTGAAAGTAGAAATTCGCCCGATTACAAATGTATGCGTACTTTTCCCCTAGCCCGTTCTAGTTATTCGTTTCGAGCAACAGAACTGCGAAAATTTTGAGTTTCTCAAGCGTGGCTTACCTCCAAACTGCCATATCTCGCGAACGGATTGACCAATCCGCAAAATTTCTGTTGCATCTGAAAGTAGAAACTCGCCCGATTACAACGGTGTGCGTACTTTTCCCCTAGGCCGTTCTAGTTATGCTTGTCGAGCATGAGAACTGCGAAAATTTTGAGTTTATCAAGCGTTTCTTGCCTCCAAACTGCCATATCTCGCGAACGGAATGACCAATCCGCAAAATTTGTGTTGCATCTGAAAGTAGAAACTCGCCCGATTACAACGGTGTGCGTACTTTTCCCCTAGGCCGTTCTTGTTATTCGTTTCGAGCATCAGAACCGCGAAAATTTTGTGTTTCTCAAGCGTTTCTTACATCCAAACTGCCATATCTCGCGAACGGATTGACCAATCCGCAAAATTTCTGTTGCATCTGAAAGTAGAAACTCGCCCGATTACAACACTATGCGTACTTTTCCCCTAGGCCGTTCTAGTTATTCGTTTCGAGCATCAGAACTGCGAAAATTTTGAGTTTCTCAAGCGTTTCTTGCTTCCAAACTGCCATATCTCGCGAACGGATTGACCAATCCGCAAAATTTGTGTTGCATCTCAAAGTAGAAACTCGCTCGATTACAACACTATGCGTACTTTTCCCCTAGGCCGTTCTAGTTATTCGTTTCGAGCATCAGAACTGCGAAAATTTTGAGTTTATCAAGCGTTTCTTACCTCCAAACTGCCATATCTCGCGAACGGATTGACCAATCCGCAAAATTTCTGTTGCATCTGAAAGTAGAAACTCGCCCGATTACAACGGTATGCGTACTTTTCCCCTAGCCCGTTCTAGTTATTCGTTCCGAGCATCAGAACTGCGAAAATTTTGAGTTTTTCAAACGTTGCTTATGTCCAAACTGCCATATCTCGCGAACGGATTGACCAATCCGCAAAATTTCTGTTGCATCTGAAAGTAGAAACTCGCCCGATTACAACGGTATGCGTACTTTTCCCCTAGCCCGTTCTAGTTATTCGTTTCGAGCATCAGAACTGCGAAAATTTTGAGTTTCTCAAGCGTTGCTTACCTCCAAACTGTCATATCTCGCGAACGGATTGACCAATCCGCAAAATTTCTGTTGCATCTGAAAGTAGAAACTCGCCCGATTACAACGGTGTGCGTACTTTTCCCCTAGGCCGTCCTAGTTATTCGTTTCGAGCATCAGAACTGCGAAAATTTTGAGTTTCTCGAGCGTTTCTTACATCCAAACTGCCATATCTCGCGAACGGATTGACCAATCCGCAAAATTTCTGTTGCATCTGAAAGTAGAAACTCGCCCGATTACAACGGTGTGCGTACTTTTCCCCTAGGCCGTTCTTGTTATTCGTTTCGAGCATCAGAACCGCGAAAATTTTGTGTTTCTCAAGCGTTTCTTACATCCAAACTGCCATATCTCGCGAACGGATTGACCAATCCGCAAAATTTCTGTTGCATCTGAAAGTAGAAACTCGCCCGATTACAACGGTATGCGTACTTTTCCCCTAGCCCGTTCTAGTTATTCGTTTCGAGCAACAGAACTGCGAAAATTTTGAGTTTTTCAAGCGTTGCTTACCTCCAAACTGCCATATCTCGCGAACGGATGGACCAATCCGCAAAATTTCTGTTGCATCTGAAAGTAGAAACTCGCCCGATTACAACGTTGTGCGTACTTTTCCCCTAGGCCGTTCTAGTTATGCTTGTCGAGCATCAGAACTGCGAAAATTTTGAGTTTCTCGAGCGTTTCTTACCTCCAAACTGCCATATCTCGCGAACGGATTGACCAATCCGCAAAATTTCTGTTGCATCTGAAAGTAGAAACTCGCCCGATTACAACACTATGCGTACTTTTCCCCTAGGCCGTTCTAGTTATTCGTTTCGAGCATCAGAACTGCGAAAATTTTGAGTTTCTCAAGCGTTTCTTGCTTCCAAACTGCCATATCTCGCGAACGGATTGACCAATCCGCAAAATTTCTGTTGCATCTCAAAGTAGAAACTCGCCCGATTACAACACTATGCGTACTTTTCCCCTAGGCCGTTCTAGTTATTCGTTTCGAGCATCAGAACTGCGAAAATTTTGAGTTTCTCAAGCGTTTCTTACATCCAAACTGCCATATCTCGCGAACGGATTGACCAATCCGCAAAATTTCTGTTGCATCTGAAAGTAGAAACTCGCCCGATTACAACGGTATGCGTACTTTTCCCCTAGCCCGTTCTAGTTATTCGTTTCGAGCATCAGAACTGCGAAAATTTTGAGTTTCTCAAGCGTTGCTTACCTCCAAACTGCCATATCTCGCGAACGGATTGACCAATACGCAAAATTTCTGTTGCATCTGAAAGTAGAAACTCGCCCGATTACAACGGTGTGCGTACTTTTCCCCTAGGCCGTTCTAGTTATTCGTTTCGGGCATCAGAACTGCGAAAATTTTGAGTTTCTCGAGCGTTTCTTACATCCAAACTGCCATATCTCGCGAACGGATTGACCAATCCGCAAAATTTCTGTTGCATCTGAAAGTAGAAATTCGCCCGATTACAACTGTATGCGTACTTTTCCCCTAGCCCGTTCTAGTTATTCGTTTCGAGCATCAGAACTGCGAAAATTTTGAGTTTCTCAAGCGTTTCTTACCTCCAAACTGCCATATCTCGCGAACGGAATGACAAATCCGCAAAATTTCTGTTGCATCTGAAAGTAGAAACTCGCCCGATTACAACGGTATGCGTACTTTTCCCCTAGCCCGTTCTAGTTATTCGTTTCGAGCATCAGAACTGCGAAAATTTTGAGTTTCTCAAGCGTTTCTTACTTCCAAACAGCCATATCTCGCGAACGGATTGACCAATCCGCAAAATTTCTGTTGCATCTGAAAGTAGAAACTCGCCCGACTACAACGGTGTGCGTACATTTCCCCTAGGCCGTTCTAGTTATTCGTTTCGAGCATCAGAACTGCGAGAATTTTGAGTTTCTCAAGCGTTTCTTACCTCCAAACTGCCATATCTCGCGAACGGATTGACCAATCCGCAAAATTTCTGTTGCATCTGAAAGTAGAAACTCGCCCGATTACAACACTATGCGTACTTTTCCCCTAGGCCGTTCTAGTTATGCTTGTCGAGCATCAGAACTGCGAAAATTTTGAGTTTCTCAAGCGTTTCTTACCTCCAAACTGCCATATCTCGCGAACAGATTGACCAATTCGCAAAATTTCTGTTGCATCTGAAAGTAGAAACTAGCCCGATTACAACGGTGTGCGTACTTTTCCCCTAGGCCGTTCTAGTTATTCGTTTCGAGCATCAGATCTGCGAAAATTTTGAGTTTCTCGAGCGTTTCTTACATCCAAACTGCCATATCTCGCGAACGGATTGACCAATCCGCAAAATTTCTGTTGCATCTGAAAGTAGAAATTCGCCCGATTACAAATGTATGCGTACTTTTCCCCTAGCCCGTTCTAGTTATTCGTTTCGAGCAACAGAACTGCGAAAATTTTGAGTTTCTCAAGCGTTGCTTACCTCCAAACTGCCATATCTCGCGAACGGATTGACCAATCCGCAAAATTTCTGTTGCATCTGAAAGTAGAATCTCGCCCGATTACAACGGTGTGCGTACTTTTCCCCTAGGCCGTTCTAGTTATGCTTGTCGAGCATCAGAACTGCGAAAATTTTGAGTTTATCAAGCGTTTCTTGCCTCCAAACTGCCATATCTCGCGAACGGAATGACCAATCCGCAAAATTTCTGTTGCATCTGAAAGTAGAAACTCGCCCGATTACAACGGTGTGCGTACTTTTCCCCTAGGCCGTTCTTGCTATTCGTTTCGAGCATCAGAACCGCGAAAATTTTGTGTTTGTCAAGCGTTTCTTACATCCAAACTGCCATATCTCGCGAACGGATTGACCAATCCGCAAAATTTCTGTTGCATCTGAAAGTAGAAACTCGCCCGATTACAACGGTATGCGTACTTTTCCCCTAGCCCGTTCTAGTTATTCGTTTCGAGCATCAGAACTGCTTAAATTTTGAGTTTCTCAAGCGTTTCTTACTTCCAAACTGCCATATCTCGCGAACGGATTGACCAATCCGCAAAATTTCTGTTGCATCTCAAAGTAGAAACTCGCCCGATTACAACACTATGCGTACTTTTCCCCTAGGCCGTTCTAGTTATTCGTTTCGAGCATCAGAACTGCGAAAATTTTGAGTTTCTCAAGCGTTTCTTACTTCCAAACTGCCATATCTCGCGAACGGATTGACCAATCCG
Organism: Ptiloglossa arizonensis; assembly: GCF_051014685.1. Classification (NCBI taxonomy): domain Eukaryota; kingdom Metazoa; phylum Arthropoda; class Insecta; order Hymenoptera; family Colletidae; genus Ptiloglossa; species Ptiloglossa arizonensis. Next base: position 6,723 of record NW_027478499.1, read on the forward strand.
CAAAATTTCTGTTGCATCTCAAAGTAGAAACTCGCCCGATTACAACACTATGCGTACTTTTCCCCTAGGCCGTTCTAGTTATTCGTTTCGAGCATCAGAACTGCGAAAATTTTGAGTTTCTCAAGCGTTTCTTACATCCAAACTGCCATATCTCGCGAACGGATTGACCAATCCGCAAAATTTCTGTTGCATCTGAAAGTAGAAACTCGCCCGATTACAACGGTATGCGTACTTTTCCCCTAGCCCGTTCTAGTTATTCGTTTCGAGCATCAGAACTGCGAAAATTTTGAGTTTCTCAAGCGTTGCTTACCTCCAAACTGCCATATTTCGCGAACGGATTGACCAATACGCAAAATTTCTGTTGCATCTGAAAGTAGAAACTCGCCCGATTACAACGGTGTGCGTACTTTTCCCCTAGGCCGTTCTAGTTATTCGTTTCGGGCATCAGAACTGCGAAAATTTTGAGTTTCTCGAGCGTTTCTTACATCCAAACTGCCATATCTCGCGAACGGATTGACCAATCCGCAAAATTTCTGTTGCATCTGAAAGTAGAAATTCGCCCGATTACAACTGTATGCGTACTTTTCCCCTAGCCCGTTCTAGTTATTCGTTTCGAGCATCAGAACTGCGAAAATTTTGAGTTTCTCAAGCGTTTCTTACCTCCAAACTGCCATATCTCGCGAACGGAATGACAAATCCGCAAAATTTCTGTTGCATCTGAAAGTAGAAACTCGCCCGATTACAACGGTATGCGTACTTTTCCCCTAGCCCGTTCTAGTTATTCGTTTCGAGCATCAGAACTGCGAAAATTTTGAGTTTCTCAAGCGTTTCTTACTTCCAAACTGCCATATCTCGCGAACGGATTGACCAATCCGCAAAATTTCTGTTGCATCTGAAAGTAGAAACTCGCCCGATTACAACGGTGTGCGTACTTTTCCCCTAGGCCGTCCTAGTTATGCTTGTCGAGCATCAGAACTGCGAAAATTTTGAGTTTCTCAAGCGTTTCTTACCTCCAAACTGCCATATCTCGCGAACGGATTGACCAATTCGCAAAATTTCTGTTGCATCTGAAAGTAGAAGCTCGCCCGATTACAACGGTGTGCGTACTTTTCCCCTAGGCCGTTCTAGTTATTCGTTTCGAGCATCAGATCTGCGAAAATTTTGAGTTTCTCGAGCGTTTCTTACATCCAAACTGCCATATCTCGCGAACGGATTGACCAATCCGCAAAATTTCTGTTGCATCTGAAAGTAGAAATTCGCCCGATTACAAATGTATGCGTACTTTTCCCCTAGCCCGTTCTAGTTATTCGTTTCGAGCAACAGAACTGCGAAAATTTTGAGTTTCTCAAGCGTGGCTTACCTCCAAACTGCCATATCTCGCGAACGGATTGACCAATCCGCAAAATTTCTGTTGCATCTGAAAGTAGAAACTCGCCCGATTACAACGGTGTGCGTACTTTTCCCCTAGGCCGTTCTAGTTATGCTTGTCGAGCATCAGAACTGCGAAAATTTTGAGTTTATCAAGCGTTTCTTGCCTCCAAACTGCCATATCTCGCGAACGGAATGACCAATCCGCAAAATTTGTGTTGCATCTGAAAGTAGAAACTCGCCCGATTACAACGGTGTGCGTACTTTTCCCCTAGGCCGTTCTTGTTATTCGTTTCGAGCATCAGAACCGCGAAAATTTTGTGTTTCTCAAGCGTTTCTTACATCCAAACTGCCATATCTCGCGAACGGATTGACCAATCCGCAAAATTTCTGTTGCATCTGAAAGTAGAAACTCGCCCGATTACAACACTATGCGTACTTTTCCCCTAGGCCGTTCTAGTTATTCGTTTCGAGCATCAGAACTGCGAAAATTTTGAGTTTCTCAAGCGTTTCTTGCTTCCAAACTGCCATATCTCGCGAACGGATTGACCAATCCGCAAAATTTGTGTTGCATCTCAAAGTAGAAACTCGCTCGATTACAACACTATGCGTACTTTTCCCCTAGGCCGTTCTAGTTATTCGTTTCGAGCATCAGAACTGCGAAAATTTTGAGTTTATCAAGCGTTTCTTACCTCCAAACTGCCATATCTCGCGAACGGATTGACCAATCCGCAAAATTTCTGTTGCATCTGAAAGTAGAAACTCGCCCGATTACAACGGTATGCGTACTTTTCCCCTAGCCCGTTCTAGTTATTCGTTTCGAGCATCAGAACTGCGAAAATTTTGAGTTTTTCAAACGTTGCTTATGTCCAAACTGCCATATCTCGCGAACGGATTGACCAATCCGCAAAATTTCTGTTGCATCTGAAAGTAGAAACTCGCCCGATTACAACGGTATGCGTACTTTTCCCCTAGCCCGTTCTAGTTATTCGTTTCGAGCATCAGAACTGCGAAAATTTTGAGTTTCTCAAGCGTTGCTTACCTCCAAACTGTCATATCTCGCGAACGGATTGACCAATCCGCAAAATTTCTGTTGCATCTGAAAGTAGAAACTCGCCCGATTACAACGGTGTGCGTACTTTTCCCCTAGGCCGTCCTAGTTATTCGTTTCGAGCATCAGAACTGCGAAAATTTTGAGTTTCTCGAGCGTTTCTTACATCCAAACTGCCATATCTCGCGAACGGATTGACCAATCCGCAAAATTTCTGTTGCATCTGAAAGTAGAAACTCGCCCGATTACAACGGTGTGCGTACTTTTCCCCTAGGCCGTTCTTGTTATTCGTTTCGAGCATCAGAACCGCGAAAATTTTGTGTTTCTCAAGCGTTTCTTACATCCAAACTGCCATATCTCGCGAACGGATTGACCAATCCGCAAAATTTCTGTTGCATCTGAAAGTAGAAACTCGCCCGATTACAACGGTATGCGTACTTTTCCCCTAGCCCGTTCTAGTTATTCGTTTCGAGCAACAGAACTGCGAAAATTTTGAGTTTTTCAAGCGTTGCTTACCTCCAAACTGCCATATCTCGCGAACGGATGGACCAATCCGCAAAATTTCTGTTGCATCTGAAAGTAGAAACTCGCCCGATTACAACGTTGTGCGTACTTTTCCCCTAGGCCGTTCTAGTTATGCTTGTCGAGCATCAGAACTGCGAAAATTTTGAGTTTCTCGAGCGTTTCTTACCTCCAAACTGCCATATCTCGCGAACGGATTGACCAATCCGCAAAATTTCTGTTGCATCTGAAAGTAGAAACTCGCCCGATTACAACACTATGCGTACTTTTCCCCTAGGCCGTTCTAGTTATTCGTTTCGAGCATCAGAACTGCGAAAATTTTGAGTTTCTCAAGCGTTTCTTGCTTCCAAACTGCCATATCTCGCGAACGGATTGACCAATCCGCAAAATTTCTGTTGCATCTCAAAGTAGAAACTCGCCCGATTACAACACTATGCGTACTTTTCCCCTAGGCCGTTCTAGTTATTCGTTTCGAGCATCAGAACTGCGAAAATTTTGAGTTTCTCAAGCGTTTCTTACTTCCAAACTGCCATATCTCGCGAACGGATTGACCAATCCGCAAAATTTCTGTTGCATCTCAAAGTAGAAACTCGCCCGATTACAACACTATGCGTACTTTTCCCCTAGGCCGTTCTAGTTATTCGTTTCGAGCATCAGAACTGCGAAAATTTTGAGTTTCTCAAGCGTTTCTTACATCCAAACTGCCATATCTCGCGAACCGATTGACCAATCCGCAAAATTTCTGTTGCATCTGAAAGTAGAAACTCGCCCGATTACAACGGTATGCGTACTTTTCCCCTAGCCCGTTCTAGTTATTCGTTTCGAGCATCAGAACTGCGAAAATTTTGAGTTTCTCAAGCGTTGCTTACCTCCAAACTGCCATATCTCGCGAACGGATTGACCAATACGCAAAATTTCTGTTGCATCTGAAAGTAGAAACTCGCCCGATTACAACGGTGTGCGTACTTTTCCCCTAGGCCGTTCTAGTTATTCGTTTCGGGCATCAGAACTGCGAAAATTTTGAGTTTCTCGAGCGTTTCTTACATCCAAACTGCCATATCTCGCGAACGGATTGACCAATCCGCAAAATTTCTGTTGCATCTGAAAGTAGAAATTCGCCCGATTACAACTGTATGCGTACTTTTCCCCTAGCCCGTTCTAGTTATTCGTTTCGAGCATCAGAACTGCGAAAATTTTGAGTTTCTCAAGCGTTTCTTACCTCCAAACTGCCATATCTCGCGAACGGAATGACAAATCCGCAAAATTTCTGTTGCATCTGAAAGTAGAAACTCGCCCGATTACAACGGTATGCGTACTTTTCCCCTAGCCCGTTCTAGTTATTCGTTTCGAGCATCAGAACTGCGAAAATTTTGAGTTTCTCAAGCGTTTCTTACTTCCAAACTGCCATATCTCGCGAACGGATTGACCAATCCGCAAAATTTCTGTTGCATCTGAAAGTAGAAACTCGCCCGATTACAACGGTGTGCGTACTTTTCCCCTAGGCCGTCCTAGTTATGCTTGTCGAGCATCAGAACTGCGAAAATTTTGAGTTTCTCAAGCGTTTCTTACCTCCAAACTGCCATATCTCGCGAACGGATTGACCAATTCGCAAAATTTCTGTTGCATCTGAAAGTAGAAGCTCGCCCGATTACAACGGTGTGCGTACTTTTCCCCTAGGCCGTTCTAGTTATTCGTTTCGAGCATCAGATCTGCGAAAATTTTGAGTTTCTCGAGCGTTTCTTACATCCAAACTGCCATATCTCGCGAACGGATTGACCAATCCGCAAAATTTCTGTTGCATCTGAAAGTAGAAATTCGCCCGATTACAAATGTATGCGTACTTTTCCCCTAGCCCGTTCTAGTTATTCGTTTCGAGCAACAGAACTGCGAAAATTTTGAGTTTCTCAAGCGTGGCTTACCTCCAAACTGCCATATCTCGCGAACGGATTGACCAATCCGCAAAATTTCTGTTGCATCTGAAAGTAGAAACTCGCCCGATTACAACGGTGTGCGTACTTTTCCCCTAGGCCGTTCTAGTTATGCTTGTCGAGCATCAGAACTGCGAAAATTTTGAGTTTATCAAGCGTTTCTTGCCTCCAAACTGCCATATCTCGCGAACGGAATGACCAATCCGCAAAATTTGTGTTGCATCTGAAAGTAGAAACTCGCCCGATTACAACGGTGTGCGTACTTTTCCCCTAGGCCGTTCTTGTTATTCGTTTCGAGCATCAGAACCGCGAAAATTTTGTGTTTCTCAAGCGTTTCTTACATCCAAACTGCCATATCTCGCGAACGGATTGACCAATCCGCAAAATTTCTGTTGCATCTGAAAGTAGAAACTCGCCCGATTACAACGGTATGCGTACTTTTCCCCTAGCCCGTTCTAGTTATTCGTTTCGAGCAACAGAACTGCGAAAATTTTGAGTTTTTCAAGCGTTGCTTACCTCCAAACTGCCATATCTCGCGAACGGATGGACCAATCCGCAAAATTTCTGTTGCATCTGAAAGTAGAAACTCGCCCGATTACAACGTTGTGCGTACTTTTCCCCTAGGCCGTTCTAGTTATGCTTGTCGAGCATCAGAACTGCGAAAATTTTGAGTTTCTCGAGCGTTTCTTACCTCCAAACTGCCATATCTCGCGAACGGATTGACCAATCCGCAAAATTTCTGTTGCATCTGAAAGTAGAAACTCGCCCGATTACAACACTATGCGTACTTTTCCCCTAGGCCGTTCTAGTTATTCGTTTCGAGCATCAGAACTGCGAAAATTTTGAGTTTCTCAAGCGTTTCTTGCTTCCAAACTGCCATATCTCGCGAACGGATTGACCAATCCGCAAAATTTCTGTTGCATCTCAAAGTAGAAACTCGCTCGATTACAACACTATGCGTACTTTTCCCCTAGGCCGTTCTAGTTATTCGTTTCGAGCATCAGAACTGCGAAAATTTTGAGTTTCTCGAGCGTTTCTTACATCCAAACTGCCATATCTCGCGAACGGATTGACCAATCCGCAAAATTTCTGTTGCATCTGAAAGTAGAAACTCGCCCGATTACAACGGTGTGCGTACTTTTCCCCTAGGCCGTTCTTGTTATTCGTTTCGAGCATCAGAACCGCGAAAATTTTGTGTATCTCAAGCGTTTCTTACATCCAAACTGCCATATCTCGCGAACGGATTGACCAATCCGCAAAATTTCTGTTGCATCTGAAAGTAGAAACTCGCCCGATTACAACGGTATGCGTACTTTTCCCCTAGCCCGTTCTAGTTATTCGTTTCGAGCAACAGAACTGCGAAAATTTTGAGTTTTTCAAGCGTTGCTTACCTCCAAACTGCCATATCTCGCGAACGGATGGACCAATCCGCAAAATTTCTGTTGCATCTGAAAGTAGAAACTCGCCCGATTACAACGTTGTGCGTACTTTTCCCCTAGGCCGTTCTAGTTATGCTTGTCGAGCATCAGAACTGCGAAAATTTTGAGTTTCTCGAGCGTTTCTTACCTCCAAACTGCCATATCTCGCGAACGGATTGACCAATCCGCAAAATTTCTGTTGCATCTGAAAGTAGAAACTCGCCCGATTACAACACTATGCGTACTTTTCCCCTAGGCCGTTCTAGTTATTCGTTTCGAGCATCAGAACTGCGAAAATTTTGAGTTTCTCAAGCGTTTCTTGCTTCCAAACTGCCATATCTCGCGAACGGATTGACCAATCCGCAAAATTTCTGTTGCATCTCAAAGTAGAAACTCGCTCGATTACAACACTATGCGTACTTTTCCCCTAGGCCGTTCTAGTTATTCGTTTCGAGCATCAGAACTGCGAAAATTTTGAGTTTATCAAGCGTTTCTTACCTCCAAACTGCCATATCTCGCGAACGGATTGACCAATCCGCAAAATTTCTGTTGCATCTGAAAGTAGAAACTCGCCCGATTACAACGGTATGCGTACTTTTCCCCTAGCCCGTTCTAGTTATTCGTTTCGAGCAACAGAACTGCGAAAATTTTGAGTTTTTCAAACGTTGCTTATCTCCAAACTGCCATATCTCGCGAACGGATTGACCAATCCGCAAAATTTCTGTTGCATCTGAAAGTAGAAACTCGCCCGATTACAACGGTATGCGTACTTTTCCCCTAGCCCGTTCTAGTTATTCGTTTCGAGCATCAGAACTGCGAAAATTTTGAGTTTCTCAAGCGTTGCTTACCTCCAAACTGTCATATCTCGCGAACGGATTGACCAATCCGCAAAATTTCTGTTGCATCTGAAAGTAGAAACTCGCCCGATTACAACGGTGTGCGTACTTTTCCCCTAGGCCGTCCTAGTTATTCGTTTCGAGCATCAGAACTGCGAAAATTTTGAGTTTCTCCAGCGTTTCTTACATCCAAACTGCCATATCTCGCGAACGGATTGACCAATCCGCAAAATTTCTGTTGCATCTGAAAGTAGAAATTCGCCCGATTACAATTGTATGCGTACTTTTCCCCTAGGCCGTTCTAGTTATGCTTGTCGAGCATCAGAACTGCGAAAATTTTGAGTTTCTCGAGCGTTTCTTACGTCCAAACTGCCATATCTCGCGAACGGATTGACCAATCCGCAAAATTTCTGTTGCATCTGAAAGTAGAAACTCGCCCGATTACAACGGTGTGCGTACTTTTCCCCTAGGCCGTTCTAGTTATGCTTGTCGAGCATCAGAACTGCGAAAATTTTGAGTTTCTCGAGCGTTTCTTACCTCCAAACTGCCATATCTCGCGAACGGATTGACCAATCCGCAAAATTTCTGTTGCATCTGAAAGTAGAAACTCGCCCGATTACAACACTATGCGTACTTTTTCCCTAGGCCGTTCTAGTTATTCGTTTCGAGCATCAGAACTGCGAAAATTTTGAGTTTCTCAAGCGTTTCTTACTTCCAAACTGCCATATCTCGCGAACGGATTGACCAACCCGCAAAATTTCTGTTGCATCTGAAAGTAGAAACTCGCCCGATTGCAACGGTATGCGTACTTTTCCCCTAGGCCGTTCTAGTTATTCGTTTCGAGCATCAGAACTGCGAAAATTTTGAGTTTCTCAAGCGTTTCTTACTTCCAAACTGCCATATCTCGCGAACGGATTGACCAATCCGCAAAATTTCTGTTGCATCTGAAGGTAGAAACTCGCCCGATTACAACGGTATGCGTACTTTTCCCCTAGGCCGTTCTAGTTATGCTTGTCGAGCATCAGAACTGCGAAAATTTTGAGTTTCTCCAGCGTTTCTTACCTCCAAACTGCCATATCTCGCGAACGGATTGACCAATCCGCAAAATTTCTGTTGCATCTGAAAGTAGAAACTCGCCCGATTACAACGGTGTGCGTACTTTTCCCCTAGGCCGTTCTAGTTATGCTTGTCGAGCATCAGAACTGCGAAAATTTTGAGTTTCTCAAGCGTTTCTTACATCCAAACTGCCATATCTCGCGAACGGAATGACCAATCCGCAAAATTTCTGTTGCATCTGAAAGTAGAAACTCGCCCGATTACAACACTATGCGTACTTTTTCCCTAGGCCGTTCTAGTTATTCGTTTCGAGCATCAGAACTGCGAAAATTTTGAGTTTCTCAAGCGTTTCTTACTTCCAAACTGCCATATCTCGCGAACGGATTGACCAACCCGCAAAATTTCTGTTGCATCTGAAGGTAGAAACTCGCCCGATTACAACGGTATGCGTACTTTTCCCCTAGGCCGTTCTAGTTATTCGTTTCGAGCATCAGAACTGCGAAAATTTTGAGTTTCTCAAGCGTTTCGTACCTCCAAACTGCCATATCTCGCGAACGGATTGACCAATCCGCAAAATTTCTGTTGCATCTGAAAGTAGAAACTCGCCCGATTACAACACTATGCGTACTTTTCCCCTAGGCCGTTCTAGTTATTCGTTTCGAGCATCAGAACTGCGATAATTTTGAGTTTCTCAAGCGTTTCTTACTTCCAAACTGCCATATCTCGCGAACGGATTGACCAATCCGCAAAATTTCTGTTGCATCTGATGGTAGAAACTCGCCCGATTACAACGGTGTGCGTACTTTTCCCCTAGGCCGTTCTAGTTATTCGTTTCGAGCATCAGAACTGCGAAAATTTTGAGTTTCTCAAGCGTTTCTTACCTCCAAACTGCCATATCTCGCGAACGGATTGACCAATCCGCAAAATTTCTGTTGCATCTGAAAGTAGAAACTCGCCCGATTACAACGGTATGCGTACTTTTCCCCTAGCCCGTTCTAGTTATTCGTTTCGAGCAACAGAACTGCGAAAAGTTTGAGTTTTTCAAGCGTTGCTTACCTCCAAACTGCCATATCTCGCGAACGGATTGACCAATCCGCAAAATTTCTGTTGCATCTGAAAGTAGAAACTCGCCCGATTACAACGGTGTGCGTACTTTTCCCCTAGGCCGTTCTAGTTATGATTGTCGAGCATCAGAACTGCGAAAATTTTGAGTTTCTCGAGCGTTTCTTACCTCCAAACTGCCATATCTCGCGAACGGATTGACCAATCCGCAAAATTTCTGTTGCATCTGAAAGTAGAAACTCGCCCGATTACAACACTATGCGTACTTTTTCCCTAGGCCGTTCTAGTTATTCGTTTCGAGCATCAGAACTGCGAAAATTTTGAGTTTCTCAAGCGTTTCTTACTTCCAAACTGCCATATCTCGCGAACGGATTGACCAACCCGCAAAATTTCTGTTGCATCTGAAGGTAGAAACTCGCCCGATTACAACGGTATGCGTACTTTTCCCCTAGGCCGTTCTAGTTATTCGTTTCGAGCATCAGAACTGCGAAAATTTTGAGTTTCTCAAGCGTTTCTTACCTCCAAACTGCCATATCTCGAGAACGGATTGACCAATCCGCAAAATTTCTGTTGCATCTGAAAGTAGAAACTCGCCCGATTACAACGGTATGCGTACTTTTCCCCTAGCCCGTTCTAGTTATTCGTTTCGAGCAACAGAACTGCGAAAAGTTTGAGTTTTTCAAGCGTTGCTTACCTCCAAACTGCCATATCTCGCGACGGATTGACCAATCCGCAAAATTTCTGTTGCATCTGAAAGTAGAAACTCGCCCGATTACAACGGTGTGCGTACTTTTCCCCTAGGCCGTTCTAGTTATGCTTGTCGAGCATCAGAACTGCGAAAATTTTGAGTTTCTCGAGCGTTTCTTACCTCCAAACTGCCATATCTAGCGAACGGATTGACCAATCCGCAAAATTTCTGTTGCATCAGAAAGTAGAAACTCGCCCGATTACAACACTATGCGTACTTTTCCCCTAGGCCGTTCTAGTTATTCGTTTCGAGCATCAGAACTGCGAAAATTTTGAGTTTCTCAAGCGTTTCTTGCTTCCAAACTGCCATATCTCGCGAACGGATTGACCAATCCGCAAAATTTCTGTTGCATCTCAAAGTAGAAACTCGCTCGATTACAACACTATGCGTACTTTTCCCCTAGGCCGTTCTAGTTATTCGTTTCGAGCATCAGAACTGCGAAAATTTTGAGTTTATCAAGCGTTTCTTACCTCCAAACTGCCATATCTCGCGAACGGATTGACAAATCCGCAAAATTTCTGTTGCATCTGAAAGTAGAAACTCGCCCGATTACAACGGTATGCGTACTTTTCCCCTAGCCCGTTCTAGTTATTCGTTTCGAGCAACAGAACTGCGAAAATTTTGAGTTTTTCAAGCGTTGCTTATCTCCAAACTGCCATATCTCGCGAACGGATTGACCAATCCGCAAAATTTCTGTTGCATCTGAAAGTAGAAACTCGCCCGATTACAACGGTATGCGCACTTTTTCCCTAGGCCGTTCTAGTTATTCGTTTCGAGCATCAGAACTGCGAAAATTTTGAGTTTCTCAAGCGTTTCTTACTTCCAAACTGCCATATCTCGCGAACGGATTGACCAACCCGCAAAATTTCTGTTGCATCTGAAGGTAGAAACTCGCCCGATTACAACGGTATGCGTACTTTTCCCCTAGGCCGTTCTAGTTATTCGTTTCGAGCATCAGAACTGCGAAAATTTTGAGTTTCTCAAGCGTTTCTTACCTCCAAACTGCCATATCTCGAGAACGGATTGACCAATCCGCAAAATTTCTGTTGCATCTGAAAGTAGAAACTCGCCCGATTACAACGGTATGCGTACTTTTCCCCTAGCCCGTTCTAGTTATTCGTTTCGAGCAACAGAACTGCGAAAAGTTTGAGTTTTTCAAGCGTTGCTTACCACCAAACTGCCATATCTCGCGACGGATTGACCAATCCGCAAAATTTCTGTTGCATCTGAAAGTAGAAACTCGCCCGATTACAACGGTGTGCGTACTTTTCCCCTAGGCCGTTCTAGTTATGCTTGTCGAGCATCAGAACTGCGAAAATTTTGAGTTTCTCGAGCGTTTCTTACCTCCAAACTGCCATATCTCGCGAACGGATTGACCAATCCGCAAAATTTCTGTTGCATCAGAAAGTAGAAACTCGCCCGATTACAACACTATGCGTACTTTTTCCCTAGGCCGTTCTAGTTATTCGTTTCGAGCATCAGAACTGCGAAAATTTTGAGTTTCTCAAGCGTTTCTTACTTCCAAACTGCCATATCTCGCGAACGGATTGACCAACCCGCAAAATTTCTGTTGCATCTGAAGGTAGAAACTCGCCCGATTACAACGGTATGCGTACTTTTCCCCTAGGCCGTTCTAGTTATTCGTTTCGAGCATCAGAACTGCGAAAATTTTGAGTTTCTCAAGCGTTTCGTACCTCCAAACTGCCATATCTCGCGAACGGATTGACCAATCCGCAAAATTTCTGTTGCATCTGAAAGTAGAAACTCGCCCGATTACAACACTATGCGTACTTTTCCCCTAGGCCGTTCTAGTTATTCGTTTCGAGCATCAGAACTGCGAAAATTTTGAGTTTCTCAAGCGTTTCTTGCTTCCAAACTGCCATATCTCGCGAACGGATTGACCAATCCGCAAAATTTCTGTTGCATCTCAAAGTAGAAACTCGCTCGATTACAACACTATGCGTACTTTTCCCCTAGGCCGTTCTAGTTATTCGTTTCGAGCATCAGAACTGCGAAAATTTTGAGTTTATCAAGCGTTTCTTACCTCCAAACTGCCATATCTCGCGAACGGATTGACAAATCCGCAAAATTTCTGTTGCATCTGAAAGTAGAAACTCGCCCGATTACAACGGTATGCGTACTTTTCCCCTAGCCCGTTCTAGTTATTCGTTTCGAGCAACAGAACTGCGAAAATTTTGAGTTTTTCAAGCGTTGCTTATCTCCAAACTGCCATATCTCGCGAACGGATTGACCAATCCGCAAAATTTCTGTTGCATCTGAAAGTAGAAACTCGCCCGATTACAACGGTATGCGTACTTTTCCCCTAGCCCGTTCTAGTTATTCGTTTCGAGCATCAGAACTGCGAAAATTTTGAGTTTCTCAAGCGTTGCTTACCTCCAAACTGTCATATCTCGCGAACGGATTGACCAATCCGCAAAATTTCTGTTGCATCTGAAAGTAGAAACTCGCCCGATTACAACGGTGTGCGTACTTTTCCCCTAGGCCGTCCTAGTTATGCTTGTCGAGCATCAGAACTGCGAAAATTTTGAGTTTCTCAAGCGTTTCTTACCTCCAAACTGCCATATCTCGCGAACGGATTGACCAATTCGCAAAATTTCTGTTGCATCTGAAAGTAGAAGCTCGCCCGATTACAACGGTGTGCGTACTTTTCCCCTAGGCCGTTCTAGTTATTCGTTTCGAGCATCAGATCTGCGAAAATTTTGAGTTTCTCGAGCGTTTCTTACATCCAAACTGCCATATCTCGCGAACGGATTGACCAATCCGCAAAATTTCTGTTGCATCTGAAAGTAGAAATTCGCCCGATTACAAATGTATGCGTACTTTTCCCCTAGCCCGTTCTAGTTATTCGTTTCGAGCAACAGAACTGCGAAAATTTTGAGTTTCTCAAGCGTGGCTTACCTCCAAACTGCCATATCTCGCGAACGGATTGACCAATCCGCAAAATTTCTGTTGCATCTGAAAGTAGAAACTCGCCCGATTACAACGGTGTGCGTACTTTTCCCCTAGGCCGTTCTAGTTATGCTTGTCGAGCATCAGAACTGCGAAAATTTTGAGTTTATCAAGCGTTTCTTGCCTCCAAACTGCCATATCTCGCGAACGGAATGACCAATCCGCAAAATTTGTGTTGCATCTGAAAGTAGAAACTCGCCCGATTACAACGGTGTGCGTACTTTTCCCCTAGGCCGTTCTTGTTATTCGTTTCGAGCATCAGAACCGCGAAAATTTTGTGTTTCTCAAGCGTTTCTTACATCCAAACTGCCATATCTCGCGAACGGATTGACCAATCCGCAAAATTTCTGTTGCATCTGAAAGTAGAAACTCGCCCGATTACAACGGTATGCGTACTTTTCCCCTAGCCCGTTCTAGTTATTCGTTTCGAGCAACAGAACTGCGAAAATTTTGAGTTTTTCAAGCGTTGCTTACCTCCAAACTGCCATATCTCGCGAACGGATGGACCAATCCGCAAAATTTCTGTTGCATCTGAAAGTAGAAACTCGCCCGATTACAACGTTGTGCGTACTTTTCCCCTAGGCCGTTCTAGTTATGCTTGTCGAGCATCAGAACTGCGAAAATTTTGAGTTTCTCGAGCGTTTCTTACCTCCAAACTGCCATATCTCGCGAACGGATTGACCAATCCGCAAAATTTCTGTTGCATCTGAAAGTAGAAACTCGCCCGATTACAACACTATGCGTACTTTTCCCCTAGGCCGTTCTAGTTATTCGTTTCGAGCATCAGAACTGCGAAAATTTTGAGTTTCTCAAGCGTTTCTTGCTTCCAAACTGCCATATCTCGCGAACGGATTGACCAATCCGCAAAATTTCTGTTGCATCTCAAAGTAGAAACTCGCTCGATTACAACGCTATGCGTACTTTTCCCCTAGGCCGTTCTAGTTATTCGTTTCGAGCATCAGAACTGCGAAAATTTTGAGTTTATCAAGCGTTTCTTACCTCCAAACTGCCATATCTCGCGAACGGATTGACCAATCCGCAAAATTTCTGTTGCATCTGAAAGTAGAAACTCGCCCGATTACAACGGTATGCGTACTTTTCCCCTAGCCCGTTCTAGTTATTCGTTTCGAGCATCAGAACTGCGAAAATTTTGAGTTTTTCAAACGTTGCTTATCTCCAAACTGCCATATCTCGCGAACGGATTGACCAATCCGCAAAATTTCTGTTGCATCTGAAAGTAGAAACTCGCCCGATTACAACGGTATGCGTACTTTTCCCCTAGCCCGTTCTAGTTATTCGTTTCGAGCATCAGAACTGCGAAAATTTTGAGTTTCTCAAGCGTTGCTTACCTCCAAACTGTCATATCTCGCGAACGGATTGACCAATCCGCAAAATTTCTGTTGCATCTGAAAGTAGAAACTCGCCCGATTACAACGGTGTGCGTACTTTTCCCCTAGGCCGTCCTAGTTATTCGTTTCGAGCATCAGAACTGCGAAAATTTTGAGTTTCTCGAGCGTTTCTTACATCCAAACTGCCATATCTCGCGAACGGATTGACCAATCCGCAAAATTTCTGTTGCATCTGAAAGTAGAAACTCGCCCGATTACAACGGTGTGCGTACTTTTCCCCTAGGCCGTTCTTGTTATTCGTTTCGAGCATCAGAACCGCGAAAATTTTGTGTTTCTCAAGCGTTTCTTACATCCAAACTGCCATATCTCGCGAACGGATTGACCAATCCGCAAAATTTCTGTTGCATCTGAAAGTAGAAACTCGCCCGATTACAACGGTATGCGTACTTTTCCCCTAGCCCGTTCTAGTTATTCGTTTCGAGCAACAGAACTGCGAAAATTTTGAGTTTTTCAAGCGTTGCTTACCTCCAAACTGCCATATCTCGCGAACGGATGGCCAATCCGCAAAATTTCTGTTGCATCTGAAAGTAGAAACTCGCCCGATTACAACGTTGTGCGTACTTTTCCCCTAGGCCGTTCTAGTTATGCTTGTCGAGCATCAGAACTGCGAAAATTTTGAGTTTCTCGAGCGTTTCTTACCTCCAAACTGCCATATCTCGCGAACGGATTGACCAATCCGCAAAATTTCTGTTGCATCTGAAAGTAGAAACTCGCCCGATTACAACACTATGCGTACTTTTCCCCTAGGCCGTTCTAGTTATTCGTTTCGAGCATCAGAACTGCGAAAATTTTGAGTTTCTCAAGCGTTTCTTGCTTCCAAACTGCCATATCTCGCGAACGGATTGACCAATCCGCAAAATTTCTGTTGCATCTCAAAGTAGAAACTCGCTCGATTACAACACTATGCGTACTTTTCCCCTAGGCCGTTCTAGTTATTCGTTTCGAGCATCAGAACTGCGAAAATTTTGAGTTTATCAAGCGTTTCTTACCTCCAAACTGCCATATCTCGCGAACGGATTGACCAATCCGCAAAATTTCTGTTGCATCTGAAAGTAGAAACTCGCCCGATTACAACGGTATGCGTACTTTTCCCCTAGCCCGTTCTAGTTATTCGTTTCGAGCAACAGAACTGCGAAAATTTTGAGTTTTTCAAACGTTGCTTATCTCCAAACTGCCATATCTCGCGAACGGATTGACCAATCCGCAAAATTTCTGTTGCATCTGAAAGTAGAAACTCGCCCGATTACAACGGTATGCGTACTTTTCCCCTAGCCCGTTCTAGTTATTCGTTTCGAGCATCAGAACTGCGAAAATTTTGAGTTTCTCAAGCGTTGCTTACCTCCAAACTGACATATCTCGCGAACGGATTGACCAATCCGCAAAATTTCTGTTGCATCTGAAAGTAGAAACTCGCCCGATTACAACGGTGTGCGTACTTTTCCCCTAGGCCGTCCTAGTTATTCGTTTCGAGCATCAGAACTGCGAAAATTTTGAGTTTCTCCAGCGTTTCTTACATCCAAACTGCCATATCTCGCGAACGGATTGACCAATCCGCAAAATTTCTGTTGCATCTGAAAGTAGAAATTCGCCCGATTACAATTGTATGCGTACTTTTCCCCTAGGCCGTTCTAGTTATGCTTGTCGAGCATCAGAACTGCGAAAATTTTGAGTTTCTCGAGCGTTTCTTACGTCCAAACTGCCATATCTCGCGAACGGATTGACCAATCCGCAAAATTTCTGTTGCATCTGAAAGTAGAAACTCGCCCGATTACAACGGTGTGCGTACTTTTCCCCTAGGCCGTTCTAGTTATGCTTGTCGAGCATCAGAACTGCGAAAATTTTGAGTTTCTCGAGCGTTTCTTACCTCCAAACTGCCATATCTCGCGAACGGATTGACCAATCCGCAAAATTTCTGTTGCATCTGAAAGTAGAAACTCGCCCGATTACAACACTATGCGTACTTTTTCCCTAGGCCGTTCTAGTTATTCGTTTCGAGCATCAGAACTGCGAAAATTTTGAGTTTCTCAAGCGTTTCTTACTTCCAAACTGCCATATCTCGCGAACGGATTGACCAACCCGCAAAATTTCTGTTGCATCTGAAAGTAGAAACTCGCCCGATTGCAACGGTATGCGTACTTTTCCCCTAGGCCGTTCTAGTTATTCGTTTCGAGCATCAGAACTGCGAAAATTTTGAGTTTCTCAAGCGTTTCTTACTTCCAAACTGCCATATCTCGCGAACGGATTGACCAATCCGCAAAATTTCTGTTGCATCTGAAGGTAGAAACTCGCCCGATTACAACGGTATGCGTACTTTTCCCCTAGGCCGTTCTAGTTATGCTTGTCGAGCATCAGAACTGCGAAAATTTTGAGTTTCTCCAGCGTTTCTTACCTCCAAACTGCCATATCTCGCGAACGGATTGACCAATCCGCAAAATTTCTGTTGCATCTGAAAGTAGAAACTCGCCCGATTACAACGGTGTGCGTACTTTTCCCCTAGGCCGTTCTAGTTATGCTTGTCGAGCATCAGAACTGCGAAAATTTTGAGTTTCTCAAGCGTTTCTTACATCCAAACTGCCATATCTCGCGAACGGAATGACCAATCCGCAAAATTTCTGTTGCATCTGAAAGTAGAAACTCGCCCGATTACAACACTATGCGTACTTTTTCCCTAGGCCGTTCTAGTTATTCGTTTCGAGCATCAGAACTGCGAAAATTTTGAGTTTCTCAAGCGTTTCTTACTTCCAAACTGCCATATCTCGCGAACGGATTGACCAACCCGCAAAATTTCTGTTGCATCTGAAGGTAGAAACTCGCCCGATTACAACGGTATGCGTACTTTTCCCCTAGGCCGTTCTAGTTATTCGTTTCGAGCATCAGAACTGCGAAAATTTTGAGTTTCTCAAGCGTTTCGTACCTCCAAACTGCCATATCTCGCGAACGGATTGACCAATCCGCAAAATTTCTGTTGCATCTGAAAGTAGAAACTCGCCCGATTACAACACTATGCGTACTTTTCCCCTAGGCCGTTCTAGTTATTCGTTTCGAGCATCAGAACTGCGATAATTTTGAGTTTCTCAAGCGTTTCTTACTTCCAAACTGCCATATCTCGCGAACGGATTGACCAATCCGCAAAATTTCTGTTGCATCTGAAAGTAGAAACTCGCCCGATTACAACGGTGTGCGTACTTTTCCCCTAGGCCGTTCTTGTTATTCGTTTCGAGCATCAGAACCGCGAAAATTTTGTGTTTCTCAAGCGTTTCTTACATCCAAACTGCCATATCTCGCGAACGGATTGACCAATCCGCAAAATTTCTGTTGCATCTGAAAGTAGAAACTCGCCCGATTACAACGGTATGCGTACTTTTCCCCTAGCCCGTTCTAGTTATTCGTTTCGAGCATCAGAACTGCGAAAATTTTGAGTTTCTCAAGCGTTGCTTACATCCAAACTGTCATATCTCGCGAACGGATTGACCAATCCGCAAAATTTCTGTTGCATCTGAAAGTAGAAACTCGCCCGATTACAACGGTGTGCGTACTTTTCCCCTAGGCCGTCCTAGTTATTCGTTTCGAGCATCAGAACTGCGAAAATTTTGAGTTTCTCCAGCGTTTCTTACATCCAAACTGCCATATCTCGCGAACGGATTGACCAATCCGCAAAATTTCTGTTGCATCTGAAAGTAGAAATTCGCCCGATTACAATTGTATGCGTACTTTTCCCCTAGGCCGTTCTAGTTATGCTTGTCGAGCATCAGAACTGCGAAAATTTTGAGTTTCTCGAGCGTTTCTTACGTCCAAACTGCCATATCTCGCGAACGGATTGACCAATCCGCAAAATTTCTGTTGCATCTGAAAGTAGAAACTCGCCCGATTACAACGGTGTGCGTACTTTTCCCCTAGGCCGTTCTAGTTATGCTTGTCGAGCATCAGAACTGCGAAAATTTTGAGTTTCTCGAGCGTTTCTTACCTCCAAACTGCCATATCTCGCGAACGGATTGACCAATCCGCAAAATTTCTGTTGCATCTGAAAGTAGAAACTCGCCCGATTACAACACTATGCGTACTTTTTCCCTAGGCCGTTCTAGTTATTCGTTTCGAGCATCAGAACTGCGAAAATTTTGAGTTTCTCAAGCGTTTCTTACTTCCAAACTGCCATATCTCGCGAACGGATTGACCAACCCGCAAAATTTCTGTTGCATCTGAAAGTAGAAACTCGCCCGATTGCAACGGTATGCGTACTTTTCCCCTAGGCCGTTCTAGTTATTCGTTTCGAGCATCAGAACTGCGAAAATTTTGAGTTTCTCAAGCGTTTCTTACTTCCAAACTGCCATATCTCGCGAACGGATTGACCAATCCGCAAAATTTCTGTTGCATCTGAAGGTAGAAACTCGCCCGATTACAACGGTATGCGTACTTTTCCCCTAGGCCGTTCTAGTTATGCTTGTCGAGCATCAGAACTGCGAAAATTTTGAGTTTCTCCAGCGTTTCTTACCTCCAAACTGCCATATCTCGCGAACGGATTGACCAATCCGCAAAATTTCTGTTGCATCTGAAAGTAGAAACTCGCCCGATTACAACGGTGTGCGTACTTTTCCCCTAGGCCGTTCTAGTTATGCTTGTCGAGCATCAGAACTGCGAAAATTTTGAGTTTCTCAAGCGTTTCTTACATCCAAACTGCCATATCTCGCGAACGGAATGACCAATCCGCAAAATTTCTGTTGCATCTGAAAGTAGAAACTCGCCCGATTACAACACTATGCGTACTTTTTCCCTAGGCCGTTCTAGTTATTCGTTTCGAGCATCAGAACTGCGAAAATTTTGAGTTTCTCAAGCGTTTCTTACTTCCAAACTGCCATATCTCGCGAACGGATTGACCAACCCGCAAAATTTCTGTTGCATCTGAAGGTAGAAACTCGCCCGATTACAACGGTATGCGTACTTTTCCCCTAGGCCGTTCTAGTTATTCGTTTCGAGCATCAGAACTGCGAAAATTTTGAGTTTCTCAAGCGTTTCGTACCTCCAAACTGCCATATCTCGCGAACGGATTGACCAATCCGCAAAATTTCTGTTGCATCTGAAAGTAGAAACTCGCCCGATTACAACACTATGCGTACTTTTCCCCTAGGCCGTTCTAGTTATTCGTTTCGAGCATCAGAACTGCGATAATTTTGAGTTTCTCAAGCGTTTCTTACTTCCAAACTGCCATATCTCGCGAACGGATTGACCAATCCGCAAAATTTCTGTTGCATCTGAAAGTAGAAACTCGCCCGATTACAACGGTGTGCGTACTTTTCCCCTAGGCCGTTCTTGTTATTCGTTTCGAGCATCAGAACCGCGAAAATTTTGTGTTTCTCAAGCGTTTCTTACATCCAAACTGCCATATCTCGCGAACGGATTGACCAATCCGCAAAATTTCTGTTGCATCTGAAAGTAGAAACTCGCCCGATTACAACGGTATGCGTACTTTTCCCCTAGCCCGTTCTAGTTATTCGTTTCGAGCATCAGAACTGCGAAAATTTTGAGTTTCTCAAGCGTTGCTTACATCCAAACTGTCATATCTCGCGAACGGATTGACCAATCCGCAAAATTTCTGTTGCATCTGAAAGTAGAAACTCGCCCGATTACAACGGTGTGCGTACTTTTCCCCTAGGCCGTCCTAGTTATTCGTTTCGAGCATCAGAACTGCGAAAATTTTGAGTTTCTCCAGCGTTTCTTACATCCAAACTGCCATATCTCGCGAACGGATTGACCAATCCGCAAAATTTCTGTTGCATCTGAAAGTAGAAATTCGCCCGATTACAATTGTATGCGTACTTTTCCCCTAGGCCGTTCTAGTTATGCTTGTCGAGCATCAGAACTGCGAAAATTTTGAGTTTCTCGAGCGTTTCTTACGTCCAAACTGCCATATCTCGCGAACGGATTGACCAATCCGCAAAATTTCTGTTGCATCTGAAAGTAGAAACTCGCCCGATTACAACGGTGTGCGTACTTTTCCCCTAGGCCGTTCTAGTTATGCTTGTCGAGCATCAGAACTGCGAAAATTTTGAGTTTCTCGAGCGTTTCTTACCTCCAAACTGCCATATCTCGCGAACGGATTGACCAATCCGCAAAATTTCTGTTGCATCTGAAAGTAGAAACTCGCCCGATTACAACACTATGCGTACTTTTCCCCTAGGCCGTTCTAGTTATTCGTTTCGAGCATCAGAACTGCGAAAATTTTGAGTTTCTCAAGCGTTTCTTACTTCCAAACTGCCATATCTCGCGAACGGATTGACCAATCCGCAAAATTTCTGTTGCATCTGAAGGTAGAAACTCGCCCGATTACAACGGTATGCGTACTTTTCCCCTAGGCCGTTCTAGTTATGCTTGTCGAGCATCAGAACTGCGAAAATTTTGAGTTTCTCCAGCGTTTCTTACCTCCAAACTGCCATATCTCGCGAACGGATTGACCAATCCGCAAAATTTCTGTTGCATCTGAAAGTAGAAACTCGCCCGATTACAACGGTGTGCGTACTTTTCCCCTAGGCCGTTCTAGTTATGCTTGTCGAGCATCAGAACTGCGAAAATTTTGAGTTTCTCGAGCGTTTCTTACCTCCAAACTGCCATATCTCGCGAACGGATTGACCAATCCGCAAAATTTCTGTTGCATCTGAAAGTAGAAACTCGCCCGATTACAACACTATGCGTACTTTTTCCCTAGGCCGTTCTAGTTATTCGTTTCGAGCATCAGAACTGCGAAAATTTTGAGTTTCTCAAGCGTTTCTTACTTCCAAACTGCCATATCTCGCGAACGGATTGACCAACCCGCAAAATTTCTGTTGCATCTGAAGGTAGAAACTCGCCCGATTACAACGGTATGCGTACTTTTCCCCTAGGCCGTTCTAGTTATTCGTTTCGAGCATCAGAACTGCGAAAATTTTGAGTTTCTCAAGCGTTTCTTACCTCCAAACTGCCATATCTCGAGAACGGATTGACCAATCCGCAAAATTTCTGTTGCATCTGAAAGTAGAAACTCGCCCGATTACAACGGTATGCGTACTTTTCCCCTAGCCGGTTCTAGTTATTCGTTTCGAGCAACAGAACTGCGAAAAGTTTGAGTTTTTCAAGCGTTGCTTACCTCCAAACTGCCATATCTCGCGACGGATTGACCAATCCGCAAAATTTCTGTTGCATCTGAAAGTAGAAACTCGCCCGATTACAACGGTGTGCGTACTTTTCCCCTAGGCCGTTCTAGTTATGCTTGTCGAGCATCAGAACTGCGAAAATTTTGAGTTTCTCGAGCGTTTCTTACCTCCAAACTGCCATATCTCGCGAACGGATTGACCAATCCGCAAAATTTCTGTTGCATCAGAAAGTAGAAACTCGCCCGATTACAACACTATGCGTACTTTTTCCCTAGGCCGTTCTAGTTATTCGTTTCGAGCATCAGAACTGCGAAAATTTTGAGTTTCTCAAGCGTTTCTTACTTCCAAACTGCCATATCTCGCGAACGGATTGACCAACCCGCAAAATTTCTGTTGCATCTGAAGGTAGAAACTCGCTCGATTACAACACTATGCGTACTTTTCCCCTAGGCCGTTCTAGTTATTCGTTTCGAGCATCAGAACTGCGAAAATTTTGAGTTTATCAAGCGTTTCTTACCTCCAAACTGCCATATCTCGCGAACGGATTGACAAATCCGCAAAATTTCTGTTGCATCTCAAAGTAGAAACTCGCTCGATTACAACACTATGCGTACTTTTCCCCTAGGCCGTTCTAGTTATTCGTTTCGAGCATCAGAACTGCGAAAATTTTGAGTTTATCAAGCGTTTCTTACCTCCAAACTGCCATATCTCGCGAACGGATTGACAAATCCGCAAAATTTCTGTTGCATCTGAAAGTAGAAACTCGCCCGATTACAACGGTATGCGTACTTTTCCCCTAGCCCGTTCTAGTTATTCGTTTCGAGCAACAGAACTGCGAAAATTTTGAGTTTTTCAAGCGTTGCTTATCTCCAAACTGCCATATCTCGCGAACGGATTGACCAATCCGCAAAATTTCTGTTGCATCTGAAAGTAGAAACTCGCCCGATTACAACGGTATGCGCACTTCTTCCCTAGGCCGTTCTAGTTATTCGTTTCGAGCATCAGAACTGCGAAAATTTTGAGTTTCTCAAGCGTTTCTTACTTCCAAACTGCCATATCTCGCGAACGGATTGACCAACCCGCAAAATTTCTGTTGCATCTGAAGGTAGAAACTCGCCCGATTACAACGGTATGCGTACTTTTCCCCTAGGCCGTTCTAGTTATTCGTTTCGAGCATCAGAACTGCGAAAATTTTGAGTTTCTCAAGCGTTTCTTACCTCCAAACTGCCATATCTCGAGAACGGATTGACCAATCCGCAAAATTTCTGTTGCATCTGAAAGTAGAAACTCGCCCGATTACAACGGTATGCGTACTTTTCCCCTAGCCCGTTCTAGTTATTCGTTTCGAGCAACAGAACTGCGAAAAGTTTGAGTTTTTCAAGCGTTGCTTACCTCCAAACTGCCATATCTCGCGACGGATTGACCAATCCGCAAAATTTCTGTTGCATCTGAAAGTAGAAACTCGCCCGATTACAACGGTGTGCGTACTTTTCCCCTAGGCCGTTCTAGTTATGCTTGTCGAGCATCAGAACTGCGAAAATTTTGAGTTTCTCGAGCGTTTCTTACCTCCAAACTGCCATATCTCGCGAACGGATTGACCAATCCGCAAAATTTCTGTTGCATCAGAAAGTAGAAACTCGCCCGATTACAACACTATGCGTACTTTTCCCCTAGGCCGTTCTAGTTATTCGTTTCGAGCATCAGAACTGCGAAAATTTTGAGTTTCTCAAGCGTTTCGTACCTCCAAACTGCCATATCTCGCGAACGGATTGACCAATCCGCAAAATTTCTGTTGCATCTGAAAGTAGAAACTCGCCCGATTACAACACTATGCGTACTTTTCCCCTAGGCCGTTCTAGTTATTCGTTTCGAGCATCAGAACTGCGAAAATTTTGAGTTTCTCAAGCGTTTCTTGCTTCCAAACTGCCATATCTCGCGAACGGATTGACCAATCCGCAAAATTTCTGTTGCATCTCAAAGTAGAAACTCGCTCGATTACAACACTATGCGTACTTTTCCCCTAGGCCGTTCTAGTTATTCGTTTCGAGCATCAGAACTGCGAAAATTTTGAGTTTATCAAGCGTTTCTTACCTCCAAACTGCCATATCTCGCGAACGGATTGACAAATCCGCAAAATTTCTGTTGCATCTGAAAGTAGAAACGCGCCCGATTACAACGGTATGCGTACTTTTCCCCTAGCCCGTTCTAGTTATTCGTTTCGAGCAACAGAACTGCGAAAATTTTGAGTTTTTCAAGCGTTGCTTATCTCCAAACTGCCATATCTCGCGAACGGATTGACCAATCCGCAAAATTTCTGTTGCATCTGAAAGTAGAAACTCGCCCGATTACAACGGTATGCGTACTTTTCCCCTAGCCCGTTCTAGTTATTCGTTTCGAGCATCAGAACTGCGAAAATTTTGAGTTTCTCAAGCGTTGCTTACCTCCAAACTGTCATATCTCGCGAACGGATTGACCAATCCGCAAAATTTCTGTTGCATCTGAAAGTAGAAACTCGCCCGATTACAACGGTGTGCGTACTTTTCCCCTAGGCCGTTCTAGTTATTCGTTTCGAGCATCAGAACTGCGAAAATTTTGAGTTTCTCGAGCGTTTCTTACATCCAAACTGCCATATCTCGCGAACGGATTGACCAATCCGCAAAATTTCTGTTGCATCTGAAAGTAGAAATTCGCCCGATTACAATTGTATGCGTACTTTTCCCCTAGGCCGTTCTAGTTATGCTTGTCGAGCATCAGAACTGCGAAAATTTTGAGTTTCTCGAGCGTTTCTTACCTCCAAACTGCCATATCTCGCGAACGGATTGACCAATCCGCAAAATTTCTGTTGCATCTGAAAGTAGAAACTCGCCCGATTACAACGGTATGCGTACTTTTCCCCTAGCCCGTTCTAGTTATTCGTTTCGAGCATCAGAACTGCGAAAATTTTGAGTTTCTCAAGCGTTGCTTACCTCCAAACTGTCATATCTCGCGAACGGATTGACCAATCCGCAAAATTTCTGTTGCATCTGAAAGTAGAAACTCGCCCGATTACAACACTATGCGTACTTTTCCCCTAGGCCGTTCTAGTTATTCGTTTCGAGCATCAGAACTGCGAAAATTTTGAGTTTCTCAAGCGTTTCTTGCTTCCAAACTGCCATATCTCGCGAACGGATTGACCAATCCGCAAAATTTCTGTTGCATCTGAAAGTAGAAACTCGCCCGATTACAACACTATGCGTACTTTTCCCCTAGGCCGTTCTAGTTATTCGTTTCGAGCATCAGAACTGCGAAAATTTTGAGTTTCTCAAGCGTTTCTTGCTTCCAAACTGCCATATCTCGCGAACGGATTGACCAATCCGCAAAATTTCTGTTGCATCTCAAAGTAGAAACTCGCTCGATTACAACACTATGCGTACTTTTCCCCTAGGCCGTTCTAGTTATTCGTTTCGAGCATCAGAACTGCGAAAATTTTGAGTTTATCAAGCGTTTCTTACCTCCAAACTGCCATATCTCGCGAACGGATTGACAAATCCGCAAAATTTCTGTTGCATCTGAAAGTAGAAACTCGCCCGATTACAACGGTATGCGTACTTTTCCCCTAGCCCGTTCTAGTTATTCGTTTCGAGCAACAGAACTGCGAAAATTTTGAGTTTTTCAAGCGTTGCTTATCTCCAAACTGCCATATCTCGCGAACGGATTGACCAATCCGCAAAATTTCTGTTGCATCTGAAAGTAGAAACTCGCCCGATTACAACGGTATGCGTACTTTTTCCCTAGGCCGTTCTAGTTATTCGTTTCGAGCATCAGAACTGCGAAAATTTTGAGTTTCTCAAGCGTTTCTTACTTCCAAACTGCCATATCTCGCGAACGGATTGACCAATCCGCAAAATTTCTGTTGCATCTGAAGGTAGAAACTCGCCCGATTACAACGGTATGCGTACTTTTCCCCTAGGCCGTTCTAGTTATGCTTGTCGAGCATCAGAACTGCGAAAATTTTGAGTTTCTCCAGCGTTTCTTACCTCCAAACTGCCATATCTCGCGAACGGATTGACCAATCCGCAAAATTTCTGTTGCATCTGAAAGTAGAATCTCGCCCGATTACAACGGTGTGCGTACTTTTCCCCTAGGCTGTTCTAGTTATGCTTGTCGAGCATCAGAACTGCGAAAATTTTGAGTTTCTCAAGCGTTTCTTACCTCCAAACTGCCATATCTCGCGAACGGAATGACCAATCCGCAAAATTTCTGTTGCATCTGAAAGTAGAAACTCGCCCGATTACAACGGTGTGCGTACTTTTCCCCTAGACCGTTCTAGTTATGCTTGTCGAGCATCAGAACTGCGAAAATTTTGAGTTTCTCGAGCGTTTCTTACCTCCAAACTGCCATATCTCGCAAACGGATTGACCAATCCGCAAAATTTCTGTTGCATCTGAAAGTAGAAACTCGCCCGATTACAACACTATGCGTACTTTTTCCCTAGGCCGTTCTAGTTATTCGTTTCGAGCATCAGAACTGCGAAAATTTTGAGTTTCTCAAGCGTTTCTTACTTCCAAACTGCCATATCTCGCGAACGGATTGACCAACCCGCAAAATTTCTGTTGCATCTGAAGGTAGAAACTCGCCCGATTACAACGGTATGCGTACTTTTCCCCTAGGCCGTTCTAGTTATTCGTTTCGAGCATCAGAACTGCGAAAATTTTGAGTTTCTCAAGCGTTTCGTACCTCCAAACTGCCATATCTCGCGAACGGATTGACCAATCCGCAAAATTTCTGTTGCATCTGAAAGTAGAAACTCGCCCGATTACAACACTATGCGTACTTTTCCCCTAGGCCGTTCTAGTTATTCGTTTCGAGCATCAGAACTGCGATAATTTTGAGTTTCTCAAGCGTTTCTTACTTCCAAACTGCCATATCTCGCGAACGGATTGACCAATCCGCAAAATTTCTGTTGCATCTGAAGGTAGAAACTCGCCCGATTACAACGGTGTGCGTACTTTTCCCCTAGGCCGTTCTAGTTATTCGTTTCGAGCATCAGAACTGCGAAAATTTTGAGTTTCTCAAGCGTTTCTTACTTCCAAACTGCCATATCTCGCGAACGGATTGACCAACCCGCAAAATTTCTGTTGCATCTGAAGGTAGAAACTCGCCCGATTACAACGGTATGCGTACTTTTCCCCTAGGCCGTTCTGGTTATTCGTTTCGAGCATCAGAACTGCGAAAATTTTGAGTTTCTCAAGCGTTTCGTACATCCAAACTGCCATATCTCGCGAACGGATTGACCAATCCGCAAAATTTCTGTTGCATCTGAAAGTAGAAACTCGCCCGATTACAACACTATGCGTACTTTTCCCCTAGGCCGTTCTAGTTATTCGTTTCGAGCATCAGAACTGCGATAATTTTGAGTTTCTCGAGCGTTTCTTACCTCCAAACTGCCATATCTCGCGAACGGATTGACCAATCCGCAAAATTTCTGTTGCATCTGAAAGTAGAAACTCGCCCGATTACAACACTATGCGTACTTTTTCCCTAGGCCGTTCTAGTTATTCGTTTCGAGCATCAGAACTGCGAAAATTTTGAGTTTCTCAAGCGTTTCTTACTTCCAAACTGCCATATCTCGCGAACGGATTGACCAATCCGCAAAATTTCTGTTGCATCTGATGGTAGAAACTCGCCCGATTACAACGGTGTGCGTACTTTTCCCCTAGGCCGTTCTATTTATTCGTTTCGAGCATCAGAACTGCGAAAATTTTGAGTTTCTCAAGCGTTTCTTACCTCCAAACTGCCATATCTCGCGAACGGATTGACCAACCCGCAAAATTTCTGTTGCATCTGAAGGTAGAAACTCGCCCGATTACAACGGTATGCGTACTTTTCCCCTAGGCCGTTCTAGTTATTCGTTTCGAGCATCAGAACTGCGAAAATTTTGAGTTTCTCAAGCGTTTCTTACCTCCAAACTGCCATATCTCGAGAACGGATTGACCAATCCGCAAAATTTCTGTTGCATCTGAAAGTAGAAACTCGCCCGATTACAACGGTATGCGTACTTTTCCCCTAGCCCGTTCTAGTTATTCGTTTCGAGCAACAGAACTGCGAAAAGTTTGAGTTTTTCAAGCGTTGCTTACCTCCAAACTGCCATATCTCGCGACGGATTGACCAATCCGCAAAATTTCTGTTGCATCTGAAAGTAGAAACTCGCCCGATTACAACGGTGTGCGTACTTTTCCCCTAGGCCGTTCTAGTTATGCTTGTCGAGCATCAGAACTGCGAAAATTTTGAGTTTCTCGAGCGTTTCTTACCTCCAAACTGCCATATCTCGCGAACGGATTGACCAATCCGCAAAATTTCTGTTGCATCAGAAAGTAGAAACTCGCCCGATTACAACACTATGCGTACTTTTTCCCTAGGCCGTTCTAGTTATTCGTTTCGAGCATCAGAACTGCGAAAATTTTGAGTTTCTCAAGCGTTTCTTACTTCCAAACTGCCATATCTCGCGAACGGATTGACCAACCCGCAAAATTTCTGTTGCATCTGAAGGTAGAAACTCGCCCGATTACAACGGTATGCGTACTTTTCCCCTAGGCCGTTCTAGTTATTCGTTTCGAGCATCAGAACTGCGAAAATTTTGAGTTTCTCAAGCATTTCGTACCTCCAAACTGCCATATCTCGCGAACGGATTGACCAATCCGCAAAATTTCTGTTGCATCTGAAAGTAGAAACTCGCCCGATTACAACACTATGCGTACTTTTCCCCTAGGCCGTTCTAGTTATTCGTTTCGAGCATCAGAACTGCGAAAATTTTGAGTTTCTCAAGCGTTTCTTGCTTCCAAACTGCCATATCTCGCGAACGGATTGACCAATCCGCAAAATTTCTGTTGCATCTCAAAGTAGAAACTCGCTCGATTACAACACTATGCGTACTGTTCCCCTAGGCCGTTCTAGTTATTCGTTTCGAGCATCAGAACTGCGAAAATTTTGAGTTTATCAAGCGTTTCTTACCTCCAAACTGCCATATCTCGCGAACGGATTGACAAATCCGCAAAATTTCTGTTGCATCTGAAAGTAGAAACTCGCCCGATTACAACGGTATGCGTACTTTTCCGCTAGCCCGTTCTAGTTATTCGTTTCGAGCAACAGAACTGCGAAAATTTTGAGTTTTTCAAGCGTTGCTTATCTCCAAACTGCCATATCTCGCGAACGGATTGACCAATCCGCAAAATTTCTGTTGCATCTGAAAGTAGAAACTCGCCCGATTACAACACTATGCGTACTTTTCCCCTAGCCCGTTCTAGTTATTCGTTTCGAGCATCAGAACTGCGAAAATTTTGAGTTTCTCAAGCGTTGCTTACCTCCAAACTGTCATATCTCGCGAACGGATTGACCAATCCGCAAAATTTCTGTTGCATCTGAAAGTAGAAAAACGCCCGATTACAACGGTGTGCGTACTTTTCCCCTAGGCCGTTCTAGTTATTCGTTTCGAGCATCAGAACTGCGAAAATTTTGAGTTTCTCGAGCGTTTCTTACCTCCAAACTGCCATATCTCGCGAACGGATTGACCAATCCGCAAAATTTCTGTTGCATCTGAAAGTAGAAACTCGCCCGATTACAACGGTGTGCGTACTTTTCCCCTAGGCCGTTCTAGTTATGCTTGTCGAGCATCAGAACTGCGAAAATTTTGAGTTTCTCGAGCGTTTCTTACCTCCAAACTGCCATATCTCGCGAACGGATTGACCAATCCGCAAAATTTCTGTTGCATCTGAAAGTAGAAACTCGCCCGATTACAACACTATGCGTACTTTTTCCCTAGGCCGTTCTAGTTATTCGTTTCGAGCATCAGAACTGCGAAAATTTTGAGTTTCTCAAGCGTTTCTTACTTCCAAACTGCCATATCTCGCGAACGGATTGACCAACCCGCAAAATTTCTGTTGCATCTGAAAGTAGAAACTCGCCCGATTGCAACGGTATGCGTACTTTTCCCCTAGGCCGTTCTAGTTATTCGTTTCGAGCATCAGAACTGCGAAAATTTTGAGTTTCTCAAGCGTTTCTTACTTCCAAACTGCCATATCTCGCGAACGGATTGACCAATCCGCAAAATTTCTGTTGCATCTGAAGGTAGAAACTCGCCCGATTACAACGGTATGCGTACTTTTCCCCTAGGCCGTTCTAGTTATGCTTGTCAAGCATCAGAACTGCGAAAATTTTGAGTTTCTCAAGCGTTTCTTACCTCCAAACTGCCATATCTCGCGAACGGAATGACCAATCCGCAAAATTTCTGTTGCATCTGAAAGTAGAAACTCGCCCGATTACAACGGTGTGCGTACTTTTCCCCTAAACCGTTCTAGTTATGCTTGTCGAGCATCAGAACTGCGAAAATTTTGAGTTTCTCGAGCGTTTCTTACCTCCAAACTGCCATATCTCGCGAACGGATTGACCAATCCGCAAAATTTCTGTTGCATCTGAAAGTAGAAACTCGCCCGATTACAACACTATGCGTACTTTTTCCCTAGGCCGTTCTAGTTATTCGTTTCGAGCATCAGAACTGCGAAAATTTTGAGTTTCTCAAGCGTTTCTTACTTCCAAACTGCCATATCTCGCGAACGGATTGACCAACCCGCAAAATTTCTGTTGCATCTGAAGGTAGAAACTCGCCCGATTACAACGGTATGCGTACTTTTCCCCTAGGCCGTTCTAGTTATTCGTTTCGAGCATCAGAACTGCGAAAATTTTGAGTTTCTCAAGCGTTTCGTACCTCCAAACTGCCATATCTCGCGAACGGATTGACCAATCCGCAAAATTTCTGTTGCATCTGAAAGTAGAAACTCGCCCGATTACAACACTATGCGTACTTTTCCCCTAGGCCGTTCTAGTTATTCGTTTCGAGCATCAGAACTGCGATAATTTTGAGTTTCTCAAGCGTTTCTTACTTCCAAACTGCCATATCTCGCGAACGGATTGACCAATCCGCAAAATTTCTGTTGCATCTGAAGGTAGAAACTCGCCCGATTACAACGGTGTGCGTACTTTTCCCCTAGGCCGTTCTAGTTATTCGTTTCGAGCATCAGAACTGCGAAAATTTTGAGTTTCTCAAGCGTTTCTTACTTCCAAACTGCCATATCTCGCGAACGGATTGACCAACCCGCAAAATTTCTGTTGCATCTGAAGGTAGAAACTCGCCCGATTACAACGGTATGTGTACTTTTCCCCTAGGCCGTTCTGGTTATTCGTTTCGAGCATCAGAACTGCGAAAATTTTGAGTTTCTCAAGCGTTTCGTACCTCCAAACTGCCATATCTCGCGAACGGATTGACCAATCCGCAAAATTTCTGTTGCATCTGAAAGTAGAAACTCGCCCGATTACAACACTATGCGTACTTTTCCCTAGGCCGTTCTAGTTATTCGTTTCGAGCATCAGAACTGCGATAATTTTGAGTTTCTCAAGCGTTTCTTACTTCCAAACTGCCATATCTGGCGAACGGATTGACCAATCCGCAAAATTTCTGTTGCATCTGAAGGTAGAAACTAGCCCGATTACAACGGTGTGCGTACTTTTCCCCTAGGCCGTTCTAGTTATTCGTTTCGAGCATCAGAACTGCGAAAATTTTGAGTTTCTCAAGCGTTTCTTACCTCCAAACTGCCATATCTCGCGAACGGATTGACCAATCCGCAAAATTTCTGTTGCATCTGAAAGTAGAAACTCGCCCGATTACAACGGTATGCGTACTTTTCCCCTAGCCCGTTCTAGTTATTCGTTTCGAGCAACAGAACTGCGAAAAGTTTGAGTTTTTCAAGCGTTGCTTACCTCCAAACAGCCATATCTCGCGGACGGATTGACCAATCCGCAAAATTTCTGTTGCATCTGAAAGTAGAAACTCGCCCGATTACAACGGTGTGCGTACTTTTCCCCTAGGCCGTTCTAGTTATGCTTGTCGAGCATCAGAACTGCGAAAATTTTGAGTTTCTCGAGCGTTTCTTACCTCCAAACTGCCATATCTCGCGAACGGATTGACCAATCCGCAAAATTTCTGTTGCATCTGAAAGTAGAAACTCGCCCGATTACAACACTATGCGTACTTTTTCCCTAGGCCGTTCTAGTTATTCGTTTCGAGCATCAGAACTGCGAAAATTTTGAGTTTCTCAAGCGTTTCTTACTTCCAAACTGCCATATCTCGCGAACGGATTGACCAATCCGCAAAATTTCTGTTGCATCTGATGGTAGAAACTCGCCCGATTACAACGGTGTGCGTACTTTTCCCCTAGGCCGTTCTAGTTATTCGTTTCGAGCATCAGAACTGCGAAAATTTTGAGTTTCTCAAGCGTTTCTTACCTCCAAACTGCCATATCTCGCGAACGGATTGACCAATCCGCAAAATTTCTGTTGCATCTGAAAGTAGAAACTCGCCTGATTACAACGGTATGCGTACTTTTCCCCTAGGCCGTTCTAGTTATTCGTTTCGAGCATCAGAACTGCGAAAATTTTGAGTTTCTCAAGCGTTTCGTACCTCCAAACTGCCATATCTCGCGAACGGATTGACCAATCCGCAAAATTTCTGTTGCATCTGAAAGTAGAAACTCGCCCGATTACAACTGTATGCGTACTTTTCCCCTAGGCCGTTCTAGTTATGCTTGTCGAGCATCAGAACTGCGAAAATTTTGAGTTTCTCGAGCGTTTCTTACCTCCAAACTGCCATATCTCGCGAACGGATTGACCAATCCGCAAAATTTCTGTTGCATCTGAAAGTAGATACTCGCCCGATTACAACGGTATGAGTACTTTTCCCCTGGGCCATTCTAGTTATTCTTTTCGAGCATCAGAACTGTGCAAATTTTGAGTTTCTCAACCGTTTCTTATCTCCAAACTGCCATATCTCGCGAACGGATAGACCAATCCGCAAAATTTCTGTTGCATCTGAAAGTAGAAACTTGCCCAATTGAAACGGTATGTGTGCTTTTCCCCTGGGCCATTCTAGTTATTCGTTTCGAGCATCAGAACTGTGCAAATTTTGAGTTTCTCAACCGTTTCTTACCTCCAAACTGCCATATCTCGCGAACGGATTTTCCAATCCGCAAAATTTCTGTTTCATCTGAAAGTAGAAACTCGACCGATTACAACTGTATGCGTACTTTTCCCCTAGGCCGTTCTAGTTATGCTTGTCGAGCATCAGAACTGCGAAAATTTTGAGTTTCTCGAGCGTTTCTTACTTCCAAACTGCCATATCTCGCGAACGGATTGACCAATCCGCAAAATTTCTGTTGCATCTGAAAGTAGAAACTCGCCCGATTACAACGGTGTGCGTACTTTTCCCCTAGGCCGTTCTAGTTATGCTTGTCGAGCATCAGAACTGCGAAAATTTTGAGTTTCTCGAGCGTTTCTTACCTCCAAACTGCCATATCTCGCGAACGGATTGACCAATCCGCAAAATTTCTGTTGCATCTGAAAGTAGAAACTCGCCCGATTACAACACTATGCGTACTTTTTCCCTAGGCCGTTCTAGTTATTCGTTTCGAGCATCAGAACTGCGAAAATTTTGAGTTTCTCAAGCGTTTCATACCTCCAAACTGCCATATCTCGCGAACGGAATGACCAATCCGCAAAATTTCTGTTGCATCTGAAAGTAGAAGCTCGCCCGATTACAACGGTGTGCGTACTTTTCCCCTAGACCGTTCTAGTTATGCTTGTCGAGCATCAGAACTGCGAAAATTTTGAGTTTCTCGAGCGTTTCTTACCTCCAAACTGCCATATCTCGCGAACGGATTGACCAATCCGCAAAATTTCTGTTGCATCTGAAAGTAGAAACTCGCCCGATTACAACACTATGCGTACTTTTTCCCTAGGCCGTTCTAGTTATTCGTTTCGAGCATCAGAACTGCGAAAATTTTGAGTTTCTCAAGCGTTTCTTACTTCCAAACTGCCATATCTCGCGAACGGATTGACCAACCCGCAAAATTTCTGTTGCATCTGAAGGTAGAAACTCGCCCGATTACAACGGTATGCGTACTTTTCCCCTAGGCCGTTCTAGTTATTCGTTTCGAGCATCAGAACTGCGAAAATTTTGAGTTTCTCAAGCGTTTCGTACCTCCAAACTGCCATATCTCGCGAACGGATTGACCAATTCGCAAAATTTCTGTTGCATCTGAAGGTAGAAACTCGCCCGAATACAACACTATGCGTACTTTTCCCCTGGGCCATTCTAGTTATTCGATTCGAGCATCAGAACTGTGCAAATTTTGAGTTTCTCAACCGTTTCTTACCTCCAAACTGCCATATCTCGCGAACGGATTGACCAATCCGCAAAATTTCTGTTGCATCTGAAAGTAGAAACTCGCCTGATTACAACGGTATGCGTACTTTTCCCCTAGCCCGTTCTTGTTATTCGTTTCGAGCATCAGAAGCGCGAAAAGTTTGAGTTTTTCAAGCGTTGCTTACATCCAAACTGCCATATCTCGCGAACGGATTGACCAATCCGCAAAATTTCTGTTGCATCTGAAAGTAGAAACTCGCCCGATTACAACGGTGTGCGTACTTTTCCCCTAGGCCGTTCTAGTTATGCTTGTCGAGCATCAGAACTGCGAAAATTTTGAGTTTCTCAAGCGTTTCTTACCTCCAAACTGCCATATCTCGCGAACGGATTGACCAATCCGCAAAATTTCTGTTGCATCTGAAAGTAGAAACTCGCCCGATTACAACGGTGTGCGTACTTTTCCCCTAGGCCGTTCTTGTTATTCGTTTCGAGTATCAGAACTGCGAAAATTTTGAGTTTCTCGAGCGTTTCTTACCTCCAAACTGCCATATCTCGCGAACGGATTGACCAATCCGCAAAATTTCTGTTGCATCTGAAAGTAGAAACTCGCCCGATTACAACACTATGCGTACTTTTTCCCTAGGCCGTTCTAGTTATTCGTTTCGAGCATCAGAACTGCGAAAATTTTGAGTTTCACAAGCGTTTCTTACTTCCAAACTGCCATATCTCGCGAACGGATTGACCAACCCGCAAAATTTCTGTTGCATCTGAAGGTAGAAACTCGCCCGATTACAACGGTATGCGTACTTTTCCCCTAGGCCGTTCTAGTTATTCGTTTCGAGCATCAGAACTGCGAAAATTTTGAGTTTCTCAAGCGTTTCGTACCTCCAAACTGCCATATCTCGCAAACGGATTGACCAATCCGCAAAATTTCTGTTGCATCTGAAAGTAGAAACTCGCCCGATTACAACATTATGCGTACTTTTCCCCTAGGCCGTTCTAGTTATTCGTTTCGAGCATCAGAACTGCGAAAATTTTGAGTTTCTCAAGCGTTTCTTACTTCCAAACTGCCATATCTCGCGAACGGATTGACCAATCCGCAAAATTTCTGTTGCATCTGAAGGTAGAAACTCGCCCGATTACAACGGTAAGCGTACTTTTCCCCTAGGCCGTTCTAGTTATGCTTGTCGAGCATCAGAACTGCGAAAATTTTGAGTTTCTCCAGCGTTTCTTACCTCCAAACTGCCATATCTCGCGAACGGATTGACCAATCCGCAAAATTTCTGTTGCATCTGAAAGTAGAAACTCGCCCGATTACAACGGTATGCGTACTTTTCCCCTAGCCCGTTCTTGTTATTCGTTTCGAGCATCAGAAGCGCGAAAAGTTTGAGTTTTTCAAGCGTTGCTTACATCCAAACTGCCATATCTCGCGAACGGATTGACCAATCCGCAAAATTTCTGTTGCATCTGAAAGTAGAAACTCGCCCGATTACAACGGTGTGCGTACTTTTCCCCTAGGCCGTTCTAGTTATGCTTGTCGAGCATCAGAACTGCGAAAATTTTGAGTTTCTCAAGCGTTTCTTACCTCCAAACTGCCATATCTCGCGAACGGATTGACCAATCCGCAAAATTTCTGTTGCATCTGAAAGTAGAAACTCGCCCGATTACAACGGTGTGCGTACTTTTCCCCTAGGCCGTTCTTGTTATTCGTTTCGAGTATCAGAACTGCGAAAATTTTGAGTTTCTCGAGCGTTTCTTACCTCCAAACTGCCATATCTCGCGAACGGATTGACCAATCCGCAAAATTTCTGTTGCATCTGAAAGTAGAAACTCGCCCGATTACAACACTATGCGTAC
The DNA here is from genome assembly GCF_051014685.1 of Ptiloglossa arizonensis. Taxonomy (NCBI): domain Eukaryota; kingdom Metazoa; phylum Arthropoda; class Insecta; order Hymenoptera; family Colletidae; genus Ptiloglossa; species Ptiloglossa arizonensis. Next base: position 42,298 of record NW_027478499.1, read on the forward strand.
TTTTTCCCTAGGCCGTTCTAGTTATTCGTTTCGAGCATCAGAACTGCGAAAATTTTGAGTTTCACAAGCGTTTCTTACTTCCAAACTGCCATATCTCGCGAACGGATTGACCAACCCGCAAAATTTCTGTTGCATCTGAAGGTAGAAACTCGCCCGATTACAACGGTATGCGTACTTTTCCCCTAGGCCGTTCTAGTTATTCGTTTCGAGCATCAGAACTGCGAAAATTTTGAGTTTCTCAAGCGTTTCGTACCTCCAAACTGCCATATCTCGCAAACGGATTGACCAATCCGCAAAATTTCTGTTGCATCTGAAAGTAGAAACTCGCCCGATTACAACATTATGCGTACTTTTCCCCTAGGCCGTTCTAGTTATTCGTTTCGAGCATCAGAACTGCGAAAATTTTGAGTTTCTCAAGCGTTTCTTACTTCCAAACTGCCATATCTCGCGAACGGATTGACCAATCCGCAAAATTTCTGTTGCATCTGAAGGTAGAAACTCGCCCGATTACAACGGTAAGCGTACTTTTCCCCTAGGCCGTTCTAGTTATGCTTGTCGAGCATCAGAACTGCGAAAATTTTGAGTTTCTCCAGCGTTTCTTACCTCCAAACTGCCATATCTCGCGAACGGATTGACCAATCCGCAAAATTTCTGTTGCATCTGAAAGTAGAAACTCGCCCGATTACAATGGTGTGCCTATTTTCTTTCTTTTTTTCTTTATCTTTATCTTTTTTTACTCCCTAGGCCGTTCTAGTTATGCTTGTCGAGCATCAGAACTGCGAAAATGTTGAGTTTCTCGAGCGTTTCTTACCTCCAAACTGCCATATCTCGCGAACGGATTGACCAATCCGCAAAATTTCTGTTGCATCTGAAAGTAGAAACTCGCCCGATTATAACACTGTGCGTACTTTTTCCCTAGGCCGCTCTAGTTATTCGTTTCGAGCATCAGAACTGCGAAAATTTTGAGTTTCTCAAGCGTTTCTTACTTCCAAACTGCCATATCTCGCGAACGGATTGACCAACCCGCAAAATTTCTGTTGCATCTGAAGGTAGAAACTCGCCCGATTACAACGGTATGCGTACTTTTCCCCTAGGCCGTTCTAGTTATTCGTTTCGAGCATCAGAACTGCGAAAATTTTGAGTTTCTCAAGCGTTTCGTACCTCCAAACTGCCATATCTCGCGAACGGATTGACCAATTCGCAAAATTTCTGTTGCATCTGAAGGTAGAAACTCGCCCGAATACAACACTATGCGTACTTTTCCCCTAGGCCGTTCTAGTTATGCTTGTCGAGCATCAGAACTGCGAAAATTTTGAGTTTCTCCAGCGTTTCTTACCTCCAAACTGCCATATCTCGCGAACGGATTGACCAATCCGCAAAATTTCTGTTGCATCTGAAAGTAGAAACTCGCCCGATTACAATGGTGTGCGTACTTTTCCCCTAGGCCGTTCTAGTTATGCTTGTCGAGCATCAGAACTGCGAAAATGTTGAGTTTCTCGAGCGTTTCTTACCTCCAAACTGCCATATCTCGCGAACGGATTGACCAATCCGCAAAATTTCTGTTGCATCTGAAAGTAGAAACTCGCCCGATTATAACACTATGCGTACTTTTTCCCTAGGCCGCTCTAGTTATTCGTTTCGAGCATCAGAACTGCGAAAATTTTGAGTTTCTCAAGCGTTTCTTACTTCCAAACTGCCATATCTCGCGAACGGATTGACCAACCCGCAAAATTTCTGTTGCATCTGAAGGTAGAAACTCGCCCGATTACAACGGTATGCGTACTTTTCCCCTAGGCCGTTCTAGTTATTCGTTTCGAGCATCAGAACTGCGAAAATTTTGAGTTTCTCAAGCGTTTCGTACCTCCAAACTGCCATATCTCGCGAACGGATTGACCAATTCGCAAAATTTCTGTTGCATCTGAAGGTAGAAACTCGCCCGAATACAACACTATGCGTACTTTTCCCCTGGGCCATTCTAGTTATTCGTTTCGAGCATCAGAACTGTGCAAATTTTGAGTTTCTCAACCGTTTCTTACCTCCAAACTGCCATATCTCGCGAACGGATTGACCAATCCGCAAAATTTCTGTTGCATCTGAAAGTAGAAACTCGCCCGATTACAACGGTATGCGTACTTTTCCCCTAGGCCGTTCTTGTTATTCGTTTCGAGCATCAGAAGCGCGAAAATTTTGAGTTTCTCAAGCGTTTCTTACATCCAAACTGCCATATCTCGCGAACGGATTGAACAATCCGCAAAATTTCTGTTGCATCTGAAAGTAGAAACTCGCCCGATTACAACGGTATGCGTACTTTTCCCCTAGGCCGTTCTAGTTATTCGTTTCGAGCATCAGAACTGCGAAAATTTTGAGTTTCTCAAGCGTTTCTTACCTCCAAACTGCCATATCTCGCGAACGGATTGACCAATCCGCAAAATTTCTGTTGCATCTGAAAGTAGAAACTCGCCTGATTACAACGGTATGCGTACTTTTCCCCTAGCCCGTTCTAGTTATTCGTTTCGAGCAACAGAACTGCGAAAATTTTGAGTTTCTCAACCGTTGCTTACCTCCAAACTGCCATATCTCGCGAAGGGATTGACCAATCCGCAAAATTTCTGTTGCATCTGAAAGTAGAAACTCGCCCGATTACAACACTATGCGTTCTTTTCCCCTAGGCCGTTCTAGTTATTCGTTTCGAGCATCAGAACTGCGAAAATTTTGAGTTTCTCAAGCGTTTCTTACTTCCAAACTGCCATATCTCGCGAACGGATTGACCAATCCGCAAAATTTCTGTTGCATCTGAAAGTAGATACTTGCCCGATTACAACGGTATGAGTACTTTTCCCCTGGGCCATTCTAGTTATTCTTTTCGAGCATCAGAACTGTGCAAATTTTGAGTTTCTCAACCGTTTCTTACCTCCAAACTGCCATATCTCGCGAACGGATAGACCAATCCGCAAAATTTCTGTTGCATCTGAAAGTAGAAACTCGCCCAATTGAAACGGTATGTGTGCTTTTCCCCTGGGCCATTCTAGTTATTCGTTTCGAGCATCCGAACTGTGCAAATTTTGAGTTTCTCAACCGTTTCTTACCTCCATACTGCCATATCTCGCGAACGGATTTTCCGATCCGCAAAATTTCTGTTGCATCTGAAAGTAGAAACTCGCCCGATTACAACACTATGCTTACTTTTCCCCTAGGCCGTTCTAGTTATTCGTTTCGAGCATCAGAACTGCGAAAATTTTGAGTTTCTCAAGCGTTTCTTACTTCCAAACTGCCATATCTCGCGAACGGATTGACCAATCCGCAAAATTTCTGTTGCATCTGAAGGTAGAAACTCGCCCGATTACAACGGTATGCGTACTTTTCCCCTAGGCCGTTCTAGTTATTCGTTTCGAGCATCAGAACTGCGAAAATTTTGAGTTTATCAAGCGTTTCGTACCTCCAAACTGTCATATCTCGCGAACGGATTGACCAATCCGCAAAATTTCTGTTGCATCTGAAAGTAGAAACTCGCCCGATTACAACTGTATGCGTACTTTTCCCCTAGGCCGTTCTAGTTATACTTGTCGAGCATCAGAACTGCGAAAATTTTGAGTTTCTCGAGCGTTTCTTACCTCCAAACTGCCATATCTCGCGAACGGATTGACCAATCCGCAAAATTTCTGTTGCATCTGAAAGTAGATACTCGCCCGATTACAACGGTATGAGTACTTTTCCCCTGGGCCATTCTAGTTATTCGTTTCGAGCATCAGAACTGCGAAAATTTTGAGTTTCTCAAGCGTTTCTTACTTCCAAACTGCCATATCTCGCGAACGGATTGACCAATCCGCAAAATTTCTGTTGCATCTGAAAGTAGAAACTCGCCCGATTACAACGGTGTGCGTACTTTTCCCCTAGGCCGTTCTAGTTATGCTTGTCGAGCATCAGAACTGCGAAAATTTTGAGTTTCTCGAGCGTTTCTTACCTCCAAACTGCCATATCTCGCGAACGGATTGACCAATCCGCAAAATTCCTGTTGCATCTGAAAGTAGATACTCGCCCGATTACAACGGTATGAGTACTTTTCCCCTGGGCCATTCTAGTTATTCGTTTCGAGCATCAGAACTGTGCAAATTTTGAGTTTCTCAACCGTTTCTTACCTCCAAACTGCCACATCTCGCGAACGGATAGACCAATCGGCAAAATTTCTGTTGCATCTGAAAGTAGAAACTCGCCCAATTGAAACGGTATGTGTGCTTTTCCCCTGGGCCATTCTAGTTATTCGTTTCGTGCATCAGAACTGTGCAAATTTTGAGTTTCTCAACCGTTTCTTACCTCCAAACTGCCTTATCTCGCGAACGGATTTTCCAATCCGCAAAAATTTCTGTTGCATCTGAAAGTAGAAACTCGTCCGATTACAACGGTATGCGTACTTTTCCCCTAGGCCGTTCTAGTTATTCGTTTCGAGCATCAGAACTGCGAAAATTTTGAGTTTCTCAAGCGTTTCGTGCCTCCAAACTGCCATATCTCGCGAACGGATTGACCAATCCGCAAAATTTCTGATGCATCTGAAAGTAGAAACTCGCCCGATTACAACGGTATGCGTACGTTTCCCCTAGGCCGTTCTGGTTATTCGTTTCGAGCATCAGAACTGTGAAAATGTTGAGTTTCTCAACCGTTTCTTACCTCCGAACTGCCATATCTCGCGAACGGATTGATCAGTCCGCAAAATTTCTCTTGCATCTGAAAGTAGAAACTCGCCCGATTACAACGGTGTGCGTACTTTTCCCCTAGGCCGTTCTAGTTATGCTTGTCGAGCATCAGAACTGCGAAAATTTTGAGTTTCTCGAGCGTTTCTTACCTCCAAACTGCCATATCTCGCGAACGTATTGACCAATCCGCAAAATTTCTGTTGCATCTGTAAGTAGATACTCGCCCGATTACAACGGTATGAGTACTTTTCCCCTGGGCCATTCTAGTTATTCGCTTCGAGCATCAGAACTGCGAAAATTTTGAGTTTCTCAAGCGTTTCTTACCTCCAAACTGCCATATCTCGCGAACGGATTGACCAATCCGCAAAATTTCTGTTGCATCTGTAAGTAGATACTCGCCCGATTACAACGGTATGAGTACTTTTCCCCTGGGCCATTCTAGTTATTCGTTTCGAGCATCAGAACTGCGAAAATTTTGAGTTTCTCAAGCGTTTCTTACCTCCAAACTGCCATATCTCGCGAACGGATTGACCAATCCGCAAAATTTCTGTTGCATCTGAAAGTAGAAACTCGCCCGATTACAACGGTGTGCGTACTTTTCCCCTAGGCCGTTCTTGTTATTCGTTTCGAGTATCAGAACCGCGAAAAGTTTGAGTTTCTCAAGCGTTTCCTACATCCAAACTGCCATATCTCGCGAACGGATTTACCAATCCGCAAAATTTCTGTTGCATCTGAAAGTAGAAACTCGCCCGATTACAACGGTATGCGTACTTTTCCCCTAGGCCGTTCTAGTTATTCGTTTTGAGCATCAGAACTGCGAAAATTTTGAGTTTCTCAAGCGTTTCTCACCTACAAACTGCCACATCTCGCGAACGGATTGTCCAATCCGCAAAATTTCTGATGCATCTGAAAGTAGAAACTCGCCCGATTACAACTGTATGCGTACTTTTCCCCTAGCCCGTTCTAGTTATTCGTTTCGAGCAACAGAACTGCGAAAATTTTGAGTTTCTCAAGCGTTGCTTACCTCCAAACTGACATATCTCGCGAACGGATTGACCAATCCGCAAAATTTCTGTTGCATCTGAAAGTAGAAACTCGCCCGATTACAACGGTGTGCGTACTTTTCCCCTAGGCCGTTCTAGTTATGCTTGTCGAGCATCAGAACTGCGAAAATTTTGAGTTTCTCGAGCGTTTCTTACCTCCAAACTGCCATATCTCGCGAACGGATTGACCAATCCGCAAAATTTCTGTTGCATCTGAAAGTAGAAACTCGCCCGATTACAACGGTATGCGTACTTTTCCCCTAGGCCGTTCTAGTTATTCGTTTCGAGCATCAGAACTGCGAAAATTTTGAGTTTCTCAAGCGTTGCTTACCTCCAAACTGCCATATCTCGCGAACGGATTGACCAATCCGCAAAATTTCTGTTGCATCTGAAAGTAGAAACTCGCCCGATTACAACGGTGTGCGTGCTTTTGCCCTAGGCCGTTCTAGTTATGCTTGTCGAGCATCAGAACTGCGAAAATTTTGAGTTTCTCGAGCGTTTCTTACCTCCAAACTGCCATATATCGCGAACGGGTTGACCAATCCGCAAAATTTCTGTTGCATCTGAAAGTAGAAACTCGCCCGATTACAACGGTATGAGTACTTTTCCCCTGGGCCATTCTAGTTATTCGTTTCGAGCATCAGAACTGTGCAAATTTTGAGTTTCTCAACCGTTTCTTACCTCCAAACTGCCACATCTCGCGAACGGATAGACCAATCGGCAAAATTTCTGTTGCATCTGAAAGTAGAAACTCGCCCAATTGAAACGGTATGTGTGCTTTTCCCCTGGGCCATTCTAGTTATTCGTTTCGTGCATCAGAACTGTGCAAATTTTGAGTTTCTCAACCGTTTCTTACCTCCAAACTGCCATATCTCGCGAACGGATTTTCCAATCCGCAAAAATTTCTGTTGCATCTGAAAGTAGAAACTCGTCCGATTACAACGGTATGCGTACTTTTCCCCTAGGCCGTTCTAGTTATTCGTTTCGAGCATCAGAACTGCGAAAATTTTGAGTTTCTCAAGCGTTTCGTGCCTCCAAACTGCCATATCTCGCGAACGGATTGACCAATCCGCAAAATTTCTGATGCATCTGAAAGTAGAAACTCGCCCGATTACAACGGTATGCGTACGTTTCCCCTAGGCCGTTCTGGTTATTCGTTTCGAGCATCAGAACTGTGAAAATTTTGAGTTTCTCAACCGTTTCTTACCTCCGAACTGCCATATCTCGCGAACGGATTGATCAGTCCGCAAAATTTCTGTTGCATCTGTAAGTAGATACTCGCCCGATTACAACGGTATGAGTACTTTTCCCCTGGGCCATTCTAGTTATTCGCTTCGAGCATCAGAACTGCGAAAATTTTGAGTTTCTCAAGCGTTTCTTACCTCCAAACTGCCATATCTCGCGAACGGATTGACCAATCCGCAAAATTTCTGTTGCATCTGTAAGTAGATACTCGCCCGATTACAACGGTATGAGTACTTTTCCCCTGGGCCATTCTAGTTATTCGTTTCGAGCATCAGAACTGCGAAAATTTTGAGTTTCTCAAGCGTTTCTTACCTCCAAACTGCCGTATCTCGCGAACGGATTGACCAATCCGCAAAATTTCTGTTGCATCTGAAAGTAGAAACTCGCCCGATTACAACGGTGTGCGTACTTTTCCCCTAGGCCGTTCTTGTTATTCGTTTCGAGTATCAGAACCGCTAAAAGTTTGAGTTTCTCAAGCGTTTCCTACATCCAAACTGCCATATCTCGCGAACGGATTGACCAATCCGCAAAATTTCTGTTGCATCTGAAAGTAGAAACTCGCCCGATTACAACGGTATGCGTACTTTTCCCCTTGGCCGTTCTAGTTATTCGTTTCGAGCATCAGAACTGCGAAAATTTTGAGTTTCTCAAGCGTTTCTCACCTACAAACTGCCACATCTCGCGAACGGATTGCCCAATCCGCAAAATTTCTAATGCATCTGAAAGTAGAAACTCGCCCGATTACAACTGTATGCGTACTTTTCTCCTAGCCCGTTCTAGTTATTCGTTTCGAGCAACAGAACTGCGAAAATTTTGAGTTTCTCAAGCGTTGCTTACCTCCAAACTGCCATATCTCGCGAACGGATTGACCAATCCGCAAAATTTCTGTTGCATCTGAAAGTAGAAACTCGCCCGATTACAACGGTGTGCGTACTTTTCCCCTAGGCCGTTCTAGTTATGCTTGTCGAGCATCAGAACTGCGAAAATTTTGAGTTTCTCAAGCGTTGCTTACCTCCAAACTGCCATATCTCGCGAACGGATTGACCAATCCGCAAAATTTCTGTTGCATCTGAAAGTAGAAACTCGCCCGATTACAACGGTGTGCGTACTTTTCCCCTAGGCCGTTCTTGTTATTCGTTTCGAGTATCAGAACCGCGAAAAGTTTGAGTTTCTCAAGCGTTTCCTACATCCAAACTGCCATATCTCGCGAACGGATTGACCAATCCGCAAAATTTCTGTTGCATCTGAAAGTAGAAACTCGCCCGATTACAACGGTATGCGTACTTTTCCCCTTGGCCGTTCTAGTTATTCGTTTCGAGCATCAGAACTGCGAAAATTTTGAGTTTCTCAAGCGTTTCTCACCTACAAACTGCCACATCTCGCGAACGGATTGCCCAATCCGCAAAATTTCTGATGCATCTGAAAGTAGAAACTCGCCCGATTACAACTGTATGCGTACTTTTCTCCTAGCCCGTTCTAGTTATTCGTTTCGAGCAACAGAACTGCGAAAATTTTGAGTTTCTCAAGCGTTGCTTACCTCCAAACTGCCATATCTCGCGAACGGATTGACCAATCCGCAAAATTTCTGTTGCATCTGAAAGTAGAAACTCGCCCGATTACAACGGTGTGCGTACTTTTCCCCTAGGCCGTTCTAGTTATGCTTGTCGAGCATCAGAACTGCGAAAATTTTGAGTTTCTCGAGCGTTTCTTACCTCCAAACTGCCATATCTCGCGAACGGATTGACCAATCCGCAAAATTTCTGTTGCATCTGAAAGTAGAAACTCGCCCGATTACAACGGTATGCGTACTTTTCCCCTAGGCCGTTCTAGTTATTCGTTTCGAGCATCAGAACTGCGAAAATTTTGAGTTTCTCAAGCGTTGCTTACCTCCAAACTGCCATATCTCGCGAACGGATTGACCAATCCGCAAAATTTCTGTTGCATCTGAAAGTAGAAACTCGCCCGATTACAACGGTGTGCGTGCTTTTGCCCTAGGCCGTTCTAGTTATGCTTGTCGAGCATCAGAACTGCGAAAATTTTGAGTTTCTCGAGCGTTTCTTACCTCCAAACTGCCATATATCGCGAACGGGTTGACCAATCCGCAAAATTTCTGTTGCATCTGAAAGTAGAAACTCGCCCGATTACAACGGTATGAGTACTTTTCCCCTGGGCCATTCTAGTTATTCGTTTCGAGCATCAGAACTGTGCAAATTTTGAGTTTCTCAACCGTTTCTTACCTCCAAACTGCCACATCTCGCGAACGGATAGACCAATCGGCAAAATTTCTGTTGCATCTGAAAGTAGAAACTCGCCCAATTGAAACGGTATGTGTGCTTTTCCCCTGGGCCATTCTAGTTATTCGTTTCGTGCATCAGAACTGTGCAAATTTTGAGTTTCTCAACCGTTTCTTACCTCCAAACTGCCATATCTCGCGAACGGATTTTCCAATCCGCAAAAATTTCTGTTGCATCTGAAAGTAGAAACTCGTCCGATTACAACGGTATGCGTACTTTTCCCCTAGGCCGTTCTAGTTATTCGTTTCGAGCATCAGAACTGCGAAAATTTTGAGTTTCTCAAGCGTTTCGTGCCTCCAAACTGCCATATCTCGCGAACGGATTGACCAATCCGCAAAATTTCTGATGCATCTGAAAGTAGAAACTCGCCCGATTACAACGGTATGCGTACGTTTCCCCTAGGCCGTTCTGGTTATTCGTTTCGAGCATCAGAACTGTGAAAATTTTGAGTTTCTCAACCGTTTCTTACCTCCGAACTGCCATATCTCGCGAACGGATTGATCAGTCCGCAAAATTTCTGTTGCATCTGTAAGTAGATACTCGCCCGATTACAACGGTATGAGTACTTTTCCCCTGGGCCATTCTAGTTATTCGCTTCGAGCATCAGAACTGCGAAAATTTTGAGTTTCTCAAGCGTTTCTTACCTCCAAACTGCCATATCTCGCGAACGGATTGACCAATCCGCAAAATTTCTGTTGCATCTGTAAGTAGATACTCGCCCGATTACAACGGTATGAGTACTTTTCCCCTGGGCCATTCTAGTTATTCGTTTCGAGCATCAGAACTGCGAAAATTTTGAGTTTCTCAAGCGTTTCTTACCTCCAAACTGCCATATCTCGCGAACGGATTGACCAATCCGCAAAATTTCTGTTGCATCTGAAAGTAGAAACTCGCCCGATTACAACGGTGTGCGTACTTTTCCCCTAGGCCGTTCTTGTTATTTGTTTCGAGTATCAGAACCGCTAAAAGTTTGAGTTTCTCAAGCGTTTCCTACATCCAAACTGCCATATCTCGCGAACGGATTGACCAATCCGCAAAATTTCTGTTGCATCTGAAAGTAGAAACTCGCCCGATTACAACGGTATGCGTACTTTTCCCCTTGGCCGTTCTAGTTATTCGTTTCGAGCATCAGAACTGCGAAAATTTTGAGTTTCTCAAGCGTTTCTCACCTACAAACTGCCACATCTCGCGAACGGATTGCCCAATCCGCAAAATTTCTGATGCATCTGAAAGTAGAAACTCGCCCGATTACAACTGTATGCGTACTTTTCTCCTAGCCCGTTCTAGTTATTCGTTTCGAGCAACAGAACTGCGAAAATTTTGAGTTTCTCAAGCGTTGCTTACCTCCAAACTGCCATATCTCGCGAACGGATTGACCAATCCGCAAAATTTCTGTTGCATCTGAAAGTAGAAACTCGCCCGATTACAACGGTGTGCGTACTTTTCCCCTAGGCCGTTCTAGTTATGCTTGTCGAGCATCAGAACTGCGAAAATTTTGAGTTTCTCAAGCGTTGCTTACCTCCAAACTGCCATATCTCGCGAACGGATTGACCAATCCGCAAAATTTCTGTTGCATCTGAAAGTAGAAACTCGCCCGATTACAACGGTGTGCGTACTTTTCCCCTAGGCCGTTCTTGTTATTCGTTTCGAGTATCAGAACCGCGAAAAGTTTGAGTTTCTCAAGCGTTTCCTACATCCAAACTGCCATATCTCGCGAACGGATTGACCAATCCGCAAAATTTCTGTTGCATCTGAAAGTAGAAACTCGCCCGATTACAACGGTATGCGTACTTTTCCCCTAAGCCGTTCTAGTTATTCGTTTCGAGCATCAGAACTGCGAAAATTTTGAGTTTCTCAAGCGTTTCTCACCTACAAACTGCCACATCTCGCGAACGGATTGTCCAATCCGCAAAATTTCTGATGCATCTGAAAGTAGAAACTCGCCCGATTACAACTGTATGCGTACTTTTCCCCTAGCCCGTTCTAGTTATTCGTTTCGAGCAACAGAACTGCGAAAATTTTGAGTTTCTCAAGCGTTGCTTACCTCCAAACTGCCATATCTCGCGAACGGATTGATCAGTCCGCAAAATTTCTCTTGCATCTGAAAGTAGAAACTCGCCCGATTACAACTGTATGCGTACTTTTCCCCTAGGCCGTTCTAGTTATGCTTGTCGAGCATCAGAACTGCGAAAATTTTGAGTTTCTCGAGCGTTTCTTACCTCCAAACTGCCATATCTCGCGAACGTATTGACCAATCCGCAAAATTTCTGTTGCATCTGTAAGTAGATACTCGCCCGATTACAACGGTATGAGTACTTTTCCCCTGGGCCATTCTAGTTATTCGCTTCGAGCATCAGAACTGCGAAAATTTTGAGTTTCTCAAGCGTTTCTTACCTCCAAACTGCCATATCTCGCGAACGGATTGACCAATCCGCAAAATTTCTGTTGCATCTGTAAGTAGATACTCGCCCGATTACAACGGTGTGCGTACTTTTCCCCTAGGCCGTTCTTGTTATTCGTTTCGAGTATCAGAACCGCTAAAAGATTGAGTTTCTCAAGCGTTTCCTACATCCAAACTGCCATATCTCGCGAACGGATTGACCAATCCGCAAAATTTCTGTTGCATCTGAAAGTAGAAACTCGCCCGATTACAACGGTATGCGTACTTTTCCCCTTGGCCGTTCTAGTTATTCGTTTCGAGCATCAGAACTGCGAAAATTTTGAGTTTCTCAAGCGTTTCTTACCTCCAAACTGCCATATCTCGCGAACGGATTGACCAATCTGCAAAATTTCTGTTGCATCTGAAAGTAGAAACTCGCCCGATTACAACGGTGTGCGTACTTTTCCCCTAGGCCGTTCTTGTTATTCGTTTCGAGTATCAGAACCGCTAAAAGTTTGAGTTTCTCAAGCGTTTCCTACATCCAAACTGCCATATCTCGCGAACGGATTGACCAATCCGCAAAATTTCTGTTGCATCTGAAAGTAGAAACTCGCCCGATTACAACGGTATGCGTACTTTTCCCCTTGGCCGTTCTAGTTATTCGTTTCGAGCATCAGAACTGCGAAAATTTTGAGTTTCTCAAGCGTTTCTCACCTACAAACTGCCACATCTCGCGAACGGATTGCCCAATCCGCAAAATTTCTGATGCATCTGAAAGTAGAAACTCGCCCGATTACAACTGTATGCGTACTTTTCTCCTAGCCCGTTCTAGTTATTCGTTTCGAGCAACAGAACTGCGAAAATTTTGAGTTTCTCAAGCGTTGCTTACCTCCAAACTGCCATATCTCGCGAACGGATTGACCAATCCGCAAAATTTCTGTTGCATCTGAAAGTAGAAACTCGCCCGATTACAACGGTGTGCGTACTTTTCCCCTAGGCCGTTCTAGTTATGCTTGTCGAGCATCAGAACTGCGAAAATTTTGAGTTTCTCAAGCGTTGCTTACCTCCAAACTGCCATATCTCGCGAACGGATTGACCAATCCGCAAAATTTCTGTTGCATCTGAAAGTAGAAACTCGCCCGATTACAACGGTGTGCGTACTTTTCCCCTAGGCCGTTCTTGTTATTCGTTTCGAGTATCAGAACCGCGAAAAGTTTGAGTTTCTCAAGCGTTTCCTACATCCAAACTGCCATATCTCGCGAACGGATTGACCAATCCGCAAAATTTCTGTTGCATCTGAAAGTAGAAACTCGCCCGATTACAACGGTATGCGTACTTTTCCCCTAGGCCGTTCTAGTTATTCGTTTCGAGCATCAGAACTGCGAAAATTTTGAGTTTCTCAAGCGTTTCTCACCTACAAACTGCCACATCTCGCGAACGGATTGTCCAATCCGCAAAATTTCTGATGCATCTGAAAGTAGAAACTCGCCCGATTACAACTGTATGCGTACTATTCCCCTAGCCCGTTCTAGTTATTCGTTTCGAGCATCAGAACTGCGAAAATTTTGAGTTTCTCAAGCGTTGCTTACCTCCAAACTGCCATATCTCGCGAACGGATTGACCAATCCGCAAAATTTCTGTTGCATCTGAAAGTAGAAACTCGCCCGATTACAACGGTGTGCGTGCTTTTGCCCTAGGCCGTTCTAGTTATGCTTGTCGAGCATCAGAACTGCGAAAATTTTGAGTTTCTCGAGCGTTTCTTACCTCCAAACTGCCATATATCGCGAACGGGTTGACCAATCCGCAAAATTTCTGTTGCATCTGAAAGTAGAAACTCGCCCGATTACAACGGTATGAGTACTTTTCCCCTGGGCCATTCTAGTTATTCGTTTCGAGTATCAGAACTGTGCAAATTTTGAGTTTCTCAACCGTTTCTTACCTCCAAACTGCCACATCTCGCGAACGGATAGACCAATCGGCAAAATTTCTGTTGCATCTGAAAGTAGAAACTCGCCCAATTGAAACGGTATGTGTGCTTTTCCCCTGGGCCATTCTAGTTATTCGTTTCGTGCATCAGAACTGTGCAAATTTTGAGTTTCTCAACCGTTTCTTACCTCCAAACTGCCATATCTCGCGAACGGATTTTCCAATCCGCAAAAATTTCTGTTGCATCTGAAAGTAGAAACTCGTCCGATTACAACGGTATGCGTACTTTTCCCCTAGGCCGTTCTAGTTATTCGTTTCGAGCATCAGAACTGCGAAAATTTTGAGTTTCTCAAGCGTTTCGTGCCTCCAAACTGCCATATCTCGCGAACGGATTGACCAATCCGCAAAATTTCTGATGCATCTGAAAGTAGAAACTCGCCCGATTACAACGGTATGCGTACGTTTCCCCTAGGCCGTTCTGGTTATTCGTTTCGAGCATCAGAACTGTGAAAATTTTGAGTTTCTCAACCGTTTCTTACCTCCGAACTGCCATATCTCGCGAACGGATTGATCAGTCCGCAAAATTTCTCTTGCATCTGAAAGTAGAAACTCGCCCGATTACAACGGTGTGCGTACTTTTCCCCTAGGCCGTTCTAGTTATGCTTGTCGAGCATCAGAACTGCGAAAATTTTGAGTTTCTCGAGCGTTTCTTACCTCCAAACTGCCATATCTCGCGAACGTATTGACCAATCCGCAAAATTTCTGTTGCATCTGTAAGTAGATACTCGCCCGATTACAACGGTATGAGTACTTTTCCCCTGGGCCATTCTAGTTATTCGCTTCGAGCATCAGAACTGCGAAAATTTAGAGTTTCTCAAGCGTTTCTTACCTCCAAACTGCCATATCTCGCGAACGGATTGACCAATCCGCAAAATTTCTGTTGCATCTGTAAGTAGATACTCGCCCGATTACAACGGTATGAGTACTTTTCCCCTGGGCCATTCTAGTTATTCGTTTCGAGCATCAGAACTGCGAAAATTTTGAGTTTCTCAAGCGTTTCTTACCTCCAAACTGCCATATCTCGCGAACGGATTGACCAATCCGCAAAATTTCTGTTGCATCTGAAAGTAGAAACTCGCCCGATTACAACGGTATGCGTACTTTTCTCCTAGCCCGTTCTAGTTATTCGTTTCGAGCAACAGAACTGCGAAAATTTTGAGTTTCTCAAGCGTTGCTTACCTCCAAACTGCCATATCTCGCGAACGGATTGACCAATCCGCAAAATTTCTGTTGCATCTGAAAGTAGAAACTCGCCCGATTACAACGGTGTGCGTGCTTTTCCCCTAGGCCGTTCTAGTTATGCTTGTCGAGCATCAGAACTGCGAAAATTTTGAGTTTCTCAAGCGTTGCTTACCTCCAAACTGCCATATCTCGCGAACGGATTGACCAATCCGCAAAATTTCTGTTGCATCTGAAAGTAGAAACTCGCCCGATTACAACGGTGTGCGTACTTTTCCCCTAGGCCGTTCTTGTTATTCGTTTCGAGTATCAGAACCGCGAAAAGTTTGAGTTTCTCAAGCGTTTCCTACATCCAAACTGCCATATCTCGCGAACGGATTGACCAATCCGCAAAATTTCTGTTGCATCTGAAAGTAGAAGCACGCCCGATTACAACGGTATGCGTACTTTTCCCCTAAGCCGTTCTAGTTATTCGTTTCGAGCATCAGAACTGCGAAAATTTTGAGTTTCTCAAGCGTTTCTCACCTACAAACTGCCACATCTCGCGAACGGATTGTCCAATCCGCAAAATTTCTGATGCATCTGAAAGTAGAAACTCGCCCGATTACAACTGTATGCGTACTTTTCCCCTAGCCCGTTCTAGTTATTCGTTTCGAGCAACAGAACTGCGAAAATTTTGAGTTTCTCAAGCGTTGCTTACCTCCAAACTGCCATATCTCGCGAACGGATTGACCAATCCGCAAAATTTCTGTTGCATCTGAAAGTAGAAACTCGCCCGATTACAACGGTGTGCGTACTTTTCCCATAGGCCGTTCTAGTTATGCTTGTCGAGCATCAGAACTGCGAAAATTTTGAGTTTCTCGAGCGTTTCTTACCTCCAAACTGCCATATCTCGCGAACGGATTGACCAATCCGCAAAATTTCTGTTGCATCTGAAAGTAGAAACTCGCCCGATTACAACTGTATGCGTACTTTTCCCCTAGCCCGTTCTAGTTATTCGTTTCGAGCAACAGAACTGCGAAAATTTTGAGTTTCTCAAGCGTTGCTTACATCCAAACTGCCATATCTCGCGAACGGATTGACCAACCCGCAAAATTTCTGTTGCATCTGAAGGTAGAGACTCGCCCGATTACAACGGTGTGCGTACTTTTCCCCTAGGCCGTTCTTGTTATTCGTTTCGAGCTTCAGAACCGCGAAAATTTTGAGTTTCTCAAGCGTTTCTTACCTCCAAACTGCCATATCTCGCGAACGGATTGACCAATCCGCAAAATTTCTGTTGCATCTGAAAGTAGAAAGTCGCCCGATTACGACGGTGTGCGTACTTTTCCCCTAGGCCGTTCTAGTTATTCGTTTCGAGCATCAGAACTGCGAAAATTTTGAGTTTCTCAAGCGTTTCTCACCTACAAACTGCCACATCTCGCGAACGGATTGTCCAATCCGCAAAACTTCTGATGCATCTGAAAGTAGAAACTCGCCCGATTACAACTGTATGCGTACTTTTCCCCTAGCCCGTTCTAGTTATTCGTTTCGAGCAACAGAACTGCGAAAATTTTGAGTTTCTCAAGCGTTGCTTACCTCCAAACTGCCATATCTCGCGAACGGATTGACCAATCCGCAAAATTTCTGTTGCATCTGAAAGTAGAAACTCGCCCGATTACAACACTATGCGTACTTTTCCCCTAGGCCGTTCTAGTTATTCGTTTCGAGCATCAGAACTGCGAAAATTTTGAGTTTCTCAAGCGTTTCTTACTTCCAAACTGCCATATCTCGCGAACGGATTGACCAATCCGCAAAATTTCTGTTGCATCTGAAGGTAGAAACTCGCCCGATTACAACGGTATGCGTACTTTTCCCCTAGGCCGTTCTAGTTATTCGTTTCGAGCATCAGAACTGCGAAAATTTTGAGTTTCTCAAGCGTTTCTCACCTACAAACTGCCATATCTCGCGAACGGATTGACCAATCCGCAAAATTTCTGTTGCATCTGAAAGTAGAAACTCGCCCAATTACAACGGTGTGCGTACTTTTCCCCTAGGCCGTTCTTGTTATTCGTTTCGAGCATCAGAACCGCGAAAATTTTGAGTTTCTCGAGCGTTTCTTACCTCCAAACTGCCATATCTCGCGAACGGATTGACCAATCCGCAAAATTTCTGTTGCATCTGAAAGTAGAAAGTCGCCCGATTACAACGGTGTGCGTACTTTTCCCCTAGGCCGTTCTAGTTATTCGTTTCGAGCATCAGAACTGCGAAAATTTTGAGTTTCTCGAGCGTTTCTTACATCGAAACTGCCATATCTCGCAAACGGATTGACCAATCCGCAAAATTTCTATTGCATCTGAAAGTAGAAATTCGCCCGATTACAACTGTATGCGTACTTTTCCCCTAGGCCGTTCTAGTTATGCTTGTCGAGCATCAGAACTGCGAAAATTTTGAGTTTCTCGAGCCTTTCTTACCTCCAAACTGCCATATCTCGCGAACGGATTGACCAATCCGCAAAATTTCTGTTGCATCTGAAAGTAGAAACTCGCCCGATTACAACGGTATGCGTACTTTTCCCCTAGGCCGTTCTAGTTATTCGTTTCGAGCATCAGAACTGCGAAAATTTTGAGTTTCTCAAGCGTTTCTTACATCCAAACTGCCATATCTCCCGAACGGATTGACCAATCCGCAAAATTTCTGTTGCATCTGAAGGTAGAAACTCGCCCGATTACAACGGTATGCGTACTTTTCCCCTAGGCCGTTCTAGTTATTCGTTTCGAGCATCAGAACTGCGAAAATTTTGAGTTTCTCAAGCGTTTCTCACCTACAAACTGCCACATCTCGCGAACGGATTGTCCAATCCGCAAAATTTCTGATGCATCTGAAAGTAGAAACTCGCCCGATTACAACTGTATGCGTACTTTTCCCCTAGCCCGTTCTAGTTATTCGTATCGAGCAACAGAACTGCGAAAATTTTGAGTTTCTCAAGCGTTGCTTACATCCAAACTGCCATATCTCGCGAACGGATTGACCAATCCGCAAAATTTCTGTTGCATCTGAAAGTAGAAACTCGCCCGATTACAACGGTGTGCGTACTTTTCCCCTAGGCCGTTCTTGTTATTCGTTTCGAGCATCAGAACCGCGAAAATTTTGAGTTTCTCAAACGTTTCTTACCTCCAAACTGCCATATCTCGCGAGCGGAGTGACCAATCCGCAAAATTTCTGTTGCATCTGAAAGTAGAAACTCGCCCGATTACAACGGTGTGCGTACTTTTCCCCTAGGCCGTTCTAGTTATTCGTTTCGAGCACCAGAACTGCGAAAATTTTGAGTTTCTCAAGCGTTTCGTACCTCCAAACTGCCATATCTCGCGAACGGATTGACCAATCCGCAAAATTTCTGATGCATCTGAAAGCAGAAAATCGCCCGATTACAACGGTATGCGTACGTTTCCCCTAGGCCGTTCTGGTTATTCGTTTCGAGCATCAGAACTGTGAAAATTTTGAGTTTCTCAACCGTTTTTTACCTCCGAACTGCCATATCTCGCGAACGGATTGACCAATCCGCAAAATTTCTGTTGCATCTGAAAGTAGAAACTCGCCCGATTACAACGGTGTGCGTACTTTTCCCCTAGGCCGTTCTAGTTATGCTTGTCGAGCATCAGAACTGCGAAAATTTTGAGTTTCTCGAGCGTTTCTTACCTCCAAACTGCCATATCTCGCGAACGGATTGACCAATCCGCAAAATTTCTGTTGCATCTGAAATTAGAAACTCGCCCGATTACAACACTATGCGTACTTTTCCCCTAGGCCGTTCTAGTTATTCGTTTCGAGCATCAGAAGTGCGAAAATTTTGAGTTTCTCAAGCGTTTCATACTTTCAAACTGCCATATCTCGCGAACGGATTGACCAATCCGCAAAATTTCTGTTGCATCTGAAGGTAGAAACTCGCCCGATTACAACGGTATGCGTACTTTTCCCCTAGGCCGTTCTGGTTATGCTTGTCGAGCATCAGAACTGCGAAAATTTTGAGTTTCTCGAGCGTTTCTCACATACAAACTGCCACATCTCGCGAACGGATTGACCAATCCGAAAAATTTCTGTTGCATCTGAAAGTAGATACTCGCCCGATTACAACGGTATGAGTACTTTTCCCCTGGGCCATTCTAGTTATTCGTTTCGAGCATCAGAACTGTGCAAATTTTGAGTTTCTCAACCGTTTCTTACCTCCAAACTGCCATATCTCGCGAACGGATAGACCAATCCGCAAAATTTCTGTTGCATCTGAAAGTAGAAACTCGCCCAATTGAAACGGTATGTGTGCTTTTCCCCTGGGCCATTCTCGTTATTCGTTTCGAGCATCAGAACTGTGCAAATTTTGAGTTTCTCAAACGTTTCTTACCTCCAAACTGCCATATCCCGCGAACGGATTTTCCAATCCGCAAAATTTCTGTTGCATCTGAAAGTAGAAACTCGTCCGATTACAACGGTATGCGTACTTTTCCCCTAGGCCGTTCTAGTTATTCGTTTCGAGCATCAGAACTGTGAAAATTTTTAGTTTCTCAAGCGTTTCTTACTTCCAAACTGCCATATCTCGCGAACGGTTTGACGAATCCGCAAAATTTCTGTTGCATCTGAAAGTAGAAACTCGCCCGATTACAACTGTATGCGTACTTTTCCCCTAGCCCGTTCTATTTATTCGTTTCGAGCAACAGAACTGCGAAAATTTTGAGTTTCTCAAGCGTTGTTACGTCCAAACTGCCATATCTCGCGAACGGATTGACCAATCCGCAAAATTTCTGTTGCATCTGAAGGTAGAAACTCGCCCGATTACAACGGTATGCGTACATTTCCCCTAGCCCGTTCTAGTTATTCGTTTCGAGCAACAGAACTGCGAAAATTTTGAGTCTCTCAAGCGTTGCTTACCTCCAAACTGCCATATCTCGCGAACGGATTGACCAATCCGCAAAATTTCTGTTGCATCTGAAAGTAGAAACTCGCCCGATTACAACGGTATGCGTACTTTTCCCCTAGGCCGATCTAGTTATTCGTTTCGAGCATCACAACTGCGAAAATTTTGAGTTTCTCAAGCGTTTCTCACGTACAGACTGCCACATCTCGCGAACGGATTGTCCAATCCGCAAAATTTCTGATGCATCTGAAAGTAGAAACTCGCCCGATTACAACTGTATGCGTACTTTTCCCCTAGCCCGTTCTAGTTATTCGTTTCGAGCAACAGAACTGCGAAAATTTTGAGTTTCTAAAGCGTTGCTTACCTCCAAACTGCCATATCTCGCGAACGGATTGACCAATCCGCAAAATTTCTGTTGCATCTGAAAGTAGAAACTCGCCCGATTACAACGGTGTGCGTACTTTTCCCCTAGGCCGTTCTTGTTATTCGTTTCGAGCATCAGAACCGCGAAAATTTTGAGTTTCTCGAGCGTTTCTTACCTCCAAACTGCCATATCTCGCGAACGGATTGACCAATCCGCAAAATTTCTGTTGCATCTGAAAGTAGAAACTCGCCCGATTACAACACTATGCGTACTTTTCCCCTAGGCCGTTCTAGTTATTCGTTTCGAGCATCAGAACTGCGAAAATTTTGAGTTTCTCAAGCGTTTCTTACTTCCAAACTGCCATATCTCGCGAACGGATTGACCAATCCGCAAAATTTCTGTTGCATCTGAAGGTAGAAACTCGCCCGATTACAACGGTATGCGTACTTTTCCCCTAGGCCGTTCTAGTTATTCGTTTCGAGCATCAGAACTGCGAAAATTTTGAGTTTCTCAAGCGTTTCTCACCTACAAACTGCCATATCTCGCGAACGGATTGACCAATCCGCAAAATTTCTGTTGCATCTGAAAGTAGAAACTCGCCCGATTACAACGGTGTGCGTACTTTTCCCCTAGGCCGTTCTTGTTATTCGTTTCGAGCATCAGAACCGCGAAAATTTTGAGATTCTCGAGCGTTTCTTACCTCCAAACTGCCATATCTCGCGAACGGATTGACCAATCCGCAAAATTTCTGTTGCATCTGAAAGTAGAAACTCGCCCGATTACAACACTATGCGTACTTTTCCCCTAGGCCGTTCTAGTTTTTCGTTTCGAGCATCAGAACTGCGAAAATTTTGAGTTTCTCAAGCGTTTCTTACTTCCAAACTGCCATATCTCGCGAACGGATTGACCAATCCGCAAAATTTCTGTTGCATCTGAAGGTAGAAACTCGCCCGATTACAACGGTATGCGTACTTTTCCCCTAGGCCGTTCTAGTTATTCGTTTCGAGCATCAGAACTGCGAAAATTTTGAGTTTCTCAAGCGTTTCTCACCTACAAACTGCCATATCTCGCGAACGGATTGACCAATCCGCAAAATTTCTGTTGCATCTGAAAGTAGAAACTTCCCCGATTACAACGGTGTGCGTACTTTTCCCCTAGGCCGTTCTAGTTATTCGTTTCGAGCATCAGAATTGCGAGAATTTTGAGTTTCTCGAGCGTTTCTTACATCCAAACTGCCATATCTCGCGAACGGATTGACCAATCCGCAAAATTTCTGTTGCATCTGAAAGTAGAAACTCGCCCGATTACAACACTATGCGTACTTTTCCCCTAGGCCGTTCTAGTTATTCGTTTCGAGCATCAGAACTGCGAAAATTTTGAGTTTCTCAAGCGTTTCTTACTTCCAAACTGCCATATCTCGCGAACGGATTGACCAATCCGCAAAATTTCTGTTGCATCTGAAGGTAGAAACTCGCCCGATTACAACGGTATGCGTACTTTTCCCCTAGGCCGTTCTAGTTATTCGTTTCGAGCATCAGAAATGCGAAAATTTTGAGTTTCTCAAGCGTTTCTCACCTACAAACTGCCATATCTCGCGAACGGATTGACCAATCCGCAAAATATCTGTTGTATCTGAAAGTAGAAACTTCCCCGATTACAACGGTGTGCGTACTTTTCCCCTAGGCCGTTCTAGTTATTCGTTTCGAGCATCAGAACTGCGAAAATTTTGAGTTTCTCAAGCGTTTCTTACTTCCAAACTGCCATATCTCGCGAACGGATTGACCAATCCGCAAAATTTCTGTTGCATCTGAAGGTAGAAACTCGCCCGATTACAACGGTATGCGTACTTTTCCCCTAGGCCGTTCTAGTTATTCGTTTCGAGCATCAGAACTGCGAAAATTTTGAGTTTCTCAAGCGTTTCTTACTTCCAAACTGCCATATCTCGCGAACGGATTGACCAATCCGCAAAATTTCTGTTGCATCTGAAGGTAGAAACTCGCCCGATTACAACGGTATGCGTACTTTTCCCCTAGGCCGTTCTAGTTATTCGTTTCGAGCATCAGAATTGCGAGAATTTTGAGTTTCTCGAGCGTTTCTTACATCCAAACTGCCATATCTCGCGAACGGATTGACCAATCCGCAAAATTTCTGTTGCATCTGAAAGTAGAAACTCGCCCGATTACAACACTATGCGTACTTTTCCCCTAGGCCGTTCTAGTTATTCGTTTCGAGCATCAGAACTGCGAAAATTTTGAGTTTCTCAAGCGTTTCTTACTTCCAAACTGCCATATCTCGCGAACGGATTGACCAATCCGCAAAATTTCTGTTGCATCTGAAGGTAGAAACTCGCCCGATTACAACGGTATGCGTACTTTTCCCCTAGGCCGTTCTAGTTATTCGTTTCGAGCATCAGAAATGCGAAAATTTTGAGTTTCTCAAGCGTTTCTCACCTACAAACTGCCATATCTCGCGAACGGATTGACCAATCCGCAAAATATCTGTTGTATCTGAAAGTAGAAACTTCCCCGATTACAACGGTGTGCGTACTTTTCCCCTAGGCCGTTCTAGTTATTCGTTTCGAGCATCAGAACTGCGAGAATTTTGAGTTTCTCGAGCGTTTCTTACATCCAAACTGCCATATCTCGCGAACGGATTGACCAATCCGCAAAATTTCTGTTGCATCTGAAAGTAGAAATTCGCCCGATTACAACTGTATGCGTACTTTTCCCCTAGCCCGTTCTAGTTATTCGTTTCGAGCAACAGAACTGCGAAAATTTTGAGTTTCTCAAGCGTTGCTTACCTCCAAACTGCCATATCTCGCGAACGGATTGACGAATCCGCAAAATTTCTGTTGCATCTGAAAGTAGAAACTCGCCCGATTATAACGGTGTGCGTACTTTTCCCCTAGGCCGTTCTTGTTATTCGTTTCGAGCATCAGAACCGCGAAAATTTTGAGTTTCTCAAGCGTTTCTTACATCCAAACTGCCATATCTCGCGAACGGATTGACCAATCCGCAAAATTTCTGTTGCATCTGAAAGTAGAAACTCGCCCGATTACAACGGTATGCGTACTTTTCCCCTAGGCCGTTCTAGTTATTCGTTTCGAGCATCAGAACTGCGAAAATTTTGAGTTTCTCAAGCGTTTCTTACCTCCAAACTGCCATATCTGGCGAACGGATTGACCAATCCGCAAAATTTCTGTTGCATCTGAAAGTAGAAACTCGCCCGATTACAACGGTATGCGTACTTTTCCCCTAGGCCGTTCTAGTTATGCTTGTCGAGCATCAGAACTGCGAAAATTTTGAGTTTCTCGAGCGTTTCTTACCTCCAAACTGCCATATCTCGCGAACGGATTGACCAATCCGCAAAATTTCTGTTGCATCTGAAAGTAGAAACTCGCCCGATTACAACACTATGCGTACTTTTCCCCTAGGCCGTTCTAGTTATTCGTTTCGAGCATCAGAACTGCGAAAATTTTGAGTTTCTCAAGCGTTTCTTACTTCCAAACTGCCATATCTCGCGAACGGATTGACCAATCCGCAAAATTTCTGTTGCATCTGAAAGTAGAAACTCGCCCGATTACAACGGTATGCGTACTTTTCCCCTAGGCCGTTCTAGTTATTCGTTTCGAGCATCAGAACTGCGGAAATTTTGAGTTTCTCAAGCGTTTCTCACCTACAAACTGCCATATCTCGCGAACGGATTGACCAATCCGCAAAATTTCTGTTGCATCTGAAAGTAGAAACTTCCCCGATTACAACGGTGTGCGTACTTTTCCCCTAGGCCGTTCTAGTTATTCGTTTCGAGCATCAGAACTGCGAGAATTTTGAGTTTCTCGAGCGTTTCTTACATCCAAACTGCCATATCTCGCGAACGGATTGACCAATCCGCAAAATTTCTGTTGCATCTGAAAGTAGAAATTCGCCCGATTACAACTGTATGCGTACTTTTCCCCTAGCCCGTTCTAGTTATTCGTTTCGAGCAACAGATCTGCGAAAATTTTGAGTTTCTCAAGCGTTGCTTACCTCCAAACTGCCATATCTCGCGAACGGATTGACGAATCCGCAAAATTTCTGTTGCATCTGAAAGTAGAAACTCGCCCGATTATAACGGTGTGCGTACTTTTCCCCTAGGCCGTTCTTGTTATTCGTTTCGAGCATCAGAACCGCGAAAATTTTGAGTTTCTCAAGCGTTTCTTACATCCAAACTGCCATATCTCGCGAACGGATTGACCAATCCGCAAAATTTCTGTTGCATCTGAAAGTAGAAACTCGCCCGATTACAACGGTATGCGTACTTTTCCCCTAGGCCGTTCTAGTTATTCGTTTCGAGCATCAGAACTGCGAAAATTTTGAGTTTCTCAAGCGTTTCTTACCTCCAAACTGCCATATCTGGCGAACGGATTGACCAATCCGCAAAATTTCTGTTGCATCTGAAAGTAGAAACTCGCCCGATTACAACGGTATGCGTACTTTTCCCCTAGGCCGTTCTTGTTATGCTTGTCGAGCATCAGAACTGCAAAAATTTTGAGTTTCTCAAGCGTTTCTTACTTCCAAACTGCCATATCTCGCGAACGGATTGAACAATCCGCAAAATTTCTGTTGCATCTGAAGGTAGAGACTCGCCCGATTACAACGGTGTGCGTACTTTTCCCCTAGGCCGTTCTTGTTATTCGTTTCGAGCATCAGAACCGCGAAAATTTTGAGTTTCTCAAGCGTTTCTTACCTCCAAACTGCCATATCTCGCGAACAGATTGACCAATCCGCAAAATTTCTGTTGCATCTGAAAGTAGAAACTCGCCCGATTACAACGGTGTGGGTACTTTTCCCCTAGGCCGTTCTTGTTATTCGTTTCGAGCATCAGAACCGCGAAAATTTTGAGTTTCTCAAGCGTTTCTTACCTCCAAACTGCCACATCTCGCGAACGGATTGACCAATCCGCAAAATTTCTGTTGCATCTGAAAGTATAAACTCGCCCGATTACAACGGTATGCGTACTTTTCCCCTAGGCCGTTCTAGTTATTCGTTTCGAGCATCAGAACTGCGAAAATTTTGAGTTTCTCAAGCGTTTCTTACCTCCAAACTGCCACATCTCGCGAACGGATTGACCAATCCGCAAAATTTCTGTTGCATCTGAAGGTAGAGACTCGCCCGATTACAACGGTATGCGTACTTTTCCCCTAGGCCGTTCTAGTTATTCGTTTCGAGCATCAGAACTGCGAAAATTTTGAGTTTCTCAAGCGTTTCTTACCTCCAAACTGCCACATCTCGCGAACGGATTGACCAATCCGCAAAATTTCTGTTGCATCTGAAGGTAGAGACTCGCCCGATTACAACGGTATGCGTACTTTTCCCCTAGGCCGTTCTAGTTATTCGTTTCGAGCATCAGAACTGCGAAAATTTTGAGTTTCTCAAGCGTTTCTTACTTCCAAACTGCCATATCTCGCGAACGGATTGACCAATCCGCAAAATTTCTGTTGCATCTGAAAGTAGAAACTCGCCCGATTACAACGGTATGCGTACTTTTCCCCTAGGCCGTTCTAGTTATTCGTTTCGAGCATCAGAACTGCGGAAATTTTGAGTTTCTCAAGCGTTTCTCACCTACAAACTACCATATCTCGCGAACGGATTGACCAATCCGCAAAATTTCTGTTGCATCTGAAAGTAGAAACTTCCCCGATTACAACGGTGTGCGTACTTTTCCCCTAGGCCGTTCTAGTTATTCGTTTCGAGCATCAGAACTGCGAGAATTTTGAGTTTCTCGAGCGTTTCTTACATCCAAACTGCCATATCTCGCGAACGGATTGACCAATCCGCAAAATTTCTGTTGCATCTGAAAGTAGAAATTCGCCCGATTACAACTGTATGCGTACTTTTCCCCTAGCCCGTTCTAGTTATTCGTTTCGAGCAACAGAACTGCGAAAATTTTGAGTTTCTCAAGCGTTGCTGACCTCCAAACTGCCATATCTCGCGAACGGATTGACGAATCCGCAAAATTTCTGTTGCATCTGAAAGTAGAAACTCGCCCGATTATAACGGTGTGCGTACTTTTCCCCTAGGCCGTTCTTGTTATTCGTTTCGAGCATCAGAACCGCGAAAATTTTGAGTTTCTCAAGCGTTTCTTACATCCAAACTGCCATATCTCGCGAACGGATTGACCAATCCGCAAAATTTCTGTTGCATCTGAAAGTAGAAACTCGCCCGATTACAACGGTATGCGTACTTTTCCCCTAGGCCGTTCTAGTTATTCGTTTCGAGCATCAGAACTGCGAAAATTTTGAGTTTCTCAAGCGTTTCTTACCTCCAAACTGCCATATCTGGCGAACGGATTGACCAATCCGCAAAATTTCTGTTGCATCTGAAAGTAGAAACTCGCCCGATTACAACGGTGTGCGTACTTTTCCCCTAGGCCGTTCTTGTTATTCGTTTCGAGCATCAGAACCGCGAAAATTTTGAGTTTCTCAAGCGTTTCTTACCTCCAAACTGCCATATCTCGCGAACAGATTGACCAATCCGCAAAATTTCTGTTGCATCTGAAAGTAGAAACTCGCCCGATTACAACGGTGTGGGTACTTTTCCCCTAGGCCGTTCTTGTTATTCGTTTCGAGCATCAGAACCGCGAAAATTTTGAGTTTCTCAAGCGTTTCTTACCTCCAAACTGCCACATCTCGCGAACGGATTGACCAATCCGCAAAATTTCTGTTGCATCTGAAAGTATAAACTCGCCCGATTACAACGGTATGCGTACTTTTCCCCTAGGCCGTTCTAGTTATTCGTTTCGAGCATCAGAACTGCGAAAATTTTGAGTTTCTCAAGCGTTTCTTACCTCCAAACTGCCACATCTCGCGAACGGATTGACCAATCCGCAAAATTTCTGTTGCATCTGAAGGTAGAGACTCGCCCGATTACAACGGTATGCGTACTTTTCCCCTAGGCCGTTCTAGTTATTCGTTTCGAGCATCAGAACTGCGAAAATTTTGAGTTTCTCAAGCGTTTCTTACCTCCAAACTGCCACATCTCGCGAACGGATTGACCAATCCGCAAAATTTCTGTTGCATCTGAAGGTAGAGACTCGCCCGATTACAACGGTATGCGTACTTTTCCCCTAGGCCGTTCTAGTTATTCGTTTCGAGCATCAGAACTGCGAAAATTTTGAGTTTCTCAAGCGTTTCTTACTTCCAAACTGCCATATCTCGCGAACGGATTGACCAATCCGCAAAATTTCTGTTGCATCTGAAAGTAGAAACTCGCCCGATTACAACGGTATGCGTACTTTTCCCCTAGGCCGTTCTAGTTATTCGTTTCGAGCATCAGAACTGCGGAAATTTTGAGTTTCTCAAGCGTTTCTCACCTACAAACTACCATATCTCGCGAACGGATTGACCAATCCGCAAAATTTCTGTTGCATCTGAAAGTAGAAACTTCCCCGATTACAACGGTGTGCGTACTTTTCCCCTAGGCCGTTCTAGTTATTCGTTTCGAGCATCAGAACTGCGAGAATTTTGAGTTTCTCGAGCGTTTCTTACATCCAAACTGCCATATCTCGCGAACGGATTGACCAATCCGCAAAATTTCTGTTGCATCTGAAAGTAGAAATTCGCCCGATTACAACTGTATGCGTACTTTTCCCCTAGCCCGTTCTAGTTATTCGTTTCGAGCAACAGAACTGCGAAAATTTTGAGTTTCTCAAGCGTTGCTGACCTCCAAACTGCCATATCTCGCGAACGGATTGACGAATCCGCAAAATTTCTGTTGCATCTGAAAGTAGAAACTCGCCCGATTATAACGGTGTGCGTACTTTTCCCCTAGGCCGTTCTTGTTATTCGTTTCGAGCATCAGAACCGCGAAAATTTTGAGTTTCTCAAGCGTTTCTTACATCCAAACTGCCATATCTCGCGAACGGATTGACCAATCCGCAAAATTTCTGTTGCATCTGAAAGTAGAAACTCGCCCGATTACAACGGTATGCGTACTTTTCCCCTAGGCCGTTCTAGTTATTCGTTTCGAGCATCAGAACTGCGAAAATTTTGAGTTTCTCAAGCGTTTCTTACCTCCAAACTGCCATATCTGGCGAACGGATTGACCAATCCGCAAAATTTCTGTTGCATCTGAAAGTAGAAACTCGCCCGATTACAACGGTATGCGTACTTTTCCCCTAGGCCGTTCTTGTTATGATTGTCGAGCATCAGAACTGCAAAAATTTTGAGTTTCTCAAGCGTTTCTTACTTCCAAACTGCCATATCTCGCGAACGGATTGAACAATCCGCAAAATTTCTGTTGCATCTGAAGGTAGAGACTCGCCCGATTACAACGGTGTGCGTACTTTTCCCCTAGGCCGTTCTTGTTATTCGTTTCGAGCATCAGAACCGCGAAAATTTTGAGTTTCTCAAGCGTTTCTTACCTCCAAACTGCCATATCTCGCGAACAGATTGACCAATCCGCAAAATTTCTGTTGCATCTGAAAGTAGAAACTCGCCCGATTACAACGGTGTGGGTACTTTTCCCCTAGGCCGTTCTTGTTATTCGTTTCGAGCATCAGAACCGCGAAAATTTTGAGTTTCTCAAGCGTTTCTTACCTCCACACTGCCACATCTCGCGAACGGATTGACCAATCCGCAAAATTTCTGTTGCATCTGAAAGTAGAAATTCGCCCGACTACAACTGTATGCGTACTTTTCCCCTAGCCCGTTCTAGTTATTCGTTTCGAGCAATAGAACTGCGAAAATTTTGAGTTTCTCAAGCGTTGCTTACCTCCAAACTGCCATATCTCGCGAACGGATTGACCAATCCGCAAAATTTCTGTTGCATCTGAAAGTAGAAACTCGCCCGATTACAACACTATGCGTACTTTTCCCCTAGGCCGTTCTAGTTATGCTTGTCGAGCATCAGAACTGCGAAAATTTTGAGTTTCTCAAGCGTTTCTTACCTCCAAACTGCCATATCTCGCGAACGGATTGACCAATCCGCAAAATTTCTGTTGCATCTGAAAGTAGAAACTTCCCCGATTACAACGGTGTGCGTACTTTTCCCCTAGGCCGTTCTAGTTATTCGTTTCGAGCATCAGAACTGCGAGAATTTTGAGTTTCTCTTGCGTTTCTTACATCCAAACTGCCATATCTCGCGAACGGATTGACCAATCCGCAAAATTTCTGTTGCATCTGATAGTAGAAATTCGCCCGATTACAACTGTATGCGTACTTTTCCCCTAGCCCGTTCTAGTTATTCGTTTCGAGCAACAGAACTGCGAAAATTTTGAGTTTCTCAAGCGTTGCTTACCTCCAAACTGCCATATCTCGCGAACGGATTGACGAATCCGCAAAATTTCAGTTGCATCTGAAAGTAGAAACTCGCCCGATTACAACGGTGTGCGTACTTTTCCCCTAGGCCGTTCTAGTTATGCTTGTCGAGCATCAGAACTGCAAAAATTTTGAGTTTCTCAAGCGTTTCTTACTTCCAAACTGCCATATCTCGCGAACGGGTTGACCAATCCGCAAAATTTCTGTTGCATCTGAAGGTAGAGACTCGCCCGATTACAACGGTGTGCGTACTTTTCCCCTAGGCCGTTCTTGTTATTCGTTTCGAGCATCAGAACCGCGAAAATTTTGAGTTTCTCAAGCGTTTCTTACATCCAAACTGTCACATCTCGCGAACGGATTGACCAATCCGCAAAATTTCTGTTGCATCTGAAGGTAGAGACTCGCCCGATTACAACGGTGTGCGTACTTTTCCCCTAGGCCGTTCTTGTTATTCGTTTCGAGCATCAGAACCGCGAAAATTTTGAGTTTCTCAAGCGTTTCTTACCTCCAAACTGCCATATCTCGCGAACGGATTGACCAATCCGCAAAATTTCTGTTGCATCTGAAAGTAGAAAGTCGCCCGATTACAACGCTGTGCGTACTTTTCCCCTAGGCCGTTCTAGTTATTCGTTTCGAGCATCAGAACTGCGAAAATTTTGAGTTTCTCGAGCGTTTCTTACATCCAAACTGCCATATCTCGCGAACGGATTGACCAATCCGCAAAATTTCTATTGCATCTGAAAGTAGAAATTCGCCCGATTACAACTGTATGCGTACTTTTCCCCTAGCCCGTTCTAGTTATTCGTTTCGAGCAACAGAACTGCGAAAATTTTGAGTTTCTCAAGCGTTGCTTACCTCCAAACTGCCATATCTCGCGAACGGATTGACCAATCCGCAAAATTTCTGTTGCATCTGAAAGTAGAAACTCGCCCGATTACAACACTATGCGTACTTTTCCCCTAGGCCGTTCTAGTTATTCGTTTCGAGCAACAGAACTGCGAAAATTTTGAGTTTCTCAAGCGTTGCTTACCTCCAAACTGCCATATCTCGCGAACGGATGGACCAATCCGCAAAATTTCTGTTGCATCTCAAAGTAGAAACTCGCCCGATTACAACACTATGCGTACTTTTCCCCTAGGCCGTTCTTGTTATTCGTTTCGAGCATCAGAACCGCGAAAATTTTGAGTTTCTCAAGCGTTTCTTACCTCCAAACTGCCACATCTCGCGAACGGATTGACCAATCCGCAAAATTTCTGTTGCATCTGAAAGTATAAACTCGCCCGATTACAACGGTATGCGTACTTTTCCCCTAGGCCGTTCTAGTTATTCGTTTCGAGCATCAGAACTGCGAAAATTTTGAGTTTCTCAAGCGTTTCTTACCTCCAAACTGCCATATCTCGCGAACGGATTGACCAATCCGCAAAATTTCTATTGCATCTGAAAGTAGAAACTCGCCCAATTACAACGGTATGCGTACTTTTCCCCTAGGCCGCGCTAGTTATTCGTTTCGAGCATCAGAACTGCAAAAATTTTGAGTTTCTCAAGCGTTTCTTACTTCCAAACTGCCATATCTCGCGAACGGATTGACCAATCCGCAAAATTTCTGTTGCATCTGAAAGTAGAAACTCGCCCGATTACAACGGTATGCGTACTTTTCCCCTAGGCCGATCTAGTTATTCGTTTCGAGCATCACAACTGCGAAAATTTTGAGTTTCTCAAGCGTTTCTCACGTACAGACTGCCACATCTCGCGAACGGATTGTCCAATCCGCAAAATTTCTGATGCATCTGAAAGTAGAAACTCGCCCGATTACAACTGTATGCGTACTTTTCCCCTAGCCCGTTCTAGTTATTCGTTTCGAGCAACAGAACTGCGAAAATTTTGAGTTTCTAAAGCGTTGCTTACCTCCAAACTGCCATATCTCGCGAACGGATTGACCAATCCGCAAAATTTCTGTTGCATCTGAAAGTAGAAACTCGCCCGATTACAACGGTGTGCGTACTTCTCCCCTAGGCCGTTCTTGTTATTCGTTTCGAGCATCAGAACCGCGAAAATTTTGAGTTTCTCGAGCGTTTCTTACCTCCAAACTGCCATATCTCGCGAACGGATTGACCAATCCGCAAAATTTCTGTTGCATCTGAAAGTAGAAACTCGCCCGATTACAACACTATGCGTACTTTTCCCCTAGGCCGTTCTAGTTATTCGTTACGAGCATCAGAACTGCGAAAATTTTGAGTTTCTCAAGCGTTTCTTACTTCCAAACTGCCATATCTCGCGAACGGATTGACCAATCCGCAAAATTTCTGTTGCATCTGAAGGTAGAAACTCGCCCGATTACAACGGTATGCGTACTTTTCCCCTAGGCCGTTCTAGTTATTCGTTTCGAGCATCAGAACTGCGAAAATTTTGAGTTTCTCAAGCGTTTCTCACCTACAAACTGCCATATCTCGCGAACGGATTGACCAATCCGCAAAATTTCTGTTGCATCTGAAAGTAGAAACTCGCCCGATTACAACGGTGTGCGTACTTTTCCCCTAGGCCGTTCTTGTTATTCGTTTCGAGCATCAGAACCGCGAAAATTTTGAGTTTCTCAAGCGTTTCTTACCTCCAAACTGCCATATCTCGCGAACGGATTGACCAATCCGCAAAATTTCTGTTGCATCTGAAAGTAGAAACCCGCCCGATTACAACACTATGCGTACTTTTCCCCTAGGCCGTTCTAGTTTTTCGTTTCGAGCATCAGAACTGCGAAAATTTTGAGTTTCTCAAGCGTTTCTTACTTCCAAACTGCCATATCTCGCGAACGGATTGACCAATCCGCAAAATTTCTGTTGCATCTGAAGGTAGAAACTCGCCCGATTACAACGGTATGCGTACTTTTCCCCTAGGCCGTTCTAGTTATTCGTTTCGAGCATCAGAACTGCGAAAATTTTGAGTTTCTCAAGCGTTTCTCACCTACAAACTGCCATATCTCGCGAACGGATTGACCAATCCGCAAAATTTCTGTTGCATCTGAAAGTAGAAACTTCCCCGATTACAACGGTGTGCGTACTTTTCCCCTAGGCCGTTCTAGTTATTCGTTTCGAGCATCAGAACTGCGAGAATTTTGAGTTTCTCGAGCGTTTCTTACATCCAAACTGCCATATCTCGCGAACGGATTGACCAATCCGCAAAATTTCTGTTGCATCTGAAAGTAGAAACTCGCCCGATTACAACACTATGCGTACTTTTCCCCTAGGCCGTTCTAGTTATTCGTTTCGAGCATCAGAACTGCGAAAATTTTGAGTTTCTCAAGCGTTTCTTACTTCCAAACTGCCATATCTCGCGAACGGATTGACCAATCCGCAAAATTTCTGTTGCATCTGAAGGTAGAAACTCGCCCGATTACAACGGTATGCGTACTCTTCCCCTAGGCCGTTCTAGTTATTCGTTTCGAGCATCAGAACTGCGAAAATTTTGAGTTTCTCAAGCGTTTCTCACCTACAAACTGCCATATCTCGCGAACGGATTGACCAATCCGCAAAATTTCTGTTGTATCTGAAAGTAGAAACTTCCCCGATTACAACGGTGTGCGTACTTTTCCCCTAGGCCGTTCTAGTTATTCGTTTCGAGCATCAGAACTGCGAGAATTTTGAGTTTCTCGAGCGTTTCTTACATCCAAACTGCCATATCTCGCGAACGGATTGACCAATCCGCAAAATTTCTGTTGCATCTGAAAGTAGAAATTCGCCCGATTACAACTGTATGCGTACTTTTCCCCTAGCCCGTTCTAGTTATTCGTTTCGAGCAACAGAACTGCGAAAATTTTGAGTTTCTCAAGCGTTGCTTACCTCCAAACTGCCATATCTCGCGAACGGATTGACGAATCCGCAAAATTTCTGTTGCATCTGAAAGTAGAAACTCGCCCGATTATAACGGTGTGCGTACTTTTCCCCTAGGTCGTTCTTGTTATTCGTTTCGAGCATCAGAACCGCGAAAATTTTGAGTTTCTCAAGCGTTTCTTACATCCAAACTGCCATATCTCGCGAACGGATTGACCAATCCGCAAAATTTCTGTTGCATCTGAAAGTAGAAACTCGCCCGATTACAACGGTATGCGTACTTTTCCCCTAGGCCGTTCTAGTTATTCGTTTCGAGCATCAGAACTGCGAAAATTTTGAGTTTCTCAAGCGTTTCTTACCTCCAAACTGCCATATCTGGCGAAC
Source organism: Ptiloglossa arizonensis (assembly GCF_051014685.1). Lineage (NCBI taxonomy): Eukaryota > Metazoa > Arthropoda > Insecta > Hymenoptera > Colletidae > Ptiloglossa > Ptiloglossa arizonensis. The sequence continues at coordinate 75,862 of NW_027478499.1, forward strand.
GGATTGACCAATCCGCAAAATTTCTGTTGCATCTGAAAGTAGAAACTCGCCCGATTACAACGGTATGCGTACTTTTCCCCTAGGCCGTTCTAGTTATGCTTGTCGAGCATCAGAACTGCAAAAATTTTGAGTTTCTCAAGCGTTTCTTACTTCCAAACTGCCATATCTCGCGAACGGATTGAACAATCCGCAAAATTTCTGTTGCATCTGAAGGTAGAGACTCGCCCGATTACAACGGTGTGCGTACTTTTCCCCTAGGCCGTTCTTGTTATTCGTTTCGAGCATCAGAACCGCGAAAATTTTGAGTTTCTCAAGCGTTTCTTACCTCCAAACTGCCATATCTCGCGAACAGATTGACCAATCCGCAAAATTTCTGTTGCATCTGAAAGTAGAAACTCGCCCGATTACAACGGTGTGGGTACTTTTCCCCTAGCCCGTTCTTGTTATTCGTTTCGAGCATCAGAACCGCGAAAATTTTGAGTTTCTCAAGCGTTTCTTACCTCCAAACTGCCACATCTCGCGAACGGATTGACCAATCCGCAAAATTTCTGTTGCATCTGAAAGTATAATCTCGCCCGATTACAACGGTATGCGTACTTTTCCCCTAGGCCGTTCTAGTTATTCGTTTCGAGCATCAGAACTGCGAAAATTTTGAGTTTCTCAAGCGTTTCTTACCTCCAAACTGCCACATCTCGCGAACGGATTGACCAATCCGCAAAATTTCTGTTGCATCTGAAGGTAGAGACTCGCCCTATTACAACGGTGTGCGTACTTTTCCCCTAGGCCGTTCTTGTTATTCGTTTCGAGCATCAGAACCGCGAAAATTTTGAGTTTCTCAAGCGTTTCTTACCTCCAAACTGCCATATCTCGCGAACGGATTGACCAATCCGCAAAATTTCTGTTGCATCTGAAAGTAGAAAGTCGCCCGATTACAACGGTGTGCGTACTTTTCCCCTAGGCCGTTCTAGTTATTCGTTTCGAGCATCAGAACTGCGAAAATTTTGAGTTTCTCGAGCGTTTCTTACATCCAAACTGCCATATCTCGCGAACGGATTGACCAATCCGCAAAATTTCTGTTGCATCTGAAAGTAGAAATTCGCCCGATTACAACTGTATGCGTACTTTTCCCCTAGCCCGTTCTAGTTATTCGTTTCAAGCAACAGAACTGCGAAAATTTTGAGTTTCTCAAGCGTTGCTTACCTCCAAACTGCCATATCTCGCGAACGGATTGACCAATCCGAAAAATTTCTGTTGCATCTGAAAGTAGAAACTCGCCCGATTACAACACTATGCGTACTTTTCCCCTAGGCCGTTCTAGTTATGCTTGTCGAGCATCAGAACTGCGAAAATTTTGAGTTTCTCAAGCGTTTCTTACCTCCAAACTGCCATATCTCGCGAACGGATTGACCAATCCGCAAAATTTCTGTTGCATCTGAAAGTAGAAACTTCCCCGATTACAACGGTGTGCGTACTTTTCCCCTAGGCCGTTCTAGTTATTCGTTTCGAGCATCAGAACTGCGAGAATTTTGAGTTTCTCTTGCGTTTCTTACATCCAAACTGCCATATCTCGCGAACGGATTGACCAATCCGCAAAATTTCTGTTGCATCTGATAGTAGAAATTCGCCCGATTACAACTGTATGCGTACTTTTCCCCTAGCCCGTTCTAGTTATTCGTTTCGAGCAACAGAACTGCGAAAATTTTGAGTTTCTCAAGCGTTGCTTACCTCCAAACTGCCATATCTCGCGAACGGATTGACGAATCCGCAAAATTTCTGTTGCATCTGAAAGTAGAAACTCGCCCGATTACAACGGTGTGCGTACTTTTCCCCTAGGCCGTTCTAGTTATGCTTGTCGAGCATCAGAACTGCAAAAATTTTGAGTTTCTCAAGCGTTTCTTACTTCCAAACTGCCATATCTCGCGAACGGATTGACCAATCCGCAAAATTTCTGTTGCATCTGAAGGTAGAGACTCGCCCGATTACAACGGTGTGCGTACTTTTCCCCTAGGCCGTTCTTGTTATTCGTTTCGAGCATCAGAACCGCGAAAATTTTGAGTTTCTCAAGCGTTTCTTACCTCCAAACTGCCACATCTCGCGAACGGATTGACCAATCCGCAAAATTTCTGTTGCATCTGAAGGTAGAGACTCGCCCGATTACAACGGTGTGCGTACTTTTCCCCTAGGCCGTTCTTGTTATTCGTTTCGAGCATCAGAACCGCGAAAATTTTGAGTTTCTCAAGCGTTTCTTACCTCCAAACTGCCATATCTCGCGAACGGATTGACCAATCCGCAAAATTTCTGTTGCATCTGAAAGTAGAAAGTCGCCCGATTACAACGGTGTGCGTACTTTTCCCCTAGGCCGTTCTAGTTATTCGTTTCGAGCATCAGAACTGCGAAAATTTTGAGTTTCTCGAGCGTTTCTTACATCCAAACTGCCATATCTCGCGAACGGATTGACCAATCCGCAAAATTTCTATTGCATCTGAAAGTAGAAATTCGCCCGATTACAACTGTATGCGTACTTTTCCCCTAGCCCGTTCTAGTTATTCGTTTCGAGCAACAGAACTGCGAAAATTTTGAGTTTCTCAAGCGTTGCTTACCTCCAAACTGCCATATCTCGCGAACGGATTGACCAATCCGCAAAATTTCTGTTGCATCTGAAAGTAGAAACTCGCCCGATTACAACACTATGCGTACTTTTCCCCTAGGCCGTTCTAGTTATTCGTTTCGAGCAACAGAACTGCGAAAATTTTGAGTTTCTCAAGCGTTGCTTACCTCCAAACTGCCATATCTCGCGAACGGATGGACCAATCCGCAAAATTTCTGTTGCATCTGAAAGTATAAACTCGCCCGATTACAACGGTATGCGTACTTTTCCCCTAGGCCGTTCTAGTTATTCGTTTCGAGCATCAGAACTGCGAAAATTTTGAGTTTCTCAAGCGTTTCTTACCTCCAAACTGCCATATCTCGCGAACGGATTGACCAATCCGCAAAATTTCTATTGCATCTGAAAGTAGAAACTCGCCCAATTACAACGGTATGCGTACTTTTCCTCTAGGCCGCGCTAGTTATTCGTTTCGAGCATCAGAACTGCAAAAATTTTGAGTTTCTCAAGCGTTTCTTACTTCCAAACTGCCATATCTCGCGAACGGATTGACCAATCCGCAAAATTTCTGTTGCATCTGAAAGTAGAAACTCGCCCGATTACAACGGTATGCGTACTTTTCCCCTAGGCCGTTCTAGTTATTCGTTTCGAGCATCAGAACTGTGAAAATTTTGAGTTTCTCAAGCGTTTCTTACCTCCAAACTGCCATATCTTGCGAACGGATTGACCAATCCGCAAAATTTCTGTTGCATCTGAAAGTAGAAACTCGCCCGATTACAACGGTATGCGTACTTTTCCCCTAGGCCGTTCTAGTTATTCGTTTCGAGCATCAGAACTGCGAAAATTTTGAGTTTCTCAAGCATTTCTTACATCCAAACTGCCATATCTCGCGAACGGATTGACCAATCCGCAAAATTTCTGTTGCATCTGAAAGTAGAAACTCGCCCGATTACAACGGTATGCGTACTTTTCCCCTAGCCCGTTCTAGTTATTCGTTTCGAGCAACAGAACTGCGAAAATTTTGAGTTTCTCGAGCGTTTCTTACCTCCAAACTGCCATATCTCGCGAACGGATTGACCAATCCTTAAAATTTCTGTTGCATCTGAAAGTAGAAACTCGCCCGATTACAACGGTGTGCGTATTTTTCCCCTGGGCCGTTCTAGTTATGCTTGTCGAGCATGAGAACTGCGAAAATTTTGAGTTTCTCGAGCGTTTCTTACCTCCAAACTGCCATATCTCGCGAACGGATTGACCAATCCGCAAAATTTCTGTTGCATCTGAAAGTAGAAACTCGCCCGATTACAACACTATGCGTACTTTTCCCCTCGGCCGTTCTAGTTATTCGTTTCGAGCATCAGAACTGCGAAAATTTTGAGTTTCTCAAGCGTTTCTTACATCCAAACTGCCATATCTCGCGAACGGATTGACCAATCCGCAAAATTTGTGTTGCATCTGAAGGTAGAAACTCGGCCGATTACAACGGTATGCGTACTTTTCCCCTAGGCCGTTCTAGTTATTCGTTTCGAGCATCAGAACTGCGAAAATTTTGAGTTTCTCAAGCGTTTCTTACCTCCAAACTGCCATATCTCGCGAACGGATTGACCAATCCGCAAAATTTCTATTGCATCTGAAAGTATAAACTCGCCCGATTACAACGGTATGCGTACTTTTCCCCTAGGCCGTTCTAGTTATTCGTTTCGAGCATCAGAACTGCGAAAATTTTGAGTTTCTCAAGCGTTTCTTACCTCCAAACTGCCATATCTCGCGAACGGATTGACCAATCCGCAAAATTTCTATTGCATCTGAAAGTAGAAACTCGCCCGATTACAACACTATGCGTACTTTTCCCCTAGGCCGTTCTAGTTATTCGTTTCGAGCAACAGAACTGCGAAAATTTTGAGTTTCTCAAGCGTTGCTTACCTCCAAACTGCCATATCTCGCGAACGGATGGACCAATCCGCAAAATTTCTGTTGCATCTGAAAGTAGAAACTCGCCCGATTACAACACTATGCGTACTTTTCCCCTCGGCCGTTCTAGTTATTCGTTTCGAGCATCAGAACTGCGAAAATTTTGAGTTTCTCAAGCGTTTCTTACATCCAAACTGCCATATCTCGCGAACGGATTGACCAATCCGCAAAATTTGTGTTGCATCTGAAGGTAGAAACTCGGCCGATTACAACGGTATGCGTACTTTTCCCCTAGGCCGTTCTAGTTATTCGTTTCGAGCATCAGAACTGCGAAAATTTTGAGTTTCTCAAGCGTTTCTTACCTCCAAACTGCCATATCTCGCGAACGGATTGACCAATCCGCAAAATTTCTATTGCATCTGAAAGTATAAACTCGCCCGATTACAACGGTATGCGTACTTTTCCCCTAGGCCGTTCTAGTTATTCGTTTCGAGCATCAGAACTGCGAAAATTTTGAGTTTCTCAAGCGTTTCTTACCTCCAAACTGCCATATCTCGCGAACGGATTGACCAATCCGCAAAATTTCTATTGCATCTGAAAGTAGAAACTCGCCCGATTACAACACTATGCGTACTTTTCCCCTAGGCCGTTCTAGTTATTCGTTTCGAGCAACAGAACTGCGAAAATTTTGAGTTTCTCAAGCGTTGCTTACCTCCAAACTGCCATATCTCGCGAACGGATGGACCAATCCGCAAAATTTCTGTTGCATCTCAAAGTAGAAACTCGCCCGATTACAACACTATGCGTACTTTTCCCCTAGGCCGTTCTTGTTATTCGTTTCGAGCATCAGAACCGCGAAAATTTTGAGTTTCTCAAGCGTTTCTTACATCCAAACTGCCACATCTCGCGAACGGATTGACCAATCCGCAAAATTTCTGTTGCATCTGAAAGTATAAACTCGCCCGATTACAACGGTATGCGTACTTTTCCCCTAGGCCGTTCTAGTTATACGTTTCGAGCATCAGAACTGCGAAAATTTTGAGTTTCTCAAGCGTTTCTTACCTCCAAACTGCCATATCTCGCGAACGGATTGACCAATCCGCAAAATTTCTATTGCATCTGAAAGTAGAAACTCGCCCAATTACAACGGTATGCGTACTTTTCCCCTAGGCCGCGCTAGTTATTCGTTTCGAGCATCAGAACTGCAAAAATTTTGAGTTTCTCAAGCGTTTCTTACTTCCAAACTGCCATATCTCGCGAACGGATTGACCAATCCGCAAAATTTCTGTTGCATCTGAAAGTAGAAACTCGCCCGATTACAACGGTATGCGTACTTTTCCCCTAGGCCGTTCTAGTTATTCGTTTCGAGCATCAGAACTGTGAAAATTTTGAGTTTCTCAAGCGTTTCTTACCTCCAAACTGCCATATCTTGCGAACGGATTGACCAATCCGCAAAATTTCTGTTGCATCTGAAAGTAGAAACTCGCCCGATTACAACACTATGCGTACTTTTCCCCTAGGCCGTTCTAGTTATTCGTTTCGAGCAACAGAACTGCGAAAATTTTGAGTTTCTCAAGCGTTTCTTACCTCCAAACTGCCATATCTCGCGAACGGATTGACCAATCCGCAAAATTTCTCTTGCATCTGAAAGTAGAAACTCGCCCGATTACAACACTATGCGTACTTTTCCCCTAGGCCGTTCTAGTTATTCGTTTCGAGCAACAGAACTGCGAAAATTTTGAGTTTCTCAAGCGTTGCTTACCTCCAAACTGCCATATCTCGCGAACGGATTGACGAATCCGCAAAATTTCTGTTGCATCTGAAAGTAGAAACTCGCCCGATTACAACGGTGTGCGTACTTTTCCCCTAGGCCGTTCTAGTTATGCTTGTCGAGCATCAGAACTGCAAAAATTTTGAGTTTCTCAAGCGTTTCTTACTTCCAAACTGCCATATCTCGCGAACGGATTGACCAATCCGCAAAATTTCTGTTGCATCTGAAGGTAGAGACTCGCCCGATTACAACGGTGTGCGTACTTTTCCCCTAGGCCGTTCTTGTTATTCGTTTCGAGCATCAGAACCGCGAAAATTTTGAGTTTCTCAAGCGTTTCTTACCTCCAAACTGCCACATCTCGCGAACGGATTGACCAATCCGCAAAATTTCTGTTGCATCTGAAGGTAGAGACTCGCCCGATTACAACGGTGTGCGTACTTTTCCCCTAGGCCGTTCTTGTTATTCGTTTCGAGCATCAGAACCGCGAAAATTTTGAGTTTCTCAAGCGTTTCTTACCTCCAAACTGCCATATCTCGCGAACGGATTGACCAATCCGCAAAATTTCTGTTGCATCTGAAAGTAGAAAGTCGCCCGATTACAACGGTGTGCGTACTTTTCCCCTAGGCCGTTCTAGTTATTCGTTTCGAGCATCAGAACTGCGAAAATTTTGAGTTTCTCGAGCGTTTCTTACATCCAAACTGCCATATCTCGCGAACGGATTGACCAATCCGCAAAATTTCTATTGCATCTGAAAGTAGAAATTCGCCCGAATACAACTGTATGCGTACTTTTCCCCTAGCCCGTTCTAGTTATTCGTTTCGAGCAACAGAACTGCGAAAATTTTGAGTTTCTCAAGCGTTGCTTACCTCCAAACTGCCATATCTCGCGAACGGATGGACCAATCCGCAAAATTTCTGTTGCATCTCAAAGTAGAAACTCGCCCGATTACAACACTATGCGTACTTTTCCCCTAGGCCGTTCTTGTTATTCGTTTCGAGCATCAGAACCGCGAAAATTTTGAGTTTCTCAAGCGTTTCTTACCTCCAAACTGCCACATCTCGCGAACGGATTGACCAATCCGCAAAATTTCTGTTGCATCTGAAAGTATAAACTCGCCCGATTACAACGGTATGCGTACTTTTCCCCTAGGCCGTTCTAGTTATTCGTTTCGAGCATCAGAACTGCGAAAATTTTGAGTTTCTCAAGCGTTTCTTACCTCCAAACTGCCATATCTCGCGATCGGATTGACCAATCCGCAAAATTTCTATTGCATCTGAAAGTAGAAACTCGCCCAATTACAACGGTATGCGTACTTTTCCCCTAGGCCGCGCTAGTTATTCGTTTCGAGCATCAGAACTGCAAAAATTTTGAGTTTCTCAAGCGTTTCTTACTTCCAAACTGCCATATCTCGCGAACGGATTGACCAATCCGCAAAATTTCTGTTGCATCTGAAAGTAGAAACTCGCCCGATTACAACGGTATGCGTACTTTTCCCCTAGGCCGTTCTAGTTATTCGTTTCGAGCATCAGAACTGTGAAAATTTTGAGTTTCTCAAGCGTTTCTTACCTCCAAACTGCCATATCTTGCGAACGGATTGACCAATCCGCAAAATTTCTGTTGCATCTGAAAGTAGAAACTCGCCCGATTACAACACTATGCGTACTTTTCCCCTAGGCCGTTCTAGTTATTCGTTTCGAGCAACAGAACTGCGAAAATTTTGAGTTTCTCAAGCGTTTCTTACCTCCAAACTGCCATATCTCGCGAACGGATTGACCAATCCGCAAAATTTCTCTTGCATCTGAAAGTAGAAACTCGCCCGATTACAACACTATGCGTACTTTTCCCCTAGGCCGTTCTAGTTATTCGTTTCGAGCAACAGAACTGCGAAAATTTTGAGTTTCTCAAGCGTTGCTTACCTCCAAACTGCCATATCTCGCGAACGGATTGACGAATCCGCAAAATTTCTGTTGCATCTGAAAGTAGAAACTCGCCCGATTACAACGGTGTGCGTACTTTTCCCCTAGGCCGTTCTAGTTATGCTTGTCGAGCATCAGAACTGCAAAAATTTTGAGTTTCTCAAGCGTTTCTTACTTCCAAACTGCCATATCTCGCGAACGGATTGACCAATCCGCAAAATTTCTGTTGCATCTGAAGGTAGAGACTCGCCCGATTACAACGGTGTGCGTACTTTTCCCCTAGGCCGTTCTTGTTATTCGTTTCGAGCCTCAGAACCGCGAAAATTTTGAGTTTCTCAAGCGTTTCTTACCTCCAAACTGCCACATCTCGCGAACGGATTGACCAATCCGCAAAATTTCTGTTGCATCTGAAGGTAGAGACTCGCCCGATTACAACGGTGTGCGTACTTTTCCCCTAGGCCGTTCTTGTTATTCGTTTCGAGCATCAGAACCGCGAAAATTTTGAGTTTCTCAAGCGTTTCTTACTTCCAAACTGCCATATCTCGCGAACGGATTGACCAATCCGCAAAATTTCTGTTGCATCTGAAAGTAGAAACTCGCCCGATTACAACGGTATGCGTACTTTTCCCCTAGGCCGTTCTAGTTATTCGTTTCGAGCATCAGAACTGTGAAAATTTTGAGTTTCTCAAGCGTTTCTTACCTCCAAACTGCCATATCTTGCGAACGGATTGACCAATCCGCAAAATTTCTGTTGCATCTGAAAGTAGAAACTCGCCCGATTACAACACTATGCGTACTTTTCCCCTAGGCCGTTCTAGTTATTCGTTTCGAGCAACAGAACTGCGAAAATTTTGAGTTTCTCAAGCGTTTCTTACCTCCAAACTGCCATATCTCGCGAACGGATTGACCAATCCGCAAAATTTCTCTTGCATCTGAAAGTAGAAACTCGCCCGATTACAACACTATGCGTACTTTTCCCCTAGGCCGTTCTAGTTATTCGTTTCGAGCAACAGAACTGCGAAAATTTTGAGTTTCTCAAGCGTTGCTTACCTCCAAACTGCCATATCTCGCGAACGGATTGACGAATCCGCAAAATTTCTGTTGCATCTGAAAGTAGAAACTCGCCCGATTACAACGGTGTGCGTACTTTTCCCCTAGGCCGTTCTAGTTATGCTTGTCGAGCATCAGAACTGCAAAAATTTTGAGTTTCTCAAGCGTTTCTTACTTCCAAACTGCCATATCTCGCGAACGGATTGACCAATCCGCAAAATTTCTGTTGCATCTGAAGGTAGAGACTCGCCCGATTACAACGGTGTGCGTACTTTTCCCCTAGGCCGTTCTTGTTATTCGTTTCGAGCATCAGAACCGCGAAAATTTTGAGTTTCTCAAGCGTTTCTTACCTCCAAACTGCCACATCTCGCGAACGGATTGACCAATCCGCAAAATTTCTGTTGCATCTGAAGGTAGAGACTCGCCCGATTACAACGGTGTGCGTACTTTTCCCCTAGGCCGTTCTTGTTATTCGTTTCGAGCATCAGAACCGCGAAAATTTTGAGTTTCTCAAGCGTTTCTTACCTCCAAACTGCCATATCTCGCGAACGGATTGACCAATCCGCAAAATTTCTGTTGCATCTGAAAGTAGAAAGTCGCCCGATTACAACGGTGTGCGTACTTTTCCCCTAGGCCGTTCTAGTTATTCGTTTCGAGCATCAGAACTGCGAAAATTTTGAGTTTCTCGAGCGTTTCTTACATCCAAACTGCCATATCTCGCGAACGGATTGACCAATCCGCAAAATTTCTATTGCATCTGAAAGTAGAAATTCGCCCGAATACAACTGTATGCGTACTTTTCCCCTAGCCCGTTCTAGTTATTCGTTTCGAGCAACAGAACTGCGAAAATTTTGAGTTTCTCAAGCGTTGCTTACCTCCAAACTGCCATATCTCGCGAACGGATGGACCAATCCGCAAAATTTCTGTTGCATCTCAAAGTAGAAACTCGCCCGATTACAACACTATGCGTACTTTTCCCCTAGGCCGTTCTTGTTATTCGTTTCGAGCATCAGAACCGCGAAAATTTTGAGTTTCTCAAGCGTTTCTTACCTCCAAACTGCCACATCTCGCGAACGGATTGACCAATCCGCAAAATTTCTGTTGCATCTGAAAGTATAAACTCGCCCGATTACAACGGTATGCGTACTTTTCCCCTAGGCCGTTCTAGTTATTCGTTTCGAGCATCAGAACTGCGAAAATTTTGAGTTTCTCAAGCGTTTCTTACCTCCAAACTGCCATATCTCGCGATCGGATTGACCAATCCGCAAAATTTCTATTGCATCTGAAAGTAGAAACTCGCCCAATTACAACGGTATGCGTACTTTTCCCCTAGGCCGCGCTAGTTATTCGTTTCGAGCATCAGAACTGCAAAAATTTTGAGTTTCTCAAGCGTTTCTTACTTCCAAACTGCCATATCTCGCGAACGGATTGACCAATCCGCAAAATTTCTGTTGCATCTGAAAGTAGAAACTCGCCCGATTACAACGGTATGCGTACTTTTCCCCTAGGCCGTTCTAGTTATTCGTTTCGAGCATCAGAACTGTGAAAATTTTGAGTTTCTCAAGCGTTTCTTACCTCCAAACTGCCATATCTTGCGAACGGATTGACCAATCCGCAAAATTTCTGTTGCATCTGAAAGTAGAAACTCGCCCGATTACAACACTATGCGTACTTTTCCCCTAGGCCGTTCTAGTTATTCGTTTCGAGCAACAGAACTGCGAAAATTTTGAGTTTCTCAAGCGTTTCTTACCTCCAAACTGCCATATCTCGCGAACGGATTGACCAATCCGCAAAATTTCTCTTGCATCTGAAAGTAGAAACTCGCCCGATTACAACACTATGCGTACTTTTCCCCTAGGCCGTTCTAGTTATTCGTTTCGAGCAACAGAACTGCGAAAATTTTGAGTTTCTCAAGCGTTGCTTACCTCCAAACTGCCATATCTCGCGAACGGATTGACGAATCCGCAAAATTTCTGTTGCATCTGAAAGTAGAAACTCGCCCGATTACAACGGTGTGCGTACTTTTCCCCTAGGCCGTTCTAGTTATGCTTGTCGAGCATCAGAACTGCAAAAATTTTGAGTTTCTCAAGCGTTTCTTACTTCCAAACTGCCATATCTCGCGAACGGATTGACCAATCCGCAAAATTTCTGTTGCATCTGAAGGTAGAGACTCGCCCGATTACAACGGTGTGCGTACTTTTCCCCTAGGCCGTTCTTGTTATTCGTTTCGAGCCTCAGAACCGCGAAAATTTTGAGTTTCTCAAGCGTTTCTTACCTCCAAACTGCCACATCTCGCGAACGGATTGACCAATCCGCAAAATTTCTGTTGCATCTGAAGGTAGAGACTCGCCCGATTACAACGGTGTGCGTACTTTTCCCCTAGGCCGTTCTTGTTATTCGTTTCGAGCATCAGAACCGCGAAAATTTTGAGTTTCTCAAGCGTTTCTTACTTCCAAACTGCCATATCTCGCGAACGGATTGACCAATCCGCAAAATTTCTGTTGCATCTGAAAGTAGAAACTCGCCCGATTACAACGGTATGCGTACTTTTCCCCTAGGCCGTTCTAGTTATTCGTTTCGAGCATCAGAACTGTGAAAATTTTGAGTTTCTCAAGCGTTTCTTACCTCCAAACTGCCATATCTTGCGAACGGATTGACCAATCCGCAAAATTTCTGTTGCATCTGAAAGTAGAAACTCGCCCGATTACAACACTATGCGTACTTTTCCCCTAGGCCGTTCTAGTTATTCGTTTCGAGCAACAGAACTGCGAAAATTTTGAGTTTCTCAAGCGTTTCTTACCTCCAAACTGCCATATCTCGCGAACGGATTGACCAATCCGCAAAATTTCTCTTGCATCTGAAAGTAGAAACTCGCCCGATTACAACACTATGCGTACTTTTCCCCTAGGCCGTTCTAGTTATTCGTTTCGAGCAACAGAACTGCGAAAATTTTGAGTTTCTCAAGCGTTGCTTACCTCCAAACTGCCATATCTCGCGAACGGATTGACGAATCCGCAAAATTTCTGTTGCATCTGAAAGTAGAAACTCGCCCGATTACAACGGTGTGCGTACTTTTCCCCTAGGCCGTTCTAGTTATGCTTGTCGAGCATCAGAACTGCAAAAATTTTGAGTTTCTCAAGCGTTTCTTACTTCCAAACTGCCATATCTCGCGAACGGATTGACCAATCCGCAAAATTTCTGTTGCATCTGAAGGTAGAGACTCGCCCGATTACAACGGTGTGCGTACTTTTCCCCTAGGCCGTTCTTGTTATTCGTTTCGAGCCTCAGAACCGCGAAAATTTTGAGTTTCTCAAGCGTTTCTTACCTCCAAACTGCCACATCTCGCGAACGGATTGACCAATCCGCAAAATTTCTGTTGCATCTGAAGGTAGAGACTCGCCCGATTACAACGGTGTGCGTACTTTTCCCCTAGGCCGTTCTTGTTATTCGTTTCGAGCATCAGAACCGCGAAAATTTTGAGTTTCTCAAGCGTTTCTTACCTCCAAACTGCCATATCTCGCGAACGGATTGACCAATCCGCAAAATTTCTGTTGCATCTGAAAGTAGAAAGTCGCCCGATTACAACGGTGTGCGTACTTTTCCCCTAGGCCGTTCTAGTTATTCGTTTCGAGCATCAGAACTGCGAAAATTTTGAGTTTCTCGAGCGTTTCTTACATCCAAACTGCCATATCTCGCGAACGGATTGACCAATCCGCAAAATTTCTATTGCATCTGAAAGTAGAAATTCGCCCGAATACAACTGTATGCGTACTTTTCCCCTAGCCCGTTCTAGTTATTCGTTTCGAGCAACAGAACTGCGAAAATTTTGAGTTTCTCAAGCGTTGCTTACCTCCAAACTGCCATATCTCGCGAACGGATTGACCAATCCGCAAAATTTCTGTTGCATCTGAAAGTAGAAACTCGCCCGATTACAACACTATGCGTACTTTTCCCCTAGGCCGTTCTAGTTATTCGTTTCGAGCAACAGAACTGCGAAAATTTTGAGTTTCTCAAGCGTTGCTTACCTCCAAACTGCCATATCTCGCGAACGGATGGACCAATCCGCAAAATTTCTGTTGCATCTCAAAGTAGAAACTCGCCCGATTACAACACTATGCGTACTTTTCCCCTAGGCCGTTCTAGTTATTCGTTTCGAGCAACAGAACTGCGAAAATTTTGAGTTTCTCAAGCGTTGCTTACCTCCAAACTGCCATATCTCGCGAACGGATGGACCAATCCGCAAAATTTCTGTTGCATCTCAAAGTAGAAACTCGCCCGATTACAACACTATGCGTACTTTTCCCCTAGGCCGTTCTAGTTATTCGTTTCGAGCAACAGAACTGCGAAAATTTTGAGTTTCTCAAGCGTTGCTTACCTCCAAACTGCCATATCTCGCGAACGGATTGACCAATCCGCAAAATTTCTGTTGCATCTGAAAGTAGAAACTCGCCCGATTACAACGGTATGCGTACTTTTCCCCTAGGCCGTTCTAGTTATTCGTTTCGAGCATCAGAACTGTGAAAATTTTGAGTTTCTCAAGCGTTTCTTACCTCCAAACTGCCATATCTTGCGAACGGATTGACCAATCCGCAAAATTTCTGTTGCATCTGAAAGTAGAAACTCGCCCGATTACAACACTATGCGTACTTTTCCCCTAGGCCGTTCTAGTTATTCGTTTCGAGCAACAGAACTGCGAAAATTTTGAGTTTCTCAAGCGTTTCTTACCTCCAAACTGCCATATCTCGCGAACGGATTGACCAATCCGCAAAATTTCTCTTGCATCTGAAAGTAGAAACTCGCCCGATTACAACACTATGCGTACTTTTCCCCTAGGCCGTTCTAGTTATTCGTTTCGAGCAACAGAACTGCGAAAATTTTGAGTTTCTCAAGCGTTGCTTACCTCCAAACTGCCATATCTCGCGAACGGATTGACGAATCCGCAAAATTTCTGTTGCATCTGAAAGTAGAAACTCGCCCGATTACAACGGTGTGCGTACTTTTCCCCTAGGCCGTTCTAGTTATGCTTGTCGAGCATCAGAACTGCAAAAATTTTGAGTTTCTCAAGCGTTTCTTACTTCCAAACTGCCATATCTCGCGAACGGATTGACCAATCCGCAAAATTTCTGTTGCATCTGAAGGTAGAGACTCGCCCGATTACAACGGTGTGCGTACTTTTCCCCTAGGCCGTTCTTGTTATTCGTTTCGAGCATCAGAACCGCGAAAATTTTGAGTTTCTCAAGCGTTTCTTACCTCCAAACTGCCACATCTCGCGAACGGATTGACCAATCCGCAAAATTTCTGTTGCATCTGAAGGTAGAGACTCGCCCGATTACAACGGTGTGCGTACTTTTCCCCTAGGCCGTTCTTGTTATTCGTTTCGAGCATCAGAACCGCGAAAATTTTGAGTTTCTCAAGCGTTTCTTACCTCCAAACTGCCATATCTCGCGAACGGATTGACCAATCCGCAAAATTTCTGTTGCATCTGAAAGTAGAAAGTCGCCCGATTACAACGGTGTGCGTACTTTTCCCCTAGGCCGTTCTAGTTATTCGTTTCGAGCATCAGAACTGCGAAAATTTTGAGTTTCTCGAGCGTTTCTTACATCCAAACTGCCATATCTCGCGAACGGATTGACCAATCCGCAAAATTTCTATTGCATCTGAAAGTAGAAATTCGCCCGAATACAACTGTATGCGTACTTTTCCCCTAGCCCGTTCTAGTTATTCGTTTCGAGCAACAGAACTGCGAAAATTTTGAGTTTCTCAAGCGTTGCTTACCTCCAAACTGCCATATCTCGCGAACGGATGGACCAATCCGCAAAATTTCTGTTGCATCTCAAAGTAGAAACTCGCCCGATTACAACACTATGCGTACTTTTCCCCTAGGCCGTTCTTGTTATTCGTTTCGAGCATCAGAACCGCGAAAATTTTGAGTTTCTCAAGCGTTTCTTACCTCCAAACTGCCACATCTCGCGAACGGATTGACCAATCCGCAAAATTTCTGTTGCATCTGAAAGTATAAACTCGCCCGATTACAACGGTATGCGTACTTTTCCCCTAGGCCGTTCTAGTTATTCGTTTCGAGCATCAGAACTGCGAAAATTTTGAGTTTCTCAAGCGTTTCTTACCTCCAAACTGCCATATCTCGCGATCGGATTGACCAATCCGCAAAATTTCTATTGCATCTGAAAGTAGAAACTCGCCCAATTACAACGGTATGCGTACTTTTCCCCTAGGCCGCGCTAGTTATTCGTTTCGAGCATCAGAACTGCAAAAATTTTGAGTTTCTCAAGCGTTTCTTACTTCCAAACTGCCATATCTCGCGAACGGATTGACCAATCCGCAAAATTTCTGTTGCATCTGAAAGTAGAAACTCGCCCGATTACAACGGTATGCGTACTTTTCCCCTAGGCCGTTCTAGTTATTCGTTTCGAGCATCAGAACTGTGAAAATTTTGAGTTTCTCAAGCGTTTCTTACCTCCAAACTGCCATATCTTGCGAACGGATTGACCAATCCGCAAAATTTCTGTTGCATCTGAAAGTAGAAACTCGCCCGATTACAACACTATGCGTACTTTTCCCCTAGGCCGTTCTAGTTATTCGTTTCGAGCAACAGAACTGCGAAAATTTTGAGTTTCTCAAGCGTTTCTTACCTCCAAACTGCCATATCTCGCGAACGGATTGACCAATCCGCAAAATTTCTCTTGCATCTGAAAGTAGAAACTCGCCCGATTACAACACTATGCGTACTTTTCCCCTAGGCCGTTCTAGTTATTCGTTTCGAGCAACAGAACTGCGAAAATTTTGAGTTTCTCAAGCGTTGCTTACCTCCAAACTGCCATATCTCGCGAACGGATTGACGAATCCGCAAAATTTCTGTTGCATCTGAAAGTAGAAACTCGCCCGATTACAACGGTGTGCGTACT
This sequence comes from Ptiloglossa arizonensis, assembly GCF_051014685.1. Taxonomy (NCBI): domain Eukaryota; kingdom Metazoa; phylum Arthropoda; class Insecta; order Hymenoptera; family Colletidae; genus Ptiloglossa; species Ptiloglossa arizonensis. The sequence continues at coordinate 92,035 of NW_027478499.1, forward strand.
TTTCCCCTAGGCCGTTCTAGTTATGCTTGTCGAGCATCAGAACTGCAAAAATTTTGAGTTTCTCAAGCGTTTCTTACTTCCAAACTGCCATATCTCGCGAACGGATTGACCAATCCGCAAAATTTCTGTTGCATCTGAAGGTAGAGACTCGCCCGATTACAACGGTGTGCGTACTTTTCCCCTAGGCCGTTCTTGTTATTCGTTTCGAGCCTCAGAACCGCGAAAATTTTGAGTTTCTCAAGCGTTTCTTACCTCCAAACTGCCACATCTCGCGAACGGATTGACCAATCCGCAAAATTTCTGTTGCATCTGAAGGTAGAGACTCGCCCGATTACAACGGTGTGCGTACTTTTCCCCTAGGCCGTTCTTGTTATTCGTTTCGAGCATCAGAACCGCGAAAATTTTGAGTTTCTCAAGCGTTTCTTACTTCCAAACTGCCATATCTCGCGAACGGATTGACCAATCCGCAAAATTTCTGTTGCATCTGAAAGTAGAAACTCGCCCGATTACAACGGTATGCGTACTTTTCCCCTAGGCCGTTCTAGTTATTCGTTTCGAGCATCAGAACTGTGAAAATTTTGAGTTTCTCAAGCGTTTCTTACCTCCAAACTGCCATATCTTGCGAACGGATTGACCAATCCGCAAAATTTCTGTTGCATCTGAAAGTAGAAACTCGCCCGATTACAACACTATGCGTACTTTTCCCCTAGGCCGTTCTAGTTATTCGTTTCGAGCAACAGAACTGCGAAAATTTTGAGTTTCTCAAGCGTTTCTTACCTCCAAACTGCCATATCTCGCGAACGGATTGACCAATCCGCAAAATTTCTCTTGCATCTGAAAGTAGAAACTCGCCCGATTACAACACTATGCGTACTTTTCCCCTAGGCCGTTCTAGTTATTCGTTTCGAGCAACAGAACTGCGAAAATTTTGAGTTTCTCAAGCGTTGCTTACCTCCAAACTGCCATATCTCGCGAACGGATTGACGAATCCGCAAAATTTCTGTTGCATCTGAAAGTAGAAACTCGCCCGATTACAACGGTGTGCGTACTTTTCCCCTAGGCCGTTCTAGTTATGCTTGTCGAGCATCAGAACTGCAAAAATTTTGAGTTTCTCAAGCGTTTCTTACTTCCAAACTGCCATATCTCGCGAACGGATTGACCAATCCGCAAAATTTCTGTTGCATCTGAAGGTAGAGACTCGCCCGATTACAACGGTGTGCGTACTTTTCCCCTAGGCCGTTCTTGTTATTCGTTTCGAGCCTCAGAACCGCGAAAATTTTGAGTTTCTCAAGCGTTTCTTACCTCCAAACTGCCACATCTCGCGAACGGATTGACCAATCCGCAAAATTTCTGTTGCATCTGAAGGTAGAGACTCGCCCGATTACAACGGTGTGCGTACTTTTCCCCTAGGCCGTTCTTGTTATTCGTTTCGAGCATCAGAACCGCGAAAATTTTGAGTTTCTCAAGCGTTTCTTACCTCCAAACTGCCATATCTCGCGAACGGATTGACCAATCCGCAAAATTTCTGTTGCATCTGAAAGTAGAAAGTCGCCCGATTACAACGGTGTGCGTACTTTTCCCCTAGGCCGTTCTAGTTATTCGTTTCGAGCATCAGAACTGCGAAAATTTTGAGTTTCTCGAGCGTTTCTTACATCCAAACTGCCATATCTCGCGAACGGATTGACCAATCCGCAAAATTTCTATTGCATCTGAAAGTAGAAATTCGCCCGAATACAACTGTATGCGTACTTTTCCCCTAGCCCGTTCTAGTTATTCGTTTCGAGCAACAGAACTGCGAAAATTTTGAGTTTCTCAAGCGTTGCTTACCTCCAAACTGCCATATCTCGCGAACGGATTGACCAATCCGCAAAATTTCTGTTGCATCTGAAAGTAGAAACTCGCCCGATTACAACACTATGCGTACTTTTCCCCTAGGCCGTTCTAGTTATTCGTTTCGAGCAACAGAACTGCGAAAATTTTGAGTTTCTCAAGCGTTGCTTACCTCCAAACTGCCATATCTCGCGAACGGATGGACCAATCCGCAAAATTTCTGTTGCATCTCAAAGTAGAAACTCGCCCGATTACAACACTATGCGTACTTTTCCCCTAGGCCGTTCTAGTTATTCGTTTCGAGCAACAGAACTGCGAAAATTTTGAGTTTCTCAAGCGTTGCTTACCTCCAAACTGCCATATCTCGCGAACGGATTGACGAATCCGCAAAATTTCTGTTGCATCTGAAAGTAGAAACTCGCCCGATTACAACGGTGTGCGTACTTTTCCCCTAGGCCGTTCTAGTTATGCTTGTCGAGCATCAGAACTGCAAAAATTTTGAGTTTCTCAAGCGTTTCTTACTTCCAAACTGCCATATCTCGCGAACGGATTGACCAATCCGCAAAATTTCTGTTGCATCTGAAGGTAGAGACTCGCCCGATTACAACGGTGTGCGTACTTTTCCCCTAGGCCGTTCTTGTTATTCGTTTCGAGCATCAGAACCGCGAAAATTTTGAGTTTCTCAAGCGTTTCTTACCTCCAAACTGCCACATCTCGCGAACGGATTGACCAATCCGCAAAATTTCTGTTGCATCTGAAGGTAGAGACTCGCCCGATTACAACGGTGTGCGTACTTTTCCCCTAGGCCGTTCTTGTTATTCGTTTCGAGCATCAGAACCGCGAAAATTTTGAGTTTCTCAAGCGTTTCTTACCTCCAAACTGCCATATCTCGCGAACGGATTGACCAATCCGCAAAATTTCTGTTGCATCTGAAAGTAGAAAGTCGCCCGATTACAACGGTGTGCGTACTTTTCCCCTAGGCCGTTCTAGTTATTCGTTTCGAGCATCAGAACTGCGAAAATTTTGAGTTTCTCGAGCGTTTCTTACATCCAAACTGCCATATCTCGCGAACGGATTGACCAATCCGCAAAATTTCTATTGCATCTGAAAGTAGAAATTCGCCCGAATACAACGGTATGCGTACTCTTCCCCTAGGCCGTTCTAGTTATTCGTTTCGAGCATCAGAACTGCGAAAATTTTGAGTTTCTCAAGCGTTTCTTACCTCCAAACTGCCATATCTCGCGAACGGATTGACCAATCCGCAAAATTTCTATTGCATCTGAAAGTAGAAACTCGCCCAATTACAACGGTATGCGTACTTTTCCCCTAGGCCGCGCTAGTTATTCGTTTCGAGCATCAGAACTGCAAAAATTTTGAGTTTCTCAAGCGTTTCTTACTTCCAAACTGCCATATCTCGCGAACGGATTGACCAATCCGCAAAATTTCTGTTGCATCTGAAAGTAGAAACTCGCCCGATTACAACGGTATGCGTACTTTTCCCCTAGGCCGTTCTAGTTATTCGTTTCGAGCATCAGAACTGTGAAAATTTTGAGTTTCTCAAGCGTTTCTTACCTCCAAACTGCCATATCTTGCGAACGGATTGACCAATCCGCAAAATTTCTGTTGCATCTGAAAGTAGAAACTCGCCCGATTACAACGGTATGCGTACTTTTCCCCTAGGCCGTTCTAGTTATTCGTTTCGAGCATCAGAACTGCGAAAATTTTGAGTTTCTCAAGCATTTCTTACATCCAAACTGCCATATCTCGCGAACGGATTGACCAATCCGCAAAATTTCTGTTGCATCTGAAAGTAGAAACTCGCCCGATTACAACGGTATGCGTACTTTTCCCCTAGCCCGTTCTAGTTATTCGTTTCGAGCAACAGAACTGCGAAAATTTTGAGTTTCTCGAGCGTTTCTTACCTCCAAACTGCCATATCTCGCGAGCGGATTGACCAATCCTTAAAATTTCTGTTGCATCTGAAAGTAGAAACTCGCCCGATTACAACGGTGTGCGTATTTTTCCCCTGGGCCGTTCTAGTTATGCTTGTCGAGCATGAGAACTGCGAAAATTTTGAGTTTCTCGAGCGTTTCTTACCTCCAAACTGCCATATCTCGCGAACGGATTGACCAATCCGCAAAATTTCTGTTGCATCTGAAAGTATAAACTCGCCCGATTACAACGGTATGCGTACTTTTCCCCTAGGCCGTTCTAGTTATTCGTTTCGAGCATCAGAACTGCGAAAATTTTGAGTTTCTCAAGCGTTTCTTACCTCCAAACTGCCATATCTCGCGAACGGATTGACCAATCCGCAAAATTTCTACTGCATCTGAAAGTACAAACTCGCCCGATTACAACACTATGCGTACTTTTCCCCTAGGCCGTTCTAGTTATTCGTTTCGAGCAACAGAACTGCGAAAATTTTGAGTTTCTCAAGCGTTGCTTACCTCCAAACTGCCATATCTCGCGAACGGATGGACCAATCCGCAAAATTTCTGTTGCATCTCAAAGTAGAAACTCGCCCGATTACAACACTATGCGTACTTTTCCCCTAGGCCGTTCTTGTTATTCGTTTCGAGCATCAGAACCGCGAAAATTTTGAGTTTCTCAAGCGTTTCTTACCTCCAAACTGCCACATCTCGCGAACGGATTGACCAATCCGCAAAATTTCTGTTGCATCTGAAAGTATAAACTCGCCCGATTACAACGGTATGCGTACTTTTCCCCTAGGCCGTTCTAGTTATTCGTTTCGAGCATCAGAACTGCGAAAATTTTGAGTTTCTCAAGCGTTTCTTACCTCCAAACTGCCATATCTCGCGAACGGATTGACCAATCCGCAAAATTTCTATTGCATCTGAAAGTAGAAACTCGCCCAATTACAACGGTATGCGTACTTTTCCCCTAGGCCGCGCTAGTTATTCGTTTCGAGCATCAGAACTGCAAAAATTTTGAGTTTCTCAAGCGTTTCTTACTTCCAAACTGCCATATCTCGCGAACGGATTGACCAATCCGCAAAATTTCTGTTGCATCTGAAAGTAGAAACTCGCCCGATTACAACGGTATGCGTACTTTTCCCCTAGGCCGTTCTAGTTATTCGTTTCGAGCATCAGAACTGTGAAAATTTTGAGTTTCTCAAGCGTTTCTTACCTCCGAACTGCCATATCTTGCGAACGGATTGACCAATCCGCAAAATTTCTGTTGCATCTGAAAGTAGAAACTCGCCCGATTACAACGGTATGCGTACTTTTCCCCTAGGCCGTTCTAGTTATTCGTTTCGAGCATCAGAACTGCGAAAATTTTGAGTTTCTCAAGCATTTCTTACATCCAAACTGCCATATCTCGCGAACGGATTGACCAATCCGCAAAATTTCTGTTGCATCTGAAAGTAGAAACTCGCCCGATTACAACGGTATGCGTACTTTTCCCCTAGCCCGTTCTAGTTATTCGTTTCGAGCAACAGAGCTGCGAAAATTTTGAGTTTCTCAAGCGTTTCTTACATCCAAACTGCCATATCTCGCGAACGGATGGACCAATCCGCAAAATTTCTGTTGCATCTCAAAGTAGAAACTCGCCCGATTACAACACTATGCGTACTTTTCCCCTAGGCCGTTCTTGTTATTCGTTTCGAGCATCAGAACCGCGAAAATTTTGAGTTTCTCAAGCGTTTCTTACCTCCAAACTGCCACATCTCGCGAACGGATTGACCAATCCGCAAAATTTCTGTTGCATCTGAAAGTATAAACTCGCCCGATTACAACGGTATGCGTACTTTTCCCCTAGGCCGTTCTAGTTATTCGTTTCGAGCATCAGAACTGCGAAAATTTTGAGTTTCTCAAGCGTTTCTTACCTCCAAACTGCCATATCTCGCGAACGGATTGACCAATCCGCAAAATTTCTATTGCATCTGAAAGTAGAAACTCGCCCAATTACAACGGTATGCGTACTTTTCCCCTAGGCCGCGCTAGTTATTCGTTTCGAGCATCAGAACTGCAAAAATTTTGAGTTTCTCAAGCGTTTCTTACTTCCAAACTGCCATATCTCGCGAACGGATTGACCAATCCGCAAAATTTCTGTTGCATCTGAAAGTAGAAACTCGCCCGATTACAACGGTATGCGTACTTTTCCCCTAGGCCGTTCTAGTTATTCGTTTCGAGCATCAGAACTGTGAAAATTTTGAGTTTCTCAAGCGTTTCTTACCTCCAAACTGCCATATCTTGCGAACGGATTGACCAATCCGCAAAATTTCTGTTGCATCTGAAAGTAGAAACTCGCCCGATTACAACGGTATGCGTACTTTTCCCCTAGGCCGTTCTAGTTATTCGTTTCGAGCATCAGAACTGCGAAAATTTTGAGTTTCTCAAGCATTTCTTACATCCAAACTGCCATATCTCGCGAACGGATAGACCAATCCGCAAAATTTCTGTTGCATCTGAAAGTAGAAACTCGCCCGATTACAACGGTATGCGTACTTTTCCCCTAGCCCGTTCTAGTTATTCGTTTCGAGCAACAGAACTGCGAAAATTTTGAGTTTCTCGAGCGTTTCTTACCTCCAAACTGCCATATCTCGCGAACGGATTGACCAATCCTTAAAATTTCTGTTGCATCTGAAAGTAGAAACTCGCCCGATTACAACGGTATGCGTACTTTTCCCCTAGGCCGTTCTAGTTATTCGTTTCGAGCATCAGAACTGCGAAAATTTTGAGTTTCTCAAGCGTTTCTTACCTCCAAACTGCCATATCTCGCGAACGGATTGACCAATCCGCAAAATTTCTATTGCATCTGAAAGTAGAAACTCGCCCAATTACAACGGTATGCGTACTTTTCCCCTAGGCCGCGCTAGTTATTCGTTTCGAGCATCAGAACTGCAAAAATTTTGAGTTTCTCAAGCGTTTCTTACTTCCAAACTGCCATATCTCGCGAACGGATTGACCAATCCGCAAAATTTCTGTTGCATCTGAAAGTAGAAACTCGCCCGATTACAACGGTATGCGTACTTTTCCCCTAGGCCGTTCTAGTTATTCGTTTCGAGCATCAGAACTGTGAAAATTTTGAGTTTCTCAAGCGTTTCTTACCTCCAAACTGCCATATCTTGCGAACGGATTGACCAATCCGCAAAATTTCTGTTGCATCTTAAAGTAGAAACTCGCCCGATTACAACACTATGCGTACTTTTCCCCTAGGCCGTTGTAGTTATTCGTTTCGAGCAACAGAACTGCGAAAATTTTGAGTTTCTCAAGCGTTTCTTACCTCCAAACTGCCATATCTCGCGAACGGATTGACCAATCCGCAAAATTTCTCTTGCATCTGAAAGTAGAAACTCGCCCGATTACAACACTATGCGTACTTTTCCCCTAGGCCGTTCTAGTTATTCGTTTCGAGCAACAGAACTGCGAAAATTTTGAGTTTCTCAAGCGTTGCTTACCTCCAAACTGCCATATCTCGCGAACGGATTGACGAATCCGCAAAATTTCTGTTGCATCTGAAAGTAGAAACTCGCCCGATTACAACGGTGTGCGTACTTTTCCCCTAGGCCGTTCTAGTTATTCGTTTCGAGCAACAGAACTGCGAAAATTTTGAGTTTCTCAAGCGTTGCTTACCTCCAAACTGCCATATCTCGCGAACGGATGGACCAATCCGCAAAATTTCTGTTGCATCTCAAAGTAGAAACTCGCCCGATTACAACACTATGCGTACTTTTCCCCTAGGCCGTTCTTGTTATTCGTTTCGAGCATCAGAACCGCGAAAATTTTGAGTTTCTCAAGCGTTTCTTACCTCCAAACTGCCACATCTCGCGAACGGATTGACCAATCCGCAAAATTTCTGTTGCATCTGAAAGTATAAACTCGCCCGATTACAACGGTATGCGTACTCTTCCCCTAGGCCGTTCTAGTTATTCGTTTCGAGCATCAGAACTGCGAAAATTTTGAGTTTCTCAAGCGTTTCTTACCTCCAAACTGCCATATCTCGCGAACGGATTGACCAATCCGCAAAATTTCTATTGCATCTGAAAGTAGAAACTCGCCCAATTACAACGGTATGCGTACTTTTCCCCTAGGCCGCGCTAGTTATTCGTTTCGAGCATCAGAACTGCAAAAATTTTGAGTTTCTCAAGCGTTTCTTACTTCCAAACTGCCATATCTCGCGAACGGATTGACCAATCCGCAAAATTTCTGTTGCATCTGAAAGTAGAAACTCGCCCGATTACAACGGTATGCGTACTTTTCCCCTAGGCCGTTCTAGTTATTCGTTTCGAGCATCAGAACTGTGAAAATTTTGAGTTTCTCAAGCGTTTCTTACCTCCAAACTGCCATATCTTGCGAACGGATTGACCAATCCGCAAAATTTCTGTTGCATCTGAAAGTAGAAACTCGCCCGATTACAACGGTATGCGTACTTTTCCCCTAGGCCGTTCTAGTTATTCGTTTCGAGCATCAGAACTGCGAAAATTTTGAGTTTCTCAAGCATTTCTTACATCCAAACTGCCATATCTCGCGAACGGATTGACCAATCCGCAAAATTTCTGTTGCATCTGAAAGTAGAAACTCGCCCGATTACAACGGTATACGTACTTTTCCCCTAGCCCGTTCTAGTTATTCGTTTCGAGCAACAGAACTGCGAAAATTTTGAGTTTCTCGAGCGTTTCTTACCTCCAAACTGCCATATCTCGCGAACGGATTGACCAATCCTTAAAATTTCTGTTGCATCTGAAAGTAGAAACTCGCCCGATTACAACGGTGTGCGTATTTTTCCCCTGGGCCGTTCTAGTTATGCTTGTCGAGCATGAGAACTGCGAAAATTTTGAGTTTCTCGAGCGTTTCTTACCTCCAAACTGCCATATCTCGCGAACGGATTGACCAATCCGCAAAATTTCTGTTGCATCTGAAAGTAGAAACTCGCCCGATTACAACACTATGCGTACTTTTCCCCTCGGCCGTTCTAGTTATTCGTTTCGAGCATCAGAACTGCGAAAATTTTGAGTTTCTCAAGCGTTTCTTACATCCAAACTGCCATATCTCGCGAACGGATTGACCAATCCGCAAAATTTGTGTTGCATCTGAAGGTAGAAACTCGGCCGATTACAACGGTATGCGTACTTTTCCCCTAGGCCGTTCTAGTTATTCGTTTCGAGCATCAGAACTGCGAAAATTTTGAGTTTCTCAAGCGTTTCTTACCTCCAAACTGCCATATCTCGCGAACGGATTGACCAATCCGCAAAATTTCTATTGCATCTGAAAGTATAAACTCGCCCGATTACAACGGTATGCGTACTTTTCCCCTAGGCCGCGCTAGTTATTCGTTTCGAGCATCAGAACTGCAAAAATTTTGAGTTTCTCAAGCGTTTCTTACTTCCAAACTGCCATATCTCGCGAACGGATTGACCAATCCGCAAAATTTCTGTTGCATCTGAAAGTAGAAACTCGCCCGATTACAACGGTATGCGTACTTTTCCCCTAGGCCGTTCTAGTTATTCGTTTCGAGCATCAGAACTGTGAAAATTTTGAGTTTCTCAAGCGTTTCTTACCTCCAAACTGCCATATCTTGCGAACGGATTGACCAATCCGCAAAATTTCTGTTGCATCTGAAAGTAGAAACTCGCCCGATTACAACGGTATGCGTACTTTTCCCCTAGGCCGTTCTAGTTATTCGTTTCGAGCATCAGAACTGCGAAAATTTTGAGTTTCTCAAGCATTTCTTACATCCAAACTGCCATATCTCGCGAACGGATTGACCAATCCGCAAAATTTCTGTTGCATCTGAAAGTAGAAACTCGCCCGATTACAACGGTATACGTACTTTTCCCCTAGCCCGTTCTAGTTATTCGTTTCGAGCAACAGAACTGCGAAAATTTTGAGTTTCTCGAGCGTTTCTTACCTCCAAACTGCCATATCTCGCGAACGGATTGACCAATCCTTAAAATTTCTGTTGCATCTGAAAGTAGAAACTCGCCCGATTACAACGGTGTGCGTATTTTTCCCCTGGGCCGTTCTAGTTATGCTTGTCGAGCATGAGAACTGCGAAAATTTTGAGTTTCTCGAGCGTTTCTTACCTCCAAACTGCCATATCTCGCGAACGGATTGACCAATCCGCAAAATTTCTGTTGCATCTGAAAGTAGAAACTCGCCCGATTACAACACTATGCGTACTTTTCCCCTCGGCCGTTCTAGTTATTCGTTTCGAGCATCAGAACTGCGAAAATTTTGAGTTTCTCAAGCGTTTCTTACATCCAAACTGCCATATCTCGCGAACGGATTGACCAATCCGCAAAATTTGTGTTGCATCTGAAGGTAGAAACTCGGCCGATTACAACGGTATGCGTACTTTTCCCCTAGGCCGTTCTAGTTATTCGTTTCGAGCATCAGAACTGCGAAAATTTTGAGTTTCTCAAGCGTTTCTTACCTCCAAACTGCCATATCTCGCGAACGGATTGACCAATCCGCAAAATTTCTATTGCATCTGAAAGTATAAACTCGCCCGATTACAACGGTATGCGTACTTTTCCCCTAGGCCGTTCTAGTTATTCGTTTCGAGCATCAGAACTGCGAAAATTTTGAGTTTCTCAAGCGTTTCTTACCTCCAAACTGCCATATCTCGCGAACGGATTGACCAATCCGCAAAATTTCTATTGCATCTGAAAGTAGAAACTCGCCCGATTACAACACTATGCGTACTTTTCCCCTAGGCCGTTCTAGTTATTCGTTTCGAGCAACAGAACTGCGAAAATTTTGAGTTTCTCAAGCGTTGCTTACCTCCAAACTGCCATATCTCGCGAACGGATGGACCAATCCGCAAAATTTCTGTTGCATCTCAAAGTAGAAACTCGCCCGATTACAACACTATGCGTACTTTTCCCCTAGGCCGTTCTTGTTATTCGTTTCGAGCATCAGAACCGCGAAAATTTTGAGTTTCTCAAGCGTTTCTTACCTCCAAACTGCCACATCTCGCGAACTGATTGACCAATCCGCAAAATTTCTGTTGCATCTGAAAGTATAAACTCGCCCGATTACAACGGTATGCGTACTTTTCCCCTAGGCCGTTCTAGTTATTCGTTTCGAGCATCAGAACTGCGAAAATTTTGAGTTTCTCAAGCGTTTCTTACCTCCAAACTGCCATATCTCGCGAACGGATTGACCAATCCGCAAAATTTCTATTGCATCTGAAAGTAGAAACTCGCCCAATTACAACGGTATGCGTACTTTTCCCCTAGGCCGCGCTAGTTATTCGTTTCGAGCATCAGAACTGCAAAAATTTTGAGTTTCTCAAGCGTTTCTTACTTCCAAACTGCCATATCTCGCGAACGGATTGACCAATCCGCAAAATTTCTGTTGCATCTGAAAGTAGAAACTCGCCCGATTACAACGGTATGCGTACTTTTCCCCTAGGCCGTTCTAGTTATTCGTTTCGAGCATCAGAACTGTGAAAATTTTGAGTTTCTCAAGCGTTTCTTACCTCCAAACTGCCATATCTTGCGAACGGATTGACCAATCCGCAAAATTTCTGTTGCATCTGAAAGTAGAAACTCGCCCGATTACAACGGTATGCGTACTTTTCCCCTAGGCCGTTCTAGTTATTCGTTTCGAGCATCAGAACTGCGAAAATTTTGAGTTTCTCAAGCATTTCTTACATCCAAACTGCCATATCTCGCGAACGGATTGACCAATCCGCAAAATTTCTGTTGCATCTGAAAGTAGAAACTCGCCCGATTACAACGGTATGCGTACTTTTCCCCTAGCCCGTTCTAGTTATTCGTTTCGAGCAACAGAGCTGCGAAAATTTTGAGTTTCTCAAGCGTTTCTTACATCCAAACTGCCATATCTCGCGAACGGATTGACCAATCCGCAAAATTTCTGTTGCATCTGAAGGTAGAAACTCGTCCGATTACAACGGTATGCGAACTTTTCCCCTAGGCCGTTCTAGTTATTCGTTTCGAGCATCAGAACTGCGAAAATTTTGAGTTTCTCAAGCGTTTCTCACCTACAAACTGCCACATCTCGCGAACAGATTGACCAATCCGCAAAATTTCTGTTGCATCTGAAAGTAGAAACTCGCCCGATTACAACGGTGTGGGTACTTTTCCCCTAGGCCGTTCTTGTTATTCGTTTCGAGCATCAGAACCGCGAAAATTTTGAGTTTCTCAAGCGTTTCTTACATCCAAACTGCCATATCTCGCGAACGGATTGACCAATCCGCAAAATTTCTGTTGCATCTGAAAGTATAAACTCGCCCGATTACAACGGTATGCGTACTTTTCCCCTAGGCCGTTCTAGTTATTCGTTTCGAGCATCAGAACTGCGAAAATTTTGAGTTTCTCAAGCGTTTCTTACCTCCAAACTGCCATATCTCGCGAACGGATTGACCAATCCGCAAAATTTCTATTGCATCTGAAAGTAGAAACTCGCCCGATTACAACACTATGCGTACTTTTCCCCTAGGCCGTTCTAGTTATTCGTTTCGAGCAACAGAACTGCGAAAATTTTGAGTTTCTCAAGCGTTGCTTACCTCCAAACTGCCATATCTCGCGAACGGATGGACCAATCCGCAAAATTTCTGTTGCATCTCAAAGTAGAAACTCGCCCGATTACAACACTATGCGTACTTTTCCCCTAGGCCGTTCTTGTTATTCGTTTCGAGCATCAGAACCGCGAAAATTTTGAGTTTCTCAAGCGTTTCTTACCTCCAAACTGCCACATCTCGCGAACGGATTGACCAATCCGCAAAATTTCTGTTGCATCTGAAAGTATAAACTCGCCCGATTACAACGGTATGCGTACTTTTCCCCTAGGCCGTTCTAGTTATTCGTTTCGAGCATCAGAACTGCGAAAATTTTGAGTTTCTCAAGCGTTTCTTACCTCCAAACTGCCATATCTCGCGAACGGATTGACCAATCCGCAAAATTTCTATTGCATCTGAAAGTAGAAACTCGCCCAATTACAACGGTATGCGTACTTTTCCCCTAGGCCGCGCTAGTTATTCGTTTCGAGCATCAGAACTGCAAAAATTTTGAGTTTCTCAAGCGTTTCTTACTTCCAAACTGCCATATCTCGCGAACGGATTGACCAATCCGCAAAATTTCTGTTGCATCTGAAAGTAGAAACTCGCCCGATTACAACGGTATGCGTACTTTTCCCCTAGGCCGTTCTAGTTATTCGTTTCGAGCATCAGAACTGTGAAAATTTTGAGTTTCTCAAGCGTTTCTTACCTCCAAACTGCCATATCTTGCGAACGGATTGACCAATCCGCAAAATTTCTGTTGCATCTGAAAGTAGAAACTCGCCCGATTACAACGGTATGCGTACTTTTCCCCTAGGCCGTTCTAGTTATTCGTTTCGAGCATCAGAACTGCGAAAATTTTGAGTTTCTCAAGCATTTCTTACATCCAAACTGCCATATCTCGCGAACGGATTGACCAATCCGCAAAATTTCTGTTGCATCTGAAAGTAGAAACTCGCCCGATTACAACGGTATGCGTACTTTTCCCCTAGCCCGTTCTAGTTATTCGTTTCGAGCAACAGAGCTGCGAAAATTTTGAGTTTCTCAAGCGTTTCTTACATCCAAACTGCCATATCTCGCGAACGGATTGACCAATCCGCAAAATTTCTGTTGCATCTGAAGGTAGAAACTCGTCCGATTACAACGGTATGCGTACTTTTCCCCTAGGCCGTTCTAGTTATTCGTTTCGAGCATCAGAACCGCGAAAATTTTGAGTTTCTCAAGCGTTTCTTACATCCAAACTGCCATATCTCGCGAACGGATTGACCAATCCGCAAAATTTCTGTTGCATCTGAAAGTATAAACTCGCCCGATTACAACGGTATGCGTACTTTTCCCCTAGGCCGTTCTAGTTATTCGTTTCGAGCATCAGAACTGCGAAAATTTTGAGTTTCTCAAGCGTTTCTTACCTCCAAACTGCCATATCTCGCGAACGGATTGACCAATCCGCAAAATTTCTATTGCATCTGAAAGTAGAAACTCGCCCGATTACAACACTATGCGTACTTTTCCCCTAGGCCGTTCTAGTTATTCGTTTCGAGCAACAGAACTATGAAAATTTTGAGTTTCTCAAGCGTTGCTTACCTCCAAACTGCCATATCTCGCGAACGGATGGACCAATCCGCAAAATTTCTGTTGCATCTCAAAGTAGAAACTCGCCCGATTACAACACTATGCGTACTTTTCCCCTAGGCCGTTCTTGTTATTCGTTTCGAGCATCAGAACCGCGAAAATTTTGAGTTTCTCAAGCGTTTCTTACCTCCAAACTGCCACATCTCGCGAACGGATTGACCAATCCGCAAAATTTCTGTTGCATCTGAAAGTATAAACTCGCCCGATTACAACGGTATGCGTACTTTTCCCCTAGGCCGTTCTAGTTATTCGTTTCGAGCATCAGAACTGCGAAAATTTTGAGTTTCTCAAGCGTTTCTTACCTCCAAACTGCCATATCTCGCGAACGGATTGACCAATCCGCAAAATTTCTATTGCATCTGAAAGTAGAAACTCGCCCAATTACAACGGTATGCGTACTTTTCCCCTAGGCCGCGCTAGTTATTCGTTTCGAGCATCAGAACTGCAAAAATTTTGAGTTTCTCAAGCGTTTCTTACTTCCAAACTGCCATATCTCGCGAACGGATTGACCAATCCGCAAAATTTCTGTTGCATCTGAAAGTAGAAACTCGCCCGATTACAACGGTATGCGTACTTTTCCCCTAGGCCGTTCTAGTTATTCGTTTCGAGCATCAGAACTGTGAAAATTTTGAGTTTCTCAAGCGTTTCTTACCTCCAAACTGCCATATCTTGCGAACGGATTGACCAATCCGCAAAATTTCTGTTGCATCTGAAAGTAGAAACTCGCCCGATTACAACGGTATGCGTACTTTTCCCCTAGGCCGTTCTAGTTATTCGTTTCGAGCATCAGAACTGCGAAAATTTTGAGTTTCTCAAGCATTTCTTACATCCAAACTGCCATATCTCGCGAACGGATTGACCAATCCGCAAAATTTCTGTTGCATCTGAAAGTAGAAACTCGCCCGATTACAACACTATGCGTACTTTTCCCCTAGGCCGTTCTAGTTATTCGTTTCGAGCAACAGAACTGCGAAAATTTTGAGTTTCTCAAGCGTTGCTTACCTCCAAACTGCCATATCTCGCGAACGGATGGACCAATCCGCAAAATTTCTGTTGCATCTCTAAGTAGAAACTCGCCCGATTACAACACTATGCGTACTTTTCCCCTAGGCCGTTCTTGTTATTCGTTTCGAGCATCAGAACCGCGAAAATTTAGAGTTTCTCAAGCGTTTCTTACCTCCAAACTGCCACATCTCGCGAACGGATTGACCAATCCGCAAAATTTCTGTTGCATCTGAAAGTATAAACTCGCCCGATTACAACGGTATGCGTACTTTTCCCCTAGGCCGTTGTAGTTATTCGTTTCGTGCATCAGAACTGCGAAAATTTTGAGTTTCTCAAGCGTTTCTTACCTCCAAACTGCCATATCTCGCGAACGGATTGACCAATCCGCAAAATTTCTATTGCATCTGAAAGTAGAAACTCGCCCGATTACAACACTATGCGTACTTTTCCCCTAGGCCGTTCTAATTATTCGTTTCGAGCAACAGAACTGCGAAAATTTTGAGTTTCTCAAGCGTTGCTTACCTCCAAACTGCCATATCTCGCGAACGGATGGACCAATCCGCAAAATTTCTGTTGCATCTCAAAGTAGAAACTCGCCCGATTACAACACTATGCGTACTTTTCCCCTAGGCCGTTCTTGTTATTCGTTTCGAGCATCAGAACCGCGAAAATTTTGAGTTTCTCAAGCGTTTCTTACCTCCAAACTGCCACATCTCGCGAACGGATTGACCAATCCGCAAAATTTCTGTTGCATCTGAAAGTATAAACTCGCCCGATTACAACGGTATGCGTACTTTTCCCCTAGGCCGTTCTAGTTATTCGTTTCGAGCATCAGAACTGCGAAAATTTTGAGTTTCTCAAGCGTTTCTTACCTCCAAACTGCCATATCTCGCGAACGGATTGACCAATCCGCAAAATTTCTATTGCATCTGAAAGTAGAAACTCGCCCAATTACAACGGAATGCGTACTTTTCCCCTAGGCCGCGCTAGTTATTCGTTTCGAGCATCAGAACTGCGAAAATTTTGAGTTTCTCAAGCGTTTCTTACTTCCAAACTGCCATATCTCGCGAACGGATTGACCAATCCGCAAAATTTCTGTTGCATCTGAAAGTAGAAACTCGCCCGATTACAACGGTATGCGTACTTTTCCCCTAGGCCGTTCTAGTTATTCGTTTCGAGCATCAGAACTGCGAAAATTTTGAGTTTCTCAAGCATTTCTTACATCCAAACTGCCATATCTCGCGAACGGATTGACCAATCCGCAAAATTTCTGTTGCATCTGAAAGTAGAAACTCGCCCGATTACAACGGTATGCGTACTTTTCCCCTAGCCCGTTCTAGTTATTCGTTTCGAGCAACAGAGCTGCGAAAATTTTGAGTTTCTCAAGCGTTTCTTACATCCAAACTGCCATATCTCGCGAACGGATTGACCAATCCGCAAAATTTCTGTTGCATCTGAAGGTAGAAACTCGTCCGATTACAACGGTATGCGTACTTTTCCCCTAGGCCGTTCTAGTTATTCGTTTCGAGCATCAGAACTGCGAAAATTTTGAGTTTCTCAAGCGTTTCTCACCTACAAACTGCCACATCTCGCGAACAGATTGACCAATCCGCAAAATTTCTGTTGCATCTGAAAGTAGAAACTCGCCCGATTACAACGGTGTGGGTACTTTTCCCCTAGGCCGTTCTTGTTATTCGTTTCGAGCATCAGAACCGCGAAAATTTTGAGTTTCTCAAGCGTTTCTTACATCCAAACTGCCATATCTCGCGAACGGATTGACCAATCCGCAAAATTTCTGTTGCATCTGAAAGTATAAACTCGCCCGATTACAACGGTATGCGTACTTTTCCCCTAGGCCGTTCTAGTTATTCGTTTCGAGCATCAGAACTGCGAAAATTTTGAGTTTCTCAAGCGTTTCTTACCTCCAAACTGCCATATCTCGCGAACGGATTGACCAATCCGCAAAATTTCTATTGCATCTGAAAGTAGAAACTCGCCCGATTACAACACTATGCGTACTTTTCCCCTAGGCCGTTCTAGTTATTCGTTTCGAGCAACAGAACTGCGAAAATTTTGAGTTTCTCAAGCGTTGCTTACCTCCAAACTGCCATATCTCGCGAACGGATGGACCAATCCGCAAAATTTCTGTTGCATCTCAAAGTAGAAACTCGCCCGATTACAACACTATGCGTACTTTTCCCCTAGGCCGTTCTTGTTATTCGTTTCGAGCATCAGAACCGCGAAAATTTTGAGTTTCTCAAGCGTTTCTTACCTCCAAACTGCCACATCTCGCGAACGGATTGACCAATCCGCAAAATTTCTGTTGCATCTGAAAGTATAAACTCGCCCGATTACAACGGTATGCGTACTTTTCCCCTAGGCCGTTCTAGTTATTCGTTTCGAGCATCAGAACTGCGAAAATTTTGAGTTTCTCAAGCGTTTCTTACCTCCAAACTGCCATATCTCGCGAACGGATTGACCAATCCGCAAAATTTCTATTGCATCTGAAAGTAGAAACTCGCCCAATTACAACGGTATGCGTACTTTTCCCCTAGGCCGCGCTAGTTATTCGTTTCGAGCATCAGAACTGCAAAAATTTTGAGTTTCTCAAGCGTTTCTTACTTCCAAACTGCCATATCTCGCGAACGGATTGACCAATCCGCAAAATTTCTGTTGCATCTGAAAGTAGAAACTCGCCCGATTACAACGGTATGCGTACTTTTCCCCTAGGCCGTTCTAGTTATTCGTTTCGAGCATCAGAACTGTGAAAATTTTGAGTTTCTCAAGCGTTTCTTACCTCCAAACTGCCATATCTTGCGAACGGATTGACCAATCCGCAAAATTTCTGTTGCATCTGAAAGTAGAAACTCGCCCGATTACAACGGTATGCGTACTTTTCCCCTAGGCCGTTCTAGTTATTCGTTTCGAGCATCAGAACTGCGAAAATTTTGAGTTTCTCAAGCGTTGCTTACCTCCAAACTGCCATATCTCGCGAACGGATGGACCAATCCGCAAAATTTCTGTTGCATCTCTAAGTAGAAACTCGCCCGATTACAACACTATGCGTACTTTTCCCCTAGGCCGTTCTTGTTATTCGTTTCGAGCATCAGAACCGCGAAAATTTAGAGTTTCTCAAGCGTTTCTTACCTCCAAACTGCCACATCTCGCGAACGGATTGACCAATCCGCAAAATTTCTGTTGCATCTGAAAGTATAAACTCGCCCGATTACAACGGTATGCGTACTTTTCCCCTAGGCCGTTGTAGTTATTCGTTTCGTGCATCAGAACTGCGAAAATTTTGAGTTTCTCAAGCGTTTCTTACCTCCAAACTGCCATATCTCGCGAACGGATTGACCAATCCGCAAAATTTCTATTGCATCTGAAAGTAGAAACTCGCCCGATTACAACACTATGCGTACTTTTCCCCTAGGCCGTTCTAATTATTCGTTTCGAGCAACAGAACTGCGAAAATTTTGAGTTTCTCAAGCGTTGCTTACCTCCAAACTGCCATATCTCGCGAACGGATGGACCAATCCGCAAAATTTCTGTTGCATCTCAAAGTAGAAACTCGCCCGATTACAACACTATGCGTACTTTTCCCCTAGGCCGTTCTTGTTATTCGTTTCGAGCATCAGAACCGCGAAAATTTTGAGTTTCTCAAGCGTTTCTTACCTCCAAACTGCCACATCTCGCGAACGGATTGACCAATCCGCAAAATTGCTGTTGCATCTGAAAGTATAAACTCGCCCGATTACAACGGTATGCGTACTTTTCCCCTAGGCCGTTCTAGTTATTCGTTTCGAGCATCAGAACTGCGAAAATTTTGAGTTTCTCAAGCGTTTCTTACCTCCAAACTGCCATATCTCGCGAACGGATTGACCAATCCGCAAAATTTCTATTGCATCTGAAAGTAGAAACTCGCCCGATTACAACGGTATGCGTACTTTTCCCCTAGCCCGTTCTAGTTATTCGTTTCGAGCAACAGAACTGCGAAAATTTTGAGTTTCTCGAGCGTTTCTTACCTCCAAACTGCCATATCTCGCGAACGGATTGACCAATCCTTAAAATTTCTGTTGCATCTGAAAGTAGAAACTCGCCCGATTACAACGGTGTGCGTATTTTTCCCCTGGGCCGTTCTAGTTATGCTTGTCGAGCATGAGAACTGCGAAAATTTTGAGTTTCTCGAGCGTTTCTTACCTCCAAACTGCCATATCTCGCGAACGGATTGACCAATCCGCAAAATTTCTGTTGCATCTGAAGGTAGAAACTCGCCCGATTACAACGGTGTGCGTACTTTTCCCCTAGGCCGTTCTAGTTATGCTTGTCGAGCATCAGAACTGCGAAAATTTTGAGTTTCTCAAGCGTTTCTTACCTCCAAACTGCCATATCTCGCGAACGGATTGACCAATCCGCAAAATTTCTGTTGCATCTGAAAGTAGAAACTCGCCCGATTACAACGGTATGCGTACTTTTCCCCTAGGCCGTTCTAGTTATTCGTTTCGAGCATCAGAACTGCGAAAATTTTGAGTTTCTCAAGCGTTTCTTACCTCCAAACTGCCATATCTCGCGAACGGATTGACCAATCCGCAAAATTTCTATTGCATCTGAAAGTAGAAACTCGCCCGATTACAACGGTATGCGTACTTTTCCCCTAGCCCGTTCTAGTTATTCGTTTCGAGCAACAGAACTGCGAAAATTTTGAGTTTCTCGAGCGTTTCTTACCTCCAAACTGCCATATCTCGCGAACGGATTGACCAATCCTTAAAATTTCTGTTGCATCTGAAAGTAGAAACTCGCCCGATTGCAACGGTATGCGTACTTTTCCCCTAGGCCGTTCTAGTTATTCGTTTCGAGCATCAGAACTGCGAAAATTTTGAGTTTCTCAAGCGAGTCTTACTTCCAAACTGCCATATCTCGCGAACGGATTGACCAATCCGCAAAATTTCTGTTGCATCTGAAAGTAGAAACTCGCCCGATTACAACGGTATGCGTACTTTTCCCCTAGGCCGTTCTAGTTATTCGTTTCGAGCATCAGAACTGTGAAAATTTTGAGTTTCTCAAGCGTTTCTTGCCTCCAAACTGCCATATCTCGCGAACGGATTGACCAATCCGCAAAATTTCTGTTGCATCTGAATGTAGAAACTCGCCCGATTACAACGGTGTGCGTACTTTTCCCCTAGGCCGTTCTAGTTATTCGTTTCGAGCATCAGAACTGCGAAAATTTTGAGTTTCTCGAGCGTTTCTTACATCCAAACTGCCATATCTCGCGAACGGATTGACCAATCCGCAAAATTTCTGTTGCATCTGAAAGTAGAAACTCGCCCGATTACAACGGTATGCGTACTTTTCCCCTAGGCCGTTCTAGTTATTCGTTTCGAGCATCAGAACTGTGAAAATTTTGAGTTTCTCAAGCGTTTCTTACCTCCAAACTGCCATATCTTGCGAACGGATTGACCAATCCGCAAAATTTCTGTTGCATCTGAAAGTAGAAACTCGCCCGATTACAACGGTATGCGTACTTTTCCCCTAGCCCGTTCTAGTTATTCGTTTCGAGCAACAGAACTGCGAAAGTTTTGAGTTTCTCGAGCGTTTCTTACCTCCAAACTGCCATATCTCGCGAACGGATTGACCAATCCTTAAAATTTCTGTTGCATCTGAAAGTAGAAACTCGCCCGATTACAACGGTGTGCGTATTTTTCCCCTGGGCCGTTCTAGTTATGCTTGTCGAGCATGAGAACTGCGAAAATTTTGAGTTTCTCGACCGTTTCTTACCTCCAAACTGCCATATCTCGCGAACGGATTGACCAATCCGCAAAATTTCTGTTGCATCTGAAAGTAGAAACTCGTCCGATTACAACACTATGCGTACTTTTCCCCTCGGCCGTTCTAGTTATTCGTTTCGAGCATCAGAACTGCGAAAATTTTGAGCTTCTCAAGCGTTTCTTACATCCAAACTGCCATATCTCGCGAACGGATTGACCAATCCGCAAAATTTGTGTTGCATCTGAAGGTAGAAACTCGGCCGATTACAACGGTATGCGTACTTTTCCCCTAGGCCGTTCTAGTTATTCGTTTCGAGCATCAGAACTGCGAAAATTTTGAGTTTCTCAAGCGTTTCTCACCTACAAACTGCCACATCTCGCGAACAGATTGACCAATCCGCAAAATTTCTGTTGCATCTGAAAGTAGAAACTCCCCGATTACAACGGTGTGGGTACTTTTCCCCTAGGCCGTTCTTGTTATTCGTTTCGAGCATCAGAACCGCGAAAATTTTGAGTTTCTCAAGCGTTTCTTACATCCAAACTGCCATATCTCGCGAACGGATTGACCAATCCGCAAAATTTCTGTTGCATCTGAAAGTATAAACTCGCCCGATTACAACGGTATGCGTACTTTTCCCCTAGGCCGTTCTAGTTATTCGTTTCGAGCATCAGAACTGCGAAAATTTTGAGTTTCTCAAGCGTTTCTTACCTCCAAACTGCCATATCTCGCGAACGGATTGACCAATCCGCAAAATTTCTATTGCATCTGAAAGTAGAAACTCGCCCGATTACAACGGTATGCGTACTTTTCCCCTAGGCCGCCCTAGATATTCGTTTCGAGCATCAGAACTGCAAAAATTTTGAGTTTCTCAAACGTTTCTTACTTCCAAACTGCCATATCTCGCGAACGGATTGACCAATCCGCAAAATTTCTGTTGCATCTGAAGGTAGAAACTCGCCCGATTACAACGGTGTGCGTACTTTTCCCCTAGGCCGTTCTAGTTATGCTTGTCGAGCAGCAGAACTGCGAAAATTTTGAGTTTCTCAAGCGTTTCTTACCTCCAAACTGCCATATCTCGCGAACGGATTGACCAATCCGCAAAATTTCTGTTGCATCTGAAAGTAGAAACTCGCCCGATTGCAACGGTATGCGTACTTTTCCCCTAGGCCGTTCTAGTTATTCGTTTCGAGCATCAGAACTGCGAAAATTTTGAGTTTCTCAAGCGAGTCTTACTTCCAAACTGCCATATCTCGCGAACGGATTGACCAATCCGCAAAATTTCTGTTGCATCTGAAAGTATAAACCCGCCCGATTACAACGGTATGCGTACTTTTCCCCTAGGCCGTTCTAGTTATTCGTTTCGAGCATCAGAACTGTGAAAATTTTGAGTTTCTCAAGCGTTTCTTACCTCCAAACTGCCATATCTCGCGAACGGATTGACCAATCCGCAAAATTTCTGTTGCATCTGAAAGTAGAAACTCGCCCGATTACAACGGTGTGCGTACTTTTCCCCTAGGCCGTTCTAGTTATTCGTTTCGAGCATCAGAACTGCGAAAATTTTGAGTTTCTCGAGCGTTTCTTACATCCAAACTGCCATATCTCGCGAACGTATTGACCAATCCGCAAAATTTCTGTTGCATCTGAAAGTAGAAATTCGCCCGATTACAACTGTATGCGTACTTTTCCCCTATCCCGTTCTAGTTATTCGTTTCGAGCAACAGAACTGCGAAAATTTTGAGTTTCTCAAGCGTTGCTTACCTCCAAACTGCCATATCTCGCGAACGGATTGACCAATCCGCAAAATTTCTGTTGCATCTGAAAGTAGAAACTCGCCCGATTACAACACTGTGCGTACTTTTCCCCTAGGCCGTTCTAGTTATTCGTTTCGAGCATCAGAACTGCGAAAATTTTGAGTTTCTCAAGCGTTTCTTACCTCCAAACTGCCATAACCCGCGAACGGATTGACCAATCCGCAAAATTTCTGTTGCATCTGAAAGTAGAAACTCGCCCGATTACAACTGTATGCGTACTTTTCCCCTAGCCCGTTCTGGTTATTCGTTTCGAGCAACAGAACTGCGAAAATTTTGAGTTTCTCAAGCGTTGCTTACCTCCAAACTGCCATATCTCGCGAACGGATTGACAAATCCGCAAAATTTCTGTTGCATCTGAAAGTAGAAACACGCCCGATTACAACGGTGTGCGTACTTTTCCCCTAGGCCGTTCTAGTTATGCTTGTCGAGCATCAGAACTGCGAAAATTTTGAGTTTCTCAAGCGTTGCTTACCTCCAAACTGCCATATCTCGCGAACAGATTGACCAATCCGCAAAATTTCTATTGCATCTGAAAGTAGAAACTCGCCCGATTACAACGGTATGCGTACTTTTCCCCTAGGCCGACCTAGTTATTCGTTTCGAGCATCAGAACTGCAAAAGTTTTGAGTTTCTCAAGCGTTTCTTACTTCCAAACTGCCATATCTCGCGAACGGATTGACCAATCCGCAAAATTTCTGTTGCATCTGAAAGTAGAAACTCGCCCGATTACAACGGTATGCGTACTTTTCCCCTAGCCCGTTCTAGTTATTCATTTCGGGCAACAGAACTGCGAAAATTTTGAGTTTTTCAAGCGTTGCTTACTTCCAAACTGCCATATCTCGCGAACGGATTGACCAATCCTCAAAATTTCTGTTGCATCTGAAAGTAGAAACTCGCCCGATTACAACTGTATGCGTACTTTTCCCCTAGCCCGTTCTAGTTATTCGTTTCGAGCAACAGAACTGCGAAAATTTTGAGTTTCTCAAGCGTTGCTTACCTCCAAACTGCCATATCTCGCGAACGGATTGACAAATCCGCAAAATTTCTGTTGCATCTGAAAGTAGAAACACGCCCGATTACAACGGTGTGCGTACTTTTCCCCTAGGCCGTTCTAGTTATGCTTGTCGAGCATCAGAACTGCGAAAATTTTGAGTTTCTCAAGCGTTGCTTACCTCCAAACTGCCATATCTCGCGAACAGATTGACCAATCCGCAAAATTTCTATTGCATCTGAAAGTAGAAACTCGCCCGATTACAACGGTATGCGTACTTTTCCCCTAGGCCGACCTAGTTATTCGTTTCGAGCATCAGAACTGCAAAAGTTTTGAGTTTCTCAAGCGTTTCTTACTTCCAAACTGCCATATCTCGCGAACGGATTGACCAATCCGCAAAATTTCTGTTGCATCTGAAAGTAGAAACTCGCCCGATTACAACGGTATGCGTACTTTTCCCCTAGGCCGTTCTAGTTATTCGTTTCGAGCATCAGAACTGTGAAAATTTTGAGTTTCTCAAGCGTTTCTTACCTCCAAACTGCCATATCTCGCGAACGGATTGACCAATCCGCAAAATTTCTGTTGCATCTGAAAGTAGAAATTCGCCCGATTACAACTGTATGCGTACTTTTCCCCTAGGCCGTTCTAGTTATTCGTTTCGAGCATCAGAACTGCGAAAATTTTGAGTTTCTCAAGCGAGTCTTACTTCCAAACTGCCATATCTCGCGAACGGATTGACCAATCCGCAAAATTTCTGTTGCATCTGAAAGTAGAAACTCGCCCGATTACAACGGTATGCGTACTTTTCCCCTAGGCCGTTCTAGTTATTCGTTTGGAGCAACAGAACTGCGAAAATTTTGAGTTTTTCAAGCGTTGCTTACCTCCAAACTGCCATATCTCGCGAACGGATTGACCAATCCGCAAAATTTCTGTTGCATCTGAAAGTAGAAACTCGCCCGATTACAACTGTATGCGTACTTTTCCCCTAGCCCGTTCTAGTTATTCGTTTCGAGCAACAGAACTGCGAAAATTTTGAGTTTCTCAAGCGTTGCTTACCTCCAAACTGCCATATCTCGCGAACGGATTGACAAATCCGCAAAATTTCTGTTGCATCTGAAAGTAGAAACACGCCCGATTACAACGGTGTGCGTACTTTTCCCCTAGGCCGTTCTAGTTATGCTTGTCGAGCATCAGAACTGCGAAAATTTTGAGTTTCTCAAGCGTTGCTTACCTCCAAACTGCCATATCTCGCGAACAGATTGACCAATCCGCAAAATTTCTATTGCATCTGAAAGTAGAAACTCGCCCGATTACAACGGTGTGCGTACTTTTCCCCTAGGCCGACCTAGTTATTCGTTTCGAGCATCAGAACTGCAAAAGTTTTGAGTTTCTCAAGCGTTTCTTACTTCCAAACTGCCATATCTCGCGAACGGATTGACCAATCCGCAAAATTTCTGTTGCATCTGAAAGTAGAAACTCGCCCGATTACAACGGTATGCGTACTTTTCCCCTAGCCCGTTCTAGTTATTCATTTCGGGCAACAGAACTGCGAAAATTTTGAGTTTTTCAAGCGTTGCTTACTTCCAAACTGCCATATCTCGCGAACGGATTGACCAATCCTCAAAATTTCTGTTGCATCTGAAAGTAGAAACTCGCCCGATTACAACTGTATGCGTACTTTTCCCCTAGCCCGTTCTAGTTATTCGTTTCGAGCAACAGAACTGCGAAAATTTTGAGTTTCTCAAGCGTTGCTTACCTCCAAACTGCCATATCTCGCGAACGGATTGACAAATCCGCAAAATTTCTGTTGCATCTGAAAGTAGAAACACGCCCGATTACAACGGTGTGCGTACTTTTCCCCTAGGCCGTTCTAGTTATGCTTGTCGAGCATCAGAACTGCGAAAATTTTGAGTTTCTCAAGCGTTGCTTACCTCCAAACTGCCATATCTCGCGAACAGATTGACCAATCCGCAAAATTTCTATTGCATCTGAAAGTAGAAACTCGCCCGATTACAACGGTATGCGTACTTTTCCCCTAGGCCGACCTAGTTATTCGTTTCGAGCATCAGAACTGCAAAAGTTTTGAGTTTCTCAAGCGTTTCTTACTTCCAAACTGCC
Organism: Ptiloglossa arizonensis; assembly: GCF_051014685.1. Classification (NCBI taxonomy): domain Eukaryota; kingdom Metazoa; phylum Arthropoda; class Insecta; order Hymenoptera; family Colletidae; genus Ptiloglossa; species Ptiloglossa arizonensis. The sequence continues at coordinate 117,673 of NW_027478499.1, forward strand.
ATATCTCGCGAACGGATTGACCAATCCGCAAAATTTCTGTTGCATCTGAAAGTAGAAACTCGCCCGATTACAACGGTATGCGTACTTTTCCCCTAGGCCGTTCTAGTTATTCGTTTCGAGCATCAGAACTGTGAAAATTTTGAGTTTCTCAAGCGTTTCTTACCTCCAAACTGCCATATCTCGCGAACGGATTGACCAATCCGCAAAATTTCTGTTGCATCTGAAAGTAGAAATTAGCCCGATTACAACTGTATGCGTACTTTTCCCCTAGGCCGTTCTAGTTATTCGTTTCGAGCATCAGAACTGCGAAAATTTTGAGTTTCTCAAGCGAGTCTTACTTCCAAACTGCCATATCTCGCGAACGGATTGACCAATCCGCAAAATTTCTGTTGCATCTGAAAGTAGAAACTCGCCCGATTACAACGGTATGCGTACTTTTCCCCTAGGCCGTTCTAGTTATTCGTTTGGAGCAACAGAACTGCGAAAATTTTGAGTTTTTCAAGCGTTGCTTACCTCCAAACTGCCATATCTCGCGAACGGATTGACCAATCCGCAAAATTTCTGTTGCATCTGAAAGTAGAAACTCGCCCGATTACAACGGTATGCGTACTTTTCCCCTAGCCCGTTCTAGTTATTCGTTTCGAGCAACAGTTCTGCGAAAATTTTGAGTTTTTCAAGCGTTGCTTACCTCCAAACTGCCATATCTCGCGAACGGATCGACCAATCCGCAAAATTTCTGTTGCATGTGAAAGTACAAACTCGCCCGATTACAACTGTATGCGTACTTTTCCCCTAGCCCGTTCTAGTTATTCGTTTCGAGCAACAGAACTGCGAAAATTTTGAGTTTCTCAAGCGTTGCTTACCTCCAAACTGCCATATCTCGCGAACGGATTGACAAATCCGCAAAATTTCTGTTGCATCTGAAAGTAGAAACACGCCCGATTACAACGGTGTGCGTACTTTTCCCCTAGGCCGTTCTAGTTATGCTTGTCGAGCATCAGAACTGCGAAAATTTTGAGTTTCTCAAGCGTTGCTTACCTCCAAACTGCCATATCTCGCGAACAGATTGACCAATCCGCAAAATTTCTATTGCATCTGAAAGTAGAAACTCGCCCGATTACAACGGTATGCGTACTTTTCCCCTAGGCCGACCTAGTTATTCGTTTCGAGCATCAGAACTGCAAAAGTTTTGAGTTTCTCAAGCGTTTCTTACTTCCAAACTGCCATATCTCGCGAACGGATTGACCAATCCGCAAAATTTCTGTTGCATCTGAAAGTAGAAACTCGCCCGATTACAACGGTATGCGTACTTTTCCCCTAGGCCGTTCTAGTTATTCGTTTCGAGCATCAGAACTGTGAAAATTTTGAGTTTCTCAAGCGTTTCTTACCTCCAAACTGCCATATCTCGCGAACGGATTGACCAATCCGCAAAATTTCTGTTGCATCTGAAAGTAGAAATTCGCCCGATTACAACTGTATGCGTACTTTTCCCCTAGGCCGTTCTAGTTATTCGTTTCGAGCATCAGAACTGCGAAAATTTTGAGTTTCTCAAGCGAGTCTTACTTCCAAACTGCCATATCTCGCGAACGGATTGACCAATCCGCAAAATTTCTGTTGCATCTGAAAGTAGAAACTCGCCCGATTACAACGGTATGCGTACTTTTCCCCTAGGCCGTTCTAGTTATTCGTTTGGAGCAACAGAACTGCGAAAATTTTGAGTTTTTCAAGCGTTGCTTACCTCCAAACTGCCATATCTCGCGAACGGATTGACCAATCCGCAAAATTTCTGTTGCATCTGAAAGTAGAAACTCGCCCGATTACAACGGTATGCGTACTTTTCCCCTAGCCCGTTCTAGTTATTCGTTTCGAGCAACAGTTCTGCGAAAATTTTGAGTTTTTCAAGCGTTGCTTACCTCCAAACTGCCATATCTCGCGAACGGATCGACCAATCCGCAAAATTTCTGTTGCATGTGAAAGTACAAACTCGCCCGATTACAGCGGTGTGCGTACTTTTCCCCTAGGCCATTCTAGTTATGCTTGTCGAGCATCAGAACTGCGAAAATTTTGAGTTTCTCGAGCGTTTCTTACCTCCAAACTGCCATATCTCGCGAACGGATTGACCAATCCGCAAAATTTCTGTTGCATCTGAAAGTAGAAACTCCCCCGACTACAACACTATGCGTACTTTTCCCGTAGGCCGTTCTAGTTATGCGTTTCGAGCATCAGAACTGCGAAAATTTTGAGTTTCTCAAGCGTTTCTTACTTCCAAACTGCCATATCTCGCGAACGGATTGATCAATCCGCAATATTTCTGCTGCATCTGAAAGTAGAAACTCGCCCGATTACAACACTGTGCGTACTTTTCCCCTAGGCCGTTCTAGTTATTCGTTTCGAGCATCAGAACTGCGAAAATTTTGAGTTTCTCAAGCGCTTCTTACCTCCAAACTGCCATAACTCGCGAACGGATTGACCAATCCGCAAAATTTCTGTTGCATCTGAAAGTAGAAACTCGCCCGATTACAACGGTATGCGTACTTTTCCCCTAGCCCGTTCTAGTTATTCGTTTCGGGCAACAGAACTGCGAAAATTTTGAGTTTTTCAAGCGTTGCTTACCTCCAAACTGCCATATCTCGCGAACGGATTGACCAATCCGCAAAATTTCTGTTGCATCTGAAAGTAGAAACTCGCCCGATTACAACTGTATGCGTACTTTTCCCCTAGCCCGATATAGTTATTCGTTTCGAGCAACAGAACTGCGAAAATTTTGAGTTTCTCAAGCGTTGCTTACCTCCAAACTGCCATATCTCGCGAACGGATTGACAAATCCGCAAAATTTCTGTTGCATCTGAAAGTAGAAACTCGCCCGACTACAACGGTGTGCGTACTTTTCCCCTAGGCCGTTCTAGTTATTCGTTTCGAGCATCAGAACTGCGAAAATTTTGAGTTTCTCAAGCGTTGCTTACCTCCAAACTGCCATATCTCGTGAACGGATTGACCAATCCGCAAAATTTCTGTTGCATCTGAAAGTAGAAACTCGCCCGATTGAAACGGTATGCGTACTTTTCCCCTAGGCCGTTCTAGTTATTCGTTTCGAGCATCAGAACTGCGAAAATTTTGAGTTTCTCAAGCGAGTCTTACTTCCAAACTGCCATATCTCGCGAACGGATTGACCAATCCGCAAAATTTCTGTTGCATCTGAAGGTAGAAACTCGCCCGATTACAACGGTATGCGTACTTTTCCCCTAGGCCGTTCTAGTTATTCGTTTCGAGCATCAGAACTGCGATAATTTTGAGTTTCTCAATCGTTTCTCACCTACAAACTGCCACATCTCGCGAACGGATTGTCCAATCCGCAAAATTTCTGATGCATCTGAAAGTAGAAACTCGCCCGATTACAACTGTATGCGTACTTTTTCCCTAGCCCGTTCTAGTTATTCGTTTCGAGCAACAGAACTGCGAAAATTTTGAGTTTCTCAAGCGTTGCTTACCTCCAAACTGCCATATCTCGCGAACGGATTGACCAATCCGCAAAATTTGTGTTGCATCTGAAGGTAGAAACTCGGCCGATTACAACGGTGTGCGTACTTTTCCCCTGGGCCGTTCTAGTTCTGCTTGTCGAGCATGAGAACTGCGAAAATTTTGAGTTTCTCGAGCGTTTCTTACTTCCAAACTGCCATATCTCGCGAACGGATTGACCAATCCGCAAAATTTCTGTTGCATCTGAAAGTAGAAACTCGCCCGATTACAACACTATGCGTACTTTTCCCCTAGGCCGTTCTAGTTATTCGTTTCGAGCATCAGAACTGCGAAAATTTTGAGTTTCTCAAGCGTTTCTTACATCCAAACTGCCATATCTCGCGAACGGATTGACCAATCCGCAAAATTTCTGTTGCATCTGAAAGTAGAAACTCGCCCGATTGCAACGGTATGCGTACTTTTCCCCTAGGCCGTTCTAGTTATTCGTTTCGAGCATCAGAACTGCGAAAATTTTGAGTTTCTCAAGCGAGTCTTACTTCCAAACTGCCATATCTCGCGAACGGATTGACCAATCCGCAAAATTTCTGTTGCATCTGAAAGTAGAAACTCGCCCGATTACAACGGTATGCGTACTTTTCCCCTAGCCCGTTCTAGTTATTCGTTTCGAGCAACAGAACTGCGAAAATTGTGAGTTTTTCAAGCGTTGCTTACCTCCAGACTGCCATATCTCGCGAACGGATTGACCAATCCGCAAAATTTCTGTTGCATCTGAAAGTAGAAACTCGCCCGATTACAACGGTAAGCGTACTTTTCCCCTAGGCCGTTCTAGTTATTCGTTTCGAGTATCAGAACTGTGAAAATTTTGAGTTTCTCAAGCGTTTCTTACCTCCAAACTGCCATATCTCGCGAACGGATTGACCAATCCGCAAAATTTCTGTTGCATCTGAAAGTAGAAAGTCGCCCGATTACAACGGTGTGCGTACTTTTCCCCTAGCCCGTTCTAGTTATTCGTTTCGAGCAACAGAACTGCGAAAATTTTGAGTTTCTCAAGCGTTGCTTACCTCCAAACTGCCATATCTCGCGAACGGATTGACCAATCCGCAAAATTTCTGTTGCATCTGAAAGTAGAAACTCGCCCGATTACAACGTTGTGCGTACTTTTCCCCTAGGCCGTTCTAGTTATGCTTGTCGAGCATCAGAACTGCGAAAATTTTGAGTTTCTCAAGCGTTTCTTACCTCCAAACTGCCATATCTCGCGAACGGATTGACCAATCCGCAAAATTTCTGTTGCATCTGAAAGTAGAAACTCGCCCGATTGAAACGGTATGCGTACTTTTCCCCTAGGCCGTTCTAGTTATTCGTTTCGAGTATCAGAACTGTGAAAATTTTGAGTTTCTCAAGCGTTTCTTACCTCCAAACTGCCATATCTCGCGAACGGATTGACCAATCCGCAAAATTTCTGTTGCATCTGAAAGTAGAAAGTCGCCCGATTACAACGGTGTGCGTACTTTTCCCCTAGCCCGTTCTAGTTATTCGTTTCGAGCATCAGAACTGCGAAAATTTTGAGTTTCTCAAGCGTTTCTTACATCCAAACTGCCATATCTCGCGAACGGATTGACCAATCCGCAAAATTTCTGTTGCATCTGAAAGTAGAAACTCGCCCGATTGCAACGGTATGCGTACTTTTCCCCTAGGCCGTTCTAGTTATTCGTTTCGAGCATCAGAACTGCGAAAATTTTGAGTTTCTCAAGCGAGTCTTACTTCCAAACTGCCATATCTCGCGAACGGATTGACCAATCCGCAAAATTTCTGTTGCATCTGAAAGTAGAAACTCGCCCGATTACAACGGTATGCGTACTTTTCCCCTAGCCCGTTCTAGTTATTCGTTTCGAGCAACAGAACTGCGAAAATTGTGAGTTTTTCAAGCGTTGCTTACCTCCAGACTGCCATATCTCGCGAACGGATTGACCAATCCGCAAAATTTCTGTTGCATCTGAAAGTAGAAACTCGCCCGATTACAACGGTAAGCGTACTTTTCCCCTAGGCCGTTCTAGTTATTCGTTTCGAGTATCAGAACTGTGAAAATTTTGAGTTTCTCAAGCGTTTCTTACCTCCAAACTGCCATATCTCGCGAACGGATTGACCAATCCGCAAAATTTCTGTTGCATCTGAAAGTAGAAAGTCGCCCGATTACAACGGTGTGCGTACTTTTCCCCTAGCCCGTTCTAGTTATTCGTTTCGAGCAACAGAACTGCGAAAATTTTGAGTTTCTCAAGCGTTGCTTACCTCCAAACTGCCATATCTCGCGAACGGATTGACCAATCCGCAAAATTTCTGTTGCATCTGAAAGTAGAAACTCGCCCGATTACAACGTTGTGCGTACTTTTCCCCTAGGCCGTTCTAGTTATGCTTGTCGAGCATCAGAACTGCGAAAATTTTGAGTTTCTCAAGCGTTTCTTACCTCCAAACTGCCATATCTCGCGAACGGATTGACCAATCCGCAAAATTTCTGTTGCATCTGAAAGTAGAAACTCGCCCGATTGAAACGGTATGCGTACTTTTCCCCTAGGCCGTTCTAGTTATTCGTTTCGAGTATCAGAACTGTGAAAATTTTGAGTTTCTCAAGCGTTTCTTACCTCCAAACTGCCATATCTCGCGAACGGATTGACCAATCCGCAAAATTTCTGTTGCATCTGAAAGTAGAAAGTCGCCCGATTACAACGGTGTGCGTACTTTTCCCCTAGCCCGTTCTAGTTATTCGTTTCGAGCATCAGAACTGCGAAAATTTTGAGTTTCTCAAGCGTTTCTTACATCCAAACTGCCATATCTCGCGAACGGATTGACCAATCCGCAAAATTTCTGTTGCATCTGAAAGTAGAAACTCGCCCGATTGCAACGGTATGCGTACTTTTCCCCTAGGCCGTTCTAGTTATTCGTTTCGAGCATCAGAACTGCGAAAATTTTGAGTTTCTCAAGCGAGTCTTACTTCCAAACTGCCATATCTCGCGAACGGATTGACCAATCCGCAAAATTTCTGTTGCATCTGAAAGTAGAAACTCGCCCGATTACAACGGTATGCGTACTTTTCCCCTAGCCCGTTCTAGTTATTCGTTTCGAGCAACAGAACTGCGAAAATTGTGAGTTTTTCAAGCGTTGCTTACCTCCAGACTGCCATATCTCGCGAACGGATTGACCAATCCGCAAAATTTCTGTTGCATCTGAAAGTAGAAACTCGCCCGATTACAACGGTAAGCGTACTTTTCCCCTAGGCCGTTCTAGTTATTCGTTTCGAGTATCAGAACTGTGAAAATTTTGAGTTTCTCAAGCGTTTCTTACCTCCAAACTGCCATATCTCGCGAACGGATAGACCAATCCGCAAAATTTCTGTTGCATCTGAAAGTAGAAAGTCGCCCGATTACAACGGTGTGCGTACTTTTCCCCTAGCCCGTTCTAGTTATTCGTTTCGAGCAACAGAACTGCGAAAATTTTGAGTTTCTCAAGCGTTGCTTACCTCCAAACTGCCATATCTCGCGAACGGATTGACCAATCCGCAAAATTTCTGTTGCATCTGAAAGTAGAAACTCGCCCGATTGAAACGGTATGCGTACTTTTCCCCTAGGCCGTTCTAGTTATTCGTTTCGAGTATCAGAACTGTGAAAATTTTGAGTTTCTCAAGCGTTTCTTACCTCCAAACTGCCATATCTCGCGAACGGATTGACCAATCCGCAAAATTTCTGTTGCATCTGAAAGTAGAAAGTCGCCCGATTACAACGGTGTGCGTACTTTTCCCCTAGCCCGTTCTAGTTATTCGTTTCGAGCATCAGAACTGCGAAAATTTTGAGTTTCTCAAGCGTTTCTTACATCCAAACTGCCATATCTCGCGAACGGATTGACCAATCCGCAAAATTTCTGTTGCATCTGAAAGTAGAAACTCGCCCGATTGCAACGGTATGCGTACTTTTCCCCTAGGCCGTTCTAGTTATTCGTTTCGAGCATCAGAACTGCGAAAATTTTGAGTTTCTCAAGCGAGTCTTACTTCCAAACTGCCATATCTCGCGAACGGATTGACCAATCCGCAAAATTTCTGTTGCATCTGAAAGTAGAAACTCGCCCGATTACAACGGTATGCGTACTTTTCCCCTAGCCCGTTCTAGTTATTCGTTTCGAGCAACAGAACTGCGAAAATTGTGAGTTTTTCAAGCGTTGCTTACCTCCAGACTGCCATATCTCGCGAACGGATTGACCAATCCGCAAAATTTCTGTTGCATCTGAAAGTAGAAACTCGCCCGATTACAACGGTAAGCGTACTTTTCCCCTAGGCCGTTCTAGTTATTCGTTTCGAGTATCAGAACTGTGAAAATTTTGAGTTTCTCAAGCGTTTCTTACCTCCAAACTGCCATATCTCGCGAACGGATTGACCAATCCGCAAAATTTCTGTTGCATCTGAAAGTAGAAAGTCGCCCGATTACAACGGTGTGCGTACTTTTCCCCTAGCCCGTTCTAGTTATTCGTTTCGAGCAACAGAACTGCGAAAATTTTGAGTTTCTCAAGCGTTGCTTACCTCCAAACTGCCATATCTCGCGAACGGATTGACCAATCCGCAAAATTTCTGTTGCATCTGAAAGTAGAAACTCGCCCGATTACAACGTTGTGCGTACTTTTCCCCTAGGCCGTTCTAGTTATGCTTGTCGAGCATCAGAACTGCGAAAATTTTGAGTTTCTCAAGCGTTTCTTACCTCCAAACTGCCATATCTCGCGAACGGATTGACCAATCCGCAAAATTTCTGTTGCATCTGAAAGTAGAAACTCGCCCGATTGAAACGGTATGCGTACTTTTCCCCTAGGCCGTTCTAGTTATTCGTTTCGAGTATCAGAACTGTGAAAATTTTGAGTTTCTCAAGCGTTTCTTACCTCCAAACTGCCATATCTCGCGAACGGATTGACCAATCCGCAAAATTTCTGTTGCATCTGAAAGTAGAAAGTCGCCCGATTACAACGGTGTGCGTACTTTTCCCCTAGCCCGTTCTAGTTATTCGTTTCGAGCATCAGAACTGCGAAAATTTTGAGTTTCTCAAGCGTTTCTTACATCCAAACTGCCATATCTCGCGAACGGATTGACCAATCCGCAAAATTTCTGTTGCATCTGAAAGTAGAAACTCGCCCGATTGCAACGGTATGCGTACTTTTCCCCTAGGCCGTTCTAGTTATTCGTTTCGAGCATCAGAACTGCGAAAATTTTGAGTTTCTCAAGCGAGTCTTACTTCCAAACTGCCATATCTCGCGAACGGATTGACCAATCCGCAAAATTTCTGTTGCATCTGAAAGTAGAAACTCGCCCGATTACAACGGTATGCGTACTTTTCCCCTAGCCCGTTCTAGTTATTCGTTTCGAGCAACAGAACTGCGAAAATTGTGAGTTTTTCAAGCGTTGCTTACCTCCAGACTGCCATATCTCGCGAACGGATTGACCAATCCGCAAAATTTCTGTTGCATCTGAAAGTAGAAATTCGCCCGATTACAACTGTATGCGTACTTTTCCCCTAGCCCGTTCTAGTTATGCTTGTCGAGCAACAGAACTGCGAAAATTTTGAGTTTCTCAAGCGTTGCTTACCTCCAAACTGCCATATCTCGCGAACGGATTGACCAATCCGCAAAATTTCTGTTGCATCTGAAAGTAGAAAGTCGCCCGATTACAACGGTGTGCGTACTTTTCCCCTAGGCCGTTCTAGTTATTCGTTTCGAGCATCAGAACTGCGAAAATTTTGAGTTTCTCGAGCGTTTCTTACATCCAAACTGCCATATCTCGCGAACGGATTGACCAATCCGCAAAATTTCTGTTGCATCTGAAAGTAGAAATTCGCCCGATTACAACTGTATGCGTACTTTTCCCCTAGCCCGTTCTAGTTATGCTTGTCGAGCAACAGAACTGCGAAAATTTTGAGTTTCTCAAGCGTTGCTTACCTCCAAACTGCCATATCTCGCGAACGGATTGACCAATCCGCAAAATTTCTGTTGCATCTGAAAGTAGAAACTCGCCCGATTACAACGGTGTGCGTACTTTTCCCCTAGGCCGTTCTAGTTATGCTTGTCGAGCATCAGAACTGCGAAAATTTTGAGTTTCTCAAGCGTTTCTTACCTCCAAACTGCCATATCTCGCGAACGGATTGACCAATCCGCAAAATTTCTGTTGCATCTGAAAGTAGAAATTCGCCCGATTACAACTGTATGCGTACTTTTCCCCTAGCCCGTTCTAGTTATTCGTTTCGAGCAACAGAACTGCGAAAATTTTGAGTTTCTCAAGCGTTGCTTTCCTCCAAACTGCCATATCTCGCGAACGGATTGACCAATCCGCAAAATTTCTGTTGCATCTGAAAGTAGAAACTCGCCCGATTACAACGGTGTGCGTACTTTTCCCCTAGGCCGTTCTAGTTATGCTTGTCGAGCATCAGAACTGCGAAAATTTTGAGTTTCTCAAGCGTTTCTTACCTCCAAACTGCCATATCTCGCGAACGGATTGACCAATCCGCAAAATTTCTGTTGCATCTGAAAGTAGAAACTCGCCCGATTGAAACGGTATGCGTACTTTTCCCCTAGGCCGTTCTAGTTATTCGTTTCGAGCATCAGAACTGTGAAAATTTTGAGTTTCTCAAGCGTTTCTTACCTCCAAACTGCCATATCTCGCGAACGGATTGACCAATCCGCAAAATTTCTGTTGCATCTGAAAGTAGAAAGTCGCCCGATTACAACGGTGTGCGTACTTTTCCCCTAGGCCGTTCTAGTTATTCGTTTCGAGCATCAGAACTGCGAAAATTTTGAGTTTCTCGAGCGTTTCTTACATCCAAACTGCCATATCTCGCGAACGGATTGACCAATCCCAAAATTTCTGTTGCATCTGAAAGTAGAAATTCGCCCGATTACAACTGTATGCGTACTTTTCCCCTAGCCCGTTCTAGTTATGCTTGTCGAGCATCAGAACTGCGAAAATTTTGAGTTTCTCAAGCGTTTCTTACCTCCAAACTGCCATATCTCGCGAACGGATTGACCAATCCGCAAAATTTCTGTTGCATCTGAAAGTAGAAACTCGCCCGATTACAACTGTATGCGTACTTTTCCCCTAGGCCGTTCTAGTTATTCGTTTCGAGCATCAGAACTGCGAAAATTTTGAGTTTCTCAAGCGAGTCTTACTTCCAAACTGCCATATCTCGCGAACGGATTGACCAATCCGCAAAATTTCTGTTGCATCTGAAGGTAGAAACTCGGCCGATTACAACGGTGTGCGTACTTTTCCCCTGGGCCGTTCTAGTTATGCTTGTCGAGCATGAGAACTGCGTAAATTTTGAGTTTCTCGAGCGTTTCTTACCTCCAAACTGCCATATCTCGCGAACGGATTGACCAATCCGCAAAATTTCTGTTGCATCTGAAAGTAGAAACTCGCCCGATTACAACACTATGCGTACTTTTCCCCTAGGCCGTTCTAGTTATTCGTTTCGAGCATCAGAACTGCGAAAATTTTGAGTTTCTCAAGCGTTTCTTACATCCAAACTGCCATATCTCGCGAACGGATTGACCAATCCGCAAAATTTCTGTTGCATCTGAAAGTAGAAACTCGCCCGATTGCAACGGTATGCGTACTTCTCCCCTAGGCCGTTCTAGTTATTCGTTTCGAGCATCAGAACTGCGAAAATTTTGAGTTTCTCAAGCGAGTCTTACTTCCAATCTGCCATATCTCGCGAACGGATTGACCAATCCGCAAAATTTCTGTTGCATCTGAAAGTAGAAACTCGCCCGATTACAACGGTATGCGTACTTTTCCCCTAGCCCGTTCTAGTTATTCGTTTCGAGCATCAGAACTGCGAAAATTTTGAGTTTCTCGAGCGTTTCTTACCTCCAAACTGCCATATCTCGCGAACGGATTGACCAATCCGCAAAATTTCTGTTGCATCTGAAAGTAGAAATTCGCCCGATTACAACTGTATGCGTACTTTTCCCCTAGCCCGTTCTAGTTATTCGTTTCGAGCAACAGAACTGCGAAAATTTTGAGTTTCTCAAGCGTTGCTTTCCTCCAAACTGCCATATCTCGCGAACGGATTGACCAATCCGCAAAATTTCTGTTGCATCTGAAAGTAGAAACTCGCCCGATTACAACGGTGTGCGTACTTTTCCCCTAGGCCGTTCTAGTTATGCTTGTCGAGCATCAGAACTGCGAAAATTTTGAGTTTCTCAAGCGTTTCTTACCTCCAAACTGCCATATCTCGCGAACGGATTGACCAATCCGCAAAATTTCTGTTGCATCTGAAAGTAGAAACTCGCCCGATTGAAACGGTATGCGTACTTATCCCCTAGGCCGTTCTAGTTATTCGTTTCGAGCATCAGAACTGCGAAAATTTTGAGTTTCTCAAGCGAGTCTTACTTCCAAACTGCCATATCTCGCGAACGGATTGACCAATCCGCAAAATTTCTGTTGCATCTGAAGGTAGAAACTCGCCCGATTACAACGGTATGCGTACTTTTCCCCTAGGCCGTTCTAGTTATTCGTTTCGAGCATCAGAACTGCGATAATTTTGAGTTTCTCAATCGTTTCTCACCTACAAACTGCCACATCTCGCGAACGGATTGTCCAATCCGCAAAATTTCTGATGCATCTGAAAGTAGAAACTCGCCCGATTACAACTGTATGCGTACTTTTTCCCTAGCCCGTTCTAGTTATTCGTTTCGAGCAACAGAACTGCGAAAATTTTGAGTTTCTCAAGCGTTGCTTACCTCCAAACTGCCATATCTCGCGAACGGATTGACCAATCCGCAAAATTTGTGTTGCATCTGAAGGTAGAAACTCGGCCGATTACAACGGTGTGCGTACTTTTCCCCTGGGCCGTTCTAGTTCTGCTTGTCGAGCATGAGAACTGCGAAAATTTTGAGTTTCTCGAGCGTTTCTTACCTCCAAACTGCCATATCTCGCGAACGGATTGACCAATCCGCAAAATTTCTGTTGCATCTGAAAGTAGAAACTCGCCCGATTACAACACTATGCGTACTTTTCCCCTAGGCCGTTCTAGTTATTCGTTTCGAGCATCAGAACTGCGAAAATTTTGAGTTTCTCAAGCGTTTCTTACATCCAAACTGCCATATCTCGCGAACGGATTGACCAATCCGCAAAATTTCTGTTGCATCTGAAAGTAGAAACTCGCCCGATTACAACGGTAAGCGTACTTTTCCCCTAGGCCGTTCTAGTTATTCGTTTCGAGTATCAGAACTGTGAAAATTTTGAGTTTCTCAAGCGTTTCTTACCTCCAAACTGCCATATCTCGCGAACGGATTGACCAATCCGCAAAATTTCTGTTGCATCTGAAAGTAGAAAGTCGCCCGATTACAACGGTGTGCGTACTTTTCCCCTAGCCCGTTCTAGTTATTCGTTTCGAGCAACAGAACTGCGAAAATTTTGAGTTTCTCAAGCGTTGCTTACCTCCAAACTGCCATATCTCGCGAACGGATTGACCAATCCGCAAAATTTCTGTTGCATCTGAAAGTAGAAACTCGCCCGATTACAACGTTGTGCGTACTTTTCCCCTAGGCCGTTCTAGTTATGCTTGTCGAGCATCAGAACTGCGAAAATTTTGAGTTTCTCAAGCGTTTCTTACCTCCAAACTGCCATATCTCGCGAACGGATTGACCAATCCGCAAAATTTCTGTTGCATCTGAAAGTAGAAACTCGCCCGATTGAAACGGTATGCGTACTTTTCCCCTAGGCCGTTCTAGTTATTCGTTTCGAGTATCAGAACTGTGAAAATTTTGAGTTTCTCAAGCGTTTCTTACCTCCAAACTGCCATATCTCGCGAACGGATTGACCAATCCGCAAAATTTCTGTTGCATCTGAAAGTAGAAAGTCGCCCGATTACAACGGTGTGCGTACTTTTCCCCTAGCCCGTTCTAGTTATTCGTTTCCAGCATCAGAACTGCGAAAATTTTGAGTTTCTCAAGCGTTTCTTACATCCAAACTGCCATATCTCGCGAACGGATTGACCAATCCGCAAAATTTCTGTTGCATCTGAAAGTAGAAACTCGCCCGATTGCAACGGTATGCGTACTTTTCCCCTAGGCCGTTCTAGTTATTCGTTTCGAGCATCAGAACTGCGAAAATTTTGAGTTTCTCAAGCGAGTCTTACTTCCAAACTGCCATATCTCGCGAACGGATTGACCAATCCGCAAAATTTCTGTTGCATCTGAAAGTAGAAACTCGCCCGATTACAACGGTATGCGTACTTTTCCCCTAGCCCGTTCTAGTTATTCGTTTCGAGCAACAGAACTGCGAAAATTGTGAGTTTTTCAAGCGTTGCTTACCTCCAGACTGCCATATCTCGCGAACGGATTGACCAATCCGCAAAATTTCTGTTGCATCTGAAAGTAGAAACTCGCCCGATTACAACGGTAAGCGTACTTTTCCCCTAGGCCGTTCTAGTTATTCGTTTCGAGTATCAGAACTGTGAAAATTTTGAGTTTCTCAAGCGTTTCTTACCTCCAAACTGCCATATCTCGCGAACGGATTGACCAATCCGCAAAATTTCTGTTGCATCTGAAAGTAGAAAGTCGCCCGATTACAACGGTGTGCGTACTTTTCCCCTAGCCCGTTCTAGTTATTCGTTTCGAGCATCAGAACTGCGAAAATTTTGAGTTTCTCAAGCGTTTCTTACATCCAAACTGCCATATCTCGCGAACGGATTGACCAATCCGCAAAATTTCTGTTGCATCTGAAAGTAGAAACTCGCCCGATTGCAACGGTATGCGTACTTTTCCCCTAGGCCGTTCTAGTTATTCGTTTCGAGCATCAGAACTGCGAAAATTTTGAGTTTCTCAAGCGAGTCTTACTTCCAAACTGCCATATCTCGCGAACGGATTGACCAATCCGCAAAATTTCTGTTGCATCTGAAAGTAGAAACTCGCCCGATTACAACGGTATGCGTACTTTTCCCCTAGCCCGTTCTAGTTATTCGTTTCGAGCAACAGAACTGCGAAAATTGTGAGTTTTTCAAGCGTTGCTTACCTCCAGACTGCCATATCTCGCGAACGGATTGACCAATCCGCAAAATTTCTGTTGCATCTGAAAGTAGAAACTCGCCCGATTACAACGGTAAGCGTACTTTTCCCCTAGGCCGTTCTAGTTATTCGTTTCGAGTATCAGAACTGTGAAAATTTTGAGTTTCTCAAGCGTTTCTTACCTCCAAACTGCCATATCTCGCGAACGGATTGACCAATCCGCAAAATTTCTGTTGCATCTGAAAGTAGAAAGTCGCCCGATTACAACGGTGTGCGTACTTTTCCCCTAGCCCGTTCTAGTTATTCGTTTCGAGCAACAGAACTGCGAAAATTTTGAGTTTCTCAAGCGTTGCTTACCTCCAAACTGCCATATCTCGCGAACGGATTGACCAATCCGCAAAATTTCTGTTGCATCTGAAAGTAGAAACTCGCCCGATTACAACGTTGTGCGTACTTTTCCCCTAGGCCGTTCTAGTTATGCTTGTCGAGCATCAGAACTGCGAAAATTTTGAGTTTCTCAAGCGTTTCTTACCTCCAAACTGCCATATCTCGCGAACGGATTGACCAATCCGCAAAATTTCTGTTGCATCTGAAAGTAGAAACTCGCCCGATTGAAACGGTATGCGTACTTTTCCCCTAGGCCGTTCTAGTTATTCGTTTCGAGTATCAGAACTGTGAAAATTTTGAGTTTCTCAAGCGTTTCTTACCTCCAAACTGCCATATCTCGCGAACGGATTGACCAATCCGCAAAATTTCTGTTGCATCTGAAAGTAGAAAGTCGCCCGATTACAACGGTGTGCGTACTTTTCCCCTAGCCCGTTCTAGTTATTCGTTTCGAGCATCAGAACTGCGAAAATTTTGAGTTTCTCAAGCGTTTCTTACATCCAAACTGCCATATCTCGCGAACGGATTGACCAATCCGCAAAATTTCTGTTGCATCTGAAAGTAGAAACTCGCCCGATTGCAACGGTATGCGTACTTTTCCCCTAGGCCGTTCTAGTTATTCGTTTCGAGCATCAGAACTGCGAAAATTTTGAGTTTCTCAAGCGAGTCTTACTTCCAAACTGCCATATCTCGCGAACGGATTGACCAATCCGCAAAATTTCTGTTGCATCTGAAAGTAGAAACTCGCCCGATTACAACGGTATGCGTACTTTTCCCCTAGCCCGTTCTAGTTATTCGTTTCGAGCAACAGAACTGCGAAAATTGTGAGTTTTTCAAGCGTTGCTTACCTCCAGACTGCCATATCTCGCGAACGGATTGACCAATCCGCAAAATTTCTGTTGCATCTGAAAGTAGAAACTCGCCCGATTACAACGGTAAGCGTACTTTTCCCCTAGGCCGTTCTAGTTATTCGTTTCGAGTATCAGAACTGTGAAAATTTTGAGTTTCTCAAGCGTTTCTTACCTCCAAACTGCCATATCTCGCGAACGGATTGACCAATCCGCAAAATTTCTGTTGCATCTGAAAGTAGAAAGTCGCCCGATTACAACGGTGTGCGTACTTTTCCCCTAGCCCGTTTTAGTTATTCGTTTCGAGCAACAGAACTGCGAAAATTTTGAGTTTCTCAAGCGTTGCTTACCTCCAAACTGCCATATCTCGCGAACGGATTGACCAATCCGCAAAATTTCTGTTGCATCTGAAAGTAGAAACTCGTCCGATTACAACGTTGTGCGTACTTTTCCCCTAGGCCGTTCTAGTTATGCTTGTCGAGCATCAGAACTGCGAAAATTTTGAGTTTCTCAAGCGTTTCTTACCTCCAAACTGCCATATCTCGCGAACGGATTGACCAATCCGCAAAATTTCTGTTGCATCTGAAAGTAGAAACTCGCCCGATTGAAACGGTATGCGTACTTTTCCCCTAGGCCGTTCTAGTTATTCGTTTCGAGCATCAGAACTGCGAAAATTTTGAGTTTCTCGAGCGTTTCTTACATCCAAACTGCCATATCTCGCGAACGGATTGACCAATCCGCAAAATTTCTGTTGCATCTGAAAGTAGAAATTCGCCCGATTACAACTGTATGCGTACTTTTCCCCTAGCCCGTTCTAGTTATGCTTGTCGAGCAACAGAACTGCGAAAATTTTGAGTTTCTCAAGCGTTGCTTACCTCCAAACTGCCATATCTCGCGAACGGATTGACCAATCCGCAAAATTTCTGTTGCATCTGAAAGTAGAAACTCGCCCGATTACAACGTTGTGCGTACTTTTCCCCTAGGCCGTTCTAGTTATGCTTGTCGAGCATCAGAACTGCGAAAATTTTGAGTTTCTCAAGCGTTTCTTACCTCCAAACTGCCATATCTCGCGAACGGATTGACCAATCCGCAAAATTTCTGTTGCATCTGAAAGTAGAAACTCGCCCGATTGAAACGGTATGCGTACTTTTCCCCTAGGCCGTTCTAGTTATTCGTTTCGAGCATCAGAACTGCGAAAATTTTGAGTTTCTCGAGCGTTTCTTACATCCAAACTGCCATATCTCGCGAACGGATTGACCAATCCGCAAAATTTCTGTTGCATCTGAAAGTAGAAATTCGCCCGATTACAACTGTATGCGTACTTTTCCCCTAGCCCGTTCTAGTTATGCTTGTCGAGCAACAGAACTGCGAAAATTTTGAGTTTCTCAAGCGTTGCTTACCTCCAAACTGCCATATCTCGCGAACGGATTGACCAATCCGCAAAATTTCTGTTGCATCTGAAAGTAGAAAGTCGCCCGATTACAACGGTGTGCGTACTTTTCCCCTAGGCCGTTCTAGTTATTCGTTTCGAGCATCAGAACTGCGAAAATTTTGAGTTTCTCGAGCGTTTCTTACATCCAAACTGCCATATCTCGCGAACGGATTGACCAATCCGCAAAATTTCTGTTGCATCTGAAAGTAGAAATTCGCCCGATTACAACTGTATGCGTACTTTTCCCCTAGCCCGTTCTAGTTATGCTTGTCGAGCAACAGAACTGCGAAAATTTTGAGTTTCTCAAGCGTTGCTTACCTCCAAACTGCCATATCTCGCGAACGGATTGACCAATCCGCAAAATTTCTGTTGCATCTGAAAGTAGAAACTCGCCCGATTACAACGGTGTGCGTACTTTTCCCCTAGGCCGTTCTAGTTATGCTTGTCGAGCATCAGAACTGCGAAAATTTTGAGTTTCTCAAGCGTTTCTTACCTCCAAACTGCCATATCTCGCGAACGGATTGACCAATCCGCAAAATTTCTGTTGCATCTGAAAGTAGAAATTCGCCCGATTACAACTGTATGCGTACTTTTCCCCTAGCCCGTTCTAGTTATTCGTTTCGAGCAACAGAACTGCGAAAATTTTGAGTTTCTCAAGCGTTGCTTTCCTCCAAACTGCCATATCTCGCGAACGGATTGACCAATCCGCAAAATTTCTGTTGCATCTGAAAGTAGAAACTCGCCCGATTACAACGGTGTGCGTACTTTTCCCCTAGGCCGTTCTAGTTATGCTTGTCGAGCATCAGAACTGCGAAAATTTTGAGTTTCTCAAGCGTTTCTTACCTCCAAACTGCCATATCTCGCGAACGGATTGACCAATCCGCAAAATTTCTGTTGCATCTGAAAGTAGAAACTCGCCCGATTGAAACGGTATGCGTACTTTTCCCCTAGGCCGTTCTAGTTATTCGTTTCGAGCATCAGAACTGTGAAAATTTTGAGTTTCTCAAGCGTTTCTTACCTCCAAACTGCCATATCTCGCGAACGGATTGACCAATCCGCAAAATTTCTGTTGCATCTGAAAGTAGAAAGTCGCCCGATTACAACGGTGTGCGTACTTTTCCCCTAGGCCGTTCTAGTTATTCGTTTCGAGCATCAGAACTGCGAAAATTTTGAGTTTCTCGAGCGTTTCTTACATCCAAACTGCCATATCTCGCGAACGGATTGACCAATCCCAAAATTTCTGTTGCATCTGAAAGTAGAAATTCGCCCGATTACAACTGTATGCGTACTTTTCCCCTAGCCCGTTCTAGTTATGCTTGTCGAGCATCAGAACTGCGAAAATTTTGAGTTTCTCAAGCGTTTCTTACCTCCAAACTGCCATATCTCGCGAACGGATTGACCAATCCGCAAAATTTCTGTTGCATCTGAAAGTAGAAACTCGCCCGATTGAAACGGTATGCGTACTTATCCCCTAGGCCGTTCTAGTTATTCGTTTCGAGCATCAGAACTGCGAAAATTTTGAGTTTCTCAAGCGAGTCTTACTTCCAAACTGCCATATCTCGCGAACGGATTGACCAATCCGCAAAATTTCTGTTGCATCTGAAGGTAGAAACTCGGCCGATTACAACGGTGTGCGTACTTTTCCCCTGGGCCGTTCTAGTTATGCTTGTCGAGCATGAGAACTGCGAAAATTTTGAGTTTCTCGAGCGTTTCTTACCTCCAAACTGCCATATCTCGCGAACGGATTGACCAATCCGCAAAATTTCTGTTGCATCTGAAAGTAGAAACTCGCCCGATTACAACACTATGCGTACTTTTCCCCTAGGCCGTTCTAGTTATTCGTTTCGAGCATCAGAACTGCGAAAATTTTGAGTTTCTCAAGCGTTTCTTACATCCAAACTGCCATATCTCGCGAACGGATTGACCAATCCGCAAAATTTCTGTTGCATCTGAAAGTAGAAACTCGCCCGATTGCAACGGTATGCGTACTTCTCCCCTAGGCCGTTCTAGTTATTCGTTTCGAGCATCAGAACTGCGAAAATTTTGAGTTTCTCAAGCGAGTCTTACTTCCAAACTGCCATATCTCGCGAACGGATTGACCAATCCGCAAAATTTCTGTTGCATCTGAAAGTAGAAACTCGCCCGATTACAACGGTATGCGTACTTTTCCCCTAGCCCGTTCTAGTTATTCGTTTCGAGCATCAGAACTGCGAAAATTTTGAGTTTCTCGAGCGTTTCTTACCTCCAAACTGCCATATCTCGCGAACGGATTGACCAATCCGCAAAATTTCTGTTGCATCTGAAAGTAGAAATTCGCCCGATTACAACTGTATGCGTACTTTTCCCCTAGCCCGTTCTAGTTATTCGTTTCGAGCAACAGAACTGCGAAAATTTTGAGTTTCTCAAGCGTTGCTTTCCTCCAAACTGCCATATCTCGCGAACGGATTGACCAATCCGCAAAGTTTCTGTTGCATCTGAAAGTAGAAACTCGCCCGATTACAACGGTGTGCGTACTTTTCCCCTAGGCCGTTCTAGTTATGCTTGTCGAGCATCAGAACTGCGAAAATTTTGAGTTTCTCAAGCGTTTCTTACCTCCAAACTGCCATATCTCGCGAACGGATTGACCAATCCGCAAAATTTCTGTTGCATCTGAAAGTAGAAACTCGCCCGATTGAAACGGTATGCGTACTTTTCCCCTAGGCCGTTCTAGTTATTCGTTTCGAGCATCAGAACTGTGAAAATTTTGAGTTTCTCAAGCGTTTCTTACCTCCAAACTGCCATATCTCGCGAACGGATTGACCAATCCGCAAAATTTCTGTTGCATCTGAAAGTAGAAAGTCGCCCGATTACAACGGTGTGCGTACTTTTCCCCTAGGCCGTTCTAGTTATTCGTTTCGAGCATCAGAACTGCGAAAATTTTGAGTTTCTCGAGCGTTTCTTACATCCAAACTGCCATATCTCGCGAACGGATTGACCAATCCCAAAATTTCTGTTGCATCTGAAAGTAGAAATTCGCCCGATTACAACTGTATGCGTACTTTTCCCCTAGCCCGTTCTAGTTATGCTTGTCGAGCATCAGAACTGCGAAAATTTTGAGTTTCTCAAGCGTTTCTTACCTCCAAACTGCCATATCTCGCGAACGGATTGACCAATCCGCAAAATTTCTGTTGCATCTGAAAGTAGAAACTCGCCCGATTGAAACGGTATGCGTACTTATCCCCTAGGCCGTTCTAGTTATTCGTTTCGAGCATCAGAACTGCGAAAATTTTGAGTTTCTCAAGCGAGTCTTACTTCCAAACTGCCATATCTTGCGAACGGATTGACCAATCCGCAAAATTTCTGTTGCATCTGAAGGTAGAAACTCGGCCGATTACAACGGTGTGCGTACTTTTCCCCTGGGCCGTTCTAGTTATGCTTGTCGAGCATGAGAACTGCGAAAATTTTGAGTTTCTCGAGCGTTTCTTACCTCCAAACTGCCATATCTCGCGAACGGATTGACCAATCCGCAAAATTTCTGTTGCATCTGAAAGTAGAAATTCGCCCGATTACAACTGTATGCGTACTTTTCCCCTAGCCCGTTCTAGTTATTCGTTTCGAGCAACAGAACTGCGAAAATTTTGAGTTTCTCAAGCGTTGCTTTCCTCCAAACTGCCATATCTCGCGAACGGATTGACCAATCCGCAAAATTTCTGTTGCATCTGAAAGTAGAAACTCGCCCGATTACAACGGTGTCCGTACTTTTCCCCTAGGCCGTTCTAGTTATGCTTGTCGAGCATCAGAACTGCGAAAATTTTGAGTTTCTCAAGCGTTTCTTACCTCCAAACTGCCATATCTCGCGAACGGATTGACCAATCCGCAAAATTTCTGTTGCATCTGAAAGTAGAAACTCGCCCGATTGAAACGGTATGCGTACTTTTCCCCTAGGCCGTTCTAGTTATTCGTTTCGAGCATCAGAACTGTGAAAATTTTGAGTTTCTCAAGCGTTTCTTACCTCCAAACTGCCATATCTCGCGAACGGATTGACCAATCCGCAAAATTTCTGTTGCATCTGAAAGTAGAAAGTCGCCCGATTACAACGGTGTGCGTACTTTTCCCCTAGGCCGTTCTAGTTATTCGTTTCGAGCATCAGAACTGCGAAAATTTTGAGTTTCTCGAGCGTTTCTTACATCCAAACTGCCATATCTCGCGAACGGATTGACCAATCCCAAAATTTCTGTTGCATCTGAAAGTAGAAATTCGCCCGATTACAACTGTATGCGTACTTTTCCCCTAGCCCGTTCTAGTTATGCTTGTCGAGCATCAGAACTGCGAAAATTTTGAGTTTCTCAAGCGTTTCTTACCTCCAAACTGCCATATCTCGCGAACGGATTGACCAATCCGCAAAATTTCTGTTGCATCTGAAAGTAGAAACTCGCCCGATTGAAACGGTATGCGTACTTATCCCCTAGGCCGTTCTAGTTATTCGTTTCGAGCATCAGAACTGCGAAAATTTTGAGTTTCTCAAGCGAGTCTTACTTCCAAACTGCCATATCTTGCGAACGGATTGACCAATCCGCAAAATTTCTGTTGCATCTGAAGGTAGAAACTCGGCCGATTACAACGGTGTGCGTACTTTTCCCCTGGGCCGTTCTAGTTATGCTTGTCGAGCATGAGAACTGCGAAAATTTTGAGTTTCTCGAGCGTTTCTTACCTCCAAACTGCCATATCTCGCGAACGGATTGACCAATCCGCAAAATTTCTGTTGCATCTGAAAGTAGATACTCGCCCGATTACAACGGTATGTGTGCTTTTCCCCTGGGCCATTCTAGTTATTCGTTTCGAGCATCAGAACTGTGCAAATTTAGAGTTTCTCAACCGTTTCTTACCTCCAAACTGCCATATCTCGCGAACGGATTTTCCAATCCGCAAAATTTCTGTCGCATCTGAAAGTAGAAACTCGTCCGATTACAACGGTATGCGTACTTTTCCCCTAGGCCGTTCTAGTTATTCGTTTCGAGCAACAGAACTGCGAAAATTTTGAGTTTCTCAAGCGTTGCTTACCTCCAAACTGCCATATCTCGCGAACGGAATGACCAATCCGCAAAATTTCTGTTGCATCTGAAAGTAGAAACTCGCCCGATTACAACGGTGTGCGTACTTTTCCCCTAGGCCGTTCTAGTTATTCGTTTCGAGCACCAGAACTGCGAAAATTTTGAGTTTCTCAAGCGTTTCGTACCTCCAAACTGCCATATCTCGCGAACGGATTGACCAATCAGCAAAATTTCTGATGCATCTGAAAGTAGAAACTCGCCCGATTACAACGGTATGCGTACGTTTCCCCTAGGCCGTTCTGGTTATTCGTTTCGAGCATCAGAACTGTGAAAATTTTGAGTTTCTCAACCGTTTCTTACCTCCGAACTGCCATATCTCGCGAACGGATTGACCAATCCGCAAAATTTCTGTTGCATCTGAAAGTAGAAACTCGCCCGATTACAACGGTGTGCGTACTTTTCCCCTAGGCCGTTCTAGTTATGCTAGTCGAGCATCAGAACTGCGAAAATTTTGAGTTTCTCGAGCGTTTCTTACCTCCAAACTGCCATATCTCGCGAACGGATTGACCAATCCGCAAAATTTCTGTTGCATCTGAAATTAGAAACTCGCCCGATTACAACACTATGCGTACTTTTCCCCTAGGCCGTTCTAGTTATTCGTTTCGAGCATCAGAACTGCGAAAATTTTGAGTTTCTCAAGCGTTTCTTACTTCCAAACTGCCATATCTCGCGAACGGATTGACCAATCCGCAAAATTTCTGTTGCATCTGAAAGTAGAAACTCGCCCGATTACAACGGTATGCGTAGTTTTCCCCTAGGCCGTTCTAGTTATGCTTGTCGAGCATCAGAACTGCGAAAATTTTGAGTTTCTCGAGCGTTTCTCACCTACAAACTGCCACATCTCGCGAACGGATTGACCAATCCGCAAAATTTCTGTTGCATCTGAAAGTAGATACTCGCCCGATTACAACGGTATGAGTACTTTTCCCCTGGGCCATTCTAGTTATTCGTTTCGAGCATCAGAACTGTGCAAATTTTGAGTTTCTCAACCGTTTCTTACCTCCAAACTGCCATATCTCGCGAACGGATAGACCAATCCGCAAAATTTCTGTTGCATCTGAAAGTAGAAACTCGCCCAATTGAAACGGTATGTGTGCTTTTCCCCTGGGCCATTCTAGTTATTCGTTTCGAGCATCAGAACTGTGCAAATTTTGAGTTTCTCAACCGTTTCTTACCTCCAAACTGCCATATCTCGCGAACGGATTTTCCAATCCGCAAAATTTCTGTTGCATCTGAAAGTAGAAACTCGTCCGATTACAACGGTATGCGTACTATTCCCCTAGGCCGTTCTAGTTATTCGTTTCGAGCATCAGAACTGTGAAAATTTTTAGTTTCTCAAGCGTTTCTTACTTCCAAACTGCCATATCTCGCGAACGGTTTGACGAATCCGCAAAATTTCTGTTGCATCTGAAAGTAGAAACTCGCCCGATTACAACTGTATGCGTACTTTTCCCCTAGCCCGTTCTAGTTATTCGTTTCGAGCAACAGAACTGCGAAAATTTTGAGTTTCTCAAGCGTTGTTACGTCCAAACTGCCATATCTCGCGAACGGATTGACCAATCCGCAAAATTTCTGTTGCATCTGAAGGTAGAAACTCGCCCGATTACAACGGTATGCGTAC
This sequence comes from Ptiloglossa arizonensis, assembly GCF_051014685.1. Lineage (NCBI taxonomy): Eukaryota > Metazoa > Arthropoda > Insecta > Hymenoptera > Colletidae > Ptiloglossa > Ptiloglossa arizonensis. Next base: position 141,553 of record NW_027478499.1, read on the forward strand.
TTTTCCCCTAGGCCGTTCTAGTTATTCGTTTCGAGCATCAGAACTGCGAAAATTTTGAGTTTCTCAAGCGTTTCGTACCTCCAAACTACCATATCTCGCGAACGGTTTGACGAATCCGCAAAATTTCTGTTGCATCTGAAAGTAGAAACTCGCCCGATTACAACTGTATGCGTACTTTTCCCCTAGCCCGTTCTAGTTATTCGTTTCGAGCAACAGAACTGCGAAAATTTTGAGTTTCTCAAGCGTTGTTACGTCCAAACTGCCATATCTCGCGAACGGATTGACCAATCCGCAAAATTTCTGTTGCATCTGAAGGTAGAAACTCGCCCGATTACAACGGTATGCGTACTTTTCCCCTAGGCCGTTCTAGTTATTCGTTTCGAGCATCAGAACTGCGAAAATTTTGAGTTTCTCAAGCGTTTCGTACCTCCAAACTGCCATATCTCGCGAACGGATTGACCAATCTGCAAAATTTCTGATGCATCTGAAAGTAGAAACTCGCCCGATTACAACGGTGTGCGTACTTTTCCCCTAGGCCGTTCTAGTTATGCTTGTCGAGCATCAGAACTGCGAAAATTTTGAGTTTCTCGAGCGTTTCTTACCTCCAAACTGCCATATCTCGCGAACGGATTGACCAATCCGCAAAATTTCTGTTGCATCTGAAAGTAGAAACTCGCCCGATTACAACACTATGCGTACTTTTCCCCTAGGCCGTTCTAGTTATTCGTTTCGAGCATCAGAACTGCGAAAATTTTGAGTTTCTCAAGCGTTTCTTACTTCCAAACTGCCATATCTCGCGAACGGATTGACCAATCCGCAAAATTTCTGTTGCATCTGAAGGTAGAAACTCGCCCGATTACAACGGTATGCGTACTTTTCCCCTAGGCCGTTCTAGTTATTCGTTTCGAGCATCAGAACTGCGAAAATTTTGAGTTTCTCAAGCGTTTCTCACGTACAAACTGCCACATCTCGCGAACGGATTGTCCAACCCGCAAAATTTCTGATGCATCTGAAAGTAGAAACTCGCCCGATTACAACTGTATGCGTACTTTTCCCCTAGCCCGTTCTTGTTATTCGTTTCGAGCAACAGAACTGCGAAAATTTTGAGTTTCTCAAGCGTTGCTTACCTCCAAACTGCCATATCTCGCGAACGGATTGACCAATCCGCAAAATTTCTGTTGCATCTGAAAGTAGAAACTCGCCCGATTACAACGGTGTGCGTACTTTTCCCCTAGGCCGTTCTAGTTATGCTTGTCGAGCATCAGAACTGCGAAAATTTTGAGTTTCTCGAGCGTTTCTTACCTCCAAACTGCCATATCTCGCGAACGGATTGACCAATCCGCAAAATTTCTGTTGCATCTGAAAGTAGAAACTCGCCCGATTACAACTGTATGCGTACTTTTCCCCTAGCCCGTTCTAGTTATTCGTTTCGAGCAACAGAACTGCGAAAATTTTGAGTTTCTCAAGCGTTGCTTACATCCAAACTGCCATATCTCGCGAACGGATTGACCAATCCGCAAAATTTCTGTTGCATCTGAAAGTAGAAACTCGCCCGATTACAACCGTATGCGTACTTTTCCCCTAGGCCGTTCTTGTTATTCGTTTCGAGCATCAGAACTGCGAAAATTTTGAGTTTCTCAAGCGTTTCTCACCTACAAACTGCCATATCTCGCGAGCGGATTTACCAATCCGCAAAATTTCTGATGCATCTGAAAGTAGAAACTCGCCCTATTACAACTTTATGCGTACTTTTCCCCTAGCCCGTTCTAGTTATTCGTTTCGAGCAACAGAACTGCGAAAATTTGGAGTTTCTCAAGCGTTGCTTACCTCCAAACTGCCATATCTCGCGAACGGATTGACCAATCCGCAAAATTTCTGTTGCATCTGAAAGTAGAAACTCGCCCGATTACAACGGTGTGCGTACTTTTCCCCTAGGCCGTTCTTGTTATTCGTTTCGAGCATCAGAACCGCGAAAATTTTGAGTTTCTCAAACGTTTCTTACCTCCAAACTGCCATATCTCGCGAGCGGATTGTCCAATCCGCAAAATTTCTGTTGCATCTGAAAGTAGAAACTCGCCCGATTACAACGGTGTGCGTACTTTTCCCCTAGGCCGTTCTAGTTATGCTTGTCGAGCATCAGAACTGCGAAAATTTTGAGTTTCTCAAGCGTTTCTTACCTCCAAACTGCCATATCTCGCGAACGGATTGACCAATCCGCAAAATTTCTGTTGCATCTGAAAGTAGAAACTCGCCAGATTGAAACGGTATGCGTACTTTTCCCCTAGGCCGTTCTAGTTATTCGTTTCGAGCATCAGAACTGTGAAAATTTTGAGTTTCTCAAGCGTTTCTTACCTCCAAACTGCCATATCTCGCGAACGGATTGACCAATCCGCAAAATTTCTGTTGCATCTGAAAGTAGAAAGTCGCCCGATTACAACGGTGTGCGTACTTTTCCCCTAGGCCGTTCTAGTTATTCGTTTCGAGCATCAGAACTGCGAAAATTTTGAGTTTCTCGAGCGTTTCTTACATCCAAACTGCCATATCTCGCGAACGGATTGACCAATCCCAAAATTTCTGTTGCATCTGAAAGTAGAAATTCGCCCGATTACAACTGTATGCGTACTTTTCCCCTTGCCCGTTCTAGTTATGCTTGTCGAGCATCAGAACTGCGAAAATTTTGAGTTTCTCAAGCGTTTCTTACCTCCAAACTGCCATATCTCGCGAACGGATTGACCAATCCGCAAAATTTCTGTTGCATCTGAAAGTAGAAAGTCGCCCGATTACAACGGTGTGCGTACTTTTCCCCTAGGCCGTTCTAGTTATTCGTTTCGAGCATCAGAACTGCGAAAATTTTGAGTTTCTCAAGCGTTTCTTACTTACAAACTGCCACATCTCGCGAACGGATTGACCAATCCGCAAAAATTCTGATGCATCTGAAAGTAGAAACTCGCCCGATTACAACGGTGTGCGTACTTTTCCCCTAGGCCGTTCTAGTTATGCTTGTCGAGCATCAGAACTGCGAAAATTTTGAGTTTCTCAAGCGTTTCTTACCTCCAAACTGCCATATCTCGCGAACGGATTGACCAATCCGCAAAATTTCTGTTGCATCTGAAAGTAGAAACTCGCCCGATTGAAACGGTATGCGTACTTTTCCCCTAGGCCGTTCTAGTTATTCGTTTCGAGCATCAGAACTGTGAAAATTTTGAGTTTCTCAAGCGTTTCTTACCTCCAAACTGCCATATCTCGCGAACGGATTGACCAATCCGCAAAATTTCTGTTGCATCTGAAAGTAGAAAGTCGCCCGATTACAACGGTGTGCGTACTTTTCCCCTAGGCCGTTCTAGTTATTCGTTTCGAGCATCAGAACTGCGAAAATTTTGAGTTTCTCGAGCGTTTCTTACATCCAAACTGCCATATCTCGCGAACGGATTGACCAATCCCAAAATTTCTGTTGCATCTGAAAGTAGAAATTCGCCCGATTACAACTGTATGCGTACTTTTCCCCTAGCCCGTTCTAGTTATGCTTGTCGAGCATCAGAACTGCGAAAATTTTGAGTTTCTCAAGCGTTTCTTACCTCCAAACTGCCATATCTCGCGAACGGATTGACTAATCCGCAAAATTTCTGTTGCATCTGAAAGTAGAAACTCGCCCGATTGAAACGGTATGCGTACTTATCCCCTAGGCCGTTCTAGTTATTCGTTTCGAGCATCAGAACTGCGAAAATTTTGAGTTTCTCAAGCGAGTCTTACTTCCAAACTGCCATATCTCGCGAACGGATTGACCAATCCGCAAAATTTCTGTTGCATCTGAAGGTAGAAACTCGGCCGATTACAACGGTGTGCGTACTTTTCCCCTGGGCCGTTCTAGTTATGCTTGTCGAGCATGAGAACTGCGAAAATTTTGAGTTTCTCGAGCGTTTCTTACCTCCAAACTGCCATATCTCGCGAACGGATTGACCAATCCGCAAAATTTCTGTTGCATCTGAAAGTAGAAACTCGCCCGATTACAACACTATGCGTACTTTTCCCCTAGGCCGTTCTAGTTATTCGTTTCGAGCATCAGAACTGCGAAAATTTTGAGTTTCTCAATCGTTTCTTACATCCAAACTGCCATATCTCGCGAACGGATTGACCAATCCGCAAAATTTCTGTTGCATCTGAAAGTAGAAACTCGCCCGATTGCAACGGTATGCGTACTTCTCCCCTAGGCCGTTCTAGTTATTCGTTTCGAGCATCAGAACTGCGAAAATTTTGAGTTTCTCAAGCGAGTCTTACTTCCAAACTGCCATATCTCGCGAACGGATTGACCAATCCGCAAAATTTCTGTTGCATCTGAAAGTAGAAACTCGCCCGATTACAACGGTATGCGTACTTTTCCCCTAGCCCGTTCTAGTTATTCGTTTCGAGCAACAGAACTGCGAAAATTTTGAGTTTTTCAAGCGTTGCTTACCTCCAAACTGCCATATCTCGCGAACGGATTGACCAATCCGCAAAATTTCTGTTGCATCTGAAAGTAGAAACTCGCCCGATTACAACTGTATGCGTACTTTTCCCCTTGCCCGTTCTAGTTATGCTTGTCGAGCATCAGAACTGCGAAAATTTTGAGTTTCTCAAGCGTTTCTTACCTCCAAACTGCCATATCTCGCGAACGGATTGACCAATCCGCAAAATTTCTGTTGCATCTGAAAGTAGAAAGTCGCCCGATTACAACGGTGTGCGTACTTTTCCCCTAGGCCGTTCTAGTTATTCGTTTCGAGCATCAGAACTGCGAAAATTTTGAGTTTCTCGAGCGTTTCTTACATCCAAACTGCCATATCTCGCGAACGGATTGACCAATCCGCAAAATTTCTGTTGCATCTGAAAGTAGAAATTCGCCCGATTACAACTGTAAGCGTACTTTTCCCCTAGCCCGTTCTAGTTATTCGTTTCGAGCAACAGAACTGCGAAAATTTTGAGTTTCTCAAGCGTTGCTTTCCTCCAAACTGCCATATCTCGCGAACGGATTGACCAATCCGCAAAATTTCTGTTGCATCTGAAAGTAGAAACTCGCCCGATTACAACGGTGTGCGTACTTTTCCCCTAGGCCGTTCTAGTTATGCTTGTCGAGCATCAGAACTGCGAAAATTTTGAGTTTCTCAAGCGTTTCTTACCTCCAAACTGCCATATCTCGCGAACGGATTGACCAATCCCAAAATTTCTGTTGCATCTGAAAGTAGAAATTCGCCCGATTACAACGGTGTGCGTACTTTTCCCCTAGGCCGTTCTAGTTATTCGTTTCGAGCATCAGAACTGCGAAAATTTTGAGTTTCTCGAGCGTTTCTTACATCCAAACTGCCATATCTCGCGAACGGATTGACCAATCCCAAAATTTCTGTTGCATCTGAAAGTAGAAATTCGCCCGATTACAACTGTATGCGTACTTTTCCCCTAGCCCGTTCTAGTTATGCTTGTCGAGCATCAGAACTGCGAAAATTTTGAGTTTCTCAAGCGTTTCTTACCTCCAAACTGCCATATCTCGCGAACGGATTGACCAATCCGCAAAATTTCTGTTGCATCTGAAAGTAGAAACTCGCCCGATTGAAACGGTATGCGTACTTATCCCCTAGGCCGTTCTAGTTATTCGTTTCGAGCATCAGAACTGCGAAAATTTTGAGTTTCTCAAGCGAGTCTTACTTCCAAACTGCCATATCTCGCGAACGGATTGACCAATCCGCAAAATTTCTGTTGCATCTGAAGGTAGAAACTCGGCCGATTACAACGGTGTGCGTACTTTTCCCCTGGGCCGTTCTAGTTATGCTTGTCGAGCATGAGAACTGCGAAAATTTTGAGTTTCTCGAGCGTTTCTTACCTCCAAACTGCCATATCTCGCGAACGGATTGACCAATCCGCAAAATTTCTGTTGCATCTGAAAGTAGAAACTCGCCCGATTACAACACTATGCGTACTTTTCCCCTAGGCCGTTCTAGTTATTCGTTTCGAGCATCAGAACTGCGAAAATTTTGAGTTTCTCAAGCGTTTCTTACATCCAAACTGCCATATCTCGCGAACGGATTGACCAATCCGCAAAATTTCTGTTGCATCTGAAAGTAGAAACTCGCCCGATTGCAACGGTATGCGTACTTCTCCCCTAGGCCGTTCTAGTTATTCGTTTCGAGCATCAGAACTGCGAAAATTTTGAGTTTCTCAAGCGAGTCTTACTTCCAAACTGCCATATCTCGCGAACGGATTGACCAATCCGCAAAATTTCTGTTGCATCTGAAAGTAGAAACTCGCCCGATTACAACGGTATGCGTACTTTTCCCCTAGCCCGTTCTAGTTATTCGTTTCGAGCATCAGAACTGCGAAAATTTTGAGTTTCTCGAGCGTTTCTTACCTCCAAACTGCCATATCTCGCGAACGGATTGACCAATCCGCAAAATTTCTGTTGCATCTGAAAGTAGAAATTCGCCCGATTACAACTGTATGCGTACTTTTCCCCTAGCCCGTTCTAGTTATTCGTTTCGAGCAACAGAACTGCGAAAATTTTGAGTTTCTCAAGCGTTGCTTTCCTCCAAACTGCCATATCTCGCGAACGGATTGACCAATCCGCAAAATTTCTGTTGCATCTGAAAGTAGAAACTCGCCCGATTACAACGGTGTGCGTACTTTTCCCCTAGGCCGTTCTAGTTATGCTTGTCGAGCATCAGAACTGCGAAAATTTTGAGTTTCTCAAGCGTTTCTTACCTCCAAACTGCCATATCTCGCGAACGGATTGACCAATCCGCAAAATTTCTGTTGCATCTGAAAGTAGAAACTCGCCAGATTGAAACGGTATGCGTACTTTTCCCCTAGGCCGTTCTAGTTATTCGTTTCGAGCATCAGAACTGTGAAAATTTTGAGTTTCTCAAGCGTTTCTTACCTCCAAACTGCCATATCTCGCGAACGGATTGACCAATCCGCAAAATTTCTGTTGCATCTGAAAGTAGAAAGTCGCCCGATTACAACGGTGTGCGTACTTTTCCCCTAGGCCGTTCTAGTTATTCGTTTCGAGCATCAGAACTGCGAAAATTTTGAGTTTCTCGAGCGTTTCTTACATCCAAACTGCCATATCTCGCGAACGGATTGACCAATCCCAAAATTTCTGTTGCATCTGAAAGTAGAAATTCGCCCGATTACAACTGTATGCGTACTTTTCCCCTAGCCCGTTCTAGTTATGCTTGTCGAGCATCAGAACTGCGAAAATTTTGAGTTTCTCAAGCGTTTCTTACCTCCAAACTGCCATATCTCGCGAACGGATTGACTAATCCGCAAAATTTCTGTTGCATCTGAAAGTAGAAACTCGCCCGATTGAAACGGTATGCGTACTTATCCCCTAGGCCGTTCTAGTTATTCGTTTCGAGCATCAGAACTGCGAAAATTTTGAGTTTCTCAAGCGAGTCTTACTTCCAAACTGCCATATCTCGCGAACGGATTGACCAATCCGCAAAATTTCTGTTGCATCTGAAGGTAGAAACTCGGCCGATTACAACGGTGTGCGTACTTTTCCCCTGGGCCGTTCTAGTTATGCTTGTCGAGCATGAGAACTGCGAAAATTTTGAGTTTCTCGAGCGTTTCTTACCTCCAAACTGCCATATCTCGCGAACGGATTGACCAATCCGCAAAATTTCTGTTGCATCTGAAAGTAGAAACTCGCCCGATTACAACACTATGCGTACTTTTCCCCTAGGCCGTTCTAGTTATTCGTTTCGAGCATCAGAACTGCGAAAATTTTGAGTTTCTCAAGCGTTTCTTACATCCAAACTGCCATATCTCGCGAACGGATTGACCAATCCGCAAAATTTCTGTTGCATCTGAAAGTAGAAACTCGCCCGATTGCAACGGTATGCGTACTTCTCCCCTAAGCCGTTCTAGTTATTCGTTTCGAGCATCAGAACTGCGAAAATTTTGAGTTTCTCAAGCGAGTCTTACTTCCAAACTGCCATATCTCGCGAACGGATTGACCAATCCGCAAAATTTCTGTTGCATCTGAAAGTAGAAACTCGCCCGATTACAACGGTATGCGTACTTTTCCCCTAGCCCGTTCTAGTTATTCGTTTCGAGCAACAGAACTGCGAAAATTTTGAGTTTTTCAAGCGTTGCTTACCTCCAAACTGCCATATCTCGCGAACGGATTGACCAATCCGCAAAATTTCTGTTGCATCTGAAAGTAGAAACTCGCCCGATTACAACGGTATGCGTACTTTTCCCCTAGGCCGTTCTAGTTATTCGTTTCGAGCATCAGAACTGCGAAAATTTTGAGTTTCTCAAGCGAGTCTTACTTCCAAACTGCCATATCTCGCGAACGGATTGACCAATCCGCAAAATTTCTGTTGCATCTGAAGGTAGAAACTCGGCCGATTACAACGGTGTGCGTACTTTTCCCCTGGGCCGTTCTAGTTATGCTTGTCGAGCATGAGAACTGCGAAAATTTTGAGTTTCTCGTGCGTTTCTTACCTCCAAACTGCCATATCTCGCGAACGGATTGACCAATCCGCAAAATTTCTGTTGCATCTGAAAGTAGAAACTCGCCCGATTACAACACTATGCGTACTTTTCCCCTAGGCCGTTCTAGTTATTCGTTTCGAGCATCAGAACTGTGAAAATTTTGAGTTTCTCAAGCGTTTCTTACCTCCAAACTGCCATATCTCGCGAACGGATTGACCAATCCGCAAAATTTCTGTTTCATCTGAAAGTAGAAAGTCGCCCGATTACAACGGTGTGCGTACTTTTCCCCTAGGCCGTTCTAGTTATTCGTTTCGAGCATCAGAACTGCGAAAATTTTGAGTTTCTCGAGCGTTTCTTACATCCAAACTGCCATATCTCGCGAACGGATTGACCAATCCCAAAATTTCTGTTGCATCTGAAAGTAGAAATTCGCCCGATTACAACTGTATGCGTACTTTTCCCCTAGCCCGTTCTAGTTATGCTTGTCGAGCATCAGAACTGCGAAAATTTTGAGTTTCTCAAGCGTTTCTTACCTCCAAACTGCCATATCTCGCGAACGGATTGACCAATCCGCAAAATTTCTGTTGCATCTGAAAGTAGAAACTCGCCCGATTGAAACGGTATGCGTACTTATCCCCTAGGCCGTTCTAGTTATTCGTTTCGAGCATCAGAACTGCGAAAATTTTGAGTTTCTCAAGCGAGTCTTACTTCCAAACTGCCATATCTCGCGAACGGATTGACCAATCCGCAAAATTTCTGTTGCATCTGAAGGTAGAAACTCGGCCGATTACAACGGTGTGCGTACTTTTCCCCTGGGCCGTTCTAGTTATGCTTGTCGAGCATGAGAACTGCGAAAATTTTGAGTTTCTCGAGCGTTTCTTACCTCCAAACTGCCATATCTCGCGAACGGATTGACCAATCCGCAAAATTTCTGTTGCATCTGAAAGTAGAAACTCGCCCGATTACAACACTATGCGTACTTTTCCCCTAGGCCGTTCTAGTTATTCGTTTCGAGCATCAGAACTGCGAAAATTTTGAGTTTCTCAAGCGTTTCTTACATCCAAACTGCCATATCTCGCGAACGGATTGACCAATCCGCAAAATTTCTGTTGCATCTGAAAGTAGAAACTCGCCCGATTGCAACGGTATGCGTACTTCTCCCCTAGGCCGTTCTAGTTATTCGTTTCGAGCATCAGAACTGCGAAAATTTTGAGTTTCTCAAGCGAGTCTTACTTCCAAACTGCCATATCTCGCGAACGGATTGACCAATCCGCAAAATTTCTGTTGCATCTGAAAGTAGAAACTCGCCCGATTACAACGGTATGCGTACTTTTCCCCTAGGCCGTTCTAGTTATTCGTTTCGAGCATCAGAACTGCGAAAATTTTGAGTTTCTCGAGCGTTTCTTACATCCAAACTGCCATATCTCGCGAACGGATTGACCAATCCGCAAAATTTCTGTTGCATCTGAAAGTAGAAATTCGCCCGATTACAACTGTATGCGTACTTTTCCCCTAGCCCGTTCTAGTTATTCGTTTCGAGCAACAGAACTGCGAAAATTTTGAGTTTCTCAAGCGTTGCTTTCCTCCAAACTGCCATATCTCGCGAACGGATTGACCAATCCGCAAAATTTCTGTTGCATCTGAAAGTAGAAACTCGCCCGATTACAACGGTGTGCGTACTTTTCCCCTAGGCCGTTCTAGTTATGCTTGTCGAGCATCAGAACTGCGAAAATTTTGAGTTTCTCAAGCGTTTCTTACCTCCAAACTGCCATATCTCGCGAACGGATTGACCAATCCCAAAATTTCTGTTGCATCTGAAAGTAGAAATTCGCCCGATTACAACGGTGTGCGTACTTTTCCCCTAGGCCGTTCTAGTTATTCGTTTCGAGCATCAGAACTGCGAAAATTTTGAGTTTCTCGAGCGTTTCTTACATCCAAACTGCCATATCTCGCGAACGGATTGACCAATCCCAAAATTTCTGTTGCATCTGAAAGTAGAAATTCGCCCGATTACAACTGTATGCGTACTTTTCCCCTAGCCCGTTCTAGTTATGCTTGTCGAGCATCAGAACTGCGAAAATTTTGAGTTTCTCAAGCGTTTCTTACCTCCAAACTGCCATATCTCGCGAACGGATTGACCAATCCGCAAAATTTCTGTTGCATCTGAAAGTAGAAACTCGCCCGATTGAAACGGTATGCGTACTTATCCCCTAGGCCGTTCTAGTTATTCGTTTCGAGCATCAGAACTGCGAAAATTTTGAGTTTCTCAAGCGAGTCTTACTTCCAAACTGCCATATCTCGCGAACGGATTGACCAATCCGCAAAATTTCTGTTGCATCTGAAGGTAGAAACTCGGCCGATTACAACGGTGTGCGTACTTTTCCCCTGGGCCGTTCTAGTTATGCTTGTCGAGCATGAGAACTGCGAAAATTTTGAGTTTCTCGAGCGTTTCTTACCTCCAAACTGCCATATCTCGCGAACGGATTGACCAATCCGCAAAATTTCTGTTGCATCTGAAAGTAGAAACTCGCCCGATTACAACACTATGCGTACTTTTCCCCTAGGCCGTTCTAGTTATTCGTTTCGAGCATCAGAACTGCGAAAATTTTGAGTTTCTCAAGCGTTTCTTACATCCAAACTGCCATATCTCGCGAACGGATTGACCAATCCGCAAAATTTCTGTTGCATCTGAAAGTAGAAACTCGCCCGATTGCAACGGTATGCGTACTTCTCCCCTAAGCCGTTCTAGTTATTCGTTTCGAGCATCAGAACTGCGAAAATTTTGAGTTTCTCAAGCGAGTCTTACTTCCAAACTGCCATATCTCGCGAACGGATTGACCAATCCGCAAAATTTCTGTTGCATCTGAAAGTAGAAACTCGCCCGATTACAACGGTATGCGTACTTTTCCCCTAGCCCGTTCTAGTTATTCGTTTCGAGCAACAGAACTGCGAAAATTTTGAGTTTTTCAAGCGTTGCTTACCTCCAAACTGCCATATCTCGCGAACGGATTGACCAATCCGCAAAATTTCTGTTGCATCTGAAAGTAGAAACTCGCCCGATTACAACGGTATGCGTACTTTTCCCCTAGGCCGTTCTAGTTATTCGTTTCGAGCATCAGAACTGCGAAAATTTTGAGTTTCTCAAGCGAGTCTTACTTCCAAACTGCCATATCTCGCGAACGGATTGACCAATCCGCAAAATTTCTGTTGCATCTGAAGGTAGAAACTCGGCCGATTACAACGGTGTGCGTACTTTTCCCCTGGGCCGTTCTAGTTATGCTTGTCGAGCATGAGAACTGCGAAAATTTTGAGTTTCTCGAGCGTTTCTTACCTCCAAACTGCCATATCTCGCGAACGGATTGACCAATCCGCAAAATTTCTGTTGCATCTGAAAGTAGAAACTCGCCCGATTACAACACTATGCGTACTTTTCCCCTAGGCCGTTCTAGTTATTCGTTTCGAGCATCAGAACTGCGAAAATTTTGAGTTTCTCAAGCGTTTCTTACATCCAAACTGCCATATCTCGCGAACGGATTGACCAATCCGCAAAATTTCTGTTGCATCTGAAAGTAGACACTCGCCCGATTGCAACGGTATGCGTACTTCTCCCCTAGGCCGTTCTAGTTATTCGTTTCGAGCATCAGAACTGCGAAAATTTTGAGTTTCTCAAGCGAGTCTTACTTCCAAACTGCCATATCTCGCGAACGGATTGACCAATCCGCAAAATTTCTGTTGCATCTGAAAGTAGAAACTCGCCCGATTACAACGGTATGCGTACTTTTCCCCTAGCCTGTTCTAGTTATTCGTTTCGAGCAACAGAACTGCGAAAATTTTGAGTTTTTCAAGCGTTGCTTACCTCCAAACTGCCATATCTCGCGAACGGATTGACCAATCCGCAAAATTTCTGTTGCATCTGAAAGTAGAAACTCGCCCGATTACAACGGTATGCGTACTTTTCCCCTAGGCCGTTCTAGTTATTCGTTTCGAGCATCAGAACTGTGAAAATTTTGAGTTTCTCAAGCGTTTCTTACCTCCAAACTGCCATATCTCGCGAACGGATTGACCAATCCGCAAAATTTCTGTTTCATCTGAAAGTAGAAAGTCGCCCGATTACAACGGTGTGCGTACTTTTCCCCTAGGCCGTTCTAGTTATTCGTTTCGAGCATCAGAACTGCGAACATTTTGAGTTTCTCGAGCGTTTCTTACATCCAAACTGCCATATCTCGCGAACGGATTGACCAATCCGCAAAATTTCTGTTGCATCTGAAAGTAGAAATTCGCCCGATTACAACTGTATGCGTACTTTTCCCCTAGCCCGTTCTAGTTATTCGTTTCGAGCAACAGAACTGCGAAAATTTTGAGTTTCTCAAGCGTTGCTTACCTCCAAACTGCCATATCTCGCGAACGGATTGACCAATCCGCAAAATTTCTGTTGCATCTGAAAGTAGAAACTCGCCCGATTACAACGGTGTGCGTACTTTTCCCCTAGGCCGTTCTAGTTATGCTTGTCGAGCATCAGAACTGCGAAAATTTTGAGTTTCTCAAGCGTTTCTTACCTCCAAACTGCCATATCTCGCGAACGGATTGTCCAATCCGCAAAATTTCTGTTGCATCTGAAAGTAGAAATTCGCCCGATTACAACTGTATGCGTACTTTTCCCCTAGCCCGTTCTAGTTATTCGTTTCGAGCAACAGAACTGCGAAAATTTTGAGTTTCTCAAGCGAGTCTTACTTCCAAACTGCCATATCTCGCGAACGGATTGACCAATCCGCAAAATTTCTGTTGCATCTGAAGGTAGAAACTCGCCCGATTACAACGGTATGCGTACTTTTCCCCTAGGCCGTTCTAGTTATTCGTTTCGAGCATCAGAACTGCGAAAATTTTGAGTTTCTCAATCGTTTCTCACCTACAAACTGCCACATCTCGCGAACGGATTGTCCAATCCGCAAAATTTCTGATGCATCTGAAAGTAGAAACTCGCCCGATTACAACGGTGTGCGTACTTTTCCCCTAGCCCGTTCTAGTTATTCGTTTCGAGCAACAGAACTGCGAAAATTTTGAGTTTTTCAAGCGTTGCTTACTCCCAAACTGCCATATCTCGCGAACGGATTGACCAATCCGCAAAATTTCTGTTGCATCAGAAAGTAGAAACTCGCCCGATTACAACGGTATGCGTACTTTTCCCCTAGCCCGTTCTAGTTATTCGTTTCGAGCAACAGAACTGCGAAAATTTTGAGTTTTTCAAGCGTTGCTTACCTCCAAACTGCCATATCTCGCGAACGGATTGACCAATCCGCAAAATTTCTGTTGCATGTGAAAGTAGAAACTCGCCCGATTACAGCGGTGTGCGTACTTTTCCCCTAGGCCGTTCTAGTTATGCTTGTCGAGCATCAGAACTGCGAAAATTTTGAGTTTCTCGAGCGTTTCTTACCTCCAAACTGACATATCTCGCGAACGGATTGACCAATCCGCAAAATTTCTGTTGCATCTGAAAGTAGAAACTCCCCCGACTACAACACTTTGCGTACTTTTCCCCTAGGCCGTTCTAGTTATTCGTTTCGAGCATCAGAACTGCGAAAATTTTGAGTTTCTCGGCGCGTTTCTTACCTCCAAACTGCCATAACTCGCGAACGGATTGACCAATCCGCAAAATTTCTGTTGCATCTGAAAGTAGAAACTCGCCCGATTACAACGGTATGCGTACTTTTCCCCTAGCTCGTTCTAGTTATTCGTTTCGGGCAACAGAACTGCGAAAATTTTGAGTTTTTCAAGCGTTGCTTACCTCCAAACTGCCATATCTCGCGAACGGATTGACCAATCCGCAAAATTTCTGTTGCATCAGAAAGTAGAAATTCGCCCGATTACAACGGTATGCGTACTTTTCCCATAGCCCGTTCTAGTTATTCGTTTCGAGCAACAGAACTGCGAAAATTTTGAGTTTTTCAAGCGTTGCTTACCTCCAAACTGCCATATCTCGCGAACGGATTGACCAATCCGCAAAATTTCTGTTGCATCTGAAAGTAGAAACTCGCCCGATTACAACGGTGTGCGTACTTTTCCCCTAGGCCGTTCCAGTTATGCTTGTCGAGCATCAGAACTGCGAAAATTTTGAGTTTCTCAAGCGTTTCTTACTTCCAAACTGCCATATCTCGCGAACGGATTGACAAATCCGCAAAATTTCTGTTGCATCTGAAAGTAGAAACTCGCCCGATTACAATACTATGCGTACTTTTCCCCTAGGCCGTTCTAGTTATTCGTTTCGAGCATCAGAACTGCGAAAATTTTGAGTTTCTCAAGCGTTTCTTACCTCCAAACTGCCATAACTCGCGAACGGATTCACCAATCCGCAAAATTTCTGTTGCATCTGAAAGTAGAAACTCGCCCGATTACAACACTATGCGTACTTTTCCCCTAGGCCGTTCTAGTTATTCGTTTCGAGCATCAGAACTGCGAAAATTTTGAGTTTCTCAAGCGTTTCTTACTTCCAAACTGCCATATCTCGCGAACGGATTGACCAATCCGCAAAATTTCTGTTGCATCTGAAAGTAGAAACTCGCCCGATTACAACACTATGCGTACTTTTCCCGTAGGCCGTTCTAGTTATTCGTTTCGAGCATCAGAACTGCGAAAATTTTGAGTTTCTCAAGCGTTTCTTACTTCCAAACTGCCATATCTCGCGAACGGATTGACCAATCCGCAAAATTTCTGTTGCATCTGAAAGTAGAAACTCGCCCGATTACAACACTATGCGTACTTTTCCCGTAGGCCGTTCTAGTTATTCGTTTCGAGCATCAGAACTGCGAAAATTTTGAGTTTCTCAAGCGTTTCTTACCTCCAAACTGCCATATCTCGCGAACGGATTGACCAATCCGCAAAATTTCTGTTGCATCTGAAAGTAGAAACTCGCCCGATTACAACGGTGTGCGTACTTTTCCCCTAGCCCGTTCTAGTTATTCGTTTCGAGCAACAGAACTGCGAAAATTTTGAGTTTTTCAAGCGTTGCTTACCTCCAAACTGCCATATCTCGCGAACGGATTGACCAATCCGCAAAATTTCTGTTGCATCAGAAAGTAGAAACTCGCCCGATTACAACGGTATGCGTACTTTTCCCCTAGCCCGTTCTAGTTATTCGTTTCGAGCAACAGAACTGCGAAAATTTTGAATTTTTCAAGCGTTGCTTACATCCAAACTGCCATATCTCGCGAACGGATTGACCAATCCGCAAAATTTCTGTTGCATCAGAAAGTAGAAACTCGCCCGATTACAACGGTGTGCGTACTTTTCCCCTAGGCCGTCCTAGTTATTCGTTTCGAGCATCAGAACTGCGAAAATTTTGAGTTTTTCAAGCGTTGCTTACCTCCAAACTGCCATATCTCGCGAACGGATTGACCAATCCGCAAAATTTCTGTTGCATCTGAAAGTAGAAACTCGCCCGATTACAACACTATGCGTACTTTTCTCCTAGGCCGTTCTAGTTATTCGTTTCGAGCATCAGAACTGCGAAAATTTTGAGTTTCTCAAGCGTTTCTTACTTCCAAACTGCCATATCTCGCGAACGGATTGACCATTCCGCAAAATTTCTGTTGCATCTGAAAGTAGAAACTCGCCGACTACAACGGTATGCGTACTTTTCCCCTAGCCCGTTCTAGTTATTCGTTTCGGGCAACAGAACTGCGAAAATTTTGAGTTTTTCAAGCGTTGCTTACCTCCAAACTGCCATATCTCGCGAACGGATTGACCAATCCGCAAAATTTCTGTTGCATCTGAAAGTAGAAACTCGCCCGATTACAACGGTGTGCGTACTTTTCCCCTAGGCCGTTCTAGTTATGCTTGTCGAGCATCAGATCTGCGAAAATTTTGAGTTTCTCGAGCGTTTCTTACCTCCAAACTGCCATATCTCGCGAACGGATTGACCAATCCGCAAAATTTCTGTTGCATCTGAAAGTAGAAACTCGCCCGATTACAACACTATGCGTACTTTTCCCCTAGGCCGTTCTAGTTATGCTTGTCGAGCATCAGAACTGCGAAAATTTTGAGTTTCTCGAGCGTTTCTTACCTCCAAACTGCCATATCTCGCGAACGGATTGACCAATCCGCAAAATTTCTGTTGCATCTGAAAGTAAAAACTCGCCCGATTACAACACTATGCGTACTTTTCCCCTAGGCCGTTCTAGTTATTCGTTTCGAGCATCAGAACTGCGAAAATTTTGAGTTTCTCGAGCGTTTCTTACCTCCAAACTGTCATATCTCGCGAACGGATTGACCAATCCGCAAAATTTCTGTTGCATCTGAAAATAGAAATTCGCCCGATTACAACTGTATGCGTACTTTTCCCCTAGCCCGTTCTAGTTATTCGTTTCGACCAACAGAACTGCGAAAATTTTGAGTTTCTCAAGCGTTGCGTACCTCCAAACTGCCATATCTCGCGAACGGATTGACCAATCCGCAAAATTTCTGTTGCATCTGAAAGTAGAAACTCGCCCGATTACAACACTGTGCGTACTTTTCCCCTAGGCCGTTCTAGTTATGCTTGTCGAGCATCAGAACTGCGAAAATTTTGAGTTTCTCGAGCGTTTCTTACCTCCAAACTGCCATATCTCGCGAACGGATTGACCAATCCGCAAAATTTCTGTTGCATCTGAAAGTAAAAACTCGCCCGATTACAACACTATGCGTACTTTTCCCCTAGGCCGTTCTAGTTATTCGTTTCGAGCATCAGAACTGCGAAAATTTTGAGTTTCTCGAGCGTTTCTTACCTCCAAACTGTCATATCTCGCGAACGGATTGACCAATCCGCAAAATTTCTGTTGCATCTGAAAATAGAAATTCGCCCGATTACAACTGTATGCGTACTTTTCCCCTAGCCCGTTCTAGTTATTCGTTTCGACCAACAGAACTGCGAAAATTTTGAGTTTCTCAAGCGTTGCGTACCTCCAAACTGCCATATCTCGCGAACGGATTGACCAATCCGCAAAATTTCTGTTGCATCTGAAAGTAGAAACTCGCCCGATTACAACACTGTGCGTACTTTTCCCCTAGGCCGTTCTAGTTATGCTTGTCGAGCATCAGAACTGCGAAAATTTTGAGTTTCTCAAGCGTTTCTTACATCCAAACTGCCATATCTCGCGAACGGATTGACCAATCCGCAAAATTTCTGTTGCATCTGAAAGTAGAAACACGCCCGATTGCAACGGTATGCGCACTTTTCCCCTAGGCCGTTCTAGTTATTCGTTTCGAGCATCAGAACTGCGAAAATTTTGAGTTTCTCAAGCGTTTCTTACTTCCAAACTGCCATATCTCGCGAACGGATTGACCAATCCGCAAAATTTCTGTTGCATCTGAAAGTAGAAACTCGCCCGATTACAACACTATGCGTACTTTTCCCGTAGGCCGTTCTAGTTATTCGTTTCGAGCATCAGAACTGCGAAAATTTTGAGTTTCTCAAGCGTTTCTTACCTCCAAACTGCCACATCTCGCGAACGGATTGTCCAATCCGCAAAATTTCTGATGCATCTGAAAGTAGAAACTCGCCCGATTACAACTGTATGCGTACTTTTCCCCTAGCCCGTTCTAGTTATTCGTTTCGAGCAACAGATCTGCGAAAATTTTGAGTTTCTCAAGCGTTGCTTACCTCCAAACTGCCATATCTCGCGAACGGATTGACCAATCCGCAAAATTTCTGTTGCATCTGAAAGCAGAAACTCGCCCGATTACAACGGTGTGCGTACTTTTCCCCTAGGCCGTTCTAGTTATTCGTTTCGAGCATCAGAACTGCGAAAATTTTGAGTTTCTCAAGCGTTTCTTACATCCAAACTGCCATATCTCGCGAACGGATTTACCAATCCGCAAAATTTCTGTTGCGTCTGAAAGTAGAAACTCGCCCGATTACAACGGTATGCGTACTTTTCCCCTAGCCCGTTCTAGTTATTCGTTTCGAGCAACAGAACTGCGAAAATTTTGAGTTTCTCAAGCGTTTCTTACTTCCAAACTGCCATATCTCGCGAACGGATTGACCAATCCGCACAATTTCTGTTGCATCTGAAAGTAGAAACTCGCCCGATTATAACACTATTCGTACTTTTCCCCTAGGCCGTTCTAGTTATTCGTTTCGAGCATCAGAACTGCGAAAATTTTGAGTTTCTCAAGCGTTTCTTACCTCCAAACTGCCATATCTCGCGAACGGATTGACCAATCCGCAAAATTTCTGTTGCATCTGAAAGTAGAAACTCGCCCGATTACAACACTATGCGTACTTTTCCCCTAGGCCGTTCTAGTTATTCGTTTCGAGCAACAGAACTGCAAAAATTTTGAGTTTTTCAAGCGTTTCTTACATCCGAACTGCCATATCTCGCGAACGGATTGACCAATCCGCAAAATTTCTGTTGCATCTGAAAGTAGAAACACGCCCGATTGCAACGGTATGCGCACTTTTCCCCTAGGCCGTTCTAGTTATTCGTTTCGAGCATCAGAACTGCGAAAATTTTGAGTTTCTCAAGCGTTTCTCACCTACAAACTGCCACATCTCGCGAACGGATTGTCCAATCCGCAAAATTTCTGATGCATCTGAAAGTAGAAACTCGCCCGATTACAACTGTATGCGTACTTTTCCCCTAGCCCGTTGTAGTTATTCGTTTCGAGCAACAGAACTGCGAAAATTTTGAGTTTCTCAAGCGTTGCTTACCTCCAAACTGCCATATCTCGCGAACGGATTGACCAATCCGCAAAATTTCTGTTGCATCTGAAAGCAGAAACTCGCCCGATTACAACGGTGTGCGTACTTTTCCCCTAGGCCGTTCTAGTTATTCGTTTCGAGCATCAGAACTGCGAAAATTTTGAGTTTCTCAAGCGTTTCTTACTTCCAAACTGCCATATCTCGCGAACGGATTGACCAATCCGCAAAATTTCTGTTGCATCTGAAGGTAGAAACTCGCCCGATTACAACGGTATGCGTACTTTTCCCCTAGGCCGTTCTAGTTATTCGTTTCGAGCATCAGAACTGCGAAAATTTTGAGTTTCTCAAGCGTTTCTCACCTACAAACTGCCACATCTCGCGAACGGATTGTCCAATCCGCAAAATTTCTGATGCATCTGAAAGTAGAAACTCGCCCGATTACAACTGTATGCGTACTTTTCCCCTAGCCCGTTGTAGTTATTCGTTTCGAGCAACAAAACTGCGAAAATTTTGAGTTTCTCAAGCGTTGCTTACCTCCAAACTGCCATATCTCGCGAACGGATTGACCAATCCGCAAAATTTCTGTTGCATCTGAAAGCAGAAACTCGCCCGATTACAACGGTGTGCGTACTTTTCCCCTAGGCCGTTCTAGTTATTCGTTTCGAGCATCAGAACTGCGAAAATTTTGAGTTTCTCAAGCGTTTCTTACTACCAAACTGCTATATCTCGCGAACGGATTTACCAATCCGCAAAATTTCTGTTGCATCTGAAAGTAGAAACTCGCCCGATTACAACGGTATGCGTACTTTTCCCCTAGCCCGTTCTAGTTATTCGTTTCGAGCAACAGAACTGCGAAAATTTTGAGTTTCTCAAGCGTTTCTTACTTCCAAACTGTCATATCTCGCGAACGGATTGACCAATCCGCAAAATTTCTGTTGCATCTGAAAGTAGAAACTCGCCCGATTACAACACTATGCGTACTTTTCCCCTAGGCCGTTCTAGTTATGCTTGTCGAGCATCAGAACTGCGAAAATTTTGAGTTTCTCAAGCGTTTCTTACATCCGAACTGCCATATCTCGCGAACGGATTGACCAATCCGCAAAATTTCTGTTGCATCTGAAAGTAGAAACACGCCCGATTGCAACGGTATGCGCACTTTTCCCCTAGGCCGTTCTAGTTATTCGTTTCGAGCATCAGAACTGCGAAAATTTTGAGTTTCTCAAGCGTTTCTCACCTACAAACTGCCACATCTCGCGAACGGATTGTCCAATCCGCAAAATTTCTGATGCATCTGAAAGTAGAAACTCGCCCGATTACAACTGTATGCGTACATTTCCCCTAGCCCGTTGTAGTTATTCGTTTCGAGCAACAGAACTGCGAAAATTTTGAGTTTCTCAAGCGTTGCTTACCTCCAAACTGCCATATCTCGCGAACGGATTGACCAATCCGCAAAATTTCTGTTGCATCTGAAAGCAGAAACTCGCCCGATTACAACGGTGTGCGTACTTTTCCCCTAGGCCGTTCTAGTTATTCGTTTCGAGCATCAGAACTGCGAAAATTTTGAGTTTCTCAAGCGTTTCTTACTTCCAAACTGCCATATCTCGCGAACGGATTGACCAATCCGCAAAATTTCTGTTGCATCTGAAGGTAGAAACTCGCCCGATTACAACGGTATGCGTACTTTTCCCCTAGGCCGTTCTAGTTATTCGTTTCGAGCATCAGAACTGCGAAAATTTTGAGTTTCTCAAGCGTTTCTCACCTACAAACTGCCACATCTCGCGAACGGATTGTCCAATCCGCAAAATTTCTGATGCATCTGAAAGTAGAAACTGGCCCGATTACAACTGTATGCGTACTTTTCCCCTAGCCCGTTGTAGTTATTCGTTTCGAGCAACAGAACTGCGAAAATTTTGAGTTTCTCAAGCGTTGCTTACCTCCAAACTGCCATATCTCGCGAACGGATTGACCAATCCGCAAAATTTCTGTTGCATCTGAAAGCAGAAACTCGCCCGATTACAACGGTGTGCGTACTTTTCCCCTAGGCCGTTCTAGTTATTCGTTTCGAGCATCAGAACTGCGAAAATTTTGAGTTTCTCAAGCGTTTCTTACATCCAAACTGCCATATCTTGCGAACGGATTTACCAATCCGCAAAATATCTGTTGCATCTGAAAGTAGAAACTCGCCCGATTACAACGGTATGCGTACTTTTCCCCTAGCCCGTTCTAGTTATTCGTTTCGAGCAACAGAACTGCGAAAATTTTGAGTTTCTCAAGCGTTTCTTACTTCCAAACTGCCATATCTCGCGAACGGATTGACCAATCCGCACAATTTCTGTTGCATCTGAAAGTAGAAACTCGCCCGATTATAACACTATGCGTACTTTTCCCCTAGGCCGTTCTAGTTATGCTTGTCGAGCACCAGAACTGCGAAAATTTTGAGTTTCTCGAGCGTTTCTTACCTCCAAACTGCCATATCTCGCGAACGGATTGCCCAATCCGCAAAATTTCTGTTGCATCTGAAAGTAGAAACACGCCCGATTACAACACTATGCGTACTTTTCCCCTAGGCCGTTCTAGTTATTCGTTTCGAGCATCAGAACTGCGAAAATTTTGAGTTTCTCAAGCGTTTCTTACCTCCAAACTGCCATAACTCGCGAACGGATTGACCAATCCGCAAAATTTCTGTTGCATCTGAAAGTAGAAACTCGCCCGATTACAACGGTGTGCGTACTTTTCCCCTAGGCCGTTCTAGTTATGCTTTTCGAGCATCAGAACTGCGAAAATTTTGAGTTTCTCGAGCGTTTCTTACCTCCAAACTGCCATATCTCGCGAACGGATTGACCAATCCGCAAAATTTCTGTTGCATCTGAAAGTAGAAACTCCCCCGACTACAACACTATGCGTACTTTTCCCCTAGGCCGTTCTAGTTATTCGTTTCGAGCATCAGAACTGCGAAAATTTTGAGTTTCTCAAGCGTTTCTTACTTCCAAACTGCCATATCTCGCGAACGGATTGACCAATCCGCAAAATTTCTGTTGCATCTGAAAGTAGAAACTCCCCCGACTACAACACTATGAGTACTTATCCCCTAGGCCGTTCTAGTTATTCGTCTCGAGCATCAGAACTGCGAAAATTTTGAGTTTCTCAAGCGTTTCTTATCTCCAAACTGCCATATCTCGCGAACGGATTGACCAATCCGCAAAATTTCTGTTGCATCGGAAAGTAGAAACTCGCCCGATTGAAACGGTATGTGTGCTTTTCCCCTGGGCCATTCTAGATATTCGTTTCGAGCATCAGAACTGTGCAAATTTTGAGTTTCTCAACCGTTTCTTACCTCCAAACTGCCATATCACGCGAACGGATTTTCCAATCCGCAAAATTTCTGTTGCATCTGAAAGTAGAAACTCGCCCGATTACAATGGTATGTGTACTTATCCCCTAGGCCGTTCTAGTTATTCGTTTCGAGCATCAGAACTGCGAAAATTTTGAGTTTCTCAAGCGTTTCTTACCTCCAAACTGCCATATCTCGCGAACGGATTGTCCAATCCGCAAAATTTCTGTTGCATCTGAAAGTAGAAACTAGCCCGATTACAACGGTATGCGTACTTCTCCCCTAGGCCGTTCTAGTTATTCGTCTCGAGCATCAGAACTGCGAAAATTTTGAGTTTCTCAAGCGTTTCTTATCTCCAAACTGCCATATCTCGCGAACGGATTGACCAATCCGCAAAATTTCTGTTGCATCGGAAAGTAGAAACTCGCCCGATTACAACGGTATGCGTGCTTTTCCCCTAGGCCGCCCTAGTTATTCATTTCGAGCATCAGAACTGCGAAAATTTTGAGTTTCTCAAGCGTTTCTCACCTACAAACTGCCACATCTCGCGAACGGATTGTACAATCCGCAAAATTTTTGATGCATCTGAAAGTAGAAACTCTCCCGATTACAACGGTATGCGTATTTTTCCCCTAGGCCGCCCTAGTTATTCATTTCGAGCATCAGAACCGCGAAAATTTTAAGTTTCTCAAGCGTTTCTTACCTCCAAACTGCATATCTCGCGAACGGATTGACCAATCCGCGAAATTTCTGTTGCATCTGAAAGTAGAAACTCGCCCGATTACAACGGTGTGCGTACTTTTCCCCTAGGCCGTTCTAGTTATTCGTTTCGAGCATCAGAACTGCGAAAATTTTGAGTTTCTCAAGCGTTTCTTACCTCCAAACTGCCATATCTCGCGAACGGATTGACAAATCCGCAAAATTTCTGTTGCATCTGAAAGTAGAAATTCGCCCGATTACAACGGTATGCGTACTTTTCCCCTAGCCCGTTCTAGTTATTCGTTTCGAGTAACAGAACTGCGAAAATTTTGAGTTTCTCAAGCGGTGCTTACCTCCAAACTGCCATATCTCGCGAACGGATTGACCAATCCGCAAAATTTCTGTTGCATCTGAAAGTAGAAGCTCGCCCGATTACAACGGTGTGCGTACTTTGCCCCTAGACCGTTCTAGTTATGCTTGTCGAGCATCAGAACTGCGAAAATTTTGAGTTTCTCAAGCGTTTCTTACCTCCAAACTGCCATATCTCGCGAACGGATTGACCAATCCGCAAAATTTCTGTTGCATCTGAAAGTAGAAACTCGCCCGATATCAACGGTGTGCGTACCTTTCCCCTAGGCCGTTCTAGTTATGCTTTTCGAGCATCAGAACTGCGAAAATTTTGAGTTTCTCGAGCGTTTCTTACCTCCAAACTGCCATATCTCGCGAACGGATTGACCAATCCGCAAAATTTCTGTTGCATCTGAAAGTAGATACTCGCCCGATTACAACGGTATGAGTACTTTTTCCCTAGGCCGTACTAGTTATTCGTTTCGAGCATCAGAAATGTGAAAATTTTGAGTTTCTCAAGCGTTTCTTACCTCCAAACTGCCATATCTCGCGAACGGATAGACCAATCCGCAAAATTTCTGTTGCATCTGAAGGTCGAAACTCGCCCGATTACAACGGTGTGCGTACTTTTCCCCTAGGCCGTTCTAGTTATGCTTTTCGAGCATCAGAACTGCGAAAATTTTGAGTTTCTCGAGCGTTTCTTACCTCCAAACTGCCATATCTCGCGAACGGATTGACCAATCCGCAAAATTTCTGTTGCATATGAAAGTCGAAACTCGCCCGATTACAATGGTATGTGTACTTATCCCCTAGGCCGTTCTAGTTATTCGTTTCGAGCATCAGAACTGCGAAAATTTTGAGTTTCTCAAGCGTTTCTTACCTCCAAACTGCCATATCTCGCGAACGGATTGTCCAATCCGCAAAATTTCTGTTGCATCTGAAAGTAGAAACTAGCCCGATTACAACGGTATGCGTACTTCTCCCCTAGGCCGTTCTAGTTATTCGTCTCGAGCAGCAGAACTGCGAAAATTTTGAGTTTCTCAAGCGTTTTTTATCTCCAAACTGCCATATCTCGCGAACGGATTGACCAATCCGCAAAATTTCTGTTGCATCTGAAAGTAGAAACTAGCCCGATTACAACGGTATGCGTACTTCTCCCCTAGGCCGTTCTAGATATTCGTCTCGAGCAGCAGAACTGCGAAAATTTTGAGTTTCTCAAGTGTTTCTTATCTCCAAACTGCCATATCTCGCGAACGGATTGACCAATCCGCAAAATTTCTGTTGCATCGGAAAGTAGAAACTCGCCCGATTACAACGGCATGCGTACTTTTCCCCTAGGCCGTTCTAGTTATTCGTTTCGAGCATCAGAACTGCGAAAATTTTGAGTTTCTCAAGCGTTTCTCACCTACAAACTGCCACATCTCGCGAACGGATTGTCCAATCCGCAAAATTTCTGATGCATCTGAAAGTAGAAACTCGCCCGATTACAACTGTATGCGTACTTTTCCCCTAGCCCGTTGTAGTTATTCGTTTCGAGCAACAGAACTGCGAAAATTTTGAGTTTCTCAAGCGTTGCTTACCTCCAAACTGCCATATCTCGCGAACGGATTGACCAATCCGCAAAATTTCTGTTGCATCTGAAAGCAGAAACTCGCCCGATTACAACGGTGTGCGTACTTTTCCCCTAGGCCGTTCTAGTTATTCGTTTCGAGCATCAGAACTGCGAAAATTTTGAGTTTCTCAAGCGTTTCTTACTTCCAAACTGCCATATCTCGCGAACGGATTGACCAATCCGCAAAATTTCTGTTGCATCTGAAGGTAGAAACTCGCCCGATTACAACGGTATGCGTATTTTTCCCCTAGGCCGTTCTAGTTATTCGTTTCGAGCATCAGAACTGCGAAAATTTTGAGTTTCTCAAGCGTTTCTCACCTACAAACTGCCGCATCTCGCGAACGGATTGTCCAATCCGCAAAATTTCTGATGCATCTGAAAGTAGAAACTCGCCCGATTACAACTGTATGCGTACTTTTCCCCTAGCCCGTTGTAGTTATTCGTTTCGAGCAACAGAACTGCGAAAATTTTGAGTTTCTCAAGCGTTGCTTACCTCCAAACTGCCATATCTCGCGAACGGATTGACCAATCCGCAAAATTTCTGTTGCATCTGAAAGCAGAAACTCGCCCGATTACAACGGTGTGCGTACTTTTCCCCTAGGCCGTTCTAGTTATTCATTTCGAGCATCAGAACTGCGAAAATTTTGAGTTTCTCAAGCGTTTCTTACATCCAAACTG
Organism: Ptiloglossa arizonensis; assembly: GCF_051014685.1. Classification (NCBI taxonomy): domain Eukaryota; kingdom Metazoa; phylum Arthropoda; class Insecta; order Hymenoptera; family Colletidae; genus Ptiloglossa; species Ptiloglossa arizonensis. Next base: position 167,356 of record NW_027478499.1, read on the forward strand.
CTATATCTCGCGAACGGATTTACCAATCCGCAAAATTTCTGTTGCATCTGAAAGTAGAAACTCGCCCGATTACAACGGTATGCGTACTTTTCCCCTAGCCCGTTCTAGTTATTCGTTTCGAGCAACAGAACTGCGAAAATTTTGAGTTTCTCAAGCGTTTCTTACTTCCAAACTGTCATATCTCGCGAACGGATTGACCAATCCGCAAAATTTCTGTTGCATCTGAAAGTAGAAACTCGCCCGATTACAACACTATGCGTACTTTTCCCCTAGGCCGTTCTAGTTATGCTTGTTGAGCATCAGAACTGCGAAAATTTTGAGTTTCTCAAGCGTTTCTTACATCCGAACTGCCATATCTCGCGAACGGATTGACCAATCCGCAAAATTTCTGTTGCATCTGAAAGTAGAAACACGCCCGATTGCAACGGTATGCGCACTTTTCCCCTAGGCCGTTCTAGTTATTCGTTTCGAGCATCAGAACTGCGAAAATTTTGAGTTTCTCAAGCGTTTCTCACCTACAAACTGCCACATCTCGCGAACGGATTGTCCAATCCGCAAAATTTCTGATGCATCTAAAAGTAGAAACTCGCCCGATTACAACTGTATGCGTACTTTTCCCCTAGCCCGTTGTAGTTATTCGTTTCGAGCAACAGAACTGCGAAAATTTTGAGTTTGTCAAGCGTTGCTTACCTCCAAACTGCCATATCTCGCGAACGGATTGACCAATCCGCAAAATTTCTGTTGCATCTGAAAGCAGAAACTCGCCCGATTACAACGGTGTGCGTACTTTTCCCCTAGGCCGTTCTAGTTATTCGTTTCGAGCATCAGAACTGCGATAATTTTGAGTTTCTCAAGCGTTTCTTACTTCCAAACTGCCATATCTCGCGAACGGATTGACCAATCCGCAAAATTTCTGTTGCATCTGAAGGTAGAAACTCGCCCGATTACAACGGTATGCGTACTTTTCCCCTAGGCCGTTCTAGTTATTCGTTTCGAGCATCAGAACTGCGAAAATTTTGAGTTTCTCAAGCGTTTCTCACCTACAAACTGCCACATCTCGCGAACGGATTGTCCAATCCGCAAAATTTCTGATGCATCTGAAAGTAGAAACTCGCCCGATTACAACTGTATGCGTACTTTTCCCCTAGCCCGTTGTAGTTATTCGTTTCGAGCAACAGAACTGCGAAAATTTTGAGTTTCTCAAGCGTTGCTTACCTCCAAACTGCCATATCTCGCGAACGGATTGACCAATCCGCAAAATTTCTGTTGCATCTGAAAGCAGAAACTCGCCCGATTACAACGGTGTGCGTACTTTTCCCCTAGGCCGTTCTAGTTATTCGTTTCGAGCATCAGAACTGCGAAAATTTTGAGTTTCTCAAGCGTTTCTTACATCCAAACTGCCATATCTCGCGAACGGATTTACCAATCCGCAAAATTTCTGTTGCATCTGAAAGTAGAAACTCGCCCGATTACAACGGTATGCGTACTTTTCCCCTAGCCCGTTCTAGTTATTCGTTTCGAGCAACAGAACTGCGAAAATTTTGAGTTTCTCAAGCGTTTCTTACTTCCAAACTGCCATATCTCGTGAACGGATTGACCAATCCGCACAATTTCTGTTGCATCTGAAAGTAGAAACTCGCCCGATTATAACACTATGCGTACTTTTCCCCTAGGCCGTTCTAGTTATGCTTGTCGAGCATCAGAACTGCGAAAATTTTGAGTTTCTCAAGCGTATCTTACCTCCAAACTGCCATAACTCGCGAACGGATTGACCAATCCGCAAAATTTCTGTTGCATCTGAAAGTAGAAACTCGCCCGATTACAACACTATGCATACTTTTCCCCTAGGCCGTTCTAGTTATGCTTGTCGAGCATCAGAACTGCGAAAATTTTGAGTTTCTCGAGCGTTTCTTACCTCCAAACTGCCATATCTCGCGAACGGATTGACCAATCCGCAAAATTTCTGTTGCATCTGAAAGTAGAAACTCGCCCGATTACAACACTATGCGTACTTTTCCCCTAGGCCGTTCTAGTTATTCGTTTCGAGCATCAGAACTGCGAAAATTTTGAGTTTCTCAAGCGTTTCTTACTTCCAAAGTGCCATATCTCGCGAACGGATTGACCATTCCGCAAAATTTCTGTTGCATCTGAAAGTAGAAACTCGCCGATTACAACGGTATGCGTACTTTTCCCCTAGCCCGTTCTAGTTATTCGTTTCGGGCAGCAGAACTGCGAAAATTTTGAGTTTTTCAAGCGTTGCTTATCTCCAAACTGCCATATCTCGCGAACGGATTGACCAATCCGCAAAATTTCTGTTGCATCAGAAAGTAGAAACTCGCCCGATTACAACACTATGCGTACTTTTCCCCTAGGCCGTTCTAGTTATGCTTGTCGAGCATCAGAACTGCGAAAATTTTGAGTTTCTCGAGCGTTTCTTACCTCCAAACTGCCATATCTCGCGAACGGATTGACCAATCCGCAAAATTTCTGTTGCATCTGAAAGTAAAAACTCGACCGATTACAACACTATGCGTACTTTTCCCCTAGGCCGTTCTAGTTATTCGTTTCGAGAATCAGAACTGCGAAAATTTTGAGTTTCTCGAGCGTTTCTTACCTCCAAACTGTCATATCTCGCGAACGGATTGACCAATCCGCAAAATTTCTGTTGCATCTGAAAATAGAAATTCGCCCGATTTCAACTGTATGCGTACTTTTCCCCTAGCCCGTTCTAGTTATTCGTTTCGACCAACAGAACTGCGAAAATTTTGAGTTTCTCAAGCGTTGCGTACCTCCAAACTGCCATATCTCGCGAACGGATTGACCAATCCGCAAAATTTCTGTTGCATCTGAAAGTAGAAACTCGCCCGATTACAACACTATGCGTACTTTTCCCCTAGGCCGTTCTAGTTATGCTTGTCGAGCATCAGAACTGCGAAAATTTTGAGTTTCTCAAGCGTTTCTTACATCCAAACTGCCATATCTCGCGAACGGATTGACCAATCCGCAAAATTTCTGTTGCATCTGAAAGTAGAAACTCGCCCGATTATAACACTATGCGTACTTTTCCCCTAGGCCGTTCTAGTTATTCGTTTCGAGCATCAGAACTGCGAAAATTTTGAGTTTCTCAAGCGTTGCTTACCTCCAAACTGCCATATCTCGCGAACGGATTGACCAATCCGCAAAATTTCTGTTGCATCTGAAAGTAGAAACTCGCCCGATTACCACGGTGTGCGTACTTTTCCCCTAGGCCGTTCTAGTTATGCTTGTCGAGCATCAGAACTGCGAAAATTTTGAGTTTCTCGAGCGTTTCTTTCCTCCAAACTGCCATATCTCGCGAACGGATTGACCAATCCGCAAAATTTCTGTTGCATCTGAAAGTAGAAACTCCCCCGACTACAACACTATGCGTACTTTTCCCCTAGGCCGTTCTAGTTATTCGTTTCGAGCATCAGAACTGCGAAAATTTTGAGTTTCTCAAGCGTTTCTTACTTCCAAACTGCCATATCTCGCGAACGGATTGACCAATCCGCAAAATTTCTGTTGCATCTGAAAGTAGAAACTCGCCCGATTACAACGGTATGCGTACTTTTCCCCTAGGCCGTTCTGGTTATGCTTTTCGAGCATCAGAACTGCGAAAATTTTGAGTTTCTCGAGCGTTTCTTACCTCCAAACTGCCATATCTCGCGAACGGATTGACCAATCCGCAAAATTTCTGTTGCATCTGAAAGTAGAAACTCCCCCGACTACAACACTATGCGTACTTTTCCCCTAGGCCGTTCTAGTTATTCGTTTCGAGCATCAGAACTGCGAAAATTTTGAGTTTCTCAAGCGTTTCTTACATCCAAACTGCCATATTTCGCGAACGGATTGACCAATCCGCAAAATTTCTGTTGCATCTGAAAGTAGAAACTCGCCCGATTACAACGGTATGCGTACTTTTCCCCTAGGCCGTTCTGGTTATGCTTTTCGAGCATCAGAACTGCGAAAATTTTGAGTTTCTCGAGCGTTTCTTACCTCCAAACTGCCATATCTCGCGAACGGATTGACCAATCCGCAAAATTTCTGTTGCATCTGAAAGTAGATACTCGCCCGATTACAACGGTATGAGTACTTTTTCCCTAGGCCGTACTAGTTATTCGTTTCGAGCATCAGAAATGTGAAAATTTTGAGTTTCTCAAGCGTTTCTTACCTCCAAACTGCCATATCTCGCGAACGGATAGACCAATCCGCAAAATTTCTGTTGCATCTGAAGGTCGAAACTCGCCCGATTACAACGGTGTGCGTACTTTTCCCCTAGGCCGTTCTAGTTATGCTTTTCGAGCATCAGAACTGCGAAAATTTTGAGTTTCTCGAGCGTTTCTTACCTCCAAACTGCCATATCTCGCGAACGGATTGACCAATCCGCAAAATTTCTGTTGCATCTGAAAGTAGATACTCGCCCGATTACAACGGTATGAGTACTTATCCCCTAGGCCGTTCTAGTTATTCGTCTCGAGCATCAGAACTGCGAAAATTTTGAGTTTCTCAAGCGTTTCTTATCTCCAAACTGCCATATCTCGCGAACGGATTGACCAATCCGCAAAATTTCTGTTGCATCGGAAAGTAGAAACTCGCCCGATTGAAACGGTATGTGTGCTTTTCCCCTGGGCCATTCTAGATATTCGTTTCGAGCATCAGAACTGTGCAAATTTTGAGTTTCTCAAGCGTTTCTTACCTCCAAACTGCCATATCTCGCGAACGGATTGACAAATCCGCAAAATTTCTGTTGCATCTGAAAGTAGAAATTCGCCCGATTACAACGGTATGCGTACTTTTCCCCTAGCCCGTTCTAGTTATTCGTTTCGAGTAACAGAACTGCGAAAATTTTGAGTTTCTCAAGCGGTGCTTACCTCCAAACTGCCATATCTCGCGAACGGATTGACCAATCCGCAAAATTTCTGTTGCATCTGAAAGTAGAAGCTCGCCCGATTACAACGGTGTGCGTACTTTTCCCCTAGGCCGTTATTGTTATTCGTTTCGAGCATCAGAACCGCGAAAATTTTGAGTTTCTCAAGCGTTTCTTACCTCCAAACTGCCATATCTCGCGAACGGATTGACCAATCCGCAAAATTTCTGTTGCATCTGAAAGTAGAAACTCGCCCGATTACAACGGTATGCGTACTTTTCCCCTAGGCCGTTCTAGTTATTCGTTTCGAGCATCAGAACTGCGAAAATTTTGAGTTTCTCAAGCGTTTCTCACATACAAACTGCCACATCTCGCGAACGGATTGTCCAATCCGCAAAATTTCAGATGCATCTGAAAGTAGAAACTCGCCCGATTACAACGGTATGCGTACTTTGCCCCTAGACCGTTCTAGTTATGCTTGTCGAGCATCAGATCTGCGAAAATTTTGAGTTTCTCGAGCGTTTCTTACCTCCAAACTGCCATATCTCGCGAACGGATTGACCAATCCGCAAAATTCCTGTTGCATCTGAAAGTAGATACTCGCCCGATTACAACGGTATGAGTACTTTTTCCCTAGGCCGTACTAGTTATTCGTTTCGAGCATCAGAAATGTGAAAATTTTGAGTTTCTCAAGCGTTTCTTACCTCCAAACTGCCATATCTCGCGAACGGATAGACCAATCCGCAAAATTTCTGTTGCATCTGAAGGTCGAAACTCGCCCGATTACAACGGTGTGCGTACTTTTCCCCTAGGCCGTTCTAGTTATGCTTTTCGAGCATCAGAACTGCGAAAATTTTGAGTTTCTCGAGCGTTTCTTACCTCCAAACTGCCATATCTCGCGAACGGATTGACCAATCCGCAAAATTTCTGTTGCATATGAAAGTCGAAACTCGCCCGATTACAATGGTATGTGTACTTATCCCCTAGGCCGTTCTAGTTATTCGTTTCGAGCATCAGAACTGCGAAAATTTTGAGTTTCTCAAGCGTTTCTTACCTCCAAACTGCCATATCTCGCGAACGGATTGTCCAATCCGCAAAATTTCTGTTGCATCTGAAAGTAGAAACTAGCCCGATTACAACGGTATGCGTACTTCTCCCCTAGGCCGTTCTAGTTATTCGTCTCGAGCAGCAGAACTGCGAAAATTTTGAGTTTCTCAAGCGTTTTTTATCTCCAAACTGCCATATCTCGCGAACGGATTGACCAATCCGCAAAATTTCTGTTGCATCTGAAAGTAGAAACTAGCCCGATTACAACGGTATGCGTACTTCTCCCCTAGGCCGTTCTAGATATTCGTCTCGAGCAGCAGAACTGCGAAAATTTTGAGTTTCTCAAGCGTTTCTTATCTCCAAACTGCCATATCTCGCGAACGGATTGACCAATCCGCAAAATTTCTGTTGCATCGGAAAGTAGAAACTCGCCCGATTACAACGGCATGCGTACTTTTCCCCTAGGCCGTTCTAGTTATTCGTTTCGAGCATCAGAACTGCGAAAATTTTGAGTTTCTCAAGCGTTTCTCACCTACAAACTGCCACATCTCGCGAACGGATTGTCCAATCCGCAAAATTTCTGATGCATCTGAAAGTAGAAACTCGCCCGATTACAACTGTATGCGTACTTTTCCCCTAGCCCGTTGTAGTTATTCGTTTCGAGCAACAGAACTGCGAAAATTTTGAGTTTCTCAAGCGTTGCTTACCTCCAAACTGCCATATCTCGCGAACGGATTGACCAATCCGCAAAATTTCTGTTGCATCTGAAAGCAGAAACTCGCCCGATTACAACGGTGTGCGTACTTTTCCCCTAGGCCGTTCTAGTTATTCGTTTCGAGCATCAGAACTGCGAAAATTTTGAGTTTCTCAAGCGTTTCTTACATCCAAACTGCTATATCTCGCGAACGGATTTACCAATCCGCAAAATTTCTGTTGCATCTGAAAGTAGAAACTCGCCCGATTACAACGGTATGCGTACTTTTCCCCTAGCCCGTTCTAGTTATTCGTTTCGAGCAACAGAACTGCGAAAATTTTGAGTTTCTCAAGCGTTTCTTACTTCCAAACTGTCATATCTCGCGAACGGATTGACCAATCCGCAAAATTTCTGTTGCATCTGAAAGTAGAAACACGCCCGATTGCAACGGTATGCGCACTTTTCCCCTAGGCCGTTCATGTTATTCGTTTCGAGCATCAGAACTGCGAAAATTTTGAGTTTCTCAAGCGTTTCTTACTTCCAAACTGCCATATCTCGCGAACGGATTGACCAATCCGCAAAATTTCTGTTGCATCTGAAGGTAGAAACTCGCCCGATTACAACACTATGCGTACTTTTCCCCTAGGCCGTTCTAGTTATGCTTGTTGAGCATCAGAACTGCGAAAATTTTGAGTTTCTCAAGCGTTTCTTACATCCGAACTGCCATATCTCGCGAACGGATTGACCAATCCGCAAAATTTCTGTTGCATCTGAAAGTAGAAACACGCGCGATTGCAACGGTATGCGCACTTTTCCCCTAGGCCGTTCTAGTTATTCGTTTCGAGCATCAGAACTGCGAAAATTTTGAGTTTCTCAAGCGTTTCTCACCTACAAACTGCCACATCTCGCGAACGGATTGTCCAATCCGCAAAATTTCTGATGCATCTAAAAGTAGAAACTCGCCCGATTACAACTGTATGCGTACTTTTCCCCTAGCCCGTTGTAGTTATTCGTTTCGAGCAACAGAACTGCGAAAATTTTGAGTTTCTCAAGCGTTGCTTACCTCCAAACTGCCATATCTCGCGAACGGATTGACCAATCCGCAAAATTTCTGTTGCATCTGAAAGCAGAAACTCGCCCGATTACAACGGTGTGCGTACTTTTCCCCTAGGCCGTTCTAGTTATTCGTTTCGAGCATCAGAACTGCGAAAATTTTGAGTTTCTCAAGCGTTTCTTACTTCCAAACTGCCATATCTCGCGAACGGATTGACCAATCCGCAAAATTTCTGTTGCATCTGAAGGTAGAAACTCGCCCGATTACAACGGTATGCGTACTTTTCCCCTAGGCCGTTCTAGTTATTCGTTTCGAGCATCAGAACTGCGAAAATTTTGAGTTTCTCAAGCGTTTCTCACCTACAAACTGCCACATCTCGCGAACGGATTGTCCAATCCGCAAAATTTCTGATGCATCTGAAAGTAGAAACTCGCCCGATTACAACTGTATGCGTACTTTTCCCCTAGCCCGTTGTAGTTATTCGTTTCGAGCAACAGAACTGCGAAAATTTTGAGTTTCTCAAGCGTTGCTTACCACCAAACTGCCATATCTCGCGAACGGATTGACCAATCCGCAAAATTTCTGTTGCATCTGAAAGCAGAAACTCGCCCGATTACAACGGTGTGCGTACTTTTCCCCTAGGCCGTTCTAGTTATTCGTTTCGAGCATCAGAACTGCGAAAATTTTGAGTTTCTCAAGCGTTTCTTACATCCAAACTGCCATATCTCGCGAACGGATTTACCAATCCGCAAAATTTCTGTTGCATCTGAAAGTAGAAACTCGCCCGATTACAACGGTATGCGTACTTTTCCCCTAGGCCGTTCTAGTTATTCGTTTCGAGCATCAGAACTGCGAAAATTTTGAGTTTCTCAAGCGTTTCTCACCTACAAACTGCCACATCTCGCGAACGGATTGTCCAATCCGCAAAATTTCTGGTGCATCTGAAAGTAGAAACTCGCCCGATTACAACTGTATGCGTACTTTTCCCCTAGCCCGTTGTAGTTATTCGTTTCGAGCAACAGAACTGCGAAAATTTTGAGTTTCTCAAGCGTTGCTTACCTCCAAACTGCCATATCTCGCGAACGGATTGACCAATCCGCAAAATTTCTGTTGCATCTGAAAGCAGAAACTCGCCCGATTACAACGGTGTGCGTAGTTTTCCCCTAGGCCGTTCTAGTTATTCGTTTCGAGCATCAGAACTGCGAAAATTTTGAGTTTCTCAAGCGTTTCTTACATCCAAACTGCCATATCTCGCGAACGGATTTACCAATCCGCAAAATTTCTGTTGCATCTGAAAGTAGAAACTCGCCCGATTACAACGGTATGCGTACTTTTCCCCTAGCCCGTTCTAGTTATTCGTTTCGAGCAACAGAACTGCGAAAATTTTGAGTTTCTCAAGCGTTTCTTACTTCCAAACTGCCATATCTCGCGAACGGATTGACCAATCCGCACAATTTCTGTTGCATCTGAAAGTAGAAACTCGCCCGATTATAACACTATGCGTACTTTTCCCCTAGGCCGTTCTAGTTATGCTTGTCGAGCATCAGAACTGCGAAAATTTTGAGTTTCTCAAGCGTTTCTTACCTCCAAACTGCCATAACTCGCGAACGGATTGACCAATCCGCAAAATTTCTGTTGCATCTGAAAGTAGAAACTCGCCCGATTACAACACTATGCATACTTTTCCCCTAGGCCGTTCTAGTTATGCTTGTCGAGCATCAGAACTGCGAAAATTTTGAGTTTCTCGAGCGTTTCTTACCTCCAAACTGCCATATCTCGCGAACGGATTGACCAATCCGCAAAATTTCTGTTGCATCTGAAAGTAGAAACTCCCCCGACTACAACACTATGCGTACTTTTCCCCTAGGCCGTTCTAGTTATTCGTTTCGAGCATCAGAACTGCGAAAATTTTGAGTTTCTCAAGCGTTTCTTACTTCCAAAGTGCCATATCTCGCGAACGGATTGACCATTCCGCAAAATTTCTGTTGCATCTGAAAGTAGAAACTCGCCGATTACAACGGTATGCGTACTTTTCCCCTAGCCCGTTCTAGTTATTCGTTTCGGGCAACAGAACTGCGAAAATTTTGAGTTTTTCAAGCGTTGCTTATCTCCAAACTGCCATATCTCGCGAACGGATTGACCAATCCGCAAAATTTCTGTTGCATCAGAAAGTAGAAACTCGCCCGATTACAACACTATGCGTACTTTTCCCCTAGGCCGTTCTAGTTATGCTTGTCGAGCATCAGAACTGCGAAAATTTTGAGTTTCTCGAGCGTTTCTTACCTCCAAACTGCCATATCTCGCGAACGGATTGACCAATCCGCAAAATTTCTGTTGCATCTGAAAGTAAAAACTCGACCGATTACAACACTATGCGTACTTTTCCCCTAGGCCGTTCTAGTTATTCGTTTCGAGAATCAGAACTGCGAAAATTTTGAGTTTCTCGAGCGTTTCTTACCTCCAAACTGTCATATCTCGCGAACGGATTGACCAATCCGCAAAATTTCTGTTGCATCTGAAAATAGAAATTCGCCCGATTTCAACTGTATGCGTACTTTTCCCCTAGCCCGTTCTAGTTATTCGTTTCGACCAACAGAACTGCGAAAATTTTGAGTTTCTCAAGCGTTGCGTACCTCCAAACTGCCATATCTCGCGAACGGATTGACCAATCCGCAAAATTTCTGTTGCATCTGAAAGTAGAAACTCGCCCGATTACAACACTATGCGTACTTTTCCCCTAGGCCGTTCTAGTTATGCTTGTCGAGCATCAGAACTGCGAAAATTTTGAGTTTCTCAAGCGTTTCTTACATCCAAACTGCCATATCTCGCGAACGGATTGACCAATCCGCAAAATTTCTGTTGCATCTGAAAGCAGAAACTCGCCCGATTACAACGGTGTGCGTACTTTTCCCCTAGGCCGTTCTAGTTATTCGTTTCGAGCATCAGAACTGCGAAAATTTTGAGTTTCTCAAGCGTTTCTTACATCCAAACTGCCATATCTCGCGAACGGATTTACCAATCCGCAAAATTTCTGTTGCATCTGAAAGTAGAAACTCGCCCGATTACAACGGTATGCGTACTTTTCCCCTAGCCCGTTCTAGTTATTCGTTTCGAGCAACAGAACTGCGAAAATTTTGAGTTTCTCAAGCGTTTCTTACTTCCAAACTGCCATATCTCGCGAACGGATTGACCAATCCGCACAATTTCTGTTGCATCTGAAAGTAGAAACTCGCCCGATTATAACACTATGCGTACTTTTCCCCTAGGCCGTTCTAGTTATGCTTGTCGAGCATCAGAACTGCGAAAATTTTGAGTTTCTCGAGCGTTTCTTACCTCCAAACTGCCATATCTCGCGAACGGATTGACCAATCCGCAAAATTTCTGTTGCATCGGAAAGTAAAAACTCGACCGATTACAACACTATGCGTACTTTTCCCCTAGGCCGTTCTAGTTATTCGTTTCGAGCATCAGAACTGCGAAAATTTTGAGTTTCTCGAGCGTTTCTTACCTCCAAACTGTCATATCTCGCGAACGGATTGACCAATCCGCAAAATTTCTGTTGCATCTGAAAATAGAAATTCGCCCGATTACAACTGTATGCGTACTTTTCCCCTAGCCCGTTCTAGTTATTCGTTTCGACCAACAGAACTGCGAAAATTTTGAGTTTCTCAAGCGTTGCGTACCTCCAAACTGCCATATCTCGCGAACGGATTGACCATTCCGCAAAATTTCTGTTGCATCTGAAAGTAGAAACTCGCCCGATTACAACACTATGCGTACTTTTCCCCTAGGCCGTTCTAGTTATGCTTGTCGAGCATCAGAACTGCGAAAATTTTGAGTTTCTCAAGCGTTTCTTACATCCGAACTGCCATATCTCGCGAACGGATTGACCAATCCGCAAAATTTCTGTTGCATCTGAAAGTAAAAACTCGACCGATTACAACACTATGCGTACTTTTCCCCTAGGCCGTTCTAGTTATTCGTTTCGAGCAACAGAACTGCGAAAATTTTGAGTTTCTCGAGCGTTTCTTACCTCCAAACTGTCATATCTCGCGAACGGATTGACCAATCCGCAAAATTTCTGTTGCATCTGAAAATAGAAATTCGCCCGATTACAACTGTATGCGTACTTTTCCCCTAGCCCGTTCTAGTTATTCGTTTCGACCAACAGAACTGCGAAAATTTTGAGTTTCTCAAGCGTTGCGTACCTCCAAACTGCCATATCTCGCGAACGGATTGACCAATCCGCGAAATTTCTGTTGCATCTGAAAGTAGAAACTCGCCCGATTACAACACTATGTGTACTTTTCCCCTAGGCCGTTCTAGTTATGCTTGTCGAGCATCAGAACTGCGAAAATTTTGAGTTTCTCAAGCGTTTCTTACATCCAAACTGCCATATCTCGCGAACGGATTGACCAATCCGCAAAATTTCTGTTGCATCTGAAAGCAGAAACTCGCCCGATTACAACGGTGTGCGTACTTTTCCCCTAGGCCGTTCTAGTTATTCGTTTCGAGCATCAGAACTGCGAAAATTTTGAGTTTCTCAAGCGTTTCTTACATCCAAACTGCCATATCTCGCGAACGGATTTACCAATCCGCAAAATTTCTGTTGCATCTGAAAGTAGAAACTCGCCCGATTACAACGGTATGCGTACTTTTCCCCTAGCCCGTTCTAGTTATTCGTTTCGAGCAACAGAACTGCGAAAATTTTGAGTTTCTCAAGCGTTTCTTACTTCCAAACTGCCATATCTCGCGAACGGATTGACCAATCCGCACAATTTCTGTTGCATCTGAAAGTAGAAACTCGCCCGATTATAACACTATGCGTACTTTTCCCCTAGGCCGTTCTAGTTATGCTTGTCGAGCATCAGAACTGCGAAAATTTTGAGTTTCTCGAGCGTTTCTTACCTCCAAACTGCCATATCTCGCGAACGGATTGACCAATCCGCAAAATTTCTGTTGCATCTGAAAGTAAAAACTCGACCGATTACAACACTATGCGTACTTTTCCCCTAGGCCGTTCTAGTTATTCGTTTCGAGCATCAGAACTGCGAAAATTTTGAGTTTCTCGAGCGTTTCTTACCTCCAAACTGTCATATCTCGCGAACGGATTGACCAATCCGCAAAATTTCTGTTGCATCTGAAAATAGAAATTCGCCCGATTACAACTGTATGCGTACTTTTCCCCTAGCCCGTTCTAGTTATTCGTTTCGACCAACAGAACTGCGAAAATTTTGAGTTTCTCAAGCGTTGCGTACCTCCAAACTGCCATATCTCGCGAACGGATTGACCATTCCGCAAAATTTCTGTTGCATCTGAAAGTAGAAACCCGCCCGATTACAACACTATGCGTACTTTTCCCCTAGGCCGTTCTAGTTATGCTTGTCGAGCATCAGAACTGCGAAAATTTTGAGTTTCTCAAGCGTTTCTTACATCCGAACTGCCATATCTCGCGAACGGATTGACCAATCCGCAAAATTTCTGTTGCATCTGAAAGTAAAAACTCGACCGATTACAACACTATGCGTACTTTTCCCCTAGGCCGTTCTAGTTATTCGTTTCGAGCAACAGAACTGCGAAAATTTTGAGTTTCTCGAGCGTTTCTTACCACCAAACTGTCATATCTCGCGAACGGATTGACCAATCCGCAAAATTTCTGTTGCATCTGAAAATAGAAATTCGCCCGATTACAACTGTATGCGTACTTTTCCCCTAGCCCGTTCTAGTTATTCGTTTCGACCAACAGAACTGCGAAAATTTTGAGTTTCTCAAGCGTTGCGTACCTCCAAACTGCCATATCTCGCGAACGGATTGACCAATCCGCGAAATTTCTGTTGCATCTGAAAGTAGAAACTCGCCCGATTACAACACTATGTGTACTTTTCCCCTAGGCCGTTCTAGTTATGCTTGTCGAGCATCAGAACTGCGAAAATTTTGAGTTTCTCAAGCGTTTCTTACATCCAAACTGCCATATCTCGCGAACGGATTGACCAATCCGCAAAATTTCTGTTGCATCTGAAAGTAGAAACACGCCCGATTGCAACGGTATGCGCACTTTTCCCCTAGGCCGTTCTAGTTATTCGTTTCGAGCATCAGAACTGCGAAAATTTTGAGTTTCTCAAGCGTTTCTTACATCCAAACTGCCATATCTCGCGAACGGATTGACCAATCCGCAAAATTTCTGTTGCATCTGAAAGCAGAAACTCGCCCGATTACAACGGTGTGCGTACTTTTCCCCTAGGCCGTTCTAGTTATTCGTTTCGAGCATCAGAACTGCGAAAATTTTGAGTTTCTCAAGCGTTTCTTACATCCAAACTGCCATATCTCGCGAACGGATTTACCAATCCGCAAAATTTCTGTTGCATCTGAAAGTAGAAACTCGCCCGATTACAACGGTATGCGTACTTTTCCCCTAGCCCGTTCTAGTTATTCGTTTCGAGCAACAGAACTGCGAAAATTTTGAGTTTCTCAAGCGTTTCTTACTTCCAAACTGCCATATCTCGCGAACGGATTGACCAATCCGCACAATTTCTGTTGCATCTGAAAGTAGAAACTCGCCCGATTATAACACTATGCGTACTTTTCCCCTAGGCCGTTCTAGTTATGCTTGTCGAGCATCAGAACTGCGAAAATTTTGAGTTTCTCGAGCGTTTCTTACCTCCAAACTGCCATATCTCGCGAACGGATTGACCAATCCGCAAAATTTCTGTTGCATCTGAAAGTAAAAACTCGACCGATTACAACACTATGCGTACTTTTCCCCTAGGCCGTTCTAGTTATTCGTTTCGAGCATCAGCACTGCGAAAATTTTGAGTTTCTCGAGCGTTTCTTACCTCCAAACTGTCATATCTCGCGAACGGATTGACCAATCCGCAAAATTTCTGTTGCATCTGAAAATAGAAATTCGCCCGATTACAACTGTATGCGTACTTTTCCCCTAGCCCGTTCTAGTTATTCGTTTCGACCAACAGAACTGCGAAAATTTTGAGTTTCTCAAGCGTTGCGTACCTCCAAACTGCCATATCTCGCGAACGGATTGACCATTCCGCAAAATTTCTGTTGCATCTGAAAGTAGAAACCCGCCCGATTACAACACTATGCGTACTTTTCCCCTAGGCCGTTCTAGTTATGCTTGTCGAGCATCAGAACTGCGAAAATTTTGAGTTTCTCAAGCGTTGCGTACCTCCAAACTGCCATATCTCGCGAACGGATTGACCAATCCGCAAAATTTCTGTTGCATCTGAAAGTAGAAACTCGCCCGATTACAACACTATGCGTACTTTTCCCCTAGGCCGTTCTAGTTATGCTTGTCGAGCATCAGAACTGCGAAAATTTTGAGTTTCTCAAGCGTTTCTTACATCCAAACTGCCATATCTCGCGAACGGATTGACCAATCCGCAAAATTTCTGTTGCATCTGAAAGTAGAAACACGCCCGATTGCAACGGTATGCGCACTTTTCCCCTAGGCCGTTCATGTTATTCGTTTCGAGCATCAGAACTGCGAAAATTTTGAGTTTCTCAAGCGTTTCTTACTTCCAAACTGCCATATCTCGCGAACGGATTGACCAATCCGCAAAATTTCTGTTGCATCTGAAGGTAGAAACTCGCCCGATTACAACGGTATGCGTACTTTTCCCCTAGGCCGTTCTAGTTATTCGTTTCGAGCATCAGAACTGCGAAAATTTTGAGTTTCTCAAGCGTTTCTCACCTACAAACTGCCACATCTCGCGAACGGATTGTCCAATCCGCAAAATTTCTGATGCATCTGAAAGTAGAAACTCGCCCGATTACAACTGTATGCGTACTTTTCCCCTAGCCCGTTGTAGTTATTCGTTTCGAGCAACAGAACTGCGAAAATTTTGAGTTTCTCAAGCGTTGCTTACATCCAAACTGCCATATCTCGCGAACGGATTGACCAATCCGCAAAATTTCTGTTGCATCTGAAAGCAGAAACTCGCCCGATTACAACGCTGTGCGTACTTTTCCCCTAGGCCGTTCTAGTTATTCGTTTCGAGCATCAGAACTGCGAAAATTTTGAGTTTCTCAAGCGTTTCTTACATCCAAACTGCCATATCTCGCGAACTGATTTACCAATCCGCAAAATTTCTGTTGCATCTGAAAGTAGAAACTCGCCCGATTACAACGGTATGCGTACTTTTCCCCTAGCCCGTTCTAGTTATTCGTTTCGAGCAACAGAACTGCGAAAATTTTGAGTTTCTCAAGCGTTTCTTACTTCCAAACTGCCATATCTCGCGAACGGATTGACCAATCCGCACAATTTCTGTTGCATCTGAAAGCAGAAACTCGCCAGATTATAACACTATTCGTACTTTTCCCCTAGGCCGTTCTAGTTATTCGTTTCGAGCATCAGAACTGCGAAAATTTTGAGTTTCTCAAGCGTTTCTTACCTCCAAACTGCCATATCTCGCGAACGGATTGACCAATCCGCAAAATTTCTGTTGCATCTGAAAGTAGAAACTCGCCCGATTACAACACTATGCGTACTTTTCCCCTAGGCCGTTCTAGTTATTCGTTTCGAGCAACAGAACTGCGAAAATTTTGAGTTTTTCAAGCGTTTCTTACCTCCAAACTGCCATAACTCGCGAACGGATTGACCAATCCGCAAAATTTCTGTTGCATCTGAAAGTAGAAACTCGCCCGATTACAACGGTATGCGTACTTTTCCCGTAGGCAGTTCTAGTTATTCGTTTCGAGCATCAGAACCGCGAAAATTTTGAGTTTCTCAAGCGTTTCTCACCTACAAACTGCCACATCTCGCGAACGGATTGTCCAATCCGCAAAATTTCTGATGCATCTGAAAGTAGAAACTCGCCCGATTACAACGGTATGCGTACTTTTCCCCTAGGCCGCCCTAGTTATTCGTTTCGAGCATCAGAACTGCAAAAATTTTGAGTTTCTCAAGCGTTTCTTACCTCCAAACTGCCATATCTCGGGAACGGATTGACCAATCCGCAAAATTTCTGTTGCATCTGAAAGTAGAAATTCGCCCGATTACAACTGTATGCGTACTTTTCCCCTAGCCCGTTCTAGTTATTCGTTTCGAGCAACAGAACTGCGAAAATTTTGAGTCTCTAACGTTGCTTACCTCCAAACTGCCATATCTCGCAAACGGATTGATCAATCCGCAAAATTTCTGTTGCATCTGAAAGTAGAAACTCGCCCGATTACAACGGTGTGCGTACTTTTCCCCGAGGCCGTTATTGTTATTTGTTTCGAGCATCAGAACCGCGAAAATTTTGAGTTTCTCAAGCGTTTCTTACCTCCAAACTGCCATATCTCGCGAACGGATTGACCAATCCGCAAAATTTCTGTTGCATCTGAAAGTAGAAACTCGCCCGATTACAACGGTATGCGTACTTTTCCCCTAGGCCGTTCTAGTTATTCGTTTCGAGCATCAGAACTGCGAAAATTTTGAGTTTCTCAAGCGTTTCTTACCTCCAAACTGCCATATCTCGCGAACGGATTGACCAATCCGCAAAATTTCTGTTGCATCTGAAAGTAGAAACTCGCCCGATTACAACGGTATGCGTACTTTTCCCCTAGGCCGTTCTAGTTATTCGTTTCGAGCATCAGAACTGCGAAAATTTTGAGTTTCTCAAGCGTTTCTTACATCCAAACTGCCATATCTCGCGAACGGATTGACCAATCCGCAAAATTTCTGTTGCATCTGAAAGTAGAAACTCGCCCGATTACAACACTGTGCGTACTTTTCCCCTAGGCCGTTCTAGTTATTCGTTTCGAGCATCAGAACTGCGAAAATTTTGAGTTTCTCAAGCGTTTCTTACTTCCAAACTGCGATATCTCGCGAACGGATTGACCAATCCGCAAAATTTCTGTTGCATCTGAAAGTAGAAACTCGCCCGATTACAACACTATGCGTACTTTTCCCCTAGGCCGTTCTAGTTATTCGTTTCGAGCATCAGAACTGCGAAAATGTTGAGTTTCTCAAGCGTTTCTTACTTCCAAACTGCCATATCTCGCGAACGGATTGACCAATCCGCAAAATTTCTGTTGCATCTGAAAGTAGAAATTCGCCCGATTACAACGGTATGCGTACTTATCCCCCATGGCGTACTGGTTATTCGTTTCGAGCATCAGAACTGCGAAAATTTTGAGTTTCTCGAGCGTTTCTTACCTCCAAACTGCCATATCTCGCGAACGGATTGACCAATCCGCAAAATTTTTGTTGCATCTGAAAGTAGAAACTCGCCCGATTACAACGGTGTGCGTACTTTTCCCCTAGGCCGTTCTAGTTATGCTTGTCGAGCATCAGAACGGCGAAAATTTTGAGCTTCTCGAGCGTTTCTTACCTCCAAACTGCCATATCTCGCGAACGGATTGACCAATCCGCAAAATTTTTGTTGCATCTGAAAGTAGAAACTCGCCCGATTACAACGGTGTGCGTACTTTTCCCCTAGGCCGTTCTAGTTATGCTTGTCGAGCATCAGAACTGCGAAAATTTTGAGTTTCTCAAGCGTTTCTTACCTCCAAACTGCCATATCTCGCGAACGGATTGACCAATCCGCAAAATTTCTGTTGCATCTGAAAGTAGAAACTCGCCCGATTACAACACTATGCGTACTTTTCCCCTAGGCCGTTCTAGTTATGCTTGTCGAGCATCAGAACTGCGAAAATTTTGAGTTTCTCGAGCGTTTCTTACCTCCTAACTGCCATATCTCGCGAACGGATTGACCAATCCGCAAAATTTCTATTGCATCTGAAAGTAGAAACTCGCCCGATTACAACGGTATGCGTACTTTTCCCCTAGGGCGTTCTGGTTATTCGTTTCGAGCATCAGAATTGTGATAATTTTGAGTTTCTCAACCGTTTCTTACCTCCAAACTGCCATATCTCGCGAACGGATTGACCAATCCGCAAAATTTCTATTGCATCTGAAAGTAGAAACTCGCCCGATTACAACGGTATGCGTACTTTTCCCCTAGCCCGTTCTAGTTATTCGTTTCGAGCAACAGAACTGCGAAAATTTTGAGTTTCTCAAGCGGTGCTTACCTCCAAACTGCCATATCTCGCGAACGGATTGACCAATCCGCAAAATTTCTGTTGCATCTGAAAGTAGAAGCTCGCCCGATTACAACGGTGTGCGTACTTTTCCCCTAGGCCGTTATTGTTATTCGTTTCGAGCATCAGAACCGCGAAAATTTTGAGTTTCTCAAGCGTTTCTTACCTCCAAACTGCCATATCTCGCGAACGGATTGACCAATCCGCAAAATTTCTGTTGCATCTGAAAGTAGAAACTCGCCCGATTACAACGGTATGCGTACTTTTCCCCTAGGCCGTTCTAGTTATTCGTTTCGAGCATCAGAACTGCGAAAATTTTGAGTTTCTCAAGCGTTTCTCACATACAAACTGCCATATCTCGCGAACGGATTGACCAATCCGCAAAATTTCAGATGCATCTGAAAGTAGAAACTCGCCCGATTACAACGGTATGCGTACTTTGCCCCTAGACCGTTCTAGTTATGCTTGTCGAGCATCAGAACTGCGAAAATTTTGAGTTTCTCAAGCGTTTCTTACCTCCAAACTGCCATATCTCGCGAACGGATTGACCAATCCGCAAAATTTCTGTTGCATCTGAAAGTAGAAACTCGCCCGATTACGACGGTATGCGTACTTTTCCCCTAGCCCGTTCTAGTTATTCGTTTCGAGCAACAGAACTGCGAAAATTTTGAGTTTCTCAAGCGTTGCTTACCTCCAAACTGCCATATCTCGCGAACGGATTGACCAATCCGCAAAATTTCTGTTGCATCTGAAAGTAGAAACTCGCCCGATATCAACGGTGTGCGTACCTTTCCCCTAGGCCGTTCTAGTTATGCTTGTCGAGCATCAGAACTGCGAAAATTTTGAGTTTCTCGAGCGTTTCTTACCTCCAAACTTCCACATCGCGCGAACGGATTGACCAATCCGCAAAATTTCTGTTGCATCTGAAAGTAGAAACTCGCCCGATTACAACACTATGCGTACTTTTCCCCTAGGCCGTTCTAGTTATTCGTTTCGAGCATTAGAACTGCGAAAATTTTGAGTTTCTCAAGCGTTTCTTACTTCCAAACTGCCATATCTCGCGAACGGATTGACCAATCAGCAAAATTTCTGTTGCATCTGAAGGTCGAAACTCGCCCGATTACAACGGTGTGCGTACTTTTCCCCTAGGCCGTTCTAGTTATGCTTTTCGAGCATCAGAACTGCGAAAATTTTGAGTTTCTCGAGCGTTTCTTACCTCCAAACTGCCATATCTCGCGAACGGATTGACCAATCCGCAAAATTTCTGTTGCATCTGAAAGTAGATACTCGCCCGATTACAACGGTATGAGTACTTTTTCCCTAGGCCGTACTAGTTATTCGTTTCGAGCATCAGAAATGTGAAAATTTTGAGTTTCTCAAGCGTTTCTTACCTCCAAACTGCCATATCTCGCGAACGGATAGACCAATCCGCAAAATTTCTGTTGCATCTGAAGGTCGAAACTCGCCCGATTACAACGGTGTGCGTACTTTTCCCCTAGGCCGTTCTAGTTATGCTTTTCGAGCATCAGAACTGCGAAAATTTTGAGTTTCTCGAGCGTTTCTTACCTCCAAACTGCCATATCTCGCGAACGGATTGACCAATCCGCAAAATTTCTGTTGCATCTGAAAGTAGATACTCGCCCGATTACAACGGTATGAGTACTTTTTCCCTAGGCCGTTCTAGTTATTCGTTTCGAGCATCAGAAATGTGAAAATTTTGAGTTTCTCAAGCGTTTCTTACCTCCAAACTGCCTTATCTCGCGAACGGATAGACCAATCCGCAAAATTTCTGTTGCATCTGAAAGTAGAAACTCGCCCAATTGAAACGGTATGTGTGCTTTTCCCCTGGGCCATTCTAGATATTCGTTTCGAGCATCAGAACTGTGCAAATTTTGAGTTTCTCAACCGTTTCTTACCTCCAGACTGCCATATCACGCGAACGGATTTTCCAATCCGCAAAATTTCTGTTGCATCTGAAAGTAGAAACTCGTCCGATTACAACGGTATGCGTACTTTTCCCCTAGGCCGTCTAGTTATTCGTTTCGAGCACCAGAACTGTGAAAATTTTTAGTTTCTCAAGCGTTTCTTACCTCCAAACTGCCATATCTCGGGAACGGATTGACCAATCCGCAAAATTTCTGTTGCATATGAAAGTCGAAACTCGCCCGATTACAATGGTATGTGTACTTATCCCCTAGGCCGTTCTAGTTATTCGTTTCGAGCATCAGAACTGCGGAAATTTTGAGTTTCTCAAGCGTTTCTTACCTCCAAACTGCCATATCTCGCGAACGGATTGACCAATCCGCAAAATTTCTGTTGCATCTGAAAGTAGAAACTCGCCCGATTACAACGGTATGCGTACTTTTCCCCTAGGCCGTTCTAGTTATTCGTTTCGAGCATCAGAACTGCGAAAATTTTGAGTTTCTCAAGCGTTTCTTACCTACAAACTGCCATATTTCGCGAACGGACTTGACCAATCCGCAAAATTTCTGTTGCATCTGAAAGTAGAAACTCGCCCGATTACAACGGTATGCGTACTTTTCCCCTAGACCGTTCTAGTTATGCTTGTCGAGCATCAGAACTGCGAAAATTTTGAGTTTCTCAAGTGTTTCTTACCTCCAAACTGCCGTATCTCGCGAACGGATTGACCAATCCGCAAAATTTCTGTTGCATCTGAAAGTAGAAACTCGCCCGAATACATCGGTATGCGTACTTTTCCCCTAGGCCGTTCTAGTTATTCGTTTCGAGCATCAGAACTGCGAAAATTTTGAGTTTCTCAAGCGTTTCTTACATCCAAACTGCCATATCTCGCGAACGGTTTGACCAATCCGCAAAATTTCTGTTGCACCTGAAAGTAGAAACTCGCCCGATTACAACTGTATGCGTACTTTTCCCCTAGCCCGTTCTAGTTATTCGTTTCGAGCAACAGAACTGCGAAAATTTTGAGTTTCTCAAGCGTTGCTTACCTCCAAACTGCCATATCTCGCGAACGGATTGACCAATCCGCAAAATTATTGTTGCATCTGAAAGTAGAAACTCGCCCAAATACAACGGTATGCGTACTTTTCCCCTAGGCCGTTCTAGTTATTCGTTTCGAGCATCAGAACTGCGAAAATTTTGAGTTTCTCAAGCGTTTCTTACCTCCAAACTGCCATATCTCGCGAACGGATTGACCAAACCGCAAAATTTCTGTTGCATCTGAAAGTAGAAACTCGCCGGATTACAACTGTATGCGTACTTTTCCCCTAGTCCGTTCTAGTTATTCGTTTCGAGCATCAGAACTGTGAAAATTTTGAGTTTCTCAACAGTTTCTTACCTCCGAACTGCCATATCTCGCGAACGGATTGACCAATCCGCAAAATTTCTGTTGCATCTGAAAGTAGAAACTCGCCCGATTACAACGGTGTGCGTACTTTTCCCCTAGGCCGTTCTTGTTATTCGTTTCGAGCATCAGAACCGCGAAAATTTTGAGTTTCTCAAGCGTTTCTTACCTCCAAACTGCCATATCTCGCGAACGGATTGACCAATCCGCAAAATTTCTGTTGCATCTGAAAGTAGAAACTCGCCCGATTACAACGGTATGCGTACTTTTCCCCGAGCCCGTTCTAGTTATTCGTTTCGAGCAACAGAACTGCGAAAATTTTGAGTTTCTCAAGCGTTGCTTACCTCCAAACTGCCATATCTCGCGAACGGATTGACCAATCCGCAAAATTTCTGTTGCATCTGAAAGTAGAAACTAGCCCGATTACAACGGTGTGCGTACTTTTCCCCTAGGCCGTTCTTGTTATTCGTTTCGAGCATCAGAACCGCGAAAATTTTGAGTTTCTCAAGCGTTTCTTACCTCCAAACTGCCATATCTCGCGAACGGATTGACCAATCCGCAAAATTTCTGTTGCATCTGAAAGTAGAAACTCGCCCGATTACAACGGTATGCGTACTTTTCCCCTAGGCCGTTCTAGCTATTCGTTTCGAGCATCAGAACTGCGAAAATTTTGAGTTTCTCAAGCGTTTCTTACTTCCAAACTGCCATATCTCGCGAACGGATTGACCAATCCGCAAAATTTCTGTTGCATCTGAAAGTAGAAACTCGCCCGATTACAACTGTATGCGTACTTTTCCCCTAGTCCGTTCTAGTTATTCGTTTCGAGCATCAGAACTGTGAAAATTTTGAGTTTCTCAAGAGTTTCTTACCTCCGAACTGCCATATCTCGCGAACGGATTGACCAATCCGCAAAATTTCTGTTGCATCTGAAAGTAGAAACTCGCCCGATTACAACGGTGTGCGTACTTTTCCCCTAGCCCGTTCTAGTTATTCGTTTCGAGCAACAGAACTGCGAAAATTTTGAGTTTCTCAAGCGTTGCTTACCTCCAAACTGCCATATCTCGCGAACGGATTGACCAATCCGCAAAATTTCTGTTGCATCTGAAAGTAGAAACTCGCCCGATTACAACGGTGTGCGTACTTTTCCCCTAGGCCGTTCTTGTTATTCGTTTCGAGCATCAGAACCGCGAAAATTTTGAGTTTCTCAAGCGTTTCTTACCTCCAAACTGCCATATCTCGCGAACGGATTGACCAATCCGCAAAATTTCAGTTGCATCTGAAAGTAGAAACTCGCCCGATTACAACGGTATGCGTACTTTTCCCCTAGGCCGTTCTAGCTATTCGTTTCGAGCATCAGAACTGCGAAAATTTTGAGTTTCTCAAGCGTTTCTTACTTCCAAACTGCCATATCTCGCGAACGGATTGACCAATCCGCAAAATTTCTGTTGCATCTGAAAGTAGAAACTCGCCCGATTACAACGGTATGCGTACTTTTCCCCTAGGCCGTTCTAGTTATTCGTTTCGAGCATCAGAACTGCGAAAATTTTGAGTTTCTCAAGCGTTTCTTACCTACAAACTGCCATATTTCGCGAACGGACTTGACCAATCCGCAAAATTTCTGTTGCATCTGAAAGTAGAAACTCGCCCGATTACAACGGTATGCGTACTTTTCCCCTAGACCGTTCTAGTTATGCTTGTCGAGCATCAGAACTGCGAAAATTTTGAGTTTCTCAAGTGTTTCTTACCTCCAAACTGCCGTATCTCGCGAACGGATTGACCAATCCGCAAAATTTCTGTTGCATCTGAAAGTAGAAACTCGCCCGAATACAACGGTATGCGTACTTTTCCCCTAGGCCGTTCTAGTTATTCGTTTCGAGCAACAGAACTGCGAAAATTTTGAGTTTCTCAAGCGTTGCTTACCTCCAAACTGCCATATCTCGCGAACGGATTGACCAATCCGCAAAATTATCGTTGCATCTGAAAGTAGAAACTCGCCCAAATACAACGGTATGCGTACTTTTCCCCTAGGCCGTTCTAGTTATTCGTTTCGAGCATCAGAACTGCGAAAATTTTGAGTTTCTCAAGCGTTTCTTACCTCCAAACTGCCATATCTCGCGAACGGATTGACCAAACCGCAAAATTTCTATTGCATCTGAAATTAGAAACTCGCCCGATTACAACTGTATGCGTACTTTTCCCCTAGTCCGTTCTAGTTATTCGTTTCGAGCATCAGAACTGTGAAAATTTTGAGTTTCTCAACCGTTTCTTACCTCCGAACTGCCATATCTCGCGAACGGATTGACCAATCCGCAAAATTTCTATTGCATCTGAAAGTAGAAACTCGCCCGATTACAACGGTGTGCGTACTTTTCCCCTAGGCCGTTCTTGTTATTCGTTTCGAGCATCAGAACCGCGAAAATTTTGAGTTTCTCAAGCGTTTCTTACATCCAAACTGCCATATCTCGCGAACGGATTGACCAATCCGCAAAATTTCTGTTGCATCTGAAAGTAGAAACTCGCCCGATTACAACGGTATGCGTACTTTTCCCCTAGGCCGTTCTAGTTATTCGTTTCGAGCATCAGAACTGCGAAAATTTTGAGTTTCTCAAGCGTTTCTTACCTACAAACTGCCATATTTCGCGAACGGACTTGACCAATCCGCAAAATTACTGTTGCATCTGAAAGTAGAAACTCGCCCGATTACAACGGTATGCGTACTTTTCCCCTAGACCGTTCTAGTTATGCTTGTCGAGCATCAGAACTGCGAAAATTTTGAGTTTCTCAAGTGTTTCTTACCTCCAAACTGCCGTATCTCGCGAACGGATTGACCAATCCGCAAAATTTCTGTTGCATCTGAAAGTAGAAACTCGCCCGATTACAACGGTATGCATACTTTTCCCCTAGGCCGTTCTAGTTATTCGTTTCGAGCAACAGAACTGCGAAAATTTTGAGTTTCTCAAGCGTTGCTTACCTCCAAACTGCCATATCTCGCGAACGGATTGACCAATCCGCAAAATTATTGTTGCATCTGAAAGTAGAAACTCGCCCAAATACAACGGTATGCGTACTTTTCCCCTAGGCCGTTCTAGTTATTCGTTCCGAGCATCAGAACTGCGAAAATTTTGAGTTTCTCAAGCGTTTCTTACCTCCAAACTGCCATATCTCGCGAACGGATTGACCAAACCGCAAAATTTCTGTTGCATCTGAAAGTAGAAACTCGCCCGATTACAACTGTATGCGTACTTTTCCCCTAGTCCGTTCTAGTTATTCGTTTCGAGCATCAGAACTGTGAAAATTTTGAGTTTCTCAACCGTTTCTTACCTCCGAACTGCCATATCTCGCGAACGGATTGACCAATCCGCAAAATTTCTGTTGCATCTGAAAGTAGAATCTCGCCCGATTACAACGGTGTGCGTACTTTTCCCCTAGGCCGTTCTTGTTATTCGTTTCGAGCATCAGAACCGCGAAAATTTTGAGTTTTTCAAGCGATTCTTACCTCCAAACTGCCATATCTCGCGAACGGATTGACCAATCCGCAAAATTTCTGTTGCATCTGAAAGTAGAAACTCGCCCGATTACAACGGTATGCGTACTTTTCCCCTAGGCCGTTCTAGCTATTCGTTTCGAGCATCAGAACTGCGAAAATTTTGAGTTTCTCAAGCGTTTCTTACTTCCAAACTGCCATATCTCGCGAACGGATTGACCAATCCGCAAAATTTCTGTTGCATCTGAAGGTCGAAACTCGCCCGATTACAACGGTATGCCTACTTTTCCCCTAGGCCGTTCTAGTTATTCGATTCGAGCATCAGAACTGCGAAAATTTTGAGTTTCTCAAGCGTTTCTTACCTCCAAACTGCCATATCTCGCGAACGGATTGACCAATCCGCAAAATTTCTGTTGCATCTGAAAATAGAAATTCGCCCGATTACAACGGTATGCGTACTTTTCCCCTAGGCCGTTCTAGTTATTCGTTTCGAGCAACAGAACTGCGAAAATTTTGAGTTTCTCAAGCGTTGCTTACCTCCAAACTGCCATATCTCGCGAACGGATTGACCAATCCGCAAAATTATTGTTGCATCTGAAAGTAGAAACTCGCCCAAATACAACGGTATGCGTACTTTTCCCCTAGGCCGTTCTTGTTATTCGTTTCGAGCATCAGAACTGCGAAAATTTTGAGTTTCTCAAGCGTTTCTTACCTCCAAACTGCCATATCTCGCGAACGGATTGACCAAACCGCAAAATTTCTATTGCATCTGAAATTAGAAACTCGCCCGATTACAACTGTATGCGTACTTTTCCCCTAGTCCGTTCTAGTTATTCGTTTCGAGCATCAGAACTGTGAAAATTTTGAGTTTCTCAACCGTTTCTTACCTCCGAACTGCCATATCTCGCGAACGGATTGACCAATCCGCAAAATTTCTATTGCATCTGAAAGTAGAAACTCGCCCGATTACAACGGTGTGCGTACTTTTCCCCTAGGCCGTTCTTGTTATTCGTTTCGAGCATCAGAACCGCGAAAATTTTGAGTTTCTCAAGCGTTTCTTACATCCAAACTGCCATATCTCGCGAACGGATTGACCAATCCGCAAAATTTCTGTTGCATCAGAAAGTAGAAACTCGCCCGATTACAACGGTATGCGTACTTTTCCCCTAGGCCGTTCTAGCTATTCGTTTCGAGCATCAGAACTGCGAAAATTTTGAGTTTCTCAAGCGTTTCTTACTTCCAAACTGCCATATCTCGCGAACGGATTGACCAATCCGCAAAATTTCTGTTGCATCTGAAGCTCGAAACTCGCCCGATTACAACGGTATGCGTACTTTTCCCCTAGGCCGTTCTAGTTATTCGATTCGAGCATCAGAACTGCGAAAATTTTGATTTTCTCAAGCGTTTCTTACCTCCAAACTGCCATATCTCGCGAACGGATTGACCAATCCGCAAAATTTCTGTTGCATCTGAAAGTAGAAACTCGCCCGATTACAACGGTATGCGTACTTTTCCCCTAGGCCGTTCTAGTTATTCGTTTCGAGCATCAGAACTGCGAAAATTTTGAGTTTCTCAAGCGTTTCTTACCTACAAACTGCCATATTTCGCGAACGGACTTGACCAATCCGCAAAATTTCTGTTGCATCTGAAAGTAGAAACTCGCCCGATTACAACGGTATGCGTACTTTTCCCCTAGACCGTTCTAGTTATGCTTGTCGAGCATCAGAACTGCGAAAATTTTGAGTTTCTCAAGTGTTTCTTACCTCCAAACTGCCGTATCTCGCGAACGGATTGACCAATCCGCAAAATTTCTGTTGCATCTGAAAGTAGAAACTCGCCCGAATACAACGGTATGCGTACTTTTCCCCTAGGCCGTTCTAGTTATTCGTTTCGAGCAACAGAACTGCGAAAATTTTGAGTTTCTCAAGCGTTGCTTACCTCCAAACTGCCATATCTCGCGAACGGATTGACCAATCCGCAAAATTATTGTTGCATCTGAAAGTAGAAACTCGCCCAAATACAACGGTATGCGTACTTTTCCCCTAGGCCGTTCTAGTTATTCGTTCCGAGCATCAGAACTGCGAAAATTTTGAGTTTCTCAAGCGTTTCTTACCTCCAAACTGCCATATCTCGCGAACGGATTGACCAAACCGCAAAATTTCTGTTGCATCTGAAAGTAGAAACTCGCCCGATTACAACTGTATGCGTACTTTTCCCCTAGTCCGTTCTAGTTATTCGTTTCGAGCATCAGAACTGTGAAAATTTTGAGTTTCTCAACCGTTTCTTACCTCCGAACTGCCATATCTCGCGAACGGATTGACCAATCCGCAAAATTTCTGTTGCATCTGAAAGTAGAATCTCGCCCGATTACAACGGTGTGCGTACTTTTCCCCTAGGCCGTTCTTGTTATTCGTTTCGAGCATCAGAACCGCGAAAATTTTGAGTTTTTCAAGCGTTTCTT
Source organism: Ptiloglossa arizonensis (assembly GCF_051014685.1). Taxonomy (NCBI): domain Eukaryota; kingdom Metazoa; phylum Arthropoda; class Insecta; order Hymenoptera; family Colletidae; genus Ptiloglossa; species Ptiloglossa arizonensis. Next base: position 195,343 of record NW_027478499.1, read on the forward strand.
ACCTCCAAACTGCCATATCTCGCGAACGGATTGACCAATCCGCAAAATTTCTGTTGCATCTGAAAGTAGAAACTCGCCCGATTACAACGGTGTGCGTACTTTTCCCCTAGGCCGTTCTAGCTATTCGTTTCGAGCATCAGAACTGCGAAAATTTTGAGTTTCTCAAGCGTTTCTTACTTCCAAACTGCCATATCTCGCGAACGGATTGACCAATCCGCAAAATTTCTGTTGCATCTGAAGGTCGAAACTCGCCCGATTACAACGGTATGCCTACTTTTCCCCTAGGCCGTTCTAGTTATTCGATTCGAGCATCAGAACTGCGAAAATTTTGAGTTTCTCAAGCGTTCCTTACCTCCAAACTGCCATATCTCGCGAACGGATTGACCAATCCGCAAAATTTCTGTTGCATCTGAAAGTAGAAACTCGCCCGATTACAACGGTATGCGTACTTTTCCCCTAGGCCGTTCTAGTTATTCGTTTCGAGCAACAGAACTGCGAAAATTTTGAGTTTCTCAAGCGTTGCTTACCTCCAAACTGCCATATCTCGCGAACGGATTGACCAATCCGCAAAATTATTGTTGCATCTGAAAGTAGAAACTCGCCCAAATACAACGGTATGCGTACTTTTCCCCTAGGCCGTTCTTGTTATTCGTTTCGAGCATCAGAACTGCGAAAATTTTGAGTTTCTCAAGCGTTTCTTACCTCCAAACTGCCATATCTCGCGAACGGATTGACCAAACCGCAAAATTTCTATTGCATCTGAAAGTAGAAACTCGCCCGATTACAACTGTATGCGTACTTTTCCCCTAGTCCGTTCTAGATATTCGTTTCGAGCATCAGAATTGTGAAAATTTTGAGTTTCTCAACCGTTTCTTACCTCCGAACTGCCATATCTCGCGAACGGATTGACCAATCCGCAAAATTTCTATTGCATCTGAAAGTAGAAACTCGCCCGATTACAACGGTGTGCGTACTTTTCCCCTAGGCCGTTCTTGTTATTCGTTTCGAGCATCAGAACCGCGAAAATTTTGAGTTTCTCAAGCGTTTCTTACCTCCAAACTGCCATATCTCGCGAACGGATTGACCAATCCGCAAAATTTCTGTTGCATCTGAAAGTAGAAACTCGCCCGATTACAACGGTATGCGTACCTTTCCCCTAGGCCGTTCTAGCTATTCGTTTCGAGAATCAGAACTGCGAAAATTTTGAGTTTCTCAAGCGTTTCTTACTTCCAAACTGCCATATCTCGCGAACGGATTGACCAATCCGCAAAATTTCTGTTGCATCTGAAGCTCGAAACTCGCCCGATTCCAACGGTATGCGTACTTTTCCCCTAGGCCGTTCTAGTTATTCGATTCGAGCATCAGAACTGCGAAAATTTTGAGTTTCTCAAGCGTTTCTTACCTCCAAACTGCCATATCTCGCGAACGGATTGACCAATCCGCAAAATTTCTGTTGCATCTGAAAGTAGAAACTCGCCCGATTACAACGGTATGCGTACTTTTCCCCTAGGCCGTTCTAGTTATTCGTTTCGAGCATCAGAACTGCGAAAATTTTGAGTTTCTCAAGCGTTTCTTACCTACAAACTGCCATATTTCGCGAACGGACTTGACCAATCCGCAAAATTTCTGTTGCATCTGAAAGTAGAAACTCGCCCGATTACAACGGTATGCGTACTTTTCCCCTAGACCGTTCTAGTTATGCTTGTCGAGCATCAGAACTGCGAAAATTTTGAGTTTCTCAAGTGTTTCTTACCTCCAAACTGCCGTATCTCGCGAACGGATTGACCAATCCGCAAAATTTCTGTTGCATCTGAAAGTAGAAACTCGCCCGAATACAACGGTATGCGTACTTTTCCCCTAGGCCGTTCTAGTTATTCGTTTCGAGCAACAGAACTGCGAAAATTTTGAGTTTCTCAAGCGTTGCTTACCTCCAAACTGCCATATCTCGCGAACGGATTGACCAATCCGCAAAATTATTGTTGCATCTGAAAGTAGAAACTCGCCCAAATACAACGGTATGCGTACTTTTCCCCTAGGCCGTTCTAGTTATTCGTTTCGAGCATCAGAACTGCGAAAATTTTGAGTTTCTCAAGCGTTTCTTACCTCCAAACTGCCATATCTCGCGAACGGATTGACCAAACCGCAAAATTTCTATTGCATCTGAAAGTAGAAACTCGCCCGATTACAACTGTATGCGTACTTTTCCCCTAGTCCGTTCTAGTTATTCGTTTCGAGCATCAGAACTGCGAAAATTTTGAGTTTCTCAAGCGTTTCTTACCTCGAAACTGCCATATCTCGCGAACGGATTGACCAATCCGCAAAATTTCTGTTGCATCTGAAAGTAGAAACTCGCCCGATTACAACGGTATGCGTACTTTTCCCCTAGGCCGTTCTAGCTATTCGTTTCGAGCATCAGAACTGCGAAAATTTTGAGTTTCTCAAGCGTTTCTTACTTCCAAACTGCCATATCTCGCGAACGGATTGACCAATCCGCAAAATTTCTGTTGCATCTGAAGGTCGAAACTCGCCCGATTACAACGGTATGCGTACTTTTCCCCTACGCCGTTCTAGTTATTCGATTCGAGCATCAGAACTGCGAAAATTTTGAGTTTCTCAACCGTTTCTTACCTCCGAACTGCCATATCTCGCGAACGGATTGACCAATCCGCAAAATTTCTGTTGCATCTGAAAGTAGAAACTCGCCCGATTACAACGGTATGCGTACTTTTCCCCTAGGCCGTTCTAGTTATTCGTTTCGAGCATCAGAACTGCGAAAATTTTGAGTTTCTCAAGCGTTTCTTACCTCCAAACTGCCATATCTCGCGAACGGATTGACCAAACCGCAAAATTTCTGTTGCATCTGAAAGTAGAAACTCGCCCGATTACAACTGTATGCGTACTTTTCCCATAGTCCGTTCTAGTTATTCGTTTCGAGCATCAGAACCGCGAAAATTTTGAGTTTCTCAAGCGTTTCTTACCTCCAAACTGCCATATCTCGCGAACGGATTGACCAATCCGCAAAATTTCTGTTGCATCTGAAAGTAGAAACTCGCCCGATTACAACGGTATGCGTACCTTTCCCCTAGCCCGTTCTAGTTATTCGTTTCGAGCAACAGAACTGCGAAAATTTTGAGTTTCTCAAGCGTTGCTTACCTCCAAACTGCCATATCTCGCGAACGGATTGACCAATCTGCAAAATTTCTGTTGCATCTGAAAGTAGAAACTCGCCCGATTACAACTGTATGCGTACTTTTCCCCTAGTCCGTTCTAGTTATTCGTTTCGAGCATCAGAACTGTGAAAATTTTGAGTTTCTCAACCGTTTCTTACCTCCGAACTGCCATATCTCGCGAACGGATTGACCATTCCGCAAAATTTCTATTGCATCTGAAAGTAGAAACACGCCCGATTACAACGGTGTGCGTACTTTTCCCCTAGGCCGTTCTTGTCATTCGTTTCGAGCATCAGAACCGCGAAAATTTTGAGTTTCTCAAGCGTTTCTTACCTCCAAACTGCCATATCTCGCGAACGGATTGACCAATCCGCAAAATTTCTGTTGCATCTGAAAGTAGAAACTCGCCCGATTACAACGGTATGCGTACTTTTCCCCTAGGCCGTTCTAGGTATTCGTTTCGAGCATCAGAACTGCGAAAATTTTGAGTTTCTCAAGCGTTTCTTACTTCCAAACTGCCATATCTCGCGAACGGATTGACCAATCCGCAAAATTTCTGTTGCATCTGAAGCTCGAAACTCGCCCGATTACAACGGTATGCGTACTTTTCCCCTAGGCCGTTCTAGTTATTCGTTTCGAGCATCAGAACTGTGAAAATTTTGAGTTTCTCAACCGTTTCTTACCTCCGAACTGCCATATCTCGCGAACGGATTGACCAATCCGCAAAATTTCTGTTGCATCTGAAAGTAGAAACTCGCCCGATTACAACGGTATGCGTACCTTTCCCCTAGCCCGTTCTAGTTATTCGTTTCGAGCAACAGAACTGCGAAAATTTTGAGTTGCTCAAGCGTTGCTTACCTCCAAACTGCCATATCTCGCGAACGGATTGACCAATCTGCAAAATTTCTGTTGCATCTGAAAGTAGAAACTCGCCCGATTACAACTGTATGCGTACTTTTCCCCTAGTCCGTTCTAGTTATTCGTTTCGAGCATCAGAACTGTGAAAATTTTGAGTTTCTCAACCGTTTCTTACCTCCGAACTGCCATATCTCGCGAACGGATTGACCAATCCGCAAAATTTCTATTGCATCTGAAAGTAGAAACTCGCCCGATTACAACGGTGTGCGTACTTTTCCCCTAGGCCGTTCTTGTTATTCGTTTCGAGCATCAGAACCGCGAAAATTTTGAGTTTCTCAAGCGTTTCTTACTTCCAAACTGCCATATCTCGCGAACGGATTGACCAATCCGCAAAATTTCTGTTGCATCTGAAGGTCGAAACTCGCCCGATTACAACGGTATGCCTACTTTTCCCCTAGGCCGTTCTAGTTATTCGATTCGAGCATCAGAACTGCGAAAATTTTGAGTTTCTCAAGCGTTTCTTACCTCCAAACTGCCATATCTCGCGAACGGATTGACCAATCCGCAAAATTTCTGTTGCATCTGAAAGTAGAAACACGCCCGATTGCAACGGTATGCGTACTTTTCCCCTAGGCCGTTCTAGTTATTCGTTTCGAGCATCAGAACTGCGAAAATTTTGAGTTTCTCAAGCGTTTCTCACATACAAACTGCCACATCTCGCGAACGGATTGTCCAATCCGCAAAATTTCAGATGCATCTGAAAGTAGAAACTCGCCCGATTACAACTGTATGCGTACTTTTCCCCTAGTCCGTTCTAGTTATTCGTTTCGAGCATCAGAACTGTGAAAATTTTGAGTTTCTCAACCGTTTCTTACCTCCGAACTGCCATATCTCGCGAACGGATTGACCAATCCGCAAAATTTCTGTTGCATCTGAAAGTAGAAACTCGCCCGATTACAACGGTGTGCGTACTTTTCCCCTAGACCGTTCTTGTTATTCGTTTCGAGCATCAGAACCGCGAAAATTTTGAGTTTCTCAAGCGTTTCTTACCTCCAAACTGCCATATCTCGCGAACGGATTGACCAATCCGCAAAATTTCTGTTGCATCTGAAAGTTGAAACTCGCCCGATTACAACGGTATGCGTACTTTTCCCCTAGGCCGTTCTAGCTATTCGTTTCGAGCATCAGAACTGCGAAAATTATGAGTTTCTCAAGCGTTTCTTACTTCCAAACTGCCATATCTCGCGAACGGATTGACCAATCCGCAAAATTTCTGTTGCATCTGAAGGTCGAAACTCGCCCGATTACAACGGTATGCCTACTTTTCCCCTAGGCCGTTCTAGTTATTCGATTCGAGCATCAGAACTGCGAAAATTTTGAGTTTCTCAAGCGTTTCTTACCTCCAAACTGCCATATCTCGCGAACGGATTGACCAATCCGCAAAATTTCTGTTGCATCTGAAAGTAGAAACTCGCCCGATTACAACGGTATGCGTACTTTTCCCCTAGGCCGTTCTAGTTATTCGTTTCGAGCATCAGAACTGCGAAAATTTTGAGTTTCTCAAGCGTTTCTCACATACAAACTGCCACATCTCGCGAACGGATTGACCAATCCGCAAAATTTCTGTTGCATCTGAAAGTTGAAACTCGCCCGATTACAACGGTATGCGTACTTTTCCCCTAGGCCGTTCTAGCTATTCGTTTCGAGCATCAGAACTGCGAAAATTATGAGTTTCTCAAGCGTTTCTTACTTCCAAACTGCCATATCTCGCGAACGGATTGACCAATCCGCAAAATTTCTGTTGCATCTGAAGGTCGAAACTCGCCCGATTACAACGGTATGCCTACTTTTCCCCTAGGCCGTTCTAGTTATTCGATTCGAGCATCAGAACTGCGAAAATTTTGAGTTTCTCAAGCGTTTCTTACCTCCAAACTGCCATATCTCGCGAACGGATTGACAAATCCGCAAAATTTCTGTTGCATCTGAAAGTAGAAACTCGCCCGATTACAACGGTATGCGTACTTTTCCCCTAGGCCGTTCTAGTTATTCGTTTCGAGCATCAGAACTGCGAAAATTTTGAGTTTCTCAAGCGTTTCTCACATACAAACTGCCACATCTCGCGAACGGATTGTCCAATCCGCAAAATTTCAGATGCATCTGAAAGTAGAAACTCGCCCGATTACAACGGTATGCGTACTTTTCCCCTAGGCCGTTCTAGTTATGCTTGTCGAGCATCAGAACTGCGAAAATTTTGAGTTTCTCAAGCGTTTCTTACCTCCAAACTGCCATATCTCGCGAACGGATTGACCAATCCGCAAAATTTCTGTTGCATCTGAAAGTAGAAACTCGCCCGAATACAACGGTATGCGTACTTTTCCCCTAGCCCGTTCTAGTTATTCGTTTCGAGAAACAGAACTGCGAAAATTTTGAGTTTCTCAAGCGTTGCTTATCTCCAAACTGCCATATCTCGCGAACGGATTGACCAATCCGCAAAATTTCTGTTGCATCTGAAAGTAGAAACTCGCCCGATTACAACACTATGCGTACCTTTCCCCTAGGCCGTTCTAGTTATGCTTGTCGAGCATCAGAACTGCGAAAATTTTGAGTTTCTCAAGCGTTTCTTACCTCCAAACTGCCATATCTCGCGAACAGATTGACCAATCCGCAAAATTTCTGTTGCATCTGAAAGTAGAAACTCGCCCGATTACAACGGTGTGGGTACTTTTCCCCTAGGCCGTTCTTGTTATTCGTTTCGAGCATCAGAACCGCGAAAATTTTGAGTTTCTCAAGCGTTTCTTACCTCCAAACTGCCACATCTCGCGAACGGATTGACCAATCCGCAAAATTTCTGTTGCATCTGAAAGTATAAACTCGCCCGATTACAACGGTATGCGTACTTTTCCCCTAGGCCGTTCTAGTTATTCGTTTCGAGCATCAGAACTGCGAAAATTTTGAGTTTCTCAAGCGTTTCTTACCTCCAAACTGCCACATCTCGCGAACGGATTGACCAATCCGCAAAATTTCTGTTGCATCTGAAGGTAGAGACTCGCCCGATTACAACGGTGTGCGTACTTTTCCCCTAGGCCGTTCTTGTTATTCGTTTCGAGCATCAGAACCGCGAAAATTTTGAGTTTCTCAACCGTTTCTTACCTCCGAACTGCCATATCTCGCGAACGGATTGACCAATCCGCAAAATTTCTATTGCATCTGAAAGTAGAAACTCGCCCGATTACAACGGTGTGCGTACTTTTCCCCTAGGCCGTTCTTGTTATTCGTTTCGAGCATCAGAACCGCGAAAATTTTGAGTTTCTCAAGCGTTTCTTACTTCCAAACTGCCATATCTCGCGAACGGATTGACCAATCCGCAAAATTTCTGTTGCATCTGAAGGTCGAAACTCGCCCGATTACAACGGTATGCCTACTTTTCCCCTAGGCCGTTCTAGTTATTCGATTCGAGCATCAGAACTGCGAAAATTTTGAGTTTCTCAAGCGTTTCTTACCTCCAAACTGCCATATCTCGCGAACGGATTGACCAATCCGCAAAATTTCTGTTGCATCTGAAAGTAGAAACTCGCCCGATTACAACGGTATGCGTACTTTTCCCCTAGGCCGTTCTAGTTATTCGTTTCGAGCATCAGAACTGCGAAAATTTTGAGTTTCTCAAGCGTTTCTCACATACAAACTGCCACATCTCGCGAACGGATTGTCCAATCCGCAAAATTTCTGTTGCATCTGAAGGTCGAAACTCGCCCGATTACAACGGTATGCCTACTTTTCCCCTAGGCCGTTCTAGTTATTCGATTCGAGCATCAGAACTGCGAAAATTTTGAGTTTCTCAAGCGTTTCTTACCTCCAAACTGCCATATCTCGCGAACGGATTGACCAAACCGCAAAATTTCTGTTGCATCTGAAAGTAGAAACTCGCCCGATTACAACTGTATGCGTACTTTTCCCATAGTCCGTTCTAGTTATTCGTTTCGAGCATCAGAACCGCGAAAATTTTGAGTTTCTCAAGCGTTTCTTACCTCCAAACTGCCATATCTCGCGAACGGATTGACCAATCCGCAAAATTTCTGTTGCATCTGAAAGTAGAAACTCGCCCGATTACAACGGTGTGCGTACTTTTCCCCTAGGCCGCTCTTGTTATTCGTTTCGAGCATCAGAACCGCGAAAATTTTGAGTTTCTCAAGCGTTTCTTACCTCCAAACTGCCATATCTCGCGAACGGATTGACCAATCCGCAAAATTTCTGTTGCATCTGAAAGTAGAAAGTCGCCCGATTACAACGGTGTGCGTACTTTTCCCCTAGGCCGTTCTAGTTATTCGTTTCGAGCATCAGAACTGCGAAAATTTTGAGTTTCTCGAGCGTTTCTTACATCCAAACTGCCATATCTCGCGAACGGATTGACCAATCTGCAAAATTTCTGTTGCATCTGAAAGTAGAAACTCGCCCGATTACAAGTGTATGCGTACTTTTCCCCTAGTCCGTTCTAGTTATTCGTTTCGAGCATCAGAACTGTGAAAATTTTGAGTTTCTCAACCGTTTCTTACCTCCGAACTGCCATATCTCGCGAACGGATTGACCAATCCGCAAAATTTCTATTGCATCTGAAAGTAGAAACTCGCCCGATTACAACGGTGTGCGTACTTTTCCCCTAGGCCGTTCTTGTTATTCGTTTCGAGCATCAGAACCGCGAAAATTTTGAGTTTCTCAAGCGTTTCTTACTTCCAAACTGCCATATCTCGCGAACGGATTGACCAATCCGCAAAATTTCTGTTGCATCTGAAGGTCGAAACTCGCCCGATTACAACGGTATGCCTACTTTTCCCCTAGGCCGTTCTAGTTATTCGATTCGAGCATCAGAACTGCGAAAATTTTGAGTTTCTCAAGCGTTTCTTACCTCCAAACTGCCATATCTCGCGAACGGATTGACCAATCCGCAAAATTTCTGTTGCATCTGAAAGTAGAAACTCGCCCGATTACAACGGTATGCGTACTTTTCCCCTAGGCCGTTCTAGTTATTCGTTTCGAGCATCAGAACTGCGAAAATTTTGAGTTTCTCAAGCGTTTCTCACATACAAACTGCCACATCTCGCGAACGGATTGTCCAATCCGCAAAATTTCTGTTGCATCTGAAGGTCGAAACTCGCCCGATTACAACGGTATTCCTACTTTTCCCCTAGGCCGTTCTAGTTATTCGATTCGAGCATCAGAACTGCGAAAATTTTGAGTTTCTCAAGCGTTTCTTACCTCCAAACTGCCATATCTCGCGAACGGATTGACCAAACCGCAAAATTTCTGTTGCATCTGAAAGTAGAAACTCGCCCGATTACAACTGTATGCGTACTTTTCCCATAGTCCGTTCTAGTTATTCGTTTCGAGCATCAGAACCGCGAAAATTTTGAGTTTCTCAAGCGTTTCTTACCTCCAAACTGCCATATCTCGCGAACGGATTGACCAATCCGCAAAATTTCTGTTGCATCTGAAAGTAGAAACTCGCCCGATTACAACGGTATGCGTACTTTTCCCCTAGGCCGTTCTAGTTATGCTTGTCGAGCATCAGAACTGCGAAAATTTTGAGTTTCTCAAGCGTTTCTTACCTCCAAACTGCCATATCTCGCGAACGGATTGACCAATCCGCAAAATTTCTGTTGCATCTGAAAGTAGAAACTCGCCCGAATACAACGGTATGCGTACTTTTCCCCTAGCCCGTTCTAGTTATTCGTTTCGAGAAACAGAACTGCGAAAATTTTGAGTTCCTCAAGCGTTGCTTATCTCCAAACTGCCATATCTCGCGAACGGATTGACCAATCCGCAAAATTTCTGTTGCATCTGAAAGTAGAAACTCGCCCGATTACAACACTATGCGTACTTTTCCCCTAGGCCGTTCTAGTTATGCTTGTCGAGCATCAGAACTGCGAAAATTTTGAGTTTCTCAAGCGTTTCTTACCTCCAAACTGCCATATCTCGCGAACAGATTGACCAATCCGCAAAATTTCTGTTGCATCTGAAAGTAGAAACTCGCCCGATTACAACGGTGTGGGTACTTTTCCCCTAGGCCGTTCTTGTTATTCGTTTCGAGCATCAGAACCGCGAAAATTTTGAGTTTCTCAAGCGTTTCTTACCTCCAAACTGCCACATCTCGCGAACGGATTGACCAATCCGCAAAATTTCTGTTGCATCTGAAAGTATAAACTCGCCCGATTACAACGGTATGCGTACTTTTCCCCTAGGCCGTTCTAGTTATTCGTTTCGAGCATCAGAACTGCGAAAATTTTGAGTTTCTCAAGCGTTTCTTACCTCCAAACTGCCACATCTCGCGAACGGATTGACCAATCCGCAAAATTTCTGTTGCATCTGAAGGTAGAGACTCGCCCGATTACAACGGTGTGCGTACTTTTCCCCTAGGCCGTTCTTGTTATTCGTTTCGAGCATCAGAACCGCGAAAATTTTGAGTTTCTCAAGCGTTTCTTACCTCCAAACTGCCATATCTCGCGAACGGATTGACCAATCCGCAAAATTTCTGTTGCATCTGAAAGTAGAAAGTCGCCCGATTACAACGGTGTGCGTACTTTTCCCCTAGGCCGTTCTAGTTATTCGTTTCGAGCATCAGAACTGCGAAAATTTTGAGTTTCTCGAGCGTTTCTTACATCCAAACTGCCATATCTCGCGAACGGATTGACCAATCTGCAAAATTTCTGTTGCATCTGAAAGTAGAAACTCGCCCGATTACAAGTGTATGCGTACTTTTCCCCTAGTCCGTTCTAGTTATTCGTTTCGAGCATCAGAACTGTGAAAATTTTGAGTTTCTCAACCGTTTCTTACCTCCGAACTGCCATATCTCGCGAACGGATTGACCAATCCGCAAAATTTCTATTGCATCTGAAAGTAGAAACTCGCCCGATTACAACGGTGTGCGTACTTTTCCCCTAGGCCGTTCTTGTTATTCGTTTCGAGCATCAGAACCGCGAAAATTTTGAGTTTCTCAAGCGTTTCTTACTTCCAAACTGCCATATCTCGCGAACGGATTGAACAATCCGCAAAATTTCTGTTGCATCTGAAGGTCGAAACTCGCCCGATTACAACGGTATGCCTACTTTTCCCCTAGGCCGTTCTAGTTATTCGATTCGAGCATCAGAACTGCGAAAATTTTGAGTTTCTCAAGCGTTTCTTACCTCCAAACTGCCATATCTCGCGAACGGATTGACCAATCCGCAAAATTTCTGTTGCATCTGAAAGTAGAAACTCGCCCGATTACAACGGTATGCGTACTTTTCCCCTAGGCCGTTCTAGTTATTCGTTTCGAGCATCAGAACTGCGAAAATTTTGAGTTTCTCAAGCGTTTCTCACATACAAACTGCCACATCTCGCGAACGGATTGTCCAATCCGCAAAATTTCAGATGCATCTGAAAGTAGAAACTCGCCCGATTACAACGGTATGCGTACTTTTCCCCTAGGCCGTTCTAGTTATTCGTTTCGAGCATCAGAACTGCGAAAATTTTGAGTTTCTCAAGCGTTTCTTACCTCCAAACTGCCATATCTCGCGAACGGATTGACCAAACCGCAAAATTTCTGTTGCATCTGAAAGTAGAAACTCGCCCGATTACAACTGTATGCGTACTTTTCCCACAGTCCGTTCTAGTTATTCGTTTCGAGCATCAGAACTGTGAAAATTTTGAGTTTCTCAACCGTTTCTTACCTCCGAACTGCCATATCTCGCGAACGGATTGACCAATCCGCAAAATTTCTGTTGCATCTGAAAGTAGAAACTCGCCCGATTACAACGGTGTGCGTACTTTTCCCCTAGGCCGTTCTTGTTATTCGTTTCGAGCATCAGAACCGCGAAAATTTTGAGTTTCTCAAGCGTTTCTTACCTCCAAACTGCCATATCTCGCGAACAGATTGACCAATCCGCAAAATTTCTGTTGCATCTGAAAGTAGAAACTCGCCCAATTACAACGGTATGCGTACTTTTCCCCTAGGCCGCCCTAGTTATTCGTTTCGAGCATCAGAACTGCAAAAATTTTGAGTTTCTCAAGCGTTTCTTACTTCCAAACTGCCATATCTCGCGAACGGATTGACCAATCCGCAAAATTTCTGTTGCATCTGAAAGTAGAAACTCGCCCGATTACAACGGTATGCGTACTTTTCCCCTAGGCCGTTCTAGTTATTCGTTTCGAGCATCAGAACTGTGAAAATTTTGAGTTTCTCAAGCGTTTCTTACCTCCAAACTGCCATATCTTGCGAACGGATTGACCAATCCGCAAAATTTCTGTTGCATCTGAAAGTAGAAACTCGCCCGATTACAACGGTATGCGTACTTTTCCCCTAGGCCGTTCTAGTTATTCGTTTCGAGCATCAGAACTGCGAAAATTTTGAGTTTCTCAAGCGTTTCTTACCTCCAAACTGCCACATCTCGCGAACGGATTGACCAATCCGCAAAATTTCTGTTGCATCTGAAAGTATAAACTCGCCCGATTACAACGGTATGCGTACTTTTCCCCTAGGCCGTTCTAGTTATTCGTTTCGAGCATCAGAACTGCGAAAATTTTGAGTTTCTCAAGCGTTTCTTACCTCCAAACTGCCACATCTCGCGAACGGATTGACCAATCCGCAAAATTTCTGTTGCATCTGAAGGTAGAGATTCGCCCGATTACAACGGTGTGCGTACTTTTCCCCTAGGCCGTTCTTGTTATTCGTTTCGAGCATCAGAACCGCGAAAATTTTGAGTTTCTCAAGCGTTTCTTACCTCCAAACTGCCATATCTCGCGAACGGATTGACCAATCCGCAAAATTTCTGTTGCATCTGAAAGTAGAAAGTCGCCCGATTACAACGGTGTGCGTACTTTTCCCCTAGGCCGTTCTAGTTATTCGTTTCGAGCATCAGAACTGCGAAAATTTTGAGTTTCTCGAGCGTTTCTTACATCCAAACTGCCATATCTCGCGAACGGATTGACCAATCCGCAAAATTTCTGTTGCATCTGAAAGTAGAAATTCGCCCGATTACAACTGTATGCGTACTTTTCCCCTAGCCCGTTCTAGTTATTCGTTTCGAGCAACAGAACTGCGAAAATTTTGAGTTTCTCAAGCGTTGCTTACCTCCAAACTGCCATATCTCGCGAACGGATTGACCAATCCGCAAAATTTCTGTTGCATCTGAAAGTAGAAACTCGCCCGATTACAACACTATGCGTACTTTTCCCCTAGGCCGTTCTAGTTATGCTTGTCGAGCATCAGAACTGCGAAAATTTTGAGTTTCTCAAGCGTTTCTTACCTCCAAACTGCCATATCTCGCGAACAGATTGACCAATCCGCAAAATTTCTATTGCATCTGAAAGTAGAAACTCGCCCAATTACAACGGTATGCGTACTTTTCCCCTAGGCCGCCCTAGTTATTCGTTTCGAGCATCAGAACTGCAAAAATTTTGAGTTTCTCAAGCGTTTCTTACTTCCAAACTGCCATATCTCGCGAACGGATTGACCAATCCGCAAAATTTCTGTTGCATCTGAAAGTAGAAACTCGCCCGATTACAACGGTATGCGTACTTTTCCCCTAGGCCGTTCTAGTTATTCGTTTCGAGCATCAGAACTGTGAAAATTTTGAGTTTCTCAAGCGTTTCTTACCTCCAAACTGCCATATCTTGCGAACGGATTGACCAATCCGCAAAATTTCTGTTGCATCTGAAAGTAGAAACTCGCCCGATTACAACGGTATGCGTACTTTTCCCCTAGGCCGTTCTAGTTATTCGTTTCGAGCATCAGAACTGCGAAAATTTTGAGTTTCTCAAGCGTTTCTTACCTCCAAACTGCCACATCTCGCGAACGGATTGACCAATCCGCAAAATTTCTGTTGCATCTGAAAGTATAAACTCGCCCGATTACAACGGTATGCGTACTTTTCCCCTAGGCCGTTCTAGTTATTCGTTTCGAGCATCAGAACTGCGAAAATTTTGAGTTTCTCAAGCGTTTCTTACCTCCAAACTGCCACATCTCGCGAACGGATTGACCAATCCGCAAAATTTCTGTTGCATCTGAAGGTAGAGATTCGCCCGATTACAACGGTGTGCGTACTTTTCCCCTAGGCCGTTCTTGTTATTCGTTTCGAGCATCAGAACCGCGAAAATTTTGAGTTTCTCAAGCGTTTCTTACCTCCAAACTGCCATATCTCGCGAACGGATTGACCAATCCGCAAAATTTCTGTTGCATCTGAAAGTAGAAAGTCGCCCGATTACAACGGTGTGCGTACTTTTCCCCTAGGCCGTTCTAGTTATTCGTTTCGAGCATCAGAACTGCGAAAATTTTGAGTTTCTCGAGCGTTTCTTACATCCAAACTGCCATATCTCGCGAACGGATTGACCAATCCGCAAAATTTCTGTTGCATCTGAAAGTAGAAATTCGCCCGATTACAACTGTATGCGTACTTTTCCCCTAGCCCGTTCTAGTTATTCGTTTCGAGCAACAGAACTGCGAAAATTTTGAGTTTCTCAAGCGTTGCTTACCTCCAAACTGCCATATCTCGCGAACGGATTGACCAATCCGCAAAATTTCTGTTGCATCTGAAAGTAGAAACTCGCCCGATTACAACACTATGCGTACTTTTCCCCTAGGCCGTTCTAGTTATGCTTGTCGAGCATCAGAACTGCGAAAATTTTGAGTTTCTCAAGCGTTTCTTACCTCCAAACTGCCATATCTCGCGAACAGATTGACCAATCCGCAAAATTTCTATTGCATCTGAAAGTAGAAACTCGCCCAATTACAACGGTATGCGTACTTTTCCCCTAGGCCGCCCTAGTTATTCGTTTCGAGCATCAGAACTGCAAAAATTTTGAGTTTCTCAAGCGTTTCTTACTTCCAAACTGCCATATCTCGCGAACGGATTGACCAATCCGCAAAATTTCTGTTGCATCTGAAAGTAGAAACTCGCCCGATTACAACGGTATGCGTACTTTTCCCCTAGGCCGTTCTAGTTATTCGTTTCGAGCATCAGAACTGTGAAAATTTTGAGTTTCTCAAGCGTTTCTTACCTCCAAACTGCCATATCTTGCGAACGGATTGACCAATCCGCAAAATTTCTGTTGCATCTGAAAGTAGAAACTCGCCCGATTACAACGGTATGCGTACTTTTCCCCTAGGCCGTTCTAGTTATTCGTTTCGAGCATCAGAACTGCGAAAATTTTGAGTTTCTCAAGCATTTCTTACATCCAAACTGCCATATCTCGCGAACGGATTGACCAATCCGCAAAATTTCTGTTGCATCTGAAAGTAGAAACTCGCCCGATTACAACGGTATGCGTACTTTTCCCCTAGGCCGCCCTAGATATTCGTTTCGAGCATCAGAACTGCAAAAATTTTGAGTTTCTCAAGCGTTTCTTACTTCCAAACTGCCATATCTCGTGAACGGATTGACCAATCCGCAAAATTTCTGTTGCATCTGAAAGTAGAAACTCGCCCGATTACAACGGTATGCGTACTTTTCCCCTAGGCCGTTCTAGTTATTCGTTTCGAGCATCAGAACTGTGAAAATTTTGAGTTTCTCAAGCGTTTCTTACCTCCAAACTGCCATATCTCGCGAACGGATTGACCAATCCGCAAAATTTCTGTTGCATCTGAAAGTAGAAACTCGCCCGATTACAACGGTGTGCGTACTTTTCCCCTAGGCCGTTCTAGTTATTCGTTTCGAGCATCAGAACTGCGAAAATTTTGAGTTTCTCGAGCGTTTCTTACATCCAAACTGCCATATCTCGCGAACGGATTGACCAATCCGCAAAATTTCTGTTGCATCTGAAAGTAGAAACTCGCCCGATTACAACGGTATGCGTACTTTTCCCCTAGCCCGTTCTAGTTATTCGTTTCGAGCAACAGAACTGCGAAAATTTTGAGTTTTTCAAGCGTTGCTTACCTCCAAACTGCCATATCTCGCGAACGGATTGACCAATCCTTAAAATTTCTGTTGCATCTGAAAGTAGAAACTCGCCCGATTACAACGGTATGCGTACTTTTCCCCTAGGCCGCCCTAGATATTCGTTTCGAGCATCAGAACTGCGAAAATTTTGAGTTTCTCAAGCGTTGCTTACCTCCAAACTGCCATATCTCGCGAACGGATTGACCAATCCGCAAAATTTCTGTTGCATCTGAAAGTAGAAACTCGCCCGATTACAACGGTGTGCGTACTTTTCCCCTAGGCCGTTCTAGTTATGCTTGTCGAGCATCAGAACTGCGAAAATTTTGAGTTTCTCAAGCGTTTCTTACCTCCAAACTGCCATATCTCGCGAACGGATTGACCAATCCGCAAAATTTCTGTTGCATCTGAAAGTAGAAACTCCCCCGACTACAACACTATGCGTACTTTTCCCCTAGGCCGTTCTAGTTATTCGTTTCGAGCATCAGAACTGCGAAAATTTTGAGTTTCTCAAGCGTTTCTTACTTCCAAACTGCCATATCTCGCGAACGGATTGATCAATCCGCAAAATTTCTGTTGCATCTGAAAGTAGAAACTCGCCCGATTACAACACTGTGCGTACTTTTCCCCTAGGCCGTTCTAGTTATTCGTTTCAAGCATCAGAACTGCGAAAATTTTGAGTTTCTCAAGCGTTTCTTACCTCCAAACTGCCATAACTCGCGAACGGATTGACCAATCCGCAAAATTTCTGTTGCATCTGAAAGTAGAAACTCGCCCGATTACAACGGTATGCGTACTTTTCCCCTAGCCCGTTCTAGTTATTCGTTTCGGGCAACAGAACTGCGAAAATTTTGAGTTTTTCAAGCGTTGCTTACCTCCAAACTGCCATATCTCGCGAACGGATTGACCAATCCGCAAAATTTCTGTTGCATCTGAAAGTAGAAACTCGCCAGATTACAACTGTATGCGTACTTTTCCCCTAGCCCGTTCTAGTTATTCGTTTCGAGCAACAGAACTGCGAAAATTTTGAGTTTCTCAAGCGTTGCTTACCTCCAAACTGCCATATCTCGCGAACGGATTGACAAATCCGCAAAATTTCTGTTGCATCTGAAAGTAGAAACACGCCCGATTACAACGGTGTGCGTACTTTTCCCCTAGGCCGTTCTAGTTATGCTTGTCGAGCATCAGAACTGCGAAAATTTTGAGTTTCTCAAGCGTTGCTTACCTCCAAACTGCCATATCTCGCGAACAGATTGACCAATCCGCAAAATTTCTGTTGCATCTGAAAGTAGAAACTCGCCCGATTGCAACGGTATGCGTACTTTTCCCCTAGCCCGTTCTAGTTATTCGTTTCGAGCAACAGAACTGCGAAAATTTTGAGTTTTTCAAGCGTTGCTTACCTCCAAACTGCCATATCTCGCGAACGGATTGACCAATCCGCAAAATTTCTGTTGCATCTGAAAGTAGAAACTCGCCCGATTACAACGGTATGCGTACTTTTCCCCTAGGCCGTTCTAGTTATTCGTTTCGAGCATCAGAACTGTGAAAATTTTGAGTTTCTCAAGCGTTTCTTACCTCCAAACTGCCATATCTCGCGAACGGATTGACCAATCCGCAAAATTTCTGTTGCATCTGAAAGTAGAAAGTCGCCCGATTACAACGGTGTGCGTACTTTTCCCCTAAGCCGTTCTAGTTATTCGTTTCGAGCATCAGAACTGCGAAAATTTTGAGTTTCTCAAGCGTTGCTTACCTCCAAACTGCCATATCTCGCGAACGGATTGACCAATCCGCAAAATTTCTGTTGCATCTGAAAGTAGAAACTCGCCCGATTGAAACGGTATGCGTACTTTTCCCCTAGGCCGTTCTAGTTATTCGTTTCGAGCATCAGAACTGCGAAAATTTTGAGTTTCTCAAGCGAGTCTTACTTCCAAACTGCCATATCTCGCGAAAGGATTGACCAATCCGCAAAATTTCTGTTGCATCTGAAGGTAGAAACTCGCCCGATTACAACGGTATGCGTACTTTTCCCCTAGGCCGTTCTAGTTATTTGTTTCGAGCATCAGAACTGCGAAAATTTTGAGTTTCTCAATCGTTTCTCACATACAAACTGCCACATCTCGCGAACGGATTGTCCAATCCGCAAAATTTCTGATGCATCTGAAAGTAGAAACTCGCCCGATTACAACTGTATGCGTACTTTTTCCCTAGCCCGTTCTAGTTATTCGTTTCGAGCAACAGAACTGCGAAAATTTTGAGTTTCTCAAGCGTTGCTTACCTCCAAACTGCCATATCTCGCGAACGGATTGACCAATCCGCAAAATTTCTGTTGCATCTGAAAGTAGAAACTCGCCCGATTACAACGGTGTGCGTACTTTTCCCCTAGGCCGTTCTAGTTATGCTTGTCGAGCATCAGAACTGCGAAAATTTTGAGTTTCTCAAGCGTTTCTTACCTCCAAACTGCCATATCTCGCGAACGGATTGACCAATCCGCAAAATTTCTGTTGCATCTGAAAGTAGAAACTCGCCCGATTGAAACGGTATGCGTACTTTTCCCCTAGGCCGTTCTAGTTATTCGTTTCGAGCATCAGAACTGCGAAAATTTTGAGTTTCTCAAGCGAGTCTTACTTCCAAACTGCCATATCTCGCGAACGGATTGACCAATCCGCAAAATTTCTGTTGCATCTGAAGGTAGAAACTCGCCCGATTACAACGGTATGCGTACTTTTCCCCTAGGCCGTTCTAGTTATTCGTTTCGAGCATCAGAACTGCGAAAATTTTGAGTTTCTCAATCGTTTCTCACCTACAAACTGCCACATCTCGCGAACGGATTGTCCAATCCGCAAAATTTCTGATGCATCTGAAAGTAGAAACTCGCCCGATTACAACTGTATGCGTACTTTTCCCCTAGCCCGTTCTAGTTATTCGTTTCGAGCAACAGACCTGCGAAAATTTTGAGTTTCTCAAGCGTTGCTTACCTCCAAACTGCCATATCTCGCGAACGGATTGACCAATCCGCAAAATTTCTGTTGCATCTGAAAGTAGAAACTCGCCCGATTACAACGGTATGCGTCCTTTTCCCCTAGGCCGTTCTAGTTATTCGTTTCGAGCATCAGAACTGCGAAAATTTTGAGTTTCTCAAGCATTTCTTACCTCCAAACTGGCATATCTCGCGAACGGATTGACCAATCCGCAAAATTTCTGTTGCATCTGAAAGTAGAAACTCGCCCGATTACAACGGTATGCGTCCTTTTCCCCTAGGCCGTTCTAGTTATTCGTTTCGAGCATCAGAACTGCGAAAATTTTGAGTTTCTCAAGCGTTTCTTACATCCAAACTGCCATATCTCGCGAACGGATTGACCAATCCGCAAAATTTGTGTTGCATCTGAAGGTAGAAACTCGGCCGATTACAACGGTGTGCGTACTTTTCCCCTGGGCCGTTCTAGTTCTGCTTGTCGAGCATGAGAACTGCGAAAATTTTGAGTTTCTCGAGCGTTTCTTACCTCCAAACTGCCATATCTCGCGAACGGATTGACCAATCCGCAAAATTTCTGTTGCATCTGAAAGTAGAAACTCGCCCGATTACAACACTATGCGTACTTTTCCCCTAGGCCGTTCTAGTTATTCGTTTCGAGCATCAGAACTGCGAAAATTTTGAGTTTCTCAAGCGTTTCTTACATCCAAACTGCCATATCTCGCGAACGGATTGACCAATCCGCAAAATTTCTGTTGCATCTGAAAGTAGAAACTCGCCCGATTGCAACGGTATGCGTACTTTTCCCCTAGGCCGTTCTAGTTATTCGTTTCGAGCATCAGAACTGCGAAAATTTTGAGTTTCTCAAGCGAGTCTTACTTCCAAACTGCCATATCTCGCGAACGGATTGACCAATCCGCAAAATTTCTGTTGCATCTGAAAGTAGAAACTCGCCCGATTACAACGGTATGCGTACTTTTCCCCTAGCCCGTTCTAGTTATTCGTTTCGAGCAACAGAACTGCGAAAATTTTGAGTTTCTCAAGCGTTGCTTACCTCCAAACTGCCATATCTCGCGAACGGATTGACCAATCCGCAAAATTTCTGTTGCATCTGAAAGTAGAAACTCGCCCGATTGCAACGGTATGCGTACTTTTCCCCTAGCCCGTTCTAGTTATTCGTTTCGAGCAACAGAACTGCGAAAATTTTGAGTTTCTCAATCGTTTCTCACCTACAAACTGCCACATCTCGCGAACGGATTGTCCAATCCGCAAAATTTCTGATGCATCTGAAAGTAGAAACTCGCCCGATTACAACTGTATGCGTACTTTTCCCCTAGCCCGTTCTAGTTATTCGTTTCGAGCAACAGAACTGCGAAAATTTTGAGTTTCTCAAGCGTTGCTTACCTCCAAACTGCCATATCTCGCGAACGGATTGACCAATCCGCAAAATTTCTGTTGCATCTGAAAGTAGAAACTCGCCCGATTACAACGGTATGCGTCCTTTTCCCCTAGGCCGTTCTAGTTATTCGTTTCGAGCATCAGAACTGCGAAAATTTTGAGTTTCTCAAGCATTTCTTACCTCCAAACTGCCATATCTCGCGAACGGATTGACCAATCCGCAAAATTTCTGTTGCATCTGAAAGTAGAAACTCGCCCGATTACAACGGTATGCGTCCTTTTCCCCTAGGCCGTTCTAGTTATTCGTTTCGAGCATCAGAACTGCGAAAATTTTGAGTTTCTCAAGCGTTTCTTACATCCAAACTGCCATATCTCGCGAACGGATTGACCAATCCGCAAAATTTGTGTTGCATCTGAAGGTAGAAACTCGGCCGATTACAACGGTGTGCGTACTTTTCCCCTGGGCCGTTCTAGTTCTGCTTGTCGAGCATGAGAACTGCGAAAATTTTGAGTTTCTCAAGCGTTTCTTACCTCCAAACTGCCATATCTCGCGAACGGATTGACCAATCCGCAAAATTTCTGTTGCATCTGAAAGTAGAAACTCGCCCGATTGAAACGGTATGCGTACTTTTCCCCTAGGCCGTTCTAGTTATTCGTTTCGAGCATCAGAACTGCGAAAATTTTGAGTTTCTCAAGCGTTTCTTACCTCCAAACTGCCATATCTCGCGAACGGATTGACCAATCCGCAAAATTTCTGTTGCATCTGAAAGTAGAAA
Source organism: Ptiloglossa arizonensis (assembly GCF_051014685.1). Taxonomy (NCBI): domain Eukaryota; kingdom Metazoa; phylum Arthropoda; class Insecta; order Hymenoptera; family Colletidae; genus Ptiloglossa; species Ptiloglossa arizonensis. Next base: position 216,416 of record NW_027478499.1, read on the forward strand.
CTCGCCCGATTGCAACGGTATGCGTACTTTTCCCCTAGCCCGTTCTAGTTATTCGTTTCGAGCAACAGAACTGCGAAAATTTTGAGTTTTTCAAGCGTTGCTTACCTCCAAACTGCCATATCTCGCGAACGGATTGACCAATCCGCAAAATTTCTGTTGCATCTGAAAGTAGAAACTCGCCCGATTACAACGGTATGCGTACTTTTCCCCTAGGCCGTTCTAGTTATTCGTTTCGAGCATCAGAACTGTGAAAATTTTGAGTTTCTCAAGCGTTTCTTACCTCCAAACTGCCATATCTCGCGAACGGATTGACCAATCCGCAAAATTTCTGTTGCATCTGAAAGTAGAAAGTCGCCCGATTACAACGGTGTGCGTACTTTTCCCCTAAGCCGTTCTAGTTATTCGTTTCGAGCATCAGAACTGCGAAAATTTTGAGTTTCTCGAGCGTTCCTTACATCCAAACTGCCATATCTCGCGAACGGATTGACCAATCCGCAAAATTTCTGTTGCATCTGAAAGTAGAAATTCGCCCGATTACAACTGTATGCGTACTTTTCCCCTAGCCCGTTCTAGTTATTCGTTTCGAGCATCAGAACTGCGAAAATTTTGAGTTTCTCAAGCGTTGCTTACCTCCAAACTGCCATATCTCGCGAACGGATTGACCAATCCGCAAAATTTCTGTTGCATCTGAAAGTAGAAACTCGCCCGATTACAACGGTGTGCGTACTTTTCCCCTAGGCCGTTCTAGTTATGCTTGTCGAGCATCAGAACTGCGAAAATTTTGAGTTTCTCAAGCGTTTCTTACCTCCAAACTGCCATATCTCGCGAACGGATTGACCAATCCGCAAAATTTCTGTTGCATCTGAAAGTAGAAACTCGCCCGATTGAAACGGTATGCGTACTTTTCCCCTAGGCCGTTCCAGTTATTCGTTTCGAGCATCAGAACTGCGAAAATTTTGAGTTTCTCAAGCGAGTCTTACTTCCAAACTGCCATATCTCGCGAACGGATTGACCAATCCGCAAAATTTCTGTTGCATCTGAAGGTAGAAACTCGCCCGATTACAACGGTATGCGTACTTTTCCCCTAGGCCGTTCTAGTTATTCGTTTCGAGCATCAGAACTGCGAAAATTTTGAGTTTCTCAATCGTTTCTCACATACAAACTGCCACATCTCGCGAACGGATTGTCCAATCCGCAAAATTTCTGATGCATCTGAAAGTAGAAACTCGCCCGATTACAACTGTATGCGTACTTTTTCCCTAGCCCGTTCTAGTTATTCGTTTCGAGCAACAGAACTGCGAAAATTTTGAGTTTCTCAAGCGTTGCTTACCTCCAAACTGCCATATCTCGCGAACGGATTGACCAATCCGCAAAATTTCTGTTGCATCTGAAAGTAGAAACTCGCCCGATTACAACGGTGTGCGTACTTTTCCCCTAGGCCGTTCTAGTTATGCTTGTCGAGCATCAGAACTGCGAAAATTTTGAGTTTCACAAGCGTTTCTTACCTCCAAACTGCCATATCTCGCGAACGGATTGACCAATCCGCAAAATTTCTGTTGCATCTGAAAGTAGAAACACGCCCGATTGAAACGGTATGCGTACTTTTCCCCTAGGCCGTTCTAGTTATTCGTTTCGAGCATCAGAACTGCGAAAATTTTGAGTTTCTCAAGCGAGTCTTACTTCCAAACTGCCATATCTCGCGAACGGATTGACCAATCCGCAAAATTTGTGTTGCATCTGAAGGTAGAAACTCGGCCGATTACAACGGTGTGCGTACTTTTCCCCTGGGCCGTTCTAGTTCTGCTTGTCGAGCATGAGAACTGCGAAAATTTTGAGTTTCTCGAGCGTTTCTTACCTCCAAACTGCCATATCTCGCGAACGGATTGACCAATCCGCAAAATTTCTGTTGCATCTGAAAGTAGAAACTCGCCCGATTACAACACTATGCGTACTTTTCCCCTAGGCCGTTCTAGTTATTCGTTTCGAGCATCAGAACTGCGAAAATTTTGAGTTTCTCAAGCGTTTCTTACATCCAAACTGCCATATCTCGCGAACGGATTGACCAATCCGCAAAATTTCTGTTGCATCTGAAAGTAGAAACTCGCCCGATTGCAACGGTATGGGTACTTTTCCCCTAGGCCGTTCTAGTTATTCGTTTCGAGCATCAGAACTGCGAAAATTTTGAGTTTCTCAAACGAGTCTTACTTCCAAACTGCCATATCTCGCGAACGGATTGACCAATCCGCAAAATTTCTGTTGCATCTGAAAGTAGAAACTCGCCCGATTACAACGGTATGCGTACTTTTCCCCTAGCCCGTTCTAGTTATTCGTTTCAAGCAACAGAACTGCGAAAATTGTGAGTTTTTCAAGCGTTGCTTACCTCCAAACTGCCATATCTCGCGAACGGATTGACCAATCCGCAAAATTTCTGTTGCATCTGAAAGTAGAAACTCGCCCGATTACAACGGTATGCGTACTTTTCCCCTAGGCCGTTCTAGTTATTCGTTTCGAGCATCAGAACTGTGAAAATTTTGAGTTTCTCAAGCGTTTCTTACCTCCAAACTGCCATATCTCGCGAACGGATTGACCAATCCGCAAAATTTCTGTTGCATCTGAAAGTAGAAAGTCGCCCGATTACAACGGTGTGCGTACTTTTCCCCTAGGCCGTTCTAGTTATTCGTTTCGAGCATCAGAACTGCGAAAATTTTGAGTTTCTCGAGCGTTTCTTACATCCAAACTGCCATATCTCGCGAACGGATTGACCAATCCGCAAAATTTCTGTTGCATCTGAAAGTAGAAATTCGCCCGATTACAACTGTATGCGTACTTTTCCCCTAGCCCGTTCTAGTTATTCGTTTCGAGCAACAGAACTGCGAAAATTTTGAATTTCTCAAGCGTTGCTTAACTCCAAACTGCCATATCTCGCGAACGGATTGACCAATCCGCAAAATTTCTGTTGCATCTGAAAGTAGAAACTCGCCCGATTACAACGTTGTGCGTACTTTTCCCCTAGGCCGTTCTAGTTATGCTTGTCGAGCATCAGAACTGCGAAAATTTTGAGTTTCTCAATCGTTTCTTACCTCCAAACTGCCATATCTCGCGAACGGATTGACCAATCCGCAAAATTTCTGTTGCATCTGAAAGTAGAAACTCGCCCGATTGAAACGGTATGCGTACTTTTCCCCTAGGCCGTTCTAGTTATTCGTTTCGAGCATCAGAACTGCGAAAATTTTGAGTTTCTCAAGCGAGTCTTACTTCCAAACTGCCATATCTCGCGAACGGATTGATCAATCCGCAAAATTTCTGTTGCATCTGAAGGTAGAAACTCGCCCGATTACAACGGTATGCGTACTTTTCCCCTAGGCCGTTCTAGCTATTCGTTTCGAGCATCAGAACTGCGAAAATTTTGAGTTTCTCAATCGTTTCTCACCTACAAACTGCCACATCTCGCGAACGGATTGTCCAATCCGCAAAATTTCTGATGCATCTGAAAGTAGAAACTCGCCCGATTACAACTGTATGCGTACTTTTCCCCTAGCCCGTTCTAGTTATTCGTTTCGAGCAACAGAACTGCGAAAATTTTGAGTTTCTCAAGCGTTGCTTACTTCCAAACTGCCATATCTCGCGAACGGATTGACCAATCCGCAAAATTTCTGTTGTATCTGAAAGTAGAAACTCGCCCGATTACAACGGTATGCGTACTTTTCCCCTAGCCCGTTCTAGTTATTCGTTTCGAGCAACAGAACTGCGAAAATTGTGAGTTTTTCAAGCGTTGCTTACCTCCAAACTGCCATATCTCGCGAACGGATTGACCAATCCGCAAAATTTCTGTTGCATCTGAAAGTAGAAACTCGCCCGATTACAACGGTATGCGTACTTTTCCCCTAGGCCGTTCTAGTTATTCGTTTCGAGCATCAGAACTGTGAAAATTTTGAGTTTCTCAAGCGTTTCTTACCTCCAAACTGCCATATCTCGCGAACGGATTGACCAATCCGCAAAATTTCTGTTGCATCTGAAAGTAGAAACTCGCCCGATTACAACGGTGTGCGTACTTTTCCCCTAGGCCGTTCTAGTTATTCGTTTCGAGCATCAGAACTGCGAAAATTTTGAGTTTCTCGAGCGTTTCTTACATCCAAACTGCCATATCTCGCGAACGGATTGACCAATCCGCAAAATTTCTGTTGTATCTGAAAGTAGAAACTCGCCCGATTACAACGGTATGCGTACTTTTCCCCTAGCCCGTTCTAGTTATTCGTTTCGAGCAACAGAACTGCGAAAATTGTGAGTTTTTCAAGCGTTGCTTACCTCCAAACTGCCATATCTCGCGAACGGATTGACCAATCCGCAAAATTTCTGTTGCATCTGAAAGTAGAAACTCGCCCGATTACAACGGTATGCGTACTTTTCCCCTAGGCCGTTCTAGCTATTCGTTTCGAGCATCAGAACTGTGAAAATTTTGAGTTTCTCAAGCGTTTCTTACCTCCAAACTGCCATATCTCGCGAACGGATTGACCAATCCGCAAAATTTCTGTTGCATCTGAAAGTAGAAAGTCGCCCGATTACAACGGTGTGCGTACTTTTCCCCTAGGCCGTTCTAGTTATTCGTTTCGAGCATCAGAACTGCGAAAATTTTGAGTTTCTCGAGCGTTTCTTACATCCAAACTGCCATATCTCGCGAACGGATTGACCAATCCGCAAAATTTCTGTTGCATCTGAAAGTAGAAATTCGCCCGATTACAACTGTATGCGTACTTTTCCCCTAGCCCGTTCTAGTTATTCGTTTCGAGCAACAGAACTGCGAAAATTTTGAATTTCTCAAGCGTTGCTTAACTCCAAACTGCCATATCTCGCGAACGGATTGACCAATCCGCAAAATTTCTGTTGCATCTGAAAGTAGAAACTCGCCCGATTACAACGTTGTGCGTACTTTTCCCCTAGGCCGTTCTAGTTATGCTTGTCGAGCATCAGAACTGCGAAAATTTTGAGTTTCTCAATCGTTTCTTACCTCCAAACTGCCATATCTCGCGAACGGATTGACCAATCCGCAAAATTTCTGTTGCATCTGAAAGTAGAAACTCGCCCGATTGAAACGGTATGCGTACTTTTCCCCTAGGCCGTTCTAGTTATTCGTTTCGAGCATCAGAACTGCGAAAATTTTGAGTTTCTCAAGCGAGTCTTACTTCCAAACTGCCATATCTCGCGAACGGATTGATCAATCCGCAAAATTTCTGTTGCATCTGAAGGTAGAAACTCGCCCGATTACAACGGTATGCGTACTTTTCCCCTAGGCCGTTCTAGCTATTCGTTTCGAGCATCAGAACTGCGAAAATTTTGAGTTTCTCAATCGTTTCTCACCTACAAACTGCCACATCTCGCGAACGGATTGTCCAATCCGCAAAATTTCTGATGCATCTGAAAGTAGAAACTCGCCCGATTACAACTGTATGCGTACTTTTCCCCTAGCCCGTTCTAGTTATTCGTTTCGAGCAACAGAACTGCGAAAATTTTGAGTTTCTCAAGCGTTGCTTACTTCCAAACTGCCATATCTCGCGAACGGATTGACCAATCCGCAAAATTTCTGTTGTATCTGAAAGTAGAAACTCGCCCGATTACAACGGTATGCGTACTTTTCCCCTAGCCCGTTCTAGTTATTCGTTTCGAGCAACAGAACTGCGAAAATTGTGAGTTTTTCAAGCGTTGCTTACCTCCAAACTGCCATATCTCGCGAACGGATTGACCAATCCGCAAAATTTCTGTTGCATCTGAAAGTAGAAACTCGCCCGATTACAACGGTATGCGTACTTTTCCCCTAGGCCGTTCTAGTTATTCGTTTCGAGCATCAGAACTGTGAAAATTTTGAGTTTCTCAAGCGTTTCTTACCTCCAAACTGCCATATCTCGCGAACGGATTGACCAATCCGCAAAATTTCTGTTGCATCTGAAAGTAGAAACTCGCCCGATTACAACGGTGTGCGTACTTTTCCCCTAGGCCGTTCTAGTTATTCGTTTCGAGCATCAGAACTGCGAAAATTTTGAGTTTCTCGAGCGTTTCTTACATCCAAACTGCCATATCTCGCGAACGGATTGACCAATCCGCAAAATTTCTGTTGCATCTGAAAGTAGAAACTCGCCCGATTACAACGGTATGCGTACTTTTCCCCTAGCCCGTTCTAGTTATTCGTTTCGAGCAACAGAACTGCGAAAATTTTGAGTTTTTCAAGCGTTGCTTACCTCCAAACTGCCATATCTCGCGAACGGATTGACCAATCCTTAAAATTTCTGTTGCATCTGAAAGTAGAAACTCGCCCGATTACAACGGTATGCGTACTTTTCCCCTAGGCCGCCCTAGATATTCGTTTCGAGCATCAGAACTGCGAAAATTTTGAGTTTCTCAAGCGTTGCTTACCTCCAAACTGCCATATCTCGCTAACGGATTGACCAATCCGCAAAATTTCTGTTGCATCTGAAAGTAGAAACTCGCCCGATTACAACGGTGTGCGTACTTTTCCCCTAGGCCGTTCTAGTTATGCTTGTCGAGCATCAGAACTGCGAAAATTTTGAGTTTCTCAAGCGTTTCTTACCTCCAAACTGCCATATCTCGCGAACGGATTGACCAATCCGCAAAATTTCTGTTGCATCTGAAAGTAGAAACTCCCCCGACTACAACACTATGCGTACTTTTCCCCTAGGCCGTTCTAGTTATTCGTTTCGAGCATCAGAACTGCGAAAATTTTGAGTTTCTCAAGCGTTTCTTACTTCCAAACTGCCATATCTCGCGAACGGATTGATCAATCCGCAAAATTTCTGTTGCATCTGAAAGTAGAAACTCGCCCGATTACAACACTGTGCGTACTTTTCCCCTAGGCCGTTCTAGTTATTCGTTTCAAGCATCAGAACTGCGAAAATTTTGAGTTTCTCAAGCGTTTCTTACCTCCAAACTGCCATAACTCGCGAACGGATTGACCAATCCGCAAAATTTCTGTTGCATCTGAAAGTAGAAACTCGCCCGATTACAACGGTATGCGTACTTTTCCCCTAGCCCGTTCTAGTTATTCGTTTCGGGCAACAGAACTGCGAAAATTTTGAGTTTTTCAAGCGTTGCTTACCTCCAAACTGCCATATCTCGCGAACGGATTGACCAATCCGCAAAATTTCTGTTGCATCTGAAAGTAGAAACTCGCCAGATTACAACTGTATGCGTACTTTTCCCCTAGCCCGTTCTAGTTATTCGTTTCGAGCAACAGAACTGCGAAAATTTTGAGTTTCTCAAGCGTTGCTTACCTCCAAACTGCCATATCTCGCGAACGGATTGACAAATCCGCAAAATTTCTGTTGCATCTGAAAGTAGAAACACGCCCGATTACAACGGTGTGCGTACTTTTCCCCTAGGCCGTTCTAGTTATGCTTGTCGAGCATCAGAACTGCGAAAATTTTGAGTTTCTCAAGCGTTGCTTACCTCCAAACTGCCATATCTCGCGAACAGATTGACCAATCCGCAAAATTTCTATTGCATCTGAAAGTAGAAACTCGCCCAATTACAACGGTATGCGTACTTTTCCCCTAGGCCGACCTAGTTATTCGTTTCGAGCATCAGAACTGCAAAAGTTTTGAGTTTCTCAAGCGTTCCTTACTTCCAAACTGCCATATCTCGCGAACGGATTGACCAATGCGCAAAATTTCTGTTGCATCTGAAAGTAGAAACTCGCCCGATTACAACGGTATGCGTACTTTTCCCCTAGGCCGTTCTAGTTATTCGTTTCGAGCATCAGAACTGTGAAAATTTTGAGTTTCTCAAGCGTTTCTTACCTCCAAACTGCCATATCTCGCGAACGGATTGACCAATCCGCAAAATTTCTGTTGCATCTGAAAGTAGAAATTCGCCCGATTACAACTGTATGCGTACTTTTCCCCTAGGCCGTTCTAGTTATTCGTTTCGAGCATCAGAACTGCGAAAATTTTGAGTTTCTCAAGCGAGTCTTACTTCCAAACTGCCATATCTCGCGAACGGATTGACCAATCCGCAAAATTTCTGTTGCATCTGAAAGTAGAAACTCGCCCGATTACAACACTGTGCGTACTTTTCCCCTAGGCCGTTCTAGTTATTCGTTTCGAGCATCAGAACTGCGAAAATTTTGAGTTTCTCAAGCGTTGCTTACCTCCAAACTGCCATATCTCGCGAACGGATTGACCAATCCGCAAAATTTCTGTTGCATCTGAAAGTAGAAACTCGCCCGATTACAACGGTGTGCGTACTTTTCCCCTAGGCCGTTCTAGTTATGCTTGTCGAGCATCAGAACTGCGAAAATTTTGAGTTTCTCAAGCGTTTCTTACCTCCAAACTGCCATATCTCGCGAACGAATTGACCAATCCGCAAAATTTCTGTTGCATCTGAAAGTAGAAACTCGCCCGATTGCAACGGTATGCGTACTTTTCCCCTAGCCCGTTCTAGTTATTCGTTTCGAGCAACAGAACTGCGAAAATTTTGAGTTTTTCAAGCGTTGCTTACCTCCAAACTGCCATATCTCGCGAACGGATTGACCAATCCGCAAAATTTCTATTGCATCTGAAAGTAGAAACTCGCCCGATTACAACGGTATGCGTACTTTTCCCCTAGGCCGTTCTAGTTATTCGTTTCGAGCATCAGAACTGTGAAAATTTTGAGTTTCTCAAGCGTTTCTTACCTCCAAACTGCCATATCTCGCGAACGGATTGACCAATCCGCAAAATTTCTGTTGCATCTGAAAGTAGAAAGTCGCCCGATTACAACGGTGTGCGTACTTTTCCCCTAGGCCGTTCTAGTTATTCGTTTCGAGCATCAGAACTGCGAAAATTTTGAGTTTCTCGAGCGTTTCTTACATCCAAACTGCCATATCTCGCGAACGGATTGACCAATCCGCAAAATTTCTGTTGCATCTGAAAGTAGAAATTCGCCCGATTACAACTGTATGCGTACTTTTCCCCTAGCCCGTTCTAGTTATTCGTTTCGAGCAACAGAACTGCGAAAATTTTGAGTTTCGAAAGCGTTGCTTACCTCCAAACTGCCATATCTCGCGAACGGATTGACCAATCCGCAAAATTTCTGTTGCATCTGAAAGTAGAAACTCGCCCGATTACAACGGTGTGCGTACTTTTCCCCTAGGCCGTTCTAGTTATGCTTGTCGAGCATCAGAACTGCGAAAATTTTGAGTTTCTCAAGCGTTTCTTACCTCCAAACTGCCATATCTCGCGAACGGATTGACCAATCCGCAAAATTTCTGTTGCATCTGAAAGTAGAAACTCGCCCGATTGAAACGGTATGCGTACTTTTCCCCTAGGCCGTTCTAGTTATTCGTTTCGAGCATCAGAACTGCGAAAATTTTGAGTTTCTCAAGCGAGTCTTACTTCCAAACTGCCATATCTCGCGAACGGATTGACCAATCCGCAAAATTTCTGTTGCATCTGAAGGTAGAAACTCGCCCGATTACAACGGTATGCGTACTTTTCCCCTAGGCCGTTCTAGTTATTCGTTTCGAGCATCAGAACTGCGAAAATTTTGAGTTTCTCAATCGTTTCTCACCTACAAACTGCCACATCTCGCGAACGGATTGTCCAATCCGCAAAATTTCTGATGCATCTGAAAGTAGAAACTCGCCCGATTACAACTGTATGCGTACTTTTCCCCTAGGCCGTTCTAGTTATTCGTTTCGAGCATCAGAACTGCGAAAATTTTGAGTTTCTCAAGCGTTTCTCACGTACAAACTGCCACATCTCGCGAACGGATTGTCCAATCCGCAAAATTTCTGATGCATCTGAAAGTAGAAACTCGCCCGATTACAACTGTATGCGTACTTTTCCCCTAGCCCGTTCTAGTTATTCGTTTCGAGCAACAGAACTGCGAAAATTTTGAGTTTCTCAAGCGTTGCTTACCTCCAAACTGCCATATCTCGCGAACGGATTGACCAATCCGCAAAATTTCTGTTGCATCTGAAGGTAGAAACTCGGCCGATTACAACGGTATGCGTACTTTTCCCCTAGGCCGTTCTAGTTATTCGTTTCGAGCATCAGAACTGCGAAAATTTTGAGTTTCTCAAGCGTTTCTCACCTACAAACTGCCACATCTCGCGAACAGATTGACCAACCCGCAAAATTTCTGTTGCATCTGAAAGTAGAAACTCGCCCGATTACAACGGTGTGGGTACTTTTCCCCTAGCCCGTTCTTGTTATTCGTTTCGAGCATCAGAACCGCGAAAATTTTGAGTTTCTCAAGCGTTTCTTACCTCCAAACTGCCACATCTCGCGAACGGATTGACCAATCCGCAAAATTTCTGTTCCATCTGAAAGTATAAACTCGCCCGATTACAACGGTATGCGTACTTTTCCCCTACGCCGTTCTAGTTATTCGTTTCGAGCATCAGAACTGCGAAAATTTTGAGTTTCTCAAGCGTTTCTTACTTCCAAACTGCCATATCTCGCGAAAGGATTGACCAATCCGCAAAATTTCTGTTGCATCTGAAGGTCGAAACTCGCCCGATTACAACGGTATGCGTACTTTTCCCCTAGGCCGTTCTAGTTATTCGTTTCGAGCATCAGAACTGCGAAAATTTTGAGTTTCTCAATCGTTTCTCACATACAAACTGCCACATCTCGCGAACGGATTGTCCAATCCGCAAAATTTCTGATGCATCTGAAAGTAGAAACTCGCCCGATTACAACTGTATGCGTACTTTTTCCCTAGCCCGTTCTAGTTATTCGTTTCGAGCAACAGAACTGCGAAAATTTTGAGTTTCTCAAGCGTTGCTTACCTCCAAACTGCCATATCTCGCGAACGGATTGACCAATCCGCAAAATTTCTGTTGCATCTGAAAGTAGAAACTCGCCCGATTACAACGGCGTGCGTACTTTTCCCCTAGGCCGTTCTAGTTATGCTTGTCGAGCATCAGAACTGCGAAAATTTTGAGTTTCTCAAGCGTTTCTTACCTCCAAACTGCCATATCTCGCGAACGGATTGACCAATCCGCAAAATTTCTGTTGCATCTGAAAGTAGAAACTCGCCCGATTGAAACGGTATGCGTACTTTTCCCCTAGGCCGTTCTAGTTATTCGTTTCGAGCATCAGAACTGCGAAAATTTTGAGTTTCTCAAGCGAGTCTTACTTCCAAACTGCCATATCTCGCGAACGGATTGACCAATCCGCAAAATTTCTGTTGCATCTGAAGGTAGAAACTCGCCCGATTACAACGGTATGCGTACTTTTCCCCTAGGCCGTTCTAGTTATTCGTTTCGAGCATCAGAACTGCGAAAATTTTGAGTTTCTCAATCGTTTCTCACCTACAAACTGCCACATCTCGCGAACGGATTGTCCAATCCGCAAAATTTCTGATGCATCTGAAAGTAGAAACTCGCCCGATTACAACTGTATGCGTACTTTTCCCCTAGCCCGTTCTAGTTATTCGTTTCGAGCAACAGAACTGCGAAAATTTTGAGTTTCTCAAGCGTTGCTTACCTCCAAACTGCCATATCTCGCGAACGGATTGACCAATCCGCAAAATTTCTGTTGCATCTGAAAGTAGAAACTCGCCCGATTACAACGGTATGCGTCCTTTTCCCCTAGGCCGTTCTAGTTATTCGTTTCGAGCATCAGAACTGCGAAAATTTTGAGTTTCTCAAGCATTTCTTACCTCCAAACTGCCATATCTCGCGAACGGATTGACCAATCCGCAAAATTTCTGTTGCATCTGAAAGTAGAAACTCGCCCGATTACAACGGTATGCGTCCTTTTCCCCTAGGCCGTTCTAGTTATTCGTTTCGAGCATCAGAACTGCGAAAATTTTGAGTTTCTCAAGCGTTTCTTACATCCAAACTGCCATATCTCGCGAACGGATTGACCAATCCGCAAAATTTGTGTTGCATCTGAAGGTAGAAACTCGGCCGATTACAACGGTGTGCGTACTTTTCCCCTGGGCCGTTCTAGTTCTGCTTGTCGAGCATGAGAACTGCGAAAATTTTGAGTTTCTCGAGCGTTTCTTACCTCCAAACTGCCATATCTCGCGAACGGATTGACCAATCCGCAAAATTTCTGTTGCATCTGAAAGTAGAAACTCGCCCGATTACAACACTATGCGTACTTTTCCCCTAGGCCGTTCTAGTTATTCGTTTCGAGCATCAGAACTGCGAAAATTTTGAGTTTCTCAAGCGTTTCTTACATCCAAACTGCCATATCTCGCGAACGGATTGACCAATCCGCAAAATTTCTGTTGCATCTGAAAGTAGAAACTCGCCCGATTGCAACGGTATGCGTACTTTTCCCCTAGGCCGTTCTAGTTATTCGTTTCGAGCATCAGAACTGCGAAAATTTTGAGTTTCTCAAGCGTTTCTTACCTCCAAACTGCCATATCTCGCGAACGGATTGACCAATCCGCAAAATTTCTGTTGCATCTGAAAGTAGAAACTCGCCCGATTGAAACGGTATGCGTACTTTTCCCCTAGGCCGTTCTAGTTATTCGTTTCGAGCATCAGAACTGCGAAAATTTTGAGTTTCTCAAGCGTTTCTTACCTGCAAACTGCCATATCTCGCGAACGGATTGACCAATCCGCAAAATTTCTGTTGCATCTGAAAGTAGAAACTCGCCCGATTGCAACGGTATGCGTACTTTTCCCCTAGCCCGTTCTAGTTATTCGTTTCGAGCAACAGAACTGCGAAAATTTTGAGTTTTTCAAGCGTTGCTTACCTCCAAACTGCCATATCTCGCGAACGGATTGACCAATCCGCAAAATTTCTGTTGCATCTGAAAGTAGAAACTCGCCCGATTACAACGGTATGCGTACTTTTCCCCTAGGCCGTTCTAGTTATTCGTTTCGAGCATCAGAACTGTGAAAATTTTGAGTTTCTCAAGCGTTTCTTACCTCCAAACTGCCATATCTCGCGAACGGATTGACCAATCCGCAAAATTTCTGTTGCATCTGAAAGTAGAAAGTCGCCCGATTACAACGGTGTGCGTACTTTTCCCCTAGGCCGTTCTAGTTATGCTTGTCGAGCATCAGAACTGCGAAAATTTTGAGTTTCTCAAGCGTTTCTTACCTCCAAACTGCCATATCTCGCGAACGGATTGACCAATCCGCAAAATTTCTGTTGCATCTGAAAGTAGAAACTCGCCCGATTGAAACGGTATGCGTACTTTTCCCCTAGGCCGTTCTAGTTATTCGTTTCGAGCATCAGAACTGCGAAAATTTTGAGTTTCTCAAGCGAGTCTTACTTCCAAACTGCCATATCTCGCGAACGGATTGACCAATCCGCAAAATTTCTGTTGCATCTGAAGGTAGAAACTCGCCCGATTACAACGGTATGCGTACTTTTCCCCTAGGCCGTTCTAGTTATTCGTTTCGAGCATCAGAACTGCGAAAATTTTGAGTTTCTCAATCGTTTCTCACCTACAAACTGCCACATCTCGCGAACGGATTGTCCAATCCGCAAAATTTCTGATGCATCTGAAAGTAGAAACTCGCCCGATTACAACTGTATGCGTACTTTTCCCCTAGCCCGTTCTAGTTATTCGTTTCGAGCAACAGACCTGCGAAAATTTTGAGTTTCTCAAGCGTTGCTTACCTCCAAACTGCCATATCTCGCGAACGGATTGACCAATCCGCAAAATTTCTGTTGCATCTGAAAGTAGAAACTCGCCCGATTACAACGGTATGCGTCCTTTTCCCCTAGGCCGTTCTAGTTATTCGTTTCGAGCATCAGAACTGCGAAAATTTTGAGTTTCTCAAGCATTTCTTACCTCCAAACTGGCATATCTCGCGAACGGATTGACCAATCCGCAAAATTTCTGTTGCATCTGAAAGTAGAAACTCGCCCGATTACAACGGTATGCGTCCTTTTCCCCTAGGCCGTTCTAGTTATTCGTTTCGAGCATCAGAACTGCGAAAATTTTGAGTTTCTCAAGCGTTTCTTACATCCAAACTGCCATATCTCGCGAACGGATTGACCAATCCGCAAAATTTGTGTTGCATCTGAAGGTAGAAACTCGGCCGATTACAACGGTGTGCGTACTTTTCCCCTGGGCCGTTCTAGTTCTGCTTGTCGAGCATGAGAACTGCGAAAATTTTGAGTTTCTCGAGCGTTTCTTACCTCCAAACTGCCATATCTCGCGAACGGATTGACCAATCCGCAAAATTTCTGTTGCATCTGAAAGTAGAAACTCGCCCGATTACAACACTATGCGTACTTTTCCCCTAGGCCGTTCTAGTTATTCGTTTCGAGCATCAGAACTGCGAAAATTTTGAGTTTCTCAAGCGTTTCTTACATCCAAACTGCCATATCTCGCGAACGGATTGACCAATCCGCAAAATTTCTGTTGCATCTGAAAGTAGAAACTCGCCCGATTGCAACGGTATGCGTACTTTTCCCCTAGGCCGTTCTAGTTATTCGTTTCGAGCATCAGAACTGCGAAAATTTTGAGTTTCTCAAGCGAGTCTTACTTCCAAACTGCCATATCTCGCGAACGGATTGACCAATCCGCAAAATTTCTGTTGCATCTGAAAGTAGAAACTCGCCCGATTACAACGGTATGCGTACTTTTCCCCTAGCCCGTTCTAGTTATTCGTTTCGAGCAACAGAACTGCGAAAATTTTGAGTTTCTCAAGCGTTGCTTACCTCCAAACTGCCATATCTCGCGAACGGATTGACCAATCCGCAAAATTTCTGTTGCATCTGAAAGTAGAAACTCGCCCGATTGCAACGGTATGCGTACTTTTCCCCTAGCCCGTTCTAGTTATTCGTTTCGAGCAACAGAACTGCGAAAATTTTGAGTTTCTCAATCGTTTCTCACCTACAAACTGCCACATCTCGCGAACGGATTGTCCAATCCGCAAAATTTCTGATGCATCTGAAAGTAGAAACTCGCCCGATTACAACTGTATGCGTACTTTTCCCCTAGCCCGTTCTAGTTATTCGTTTCGAGCAACAGAACTGCGAAAATTTTGAGTTTCTCAAGCGTTGCTTACCTCCAAACTGCCATATCTCGCGAACGGATTGACCAATCCGCAAAATTTCTGTTGCATCTGAAAGTAGAAACTCGCCCGATTACAACGGTATGCGTCCTTTTCCCCTAGGCCGTTCTAGTTATTCGTTTCGAGCATCAGAACTGCGAAAATTTTGAGTTTCTCAAGCATTTCTTACCTCCAAACTGCCATATCTCGCGAACGGATTGACCAATCCGCAAAATTTCTGTTGCATCTGAAAGTAGAAACTCGCCCGATTACAACGGTATGCGTCCTTTTCCCCTAGGCCGTTCTAGTTATTCGTTTCGAGCATCAGAACTGCGAAAATTTTGAGTTTCTCAAGCGTTTCTTACATCCAAACTGCCATATCTCGCGAACGGATTGACCAATCCGCAAAATTTGTGTTGCATCTGAAGGTAGAAACTCGGCCGATTACAACGGTGTGCGTACTTTTCCCCTGGGCCGTTCTAGTTCTGCTTGTCGAGCATGAGAACTGCGAAAATTTTGAGTTTCTCAAGCGTTTCTTACCTCCAAACTGCCATATCTCGCGAACGGATTGACCAATCCGCAAAATTTCTGTTGCATCTGAAAGTAGAAACTCGCCCGATTGAAACGGTATGCGTACTTTTCCCCTAGGCCGTTCTAGTTATTCGTTTCGAGCATCAGAACTGCGAAAATTTTGAGTTTCTCAAGCGTTTCTTACCTCCAAACTGCCATATCTCGCGAACGGATTGACCAATCCGCAAAATTTCTGTTGCATCTGAAAGTAGAAACTCGCCCGATTGCAACGGTATGCGTACTTTTCCCCTAGCCCGTTCTAGTTATTCGTTTCGAGCAACAGAACTGCGAAAATTTTGAGTTTTTCAAGCGTTGCTTACCTCCAAACTGCCATATCTCGCGAACGGATTGACCAATCCGCAAAATTTCTGTTGCATCTGAAAGTAGAAACTCGCCCGATTACAACGGTATGCGTACTTTTCCCCTAGGCCGTTCTAGTTATTCGTTTCGAGCATCAGAACTGTGAAAATTTTGAGTTTCTCAAGCGTTTCTTACCTCCAAACTGCCATATCTCGCGAACGGATTGACCAATCCGCAAAATTTCTGTTGCATCTGAAAGTAGAAAGTCGCCCGATTACAACGGTGTGCGTACTTTTCCCCTAAGCCGTTCTAGTTATTCGTTTCGAGCATCAGAACTGCGAAAATTTTGAGTTTCTCGAGCGTTCCTTACATCCAAACTGCCATATCTCGCGAACGGATTGACCAATCCGCAAAATTTCTGTTGCATCTGAAAGTAGAAATTCGCCCGATTACAACTGTATGCGTACTTTTCCCCTAGCCCGTTCTAGTTATTCGTTTCGAGCATCAGAACTGCGAAAATTTTGAGTTTCTCAAGCGTTGCTTACCTCCAAACTGCCATATCTCGCGAACGGATTGACCAATCCGCAAAATTTCTGTTGCATCTGAAAGTAGAAACTCGCCCGATTACAACGGTGTGCGTACTTTTCCCCTAGGCCGTTCTAGTTATGCTTGTCGAGCATCAGAACTGCGAAAATTTTGAGTTTCTCAAGCGTTTCTTACCTCCAAACTGCCATATCTCGCGAACGGATTGACCAATCCGCAAAATTTCTGTTGCATCTGAAAGTAGAAACTCGCCCGATTGAAACGGTATGCGTACTTTTCCCCTAGGCCGTTCCAGTTATTCGTTTCGAGCATCAGAACTGCGAAAATTTTGAGTTTCTCAAGCGAGTCTTACTTCCAAACTGCCATATCTCGCGAACGGATTGACCAATCCGCAAAATTTCTGTTGCATCTGAAGGTAGAAACTCGCCCGATTACAACGGTATGCGTACTTTTCCCCTAGGCCGTTCTAGTTATTCGTTTCGAGCATCAGAACTGCGAAAATTTTGAGTTTCTCAATCGTTTCTCACATACAAACTGCCACATCTCGCGAACGGATTGTCCAATCCGCAAAATTTCTGATGCATCTGAAAGTAGAAACTCGCCCGATTACAACTGTATGCGTACTTTTTCCCTAGCCCGTTCTAGTTATTCGTTTCGAGCAACAGAACTGCGAAAATTTTGAGTTTCTCAAGCGTTGCTTACCTCCAAACTGCCATATCTCGCGAACGGATTGACCAATCCGCAAAATTTCTGTTGCATCTGAAAGTAGAAACTCGCCCGATTACAACGGTGTGCGTACTTTTCCCCTAGGCCGTTCTAGTTATGCTTGTCGAGCATCAGAACTGCGAAAATTTTGAGTTTCACAAGCGTTTCTTACCTCCAAACTGCCATATCTCGCGAACGGATTGACCAATCCGCAAAATTTCTGTTGCATCTGAAAGTAGAAACACGCCCGATTGAAACGGTATGCGTACTTTTCCCCTAGGCCGTTCTAGTTATTCGTTTCGAGCATCAGAACTGCGAAAATTTTGAGTTTCTCAAGCGAGTCTTACTTCCAAACTGCCATATCTCGCGAACGGATTGACCAATCCGCAAAATTTGTGTTGCATCTGAAGGTAGAAACTCGGCCGATTACAACGGTGTGCGTACTTTTCCCCTGGGCCGTTCTAGTTCTGCTTGTCGAGCATGAGAACTGCGAAAATTTTGAGTTTCTCGAGCGTTTCTTACCTCCAAACTGCCATATCTCGCGAACGGATTGACCAATCCGCAAAATTTCTGTTGCATCTGAAAGTAGAAACTCGCCCGATTACAACACTATGCGTACTTTTCCCCTAGGCCGTTCTAGTTATTCGTTTCGAGCATCAGAACTGCGAAAATTTTGAGTTTCTCAAGCGTTTCTTACATCCAAACTGCCATATCTCGCGAACGGATTGACCAATCCGCAAAATTTCTGTTGCATCTGAAAGTAGAAACTCGCCCGATTGCAACGGTATGGGTACTTTTCCCCTAGGCCGTTCTAGTTATTCGTTTCGAGCATCAGAACTGCGAAAATTTTGAGTTTCTCAAACGAGTCTTACTTCCAAACTGCCATATCTCGCGAACGGATTGACCAATCCGCAAAATTTCTGTTGCATCTGAAAGTAGAAACTCGCCCGATTACAACGGTATGCGTACTTTTCCCCTAGCCCGTTCTAGTTATTCGTTTCAAGCAACAGAACTGCGAAAATTGTGAGTTTTTCAAGCGTTGCTTACCTCCAAACTGCCATATCTCGCGAACGGATTGACCAATCCGCAAAATTTCTGTTGCATCTGAAAGTAGAAACTCGCCCGATTACAACGGTATGCGTACTTTTCCCCTAGGCCGTTCTAGTTATTCGTTTCGAGCATCAGAACTGTGAAAATTTTGAGTTTCTCAAGCGTTTCTTACCTCCAAACTGCCATATCTCGCGAACGGATTGACCAATCCGCAAAATTTCTGTTGCATCTGAAAGTAGAAAGTCGCCCGATTACAACGGTGTGCGTACTTTTCCCCTAGGCCGTTCTAGTTATTCGTTTCGAGCATCAGAACTGCGAAAATTTTGAGTTTCTCGAGCGTTTCTTACATCCAAACTGCCATATCTCGCGAACGGATTGACCAATCCGCAAAATTTCTGTTGCATCTGAAAGTAGAAATTCGCCCGATTACAACTGTATGCGTACTTTTCCCCTAGCCCGTTCTAGTTATTCGTTTCGAGCAACAGAACTGCGAAAATTTTGAATTTCTCAAGCGTTGCTTAACTCCAAACTGCCATATCTCGCGAACGGATTGACCAATCCGCAAAATTTCTGTTGCATCTGAAAGTAGAAACTCGCCCGATTACAACGTTGTGCGTACTTTTCCCCTAGGCCGTTCTAGTTATGCTTGTCGAGCATCAGAACTGCGAAAATTTTGAGTTTCTCAATCGTTTCTTACCTCCAAACTGCCATATCTCGCGAACGGATTGACCAATCCGCAAAATTTCTGTTGCATCTGAAAGTAGAAACTCGCCCGATTGAAACGGTATGCGTACTTTTCCCCTAGGCCGTTCTAGTTATTCGTTTCGAGCATCAGAACTGCGAAAATTTTGAGTTTCTCAAGCGAGTCTTACTTCCAAACTGCCATATCTCGCGAACGGATTGATCAATCCGCAAAATTTCTGTTGCATCTGAAGGTAGAAACTCGCCCGATTACAACGGTATGCGTACTTTTCCCCTAGGCCGTTCTAGCTATTCGTTTCGAGCATCAGAACTGCGAAAATTTTGAGTTTCTCAATCGTTTCTCACCTACAAACTGCCACATCTCGCGAACGGATTGTCCAATCCGCAAAATTTCTGATGCATCTGAAAGTAGAAACTCGCCCGATTACAACTGTATGCGTACTTTTCCCCTAGCCCGTTCTAGTTATTCGTTTCGAGCAACAGAACTGCGAAAATTTTGAGTTTCTCAAGCGTTGCTTACTTCCAAACTGCCATATCTCGCGAACGGATTGACCAATCCGCAAAATTTCTGTTGTATCTGAAAGTAGAAACTCGCCCGATTACAACGGTATGCGTACTTTTCCCCTAGCCCGTTCTAGTTATTCGTTTCGAGCAACAGAACTGCGAAAATTGTGAGTTTTTCAAGCGTTGCTTACCTCCAAACTGCCATATCTCGCGAACGGATTGACCAATCCGCAAAATTTCTGTTGCATCTGAAAGTAGAAACTCGCCCGATTACAACGGTATGCGTACTTTTCCCCTAGGCCGTTCTAGTTATTCGTTTCGAGCATCAGAACTGTGAAAATTTTGAGTTTCTCAAGCGTTTCTTACCTCCAAACTGCCATATCTCGCGAACGGATTGACCAATCCGCAAAATTTCTGTTGCATCTGAAAGTAGAAAGTCGCCCGATTACAACGGTGTGCGTACTTTTCCCCTAGGCCGTTCTAGTTATTCGTTTCGAGCATCAGAACTGCGAAAATTTTGAGTTTCTCGAGCGTTTCTTACATCCAAACTGCCATATCTCGCGAACGGGTTGACCAATCCGCAAAATTTCTGTTGCATCTGAAAGTAGAAATTCGCCCGATTACAACTGTATGCGTACTTTTCCCCTAGCCCGTTCTAGTTATTCGTTTCGAGCAACAGAACTGCGAAAATTTTGAGTTTCTCAAGCGTTGCTTAACTCCAAACTGCCATATCTCGCGAACGGATTGACCAATCCGCAAAATTTCTGTTGCATCTGAAAGTAGAAACTCGCCCGATTACAACGTTGTGCGTACTTTTCCCCTAGGCCGTTCTAGTTATGCTTGTCGAGCATCAGAACTGCGAAAATTTTGAGTTTCTCAAGCGTTTCTTACATCCAAACTGCCATATCTCGCGAACGGATTGACCAATACGCAAAATTTCTGTTGCATCTGAAAGTAGAAACTCGCCCGATTGAAACGGTATGCGTACTTTTCCCCTAGGCCGTTCTAGTTATTCGTTTCGAGCATCAGAACTGCGAAAATTTTGAGTTTCTCAAGCGAGTCTTACTTCCAAACTGCCATATCTCGCGAACGGATTGACCAATCCGCAAAATTTCTGTTGCATCTGAAGGTAGAAACTCGGCCGATTACAACGGTGTGCGTACTTTTCCCCTGG
The DNA here is from genome assembly GCF_051014685.1 of Ptiloglossa arizonensis. Taxonomy (NCBI): domain Eukaryota; kingdom Metazoa; phylum Arthropoda; class Insecta; order Hymenoptera; family Colletidae; genus Ptiloglossa; species Ptiloglossa arizonensis. Next base: position 236,929 of record NW_027478499.1, read on the forward strand.
GCCGTTCTAGTTATGCTTGTCGAGCATGAGAACTGCGAAAATTTTGAGTTTCTCGAGCGTTTCTTACCTCCAAACTGCCATATCTCGCGAACGGATTGACCAATCCGCAAAATTTCTGTTGCATCTGAAAGTAGAAACTCGCCCGATTGAAACGGTATGCGTACTTTTCCCCTAGGCCGTTCTAGTTATTCGTTTCGAGCATCAGAACTGCGAAAATTTTGAGTTTCTCAAGCGAGTCTTACTTCCAAACTGCCATATCTCGCGAACGGATTGACCAATCCGCAAAATTTCTGTTGCATCTGAAAGTAGAAACTCGCCCGATTACAACGGTGTGCGTACTTTTCCCCTAGGCCGTTCTAGTTATTCGTTTCGAGCATCAGAACTGCGAAAATTTTGAGTTTCTCAAGCGTTTCTCACGTACAAACTGCCACATCTCGCGAACGGATTGTCCAATCCGCAAAATTTCTGATGCATCTGAAAGTAGAAACTCGCCCGACAACAACGGTATGCGTACTTTTCCCCTAGGCCGCCCTAGTTATTCGTTTCGAGCATCAGAACTGCAAAAATTTTGAGTTTCTCAAGCGTTTCTTACTTCCAAACTGCCATATCTCGCGAACGGATTGACCAATCCGCAAAATTTCTGTTGCATCTGAAAGTAGAAACTCGCCCGATTACAACGGTATGCGTACTTTTCCCCTAGGCCGTTCTAGTTATTCGTTTCGATCATCAGAACTGTGAAAATTTTGAGTTTCTCAAGCGTTTCTTACCTCCAAACTGCCATATCTCGCGAACGGATTGACCAATCCGCAAAATTTCTGTTGCATCTGAAAGTAGAAACTCGCCCGATTGCAACGGTATGCGTACTTTTCCCCTAGGCCGTTCTAGTTATGCTTGTCGAGCATCAGAACTGCGAAAATTTTGAGTTTCTCGAGCGTTTCTTACCTCCAAACTGCCATATCTCGCGAACGGATTGACCAATCCGCAAAATTTCTGTTGCATCTGAAAGTAGAAACTCCCCCGACTACAACACTATGCGTACTTTTCCCCTAGGCCGTTCTAGTTATTCGTTTCGAGCATCAGAACTGCGAAAATTTTGAGTTTCTCAAGCGTTTCTTACTTCCAAACTGCCATATCTCGCGAACGGATTGATCAATCCGCAAAATTTCTGTTGCATCTGAAGGTAGAAACTCGCCCGATTACAACGGTATGCGTACTTTTCCCCTAGGCCGTTCTAGTTATTCGTTTCGAGCATCAGAACTGCGAAAATTTTGAGTTTCTCAATCGTTTCTCACCTACAAACTGCCACATCTCGCGAACGGATTGTCCAATCCGCAAAATTTCTGATGCATCTGAAAGTAGAAACTCGCCCGATTACAACGGTGTGCGTACTTTTCCCCTAGCCCGTTCTAGTTATTAGTTTCGAGCAACAGAACTGCGAAAATTTTGTGTTTTTCAAGCGTTGCTTACTCCCAAACTGCCATATCTCGCGAACGGATTGACCAATCCGCAAAATTTCTGTTGCATCAGAAAGTAGAAACTCGCCCGATTACAACGGTATGCGTACTTTTCCCCTACCCCGTTCTAGTTATTCGTTTCGAGCAACAGAACTGCGAAAATTTTGAGTTTTTCAAGCGTTGCTTACCTCCAAACTGCCATATCTCGCGAACGGATTGACCAATCCGCAAAATTTCTGTTGCATCTGAAAGTAGAAACTCGCCCGATTACAACGGTGTGCGTACTTTTCCCCTAGCCCGTTCTAGTTATTCGTTTCGAGCAACAGAACTGCGAAAATTTTGTGTTTTTCAAGCGTTGCTTACTCCCAAACTGCCATATCTCGCGAACGGATTGACCAATCCGCAAAATTTCTGTTGCATCAGAAAGTAGAAACTCGCCCGATTACAACGGTATGCGTACTTTTCCCCTAGGCCGTTCTAGTTATTCGTTTCGAGCATCAGAACTGTGAAAATTTTGAGTTTCTCAAGCGTTTCTTACCTCCAAACTGCCATATCTCGCGAACGGATTGACCAATCCGCAAAATTTCTGTTGCATCTGAAAGTAGAAAGTCGCCCGATTACAACGGTGTGCGTACTTTTCCCCTAGGCCGTTCTAGTTATTCGTTTCGAGCATCAGAACTGCGAAAATTTTGAGTTTCTCGAGCGTTTCTTACATCCAAACTGCCATATCTCGCGAACGGGTTGACCAATCCGCAAAATTTCTGTTGCATCTGAAAGTAGAAATTCGCCCGATTACAACTGTATGCGTACTTTTCCCCTAGCCCGTTCTAGTTATTCGTTTCGAGCAACAGAACTGCGAAAATTTTGAGTTTCTCAAGCGTTGCTTAACTCCAAACTGCCATATCTCGCGAACGGATTGACCAATCCGCAAAATTTCTGTTGCATCTGAAAGTAGAAACTCGCCCGATTACAACGTTGTGCGTACTTTTCCCCTAGGCCGTTCTAGTTATGCTTGTCGAGCATCAGAACTGCGAAAATTTTGAGTTTCTCAAGCGTTTCTTACATCCAAACTGCCATATCTCGCGAACGGATTGACCAATACGCAAAATTTCTGTTGCATCTGAAAGTAGAAACTCGCCCGATTGAAACGGTATGCGTACTTTTCCCCTAGGCCGTTCTAGTTATTCGTTTCGAGCATCAGAACTGCGAAAATTTTGAGTTTCTCAAGCGAGTCTTACTTCCAAACTGCCATATCTCGCGAACGGATTGACCAATCCGCAAAATTTCTGTTGCATCTGAAGGTAGAAACTCGGCCGATTACAACGGTGTGCGTACTTTTCCCCTGGGCCGTTCTAGTTATGCTTGTCGAGCATGAGAACTGCGAAAATTTTGAGTTTCTCGAGCGTTTCTTACCTCCAAACTGCCATATCTCGCGAACGGATTGACCAATCCGCAAAATTTCTGTTGCATCTGAAAGTAGAAACTCGCCCGATTGAAACGGTATGCGTACTTTTCCCCTAGGCCGTTCTAGTTATTCGTTTCGAGCATCAGAACTGCGAAAATTTTGAGTTTCTCAAGCGAGTCTTACTTCCAAACTGCCATATCTCGCGAACGGATTGACCAATCCGCAAAATTTCTGTTGCATCTGAAAGTAGAAACTCGCCCGATTACAACGGTGTGCGTACTTTTCCCCTAGGCCGTTCTAGTTATTCGTTTCGAGCATCAGAACTGCGAAAATTTTGAGTTTCTCAAGCGTTTCTCACGTACAAACTGCCACATCTCGCGAACGGATTGTCCAATCCGCAAAATTTCTGATGCATCTGAAAGTAGAAACTCGCCCGACAACAACGGTATGCGTACTTTTCCCCTAGGCCGCCCTAGTTATTCGTTTCGAGCATCAGAACTGCGAAAATTTTGAGTTTCTCAAGCGTTTCTTACTTCCAAACTGCCATATCTCGCGAACGGATTGACCAATCCGCAAAATTTCTGTTGCATCTGAAAGTAGAAACTCGCCCGATTACAACGGTATGCGTACTTTTCCCCTAGGCCGTTCTAGTTATTCGTTTCGATCATCAGAACTGTGAAAATTTTGAGTTTCTCAAGCGTTTCTTACCTCCAAACTGCCATATCTCGCGAACGGATTGACCAATCCGCAAAATTTCTGTTGCATCTGAAAGTAGAAACTCGCCCGATTGCAACGGTATGCGTACTTTTCCCCTAGGCCGTTCTAGTTATGCTTGTCGAGCATCAGAACTGCGAAAATTTTGAGTTTCTCGAGCGTTTCTTACCTCCAAACTGCCATATCTCGCGAACGGATTGACCAATCCGCAAAATTTCTGTTGCATCTGAAAGTAGAAACTCCCCCGACTACAACACTATGCGTACTTTTCCCCTAGGCCGTTCTAGTTATTCGTTTCGAGCATCAGAACTGCGAAAATTTTGAGTTTCTCAAGCGTTTCTTACTTCCAAACTGCCATATCTCGCGAACGGATTGATCAATCCGCAAAATTTCTGTTGCATCTGAAGGTAGAAACTCGCCCGATTACAACGGTATGCGTACTTTTCCCCTAGGCCGTTCTAGTTATTCGTTTCGAGCATCAGAACTGCGAAAATTTTGAGTTTCTCAATCGTTTCTCACCTACAAACTGCCCCATCTCGCGAACGGATTGTCCAATCCGCAAAATTTCTGATGCATCTGAAAGTAGAAACTCGCCCGATTACAACGGTGTGCGTACTTTTCCCCTAGCCCGTTCTAGTTATTAGTTTCGAGCAACAGAACTGCGAAAATTTTGTGTTTTTCAAGCGTTGCTTACTCCCAAACTGCCATATCTCGCGAACGGATTGACCAATCCGCAAAATTTCTGTTGCATCAGAAAGTAGAAACTCGCCCGATTACAACGGTATGCGTACTTTTCCCCTACCCCGTTCTAGTTATTCGTTTCGAGCAACAGAACTGCGAAAATTTTGAGTTTTTCAAGCGTTGCTTACCTCCAAACTGCCATATCTCGCGAACGGATTGACCAATCCGCAAAATTTCTGTTGCATCTGAAAGTAGAAACTCGCCCGATTGCAACGGTATGCGTACTTTTCCCCTAGGCCGTTCTAGTTATGCTTGTCGAGCATCAGAACTGCGAAAATTTTGAGTTTCTCGAGCGTTGCTTACCTCCAAACTGCCATATCTCGCGAACGGATTGACCAATCCGCAAAATTTCTGTTGCATCTGAAAGTAGAAACTCCCCCGACTACAACACTATGCGTACTTTTCCCCTAGGCCGTTCTAGTTATTCGTTTCGAGCATCAGAACTGCGAAAATTTTGAGTTTCTCAAGCGTTTCTTACTTCCAAACTGCCATATCTCGCGAACGGATTGATCAATCCGCAAAATTTCTGTTGCATCTGAAGGTAGAAACTCGCCCGATTACAACGGTATGCGTACTTTTCCCCTAGGCCGTTCTAGTTATTCGTTTCGAGCATCAGAACTGCGAAAATTTTGAGTTTCTCAATCGTTTCTCACCTACAAACTGCCACATCTCGCGAACGGATTGTCCAATCCGCAAAATTTCTGATGCATCTGAAAGTAGAAACTCGCCCGATTACAACGGTGTGCGTACTTTTCCCCTAGCCCGTTCTAGTTATTAGTTTCGAGCAACAGAACTGCGAAAATTTTGTGTTTTTCAAGCGTTGCTTACTCCCAAACTGCCATATCTCGCGAACGGATTGACCAATCCGCAAAATTTCTGTTGCATCAGAAAGTAGAAACTCGCCCGATTACAACGGTATGCGTACTTTTCCCCTACCCCGTTCTAGTTATTCGTTTCGAGCAACAGAACTGCGAAAATTTTGAGTTTTTCAAGCGTTGCTTACCTCCAAACTGCCATATCTCGCGAACGGATTGACCAATCCGCAAAATTTCTGTTGCATCTGAAAGTAGAAACTCGCCCGATTACAACGGTGTGCGTACTTTTCCCCTAGCCCGTTCTAGTTATTCGTTTCGAGCAACAGAACTGCGAAAATTTTGTGTTTTTCAAGCGTTGCTTACTCCCAAACTGCCATATCTCGCGAACGGATTGACCAATCCGCAAAATTTCTGTTGCATCAGAAAGTAGAAACTCGCCCGATTACAACGGTATGCGTACTTTTCCCCTACCCCGTTCTAGTTATTCGTTTCGAGCAACAGAACTGCGAAAATTTTGAGTTTTTCAAGCGTTGCTTACCTCCAAACTGCCATATCTCGCGAACGGATTGACCAATCCGCAAAATTTCTGTTGCATCTGAAAGTAGAAACTCGCACGATTACAACGGTGTGCGTACTTTTCCCCTAGGCCGTTCTAGTTATGCTTGTCGAGCATCAGAACTGCGAAAATTTTGAGTTTCTCAAGCGTTTCTTACCTCCAAACTGCCATATCTCGCGAACGGATTGACCAATCCGCAAAATTTCTGTTGCATCTGAAAGTAGAAACTCGCCCGATTGCAACGGTATGCGTACTTTTCCCCTAGGCCGTTCTAGTTATTCGTTTCGAGCATCAGAACTGCGAAAATTTTGAGTTTCTCAAGCGAGTCTTACTTCCAAACTGCCATATCTCGCGAACGGATTGACCAATCCGCAAAATTTCTGTTGCATCTGAAAGTAGAAACTCGCCCGATTACAACGGTATGCGTACTTTTCCCCTAGCCCGTTCTAGTTATTCGTTTCGAGCAACAGAACTGCGAAAATTTTGAGTTTTTCAAGCGTTGCTTACATGCAAACTGCCATATCTCGGGAACGGATTGACCAATCCGCAAAATTTCTGTTGCATCTGAAAGTAGAAACTCGCCCGATTACAACACTGTGCGTACTTTTCCCCTAGGCCGTTCTAGTTATTCGTTTCGAGCATCAGAACTGCGAAAATTTTGAGTTTCTCGGCGCGTTTCTTACCTCCAAACTGCCATAACTCGCGAACGGATTGACCAATCCGCAAAATTTCTGTTGCATCTGAAAGTAGAAACTCGCCCGATTACAACGGTATGCGTACTTTTCCCCTAGCCCGTTCTAGTTATTCGTTTCGGGCAACAGAACTGCGAAAATTTTGAGTTTTTCAAGCGTTGCTTACCTCCAAACTGCCATATCTCGCGAACCGATTGACCAATCCGCAAAATTTCTGTTGCATCTGAAAGTAGAAACTCGCCCGATTACAACGGTGTGCGTACTTTTCCCCTAGCCCGTTCTAGTTATTCGTTTCGAGCAACAGAACTGCGAAAATTTTGAGTTTTTCAAGCGTTGCTTACTCCCAAACTGCCATATCTCGCGAACGGATTGACCAATCCGCAAAATTTCTGTTGCATCAGAAAGTAGAAATTCGCCCGATTACAACGGTATGCGTACTTTTCCCCTAGCCCGTTCTAGTTATTCGTTTCGAGCAACAGAACTGCGAAAATTTTGAGTTTTTCAAGCGTTGCTTACCTCCAAACTGCCATATCTCGCGAACGGATTGACCAATCCGCAAAATTTCTGTTGCATCTGAAAGTAGAAACTCGCCCGATTACAACACTGTGCGTACTTTTCCCCTAGGCCGTTCTAGTTATTCGTTTCGAGCATCAGAACTGCGAAAATTTTGAGTTTCTCGGCGCGTTTCTTACCTCCAAACTGCCATAACTCGCGAACGGATTGACCAATCCGCAAAATTTCTGTTGCATCTGAAAGTAGAAACTCGCCCGATTACAACGGTATGCGTACTTTTCCCCTAGCCCGTTCTAGTTATTCGTTTCGGGCAACAGAACTGCGAAAATTTTGAGTTTTTCAAGCGTTGCTTACCTCCAAACTGCCATATCTCGCGAACCGATTGACCAATCCGCAAAATTTCTGTTGCATCTGAAAGTAGAAACTCGCCCGATTACAACGGTGTGCGTACTTTTCCCCTAGCCCGTTCTAGTTATTCGTTTCGAGCAACAGAACTGCGAAAATTTTGAGTTTTTCAAGCGTTGCTTACCTCCAAACTGCCATATCTCGCGAACGGATTGACCAATCCGCAAAATTTCTGTTGCATCTGAAAGTAGAAACTCGCCCGATTACAACACTGTGCGTACTTTTCCCCTAGGCCGTTCTAGTTATTCGTTTCGAGCATCAGAACTGCGAAAATTTTGAGTTTCTCGGCGCGTTTCTTACCTCCAAACTGCCATAACTCGCGAACGGATTGACCAATCCGCAAAATTTCTGTTGCATCTGAAAGTAGAAACTCGCCCGATTACAACGGTATGCGTACTTTTCCCCTAGCCCGTTCTAGTTATTCGTTTCGGGCAACAGAACTGCGAAAATTTTGAGTTTTTCAAGCGTTGCTTACCTCCAAACTGCCATATCTCGCGAACCGATTGACCAATCCGCAAAATTTCTGTTGCATCTGAAAGTAGAAACTCGCCCGATTACAACACTGTGCGTACTTTTCCCCTAGGCCGTTCTAGTTATTCGTTTCGAGCATCAGAACTGCGAAAATTTTGAGTTTCTCGGCGCGTTTCTTACCTCCAAACTGCCATAACTCGCGAACGGATTGACCAATCCGCAAAATTTCTGTTGCATCTGAAAGTAGAAACTCGCCCGATTACAACGGTATGCGTACTTTTCCCCTAGGCCGTTCTAGTTATTCGTTTCGAGCATCAGAACTGCGAAAATTTTGAGTTTCTCGGCGCGTTTCTTACCTCCAAACTGCCATAACTCGCGAACGGATTGACCAATCCGCAAAATTTCTGTTGCATCTGAAAGTAGAAACTCGCCCGATTACAACGGTATGCGTACTTTTCCCCTAGCCCGTTCTAGTTATTCGTTTCGGGCAACAGAACTGCGAAAATTTTGAGTTTTTCAAGCGTTGCTTACCTCCAAACTGCCATATCTCGCGAACCGATTGACCAATCCGCAAAATTTCTGTTGCATCTGAAAGTAGAAACTCGCCCGATTACAACGGTGTGCGTACTTTTCCCCTAGCCCGTTCTAGTTATTCGTTTCGAGCAACAGAACTGCGAAAATTTTGAGTTTTTCAAGCGTTGCTTACTCCCAAACTGCCATATCTCGCGAACGGATTGACCAATCCGCAAAATTTCTGTTGCATCAGAAAGTAGAAATTCGCCCGATTACAACGGTATGCGTACTTTTCCCATAGCCCGTTCTAGTTATTCGTTTCGAGCAACAGAACTGCGAAGATTTTGAGTTTTTCAAGCGTTGCTTACCTCCAAACTGCCATATCTCGCGAACGGATTGACCAATCCGCAAAATTTCTGTTGCATCTGAAAGTAGAAACTCGCCCGATTACAACGGTGTGCGTACTTTTCCCCTAGGCCGTTCCAGTTATGCTTGTCGAGCATCAGAACTGCGAAAATTTTGAGTTTCTCAAGCGTTTCTTACTTCCAAACTGCCATATCTCGCGAACGGATTGACAAATCCGCAAAATTTCTGTTGCATCTGAAAGTAGAAACTCGCCCGATTACAATACTATGCGTACTTTTCCCCTAGGCCGTTCTAGTTATTCGTTTCGAGCATCAGAACTGCGAAAATTTTGAGTTTCTCAAGCGTTTCTTACCTCCAAACTGCCATAACTCGCGAACGGATTCACCAATCCGCAAAATTTCTGTTCCATCTGAAAGTAGAAACTCGCCCGATTACAACACTATGCGTACTTTTCCCCTAGGCCGTTCTAGTTATTCGTTTCGAGCATCAGAACTGCGAAAATTTTGAGTTTCTCAAGCGTTTCTTACCTCCAAACTGCCATATCTCGCGAACGGATTGACCAATCCGCAAAATTTCTGTTGCATCTGAAAGTAGAAACTCGCCCGATTACAACGGTGTGCGTACTTTTCCCCTAGCCCGTTCTAGTTATTCGTTTCGAGCAACAGAACTGCGAAAATTTTGAGTTTTTCAAGCGTTGCTTACCTCCAAACTGCCATATCTCGCGAACGGATTGACCAATCCGCAAAATTTCTGTTGCATCTGAAAGTAGAAACTCGCCCGATTGCAACGGTATGCGTACTTTTCCCCTAGGCCGTTCTAGTTATTCGTTTCGAGCATCAGAACTGCGAAAATTTTGAGTTTCTCGGCGCGTTTCTTACCTCCAAACTGCCATAACTCGCGAACGGATTGACCAATCCGCAAAATTTCTGTTGCATCTGAAAGTAGAAACTCGCCCGATTACAACGGTATGCGTACTTTTCCCCTAGCCCGTTCTAGTTATTCGTTTCGGGCAACAGAACTGCGAAAATTTTGAGTTTTTCAAGCGTTGCTTACCTCCAAACTGCCATATCTCGCGAACCGATTGACCAATCCGCAAAATTTCTGTTGCATCTGAAAGTAGAAACTCGCCCGATTACAACGGTGTGCGTACTTTTCCCCTAGCCCGTTCTAGTTATTCGTTTCGAGCAACAGAACTGCGAAAATTTTGAGTTTTTCAAGCGTTGCTTACTCCCAAACTGCCATATCTCGCGAACGGATTGACCAATCCGCAAAATTTCTGTTGCATCAGAAAGTAGAAATTCGCCCGATTACAACGGTATGCGTACTTTTCCCCTAGCCCGTTCTAGTTATTCGTTTCGAGCAACAGAACTGCGAAAATTTTGAGTTTTTCAAGCGTTGCTTACCTCCAAACTGCCATATCTCGCGAACGGATTGACCAATCCGCAAAATTTCTGTTGCATCTGAAAGTAGAAACTCGCCCGATTACAACACTGTGCGTACTTTTCCCCTAGGCCGTTCTAGTTATTCGTTTCGAGCATCAGAACTGCGAAAATTTTGAGTTTCTCGGCGCGTTTCTTACCTCCAAACTGCCATAACTCGCGAACGGATTGACCAATCCGCAAAATTTCTGTTGCATCTGAAAGTAGAAACTCGCCCGATTACAACTGTATGCGTACTTTTCCCCTAGCCCGTTCTAGTTATTCGTTTCGGGCAACAGAACTGCGAAAATTTTGAGTTTTTCAAGCGTTGCTTACCTCCAAACTGCCATATCTCGCGAACCGATTGACCAATCCGCAAAATTTCTGTTGCATCTGAAAGTAGAAACTCGCCCGATTACAACGGTGTGCGTACTTTTCCCCTAGCCCGTTCTAGTTATTCGTTTCGAGCAACAGAACTGCGAAAATTTTGAGTTTTTCAAGCGTTGCTTACTCCCAAACTGCCATATCTCGCGAACGGATTGACCAATCCGCAAAATTTCTGTTGCATCAGAAAGTAGAAATTCGCTCGATTACAACGGTATGCGTACTTTTCCCATAGCCCGTTCTAGTTATTCGTTTCGAGCAACAGAACTGCGAAAATTTTGAGTTTTTCAAGCGTTGCTTACCTCCAAACTGCCATATCTCGCGAACGGATTGACCAATCCGCAAAATTTCTGTTGCATCTGAAAGTAGAAACTCGCCCGATTACAACGGTGTGCGTACTTTTCCCCTAGGCCGTTCCAGTTATGCTTGTCGAGCATCAGAACTGCGAAAATTTTGAGTTTCTCAAGCGTTTCTTACTTCCAAACTGCCATATCTCGCGAACGGATTGACAAATCCGCAAAATTTCTGTTGCATCTGAAAGTAGAAACTCGCCCGATTACAATACTATGCGTACTTTTCCCCTAGGCCGTTCTAGTTATTCGTTTCGAGCATCAGAACTGCGAAAATTTTGAGTTTCTCGGCGCGTTTCTTACCTCCAAACTGCCATAACTCGCGAACGGATTGACCAATCCGCAAAATTTCTGTTGCATCTGAAAGTAGAAACTCGCCCGATTACAACGGTATGCGTACTTTTCCCCTAGCCCGTTCTAGTTATTCGTTTCGGGCAACAGAACTGCGAAAATTTTGAGTTTTTCAAGCGTTGCTTACCTCCAAACTGCCATATCTCGCGAACCGATTGACCAATCCGCAAAATTTCTGTTGCATCTGAAAGTAGAAACTCGCCCGATTACAACGGTGTGCGTACTTTTCCCCTAGCCCGTTCTAGTTATTCGTTTCGAGCAACAGAACTGCGAAAATTTTGAGTTTTTCAAGCGTTGCTTACTCCCAAACTGCCATATCTCGCGAACGGATTGACCAATCCGCAAAATTTCTGTTGCATCAGAAAGTAGAAATTCGCCCGATTACAACGGTATGCGTACTTTTCCCATAGCCCGTTCTAGTTATTCGTTTCGAGCAACAGAACTGCGAAAATTTTGAGTTTTTCAAGCGTTGCTTACCTCCAAACTGCCATATCTCGCGAACGGATTGACCAATCCGCAAAATTTCTGTTGCATCTGGAAGTAGAAACTCGCCCGATTACAACGGTGTGCGTACTTTTCCCCTAGGCCGTTCCAGTTATGCTTGTCGAGCATCAGAACTGCGAAAATTTTGAGTTTCTCAAGCGTTTCTTACTTCCAAACTGCCATATCTCGCGAACGGATTGACAAATCCGCAAAATTTCTGTTGCATCTGAAAGTAGAAACTCGCCCGATTACAATACTATGCGTACTTTTCCCCTAGGCCGTTCTAGTTATTCGTTTCGAGCATCAGAACTGCGAAAATTTTGAGTTTCTCAAGCGTTTCTTACCTCCAAACTGCCATAACTCGCGAACGGATTCACCAATCCGCAAAATTTCTGTTCCATCTGAAAGTAGAAACTCGCCCGATTACAACACTATGCGTACTTTTCCCCTAGGCCGTTCTAGTTATTCGTTTCGAGCATCAGAACTGCGAAAATTTTGAGTTTCTCAAGCGTTTCTTACCTCCAAACTGCCATATCTCGCGAACGGATTGACCAATCCGCAAAATTTCTGTTGCATCTGAAAGTAGAAACTCGCCCGATTACAACGGTGTGCGTACTTTTCCCCTAGCCCGTTCTAGTTATTCGTTTCGAGCAACAGAACTGCGAAAATTTTGAGTTTTTCAAGCGTTGCTTACCTCCAAACTGCCATATCTCGCGAACGGATTGACCAATCCGCAAAATTTCTGTTGCATCTGAAAGTAGAAACTCGCCCGATTGCAACGGTATGCGTACTTTTCCCCTAGGCCGTTCTAGTTATTCGTTTCGAGCATCAGAACTGCGAAAATTTTGAGTTTCTCGGCGCGTTTCTTACCTCCAAACTGCCATAACTCGCGAACGGATTGACCAATCCGCAAAATTTCTGTTGCATCTGAAAGTAGAAACTCGCCCGATTACAACGGTATGCGTACTTTTCCCCTAGCCCGTTCTAGTTATTCGTTTCGGGCAACAGAACTGCGAAAATTTTGAGTTTTTCAAGCGTTGCTTACCTCCAAACTGCCATATCTCGCGAACCGATTGACCAATCCGCAAAATTTCTGTTGCATCTGAAAGTAGAAACTCGCCCGATTACAACGGTGTGCGTACTTTTCCCCTAGCCCGTTCTAGTTATTCGTTTCGAGCAACAGAACTGCGAAAATTTTGAGTTTTTCAAGCGTTGCTTACTCCCAAACTGCCATATCTCGCGAACGGATTGACCAATCCGCAAAATTTCTGTTGCATCAGAAAGTAGAAATTCGCCCGATTACAACGGTATGCGTACTTTTCCCCTAGCCCGTTCTAGTTATTCGTTTCGAGCAACAGAACTGCGAAAATTTTGAGTTTTTCAAGCGTTGCTTACCTCCAAACTGCCATATCTCGCGAACGGATTGACCAATCCGCAAAATTTCTGTTGCATCTGAAAGTAGAAACTCGCCCGATTACAACACTGTGCGTACTTTTCCCCTAGGCCGTTCTAGTTATTCGTTTCGAGCATCAGAACTGCGAAAATTTTGAGTTTCTCGGCGCGTTTCTTACCTCCAAACTGCCATAACTCGCGAACGGATTGACCAATCCGCAAAATTTCTGTTGCATCTGAAAGTAGAAACTCGCCCGATTACAACTGTATGCGTACTTTTCCCCTAGCCCGTTCTAGTTATTCGTTTCGGGCAACAGAACTGCGAAAATTTTGAGTTTTTCAAGCGTTGCTTACCTCCAAACTGCCATATCTCGCGAACCGATTGACCAATCCGCAAAATTTCTGTTGCATCTGAAAGTAGAAACTCGCCCGATTACAACGGTGTGCGTACTTTTCCCCTAGCCCGTTCTAGTTATTCGTTTCGAGCAACAGAACTGCGAAAATTTTGAGTTTTTCAAGCGTTGCTTACTCCCAAACTGCCATATCTCGCGAACGGATTGACCAATCCGCAAAATTTCTGTTGCATCAGAAAGTAGAAATTCGCTCGATTACAACGGTATGCGTACTTTTCCCATAGCCCGTTCTAGTTATTCGTTTCGAGCAACAGAACTGCGAAAATTTTGAGTTTTTCAAGCGTTGCTTACCTCCAAACTGCCATATCTCGCGAACGGATTGACCAATCCGCAAAATTTCTGTTGCATCTGAAAGTAGAAACTCGCCCGATTACAACGGTGTGCGTACTTTTCCCCTAGGCCGTTCCAGTTATGCTTGTCGAGCATCAGAACTGCGAAAATTTTGAGTTTCTCAAGCGTTTCTTACTTCCAAACTGCCATATCTCGCGAACGGATTGACAAATCCGCAAAATTTCTGTTGCATCTGAAAGTAGAAACTCGCCCGATTACAATACTATGCGTACTTTTCCCCTAGGCCGTTCTAGTTATTCGTTTCGAGCATCAGAACTGCGAAAATTTTGAGTTTCTCAAGCGTTTCTTACCTCCAAACTGCCATAACTCGCGAACGGATTCACCAATCCGCAAAATTTCTGTTCCATCTGAAAGTAGAAACTCGCCCGATTACAACGGTGTGCGTACTTTTCCCCTAACCCGTTCTAGTTATTCGTTTCGAGCAACAGAACTGCGAAAATTTTGAGTTTTTCAAGCGTTGCTTACCTCCAAACTGCCATATCTCGCGAACCGATTGACCAATCCGCAAAATTTCTGTTGCATCTGAAAGTAGAAACTCGCCCGATTACAACGGTGTGCGTACTTTTCCCCTAGCCCGTTCTAGTTATTCGTTTCGAGCAACAGAACTGCGAAAATTTTGAGTTTTTCAAGCGTTGCTTACTCCCAAACTGCCATATCTCGCGAACGGATTGACCAATCCGCAAAATTTCTGTTGCATCAGAAAGTAGAAATTCGCCCGATTACAACGGTATGCGTACTTTTCCCATAGCCCGTTCTAGTTATTCGTTTCGAGCAACAGAACTGCGAAAATTTTGAGTTTTTCAAGCGTTGCTTACCTCCAAACTGCCATATCTCGCGAACGGATTGACCAATCCGCAAAATTTCTGTTGCATCTGAAAGTAGAAACTCGCCCGATTACAACGGTGTGCGTACTTTTCCCCTAGGCCGTTCCAGTTATGCTTGTCGAGCATCAGAACTGCGAAAATTTTGAGTTTCTCAAGCGTTTCTTACTTCCAAACTGCCATATCTCGCGAACGGATTGACAAATCCGCAAAATTTCTGTTGCATCTGAAAGTAGAAACTCGCCCGATTACAATACTATGCGTACTTTTCCCCTAGGCCGTTCTAGTTATTCGTTTCGAGCATCAGAACTGCGAAAATTTTGAGTTTCTCAAGCGTTTCTTACCTCCAAACTGCCATAACTCGCGAACGGATTCACCAATCCGCAAAATTTCTGTTCCATCTGAAAGTAGAAACTCGCCCGATTACAACACTATGCGTACTTTTCCCCTAGGCCGTTCTAGTTATTCGTTTCGAGCATCAGAACTGCGAAAATTTTGAGTTTCTCAAGCGTTTCTTACCTCCAAACTGCCATATCTCGCGAACGGATTGACCAATCCGCAAAATTTCTGTTGCATCTGAAAGTAGAAACTCGCCCGATTACAACGGTGTGCGTACTTTTCCCCTAGCCCGTTCTAGTTATTCGTTTCGAGCAACAGAACTGCGAAAATTTTGAGTTTTTCAAGCGTTGCTTACCTCCAAACTGCCATATCTCGCGAACGGATTGACCAATCCGCAAAATTTCTGTTGCATCTGAAAGTAGAAACTCGCCCGATTGCAACGGTATGCGTACTTTTCCCCTAGGCCGTTCTAGTTATTCGTTTCGAGCATCAGAACTGCGAAAATTTTGAGTTTCTCGGCGCGTTTCTTACCTCCAAACTGCCATAACTCGCGAACGGATTGACCAATCCGCAAAATTTCTGTTGCATCTGAAAGTAGAAACTCGCCCGATTACAACGGTATGCGTACTTTTCCCCTAGCCCGTTCTAGTTATTCGTTTCGGGCAACAGAACTGCGAAAATTTTGAGTTTTTCAAGCGTTGCTTACCTCCAAACTGCCATATCTCGCGAACCGATTGACCAATCCGCAAAATTTCTGTTGCATCTGAAAGTAGAAACTCGCCCGATTACAACGGTGTGCGTACTTTTCCCCTAGCCCGTTCTAGTTATTCGTTTCGAGCAACAGAACTGCGAAAATTTTGAGTTTTTCAAGCGTTGCTTACTCCCAAACTGCCATATCTCGCGAACGGATTGACCAATCCGCAAAATTTCTGTTGCATCAGAAAGTAGAAATTCGCCCGATTACAACGGTATGCGTACTTTTCCCCTAGCCCGTTCTAGTTATTCGTTTCGAGCAACAGAACTGCGAAAATTTTGAGTTTTTCAAGCGTTGCTTACCTCCAAACTGCCATATCTCGCGAACGGATTGACCAATCCGCAAAATTTCTGTTGCATCTGAAAGTAGAAACTCGCCCGATTACAACACTGTGCGTACTTTTCCCCTAGGCCGTTCTAGTTATTCGTTTCGAGCATCAGAACTGCGAAAATTTTGAGTTTCTCGGCGCGTTTCTTACCTCCAAACTGCCATAACTCGCGAACGGATTGACCAATCCGCAAAATTTCTGTTGCATCTGAAAGTAGAAACTCGCCCGATTACAACTGTATGCGTACTTTTCCCCTAGCCCGTTCTAGTTATTCGTTTCGGGCAACAGAACTGCGAAAATTTTGAGTTTTTCAAGCGTTGCTTACCTCCAAACTGCCATATCTCGCGAACCGATTGACCAATCCGCAAAATTTCTGTTGCATCTGAAAGTAGAAACTCGCCCGATTACAACGGTGTGCGTACTTTTCCCCTAGCCCGTTCTAGTTATTCGTTTCGAGCAACAGAACTGCGAAAATTTTGAGTTTTTCAAGCGTTGCTTACTCCCAAACTGCCATATCTCGCGAACGGATTGACCAATCCGCATAATTTCTGTTGCATCAGAAAGTAGAAATTCGCTCGATTACAACGGTATGCGTACTTTTCCCATAGCCCGTTCTAGTTATTCGTTTCGAGCAACAGAACTGCGAAAATTTTGAGTTTTTCAAGCGTTGCTTACCTCCAAACTGCCATATCTCGCGAACGGATTGACCAATCCGCAAAATTTCTGTTGCATCTGAAAGTAGAAACTCGCCCGATTACAACGGTGTGCGTACTTTTCCCCTAGGCCGTTCCAGTTATGCTTGTCGAGCATCAGAACTGCGAAAATTTTGAGTTTCTCAAGCGTTTCTTACTTCCAAACTGCCATATCTCGCGAACGGATTGACAAATCCGCAAAATTTCTGTTGCATCTGAAAGTAGAAACTCGCCCGATTACAATACTATGCGTACTTTTCCCCTAGGCCGTTCTAGTTATTCGTTTCGAGCATCAGAACTGCGAAAATTTTGAGTTTCTCAAGCGTTTCTTACCTCCAAACTGCCATAACTCGCGAACGGATTCACCAATCCGCAAAATTTCTGTTCCATCTGAAAGTAGAAACTCGCCCGATTACAACGGTGTGCGTACTTTTCCCCTAACCCGTTCTAGTTATTCGTTTCGAGCAACAGAACTGCGAAAATTTTGAGTTTTTCAAGCGTTGCTTACCTCCAAACTGCCATATCTCGCGAACGGATTGACCAATCCGCAAAATTTCTGTTGCATCTGAAAGTAGAAACTCGCCCGATTGCAACGGTATGCGTACTTTTCCCCTAGGCCGTTCTAGTTATTCGTTTCGAGCATCAGAACTGCGAAAATTTTGAGTTTCTCAAGCGAGTCTTACTTCCAAACTGCCATATCTCGCGAACGGATTGACCAATCCGCAAAATTTCTGTTGCATCTGAAAGTAGAAACTCGCCCGATTACAACGGTATGCGTACTTTTCCCCTAGCCCGTTCTAGTTATTCGTTTCGAGCAACAGAACTGCGAAAATTTTGAGTTTTTCAAGCGTTGCTTACATGCAAACTGCCATATCTCGGGAACGGATTGACCAATCCGCAAAATTTCTGTTGCATCTGAAAGTAGAAACTCGCCCGATTACAACACTGTGCGTACTTTTCCCCTAGGCCGTTCTAGTTATTCGTTTCGAGCATCAGAACTGCGAAAATTTTGAGTTTCTCGGCGCGTTTCTTACCTCCAAACTGCCATAACTCGCGAACGGATTGACCAATCCGCAAAATTTCTGTTGCATCTGAAAGTAGAAACTCGCCCGATTACAACGGTATGCGTACTTTTCCCCTAGCCCGTTCTAGTTATTCGTTTCGGGCAACAGAACTGCGAAAATTTTGAGTTTTTCAAGCGTTGCTTACCTCCAAACTGCCATATCTCGCGAACCGATTGACCAATCCGCAAAATTTCTGTTGCATCTGAAAGTAGAAACTCGCCCGATTACAACGGTGTGCGTACTTTTCCCCTAGCCCGTTCTAGTTATTCGTTTCGGGCAACAGAACTGCGAAAATTTTGAGTTTTTCAAGCGTTGCTTACCTCCAAACTGCCATATCTCGCGAACCGATTGACCAATCCGCAAAATTTCTGTTGCATCTGAAAGTAGAAACTCGCCCGATTACAACGGTGTGCGTACTTTTCCCCTAGCCCGTTCTAGTTATTCGTTTCGAGCAACAGAACTGCGAAAATTTTGAGTTTTTCAAGCGTTGCTTACTCCCAAACTGCCATATCTCGCGAACGGATTGACCAATCCGCAAAATTTCTGTTGCATCAGAAAGTAGAAATTCGCCCGATTACAACGGTATGCGTACTTTTCCCCTAGCCCGTTCTAGTTATTCGTTTCGAGCAACAGAACTGCGAAAATTTTGAGTTTTTCAAGCGTTGCTTACCTCCAAACTGCCATATCTCGCGAACGGATTGACCAATCCGCAAAATTTCTGTTGCATCTGAAAGTAGAAACTCGCCCGATTACAACACTGTGCGTACTTTTCCCCTAGGCCGTTCTAGTTATTCGTTTCGAGCATCAGAACTGCGAAAATTTTGAGTTTCTCGGCGCGTTTCTTACCTCCAAACTGCCATAACTCGCGAACGGATTGACCAATCCGCAAAATTTCTGTTGCATCTGAAAGTAGAAACTCGCCCGATTACAACTGTATGCGTACTTTTCCCCTAGCCCGTTCTAGTTATTCGTTTCGGGCAACAGAACTGCGAAAATTTTGAGTTTTTCAAGCGTTGCTTACCTCCAAACTGCCATATCTCGCGAACCGATTGACCAATCCGCAAAATTTCTGTTGCATCTGAAAGTAGAAACTCGCCCGATTACAACGGTGTGCGTACTTTTCCCCTAGCCCGTTCTAGTTATTCGTTTCGAGCAACAGAACTGCGAAAATTTTGAGTTTTTCAAGCGTTGCTTACTCCCAAACTGCCATATCTCGCGAACGGATTGACCAATCCGCATAATTTCTGTTGCATCAGAAAGTAGAAATTCGCTCGATTACAACGGTATGCGTACTTTTCCCATAGCCCGTTCTAGTTATTCGTTTCGAGCAACAGAACTGCGAAAATTTTGAGTTTTTCAAGCGTTGCTTACCTCCAAACTGCCATATCTCGCGAACGGATTGACCAATCCGCAAAATTTCTGTTGCATCTGAAAGTAGAAACTCGCCCGATTACAACGGTGTGCGTACTTTTCCCCTAGGCCGTTCCAGTTATGCTTGTCGAGCATCAGAACTGCGAAAATTTTGAGTTTCTCAAGCGTTTCTTACTTCCAAACTGCCATATCTCGCGAACGGATTGACAAATCCGCAAAATTTCTGTTGCATCTGAAAGTAGAAACTCGCCCGATTACAATACTATGCGTACTTTTCCCCTAGGCCGTTCTAGTTATTCGTTTCGAGCATCAGAACTGCGAAAATTTTGAGTTTCTCAAGCGTTTCTTACCTCCAAACTGCCATAACTCGCGAACGGATTCACCAATCCGCAAAATTTCTGTTCCATCTGAAAGTAGAAACTCGCCCGATTACAACGGTGTGCGTACTTTTCCCCTAACCCGTTCTAGTTATTCGTTTCGAGCAACAGAACTGCGAAAATTTTGAGTTTTTCAAGCGTTGCTTACCTCCAAACTGCCATATCTCGCGAACGGATTGACCAATCCGCAAAATTTCTGTTGCATCTGAAAGTAGAAACTCGCCCGATTGCAACGGTATGCGTACTTTTCCCCTAGGCCGTTCTAGTTATTCGTTTCGAGCATCAGAACTGCGAAAATTTTGAGTTTCTCAAGCGAGTCTTACTTCCAAACTGCCATATCTCGCGAACGGATTGACCAATCCGCAAAATTTCTGTTGCATCTGAAAGTAGAAACTCGCCCGATTACAACGGTATGCGTACTTTTCCCCTAGCCCGTTCTAGTTATTCGTTTCGAGCAACAGAACTGCGAAAATTTTGAGTTTTTCAAGCGTTGCTTACATGCAAACTGCCATATCTCGGGAACGGATTGACCAATCCGCAAAATTTCTGTTGCATCTGAAAGTAGAAACTCGCCCGATTACAACACTGTGCGTACTTTTCCCCTAGGCCGTTCTAGTTATTCGTTTCGAGCATCAGAACTGCGAAAATTTTGAGTTTCTCGGCGCGTTTCTTACCTCCAAACTGCCATAACTCGCGAACGGATTGACCAATCCGCAAAATTTCTGTTGCATCTGAAAGTAGAAACTCGCCCGATTACAACGGTATGCGTACTTTTCCCCTAGCCCGTTCTAGTTATTCGTTTCGGGCAACAGAACTGCGAAAATTTTGAGTTTTTCAAGCGTTGCTTACCTCCAAACTGCCATATCTCGCGAACCGATTGACCAATCCGCAAAATTTCTGTTGCATCTGAAAGTAGAAACTCGCCCGATTACAACGGTGTGCGTACTTTTCCCCTAGCCCGTTCTAGTTATTCGTTTCGAGCAACAGAACTGCGAAAATTTTGAGTTTTTCAAGCGTTGCTTACTCCCAAACTGCCATATCTCGCGAACGGATTGACCAATCCGCAAAATTTCTGTTGCATCAGAAAGTAGAAATTCGCCCGATTACAACGGTATGCGTACTTTTCCCCTAGCCCGTTCTAGTTATTCGTTTCGAGCAACAGAACTGCGAAAATTTTGAGTTTTTCAAGCGTTGCTTACCTCCAAACTGCCATATCTCGCGAACGGATTGACCAATCCGCAAAATTTCTGTTGCATCTGAAAGTAGAAACTCGCCCGATTACAACACTGTGCGTACTTTTCCCCTAGGCCGTTCTAGTTATTCGTTTCGAGCATCAGAACTGCGAAAATTTTGAGTTTCTCGGCGCGTTTCTTACCTCCAAACTGCCATAACTCGCGAACGGATTGACCAATCCGCAAAATTTCTGTTGCATCTGAAAGTAGAAACTCGCCCGATTACAACGGTATGCGTACTTTTCCCCTAGCCCGTTCTAGTTATTCGTTTCGGGCAACAGAACTGCGAAAATTTTGAGTTTTTCAAGCGTTGCTTACCTCCAAACTGCCATATCTCGCGAACCGATTGACCAATCCGCAAAATTTCTGTTGCATCTGAAAGTAGAAACTCGCCCGATTACAACGGTGTGCGTACTTTTCCCCTAGGCCGTTCCAGTTATGCTTGTCGAGCATCAGAACTGCGAAAATTTTGAGTTTCTCAAGCGTTTCTTACTTCCAAACTGCCATATCTCGCGAACGGATTGACAAATCCGCAAAATTTCTGTTGCATCTGAAAGTAGAAACTCGCCCGATTACAATACTATGCGTAGTTTTCCCCTAGGCCGTTCTAGTTATTCGTTTCGAGCATCAGAACTGCGAAAATTTTGAGTTTCTCAAGCGTTTCTTACCTCCAAACTGCCATAACTCGCGAACGGATTCACCAATCCGCAAAATTTCTGTTCCATCTGAAAGTAGAAACTCGCCCGATTACAACACTATGCGTACTTTTCCCCTAGGCCGTTCTAGTTATTCGTTTCGAGCATCAGAACTGCGAAAATTTTGAGTTTCTCAAGCGTTTCTTACCTCCAAACTGCCATATCTCGCGAACGGATTGACCAATCCGCAAAATTTCTGTTGCATCTGAAAGTAGAAACTCGCCCGATTACAACGGTGTGCGTACTTTTCCCCTAGCCCGTTCTAGTTATTCGTTTCGAGCAACAGAACTGCGAAAATTTTGAGTTTTTCAAGCGTTGCTTACCTCCAAACTGCCATATCTCGCGAACGGATTGACCAATCCGCAAAATTTCTGTTGCATCTGAAAGTAGAAACTCGCCCGATTGCAACGGTATGCGTACTTTTCCCCTAGGCCGTTCTAGTTATTCGTTTCGAGCATCAGAACTGCGAAAATTTTGAGTTTCTCAAGCGAGTCTTACTTCCAAACTGCCATATCTCGCGAACGGATTGACCAATCCGCAAAATTTCTGTTGCATCTGAAAGTAGAAACTCGCCCGATTACAACGGTATGCGTACTTTTCCCCTAGCCCGTTCTAGTTATTCGTTTCGAGCAACAGAACTGCGAAAATTTTGAGTTTTTCAAGCGTTGCTTACATGCAAACTGCCATATCTCGGGAACGGATTGACCAATCCGCAAAATTTCTGTTGCATCTGAAAGTAGAAACTCGCCCGATTACAACACTGTGCGTACTTTTCCCCTAGGCCGTTCTAGTTATTCGTTTCGAGCATCAGAACTGCGAAAATTTTGAGTTTCTCGGCGCGTTTCTTACCTCCAAACTGCCATAACTCGCGAACGGATTGACCAATCCGCAAAATTTCTGTTGCATCTGAAAGTAGAAACTCGCCCGATTACAACGGTATGCGTACTTTTCCCCTAGCCCGTTCTAGTTATTCGTTTCGGGCAACAGAACTGCGAAAATTTTGAGTTTTTCAAGCGTTGCTTACCTCCAAACTGCCATATCTCGCGAACCGATTGACCAATCCGCAAAATTTCTGTTGCATCTGAAAGTAGAAACTCGCCCGATTACAACGGTGTGCGTACTTTTCCCCTAGCCCGTTCTAGTTATTCGTTTCGAGCAACAGAACTGCGAAAATTTTGAGTTTTTCAAGCGTTGCTTACTCCCAAACTGCCATATCTCGCGAACGGATTGACCAATCCGCAAAATTTCTGTTGCATCAGAAAGTAGAAATTCGCCCGATTACAACGGTATGCGTACTTTTCCCATAGCCCGTTCTAGTTATTCGTTTCGAGCAACAGAACTGCGAAAATTTTGAGTTTTTCAAGCGTTGCTTACCTCCAAACTGCCATATCTCGCGAACGGATTGACCAATCCGCAAAATTTCTGTTGCATCTGAAAGTAGAAACTCGCCCGATTACAACGGTGTGCGTACTTTTCCCCTAGGCCGTTCCAGTTATGCTTGTCGAGCATCAGAACTGCGAAAATTTTGAGTTTCTCAAGCGTTTCTTACTTCCAAACTGCCATATCTCGCGAACGGATTGACAAATCCGCAAAATTTCTGTTGCATCTGAAAGTAGAAACTCGCCCGATTACAATACTATGCGTACTTTTCCCCTAGGCCGTTCTAGTTATTCGTTTCGAGCATCAGAACTGCGAAAATTTTGAGTTTCTCAAGCGTTTCTTACCTCCAAACTGCCATAACTCGCGAACGGATTCACCAATCCGCAAAATTTCTGTTCCATCTGAAAGTAGAAACTCGCCCGATTACAACACTATGCGTACTTTTCCCCTAGGCCGTTCTAGTTATTCGTTTCGAGCATCAGAACTGCGAAAATTTTGAGTTTCTCAAGCGTTTCTTACCTCCAAACTGCCATATCTCGCGAACGGATTGACCAATCCGCAAAATTTCTGTTGCATCTGAAAGTAGAAACTCGCCCGATTACAACGGTGTGCGTACTTTTCCCCTAGCCCGTTCTAGTTATTCGTTTCGAGCAACAGAAATGCGAAAATTTTGAGTTTTTCAAGCGTTGCTTACCTCCAAACTGCCATATCTCGCGAACGGATTGACCAATCCGCAAAATTTCTGTTGCATCAGAAAGTAGAAACTCGCCCGATTACAACGGTATGCGTACTTTTCCCCTAGCCCGTTCTAGTTATTCGTTTCGAGCAACAGAACTGCGAAAATTTTGAGTTTTTCAAGCGTTGCTTACCTCCAAACTGCCATATCTCGCGAACGGATTGACCAATCCGCAAAATTTCTGTTGCATCAGGAAGTAGAAACTCGCCCGATTACAACGGTGTGCGTACTTTTCCCCTAGGCCGTTCTAGTTATGCTTGTCGAGCATCAGAACTGCGAAAATTTTGAGTTTCTCGAGCGTTTCTTACCTCCAAACTGCCATATCTCGCGAACGGATTGACCATTCCGCAAAATTTCTGTTGCATCTGAAAGTAGAAACTCGCCGATTACAACGGTATGCGTACTTTTCCCCTAGCCCGTTCTAGTTATTCGTTTCGGGCAACAGAACTGCGAAAATTTTGAGTTTTTCAAGCGTTGCTTACCTCCAAACTGCCATATCTCGCGAACGGATTGACCAATCCGCAAAATTTCTGTTGCATCTGAAAGTAGAAACTCGCCCGATTACAACGGTGTGCGTACTTTTCCCCTAGGCCGTTCTAGTTATGCTTGTCGAGCATCAGAACTGCGAAAATTTTGAGTTTCTCGAGCGTTTCTTACCTCCAAACTGCCATATCTCGCGAACGGATTGACCAATCCGCAAAATTTCTGTTGCATCTGAAAGTAGAAACTCCCCCGACTACAACACTATGCGTACTTTTCCCCTAGGCCGTCCTAGTTATTCGTTTCGAGCATCAGAACTGCGAAAATTTTGAGTTTCTCAAGCATTTCTTACTTCCAAACTGCCATATCTCGCGAACGGATTGACCAATCCGCAAAATTTCTGTTGCATCTGAAAGTAGAAACTCGCCCGATTACAACGGTGTGCGTACTTTTCCCCTAGGCCGTTCTAGTTATGCTTGTCGAGCATCAGAACTGCGAAAATTTTGAGTTTCTCGAGCGTTTCTTACCTCCAAACTGCCATATCTCGCGAACGGATTGACCATTCCGCAAAATTTCTGTTGCATCTGAAAGTAGAAACTCGCCCGATTACAACGGTGTGCGTACTTTTCCCCTAGCCCGTTCTAGTTATTCGTTTCGAGCAACAGAAGTGCGAAAATTTTGAGTTTTTCAAGCGTTGCTTACCCCCAAACTGCCATATCTCGCGAACGGATTGACCAATCCGCAAAATTTCTGTTGCATCAGAAAGTAGAAATTCGCCCGCTTACAACGGTATGCGTACTTTTCCCATAGCCCGTTCTAGTTATTCGTTTCGAGCAACAGAACTGCGAAAATTTTGAGTTTTTCAAGCGTTGCTTACCTCCAAACTGCCATATCTCGCGAACGGATTGACCAATCCGCAAAATTTCTGTTGCATCTGAAAGTAGAAACTCGCCCGATTACAACGGTGTGCGTACTTTTCCCCTAGGCCGTTCCAGTTATGCTTGTCGAGCATCAGAACTGCGAAAATTTTGAGTTTCTCAAGCGTTTCTTACTTCCAAACTGCCATATCTCGCGAACGGATTGACAAATCCGCAAAATTTCTGTTGCATCTGAAAGTAGAAACTCGCCCGATTACAATACTATGCGTACTTTTCCCCTAGGCCGTTCTAGTTATTCGTTTCGAGCATCAGAACTGCGAAAATTTTGAGTTTCTCAAGCGTTTCTTACCTCCAAACTGCCATAACTCGCGAACGGATTCACCAATCCGCAAAATTTCTGTTGCATCTGAAAGTAGAAACTCGCCCGATTACAACACTATGCGTACTTTTCCCCTAGGCCGTTCTAGTTATTCGTTTCGAGCATCAGAACTGCGAAAATTTTGAGTTTCTCAAGCGATTCTTACCTCCAAACTGCCATATCTCGCGAACGGATTGACCAATCCGCAAAATTTCTGTTGCATCTGAAAGTAGAAACTCGCCCGATTACAACGGTATGAGTACTTTTCCCCTAGCCCGTTCTATTTATTCGTTTCGAGCAACAGAACTGCGAAAATTTTGAGTTTTTCAAGCGTTGCTTACCTCCAAACTGCCATATCTCGCGAACGGATTGACCAATCCGCAAAATTTCTGTTGCATCAGAAAGTAGAAACTCGCCCGATTACAACGGTATGCGTACTTTTCCCCTAGCCCGTTCTAGTTATTCGTTTCGAGCAACAGAACTGCGAAAATTTTGAGTTTTTTAAGCGTTGTTTACCTCCAAACTGCCATATCTCGCGAACGGATTGACCAATCCGCAAAATTTCTGTTGCATCAGGAAGTAGAAACTCGCCCGATTACAACGGTGTGCGTACTTTTCCCCTAGGCCGTTCTAGTTATGCTTGTCGAGCATCAGAACTGCGAAAATTTTGAGTTTCTCGAGCGTTTCTTACCTCCAAACTGCCATATCTCGCGAACGGATTGACCATTCCGCAAAATTTCTGTTGCATCTGAAAGTAGAAACTCGCCGATTACAACGGTATGCGTACTTTTCCCCTAGCCCGTTCTAGTTATTCGTTTCGGGCAACAGAACTGCGAAAATTTTGAGTTTTTCAAGCGTTGCTTACCTCCAAACTGCCATATCTCGAGAACGGATTGACCAATCCGCAAAATTTCTGTTGCATCTGAAAGTAGAAACTCGCCCGATTACAACGGTGTGCGTACTTTTCCCCTAGGCCGTTCTAGTTATGCTTGTCGAGCATCAGAACTGCGAAAATTTTGAGTTTCTCGAGCGTTTCTTACCTCCAAACTGCCATATCTCGCGAACGGATTGACCAATCCGCAAAATTTCTGTTGCATCTGAAAGTAGAAACTCCCCCGACTACAACGGTATGCGTACTTTTCCCCTAGCCCGTTCTAGTTATTCGTTTCGAGCAACAGAACTGCGAAAATTTTGAGTTTTTTAAGCGTTGCTTACCTCCAAACTGCCATATCTCGCGAACGGATTGACCAATCCGCAAAATTTCTGTTGCATCAGGAAGTAGAAACTCGCCCGATTACAACGGTGTGCGTACTTTTCCCCTAGGCCGTTCTAGTTATGCTTGTCGAGCATCAGAACTGCGAAAATTTTGAGTTTCTCGAGCGTTTCTTACCTCCAAACTGCCATATCTCGCGAACGGATTGACCATTCCGCAAAATTTCTGTTGCATCTGAAAGTAGAAACTCGCCGATTACAACGGTATGCGTACTTTTCCCCTAGCCCGTTCTAGTTATTCGTTTCGGGCAACAGAACTGCGAAAATTTTGAGTTTTTCAAGCGTTGCTTACCTCCAAACTGCCATATCTCGCGAACGGATTGACCAATCCGCAAAATTTCTGTTGCATCTGAAAGTAGAAACTCGCCCGATTACAACGGTGTGCGTACTTTTCCCCTAGGCCGTTCTAGTTATGCTTGTCGAGCATCAGAACTGCGAAAATTTTGAGTTTCTCGAGCGTTTCTTACCTCCAAACTGCCATATCTCGCGAACGGATTGACCAATCCGCAAAATTTCTGTTGCATCTGAAAGTAGAAACTCCCCCGACTACAACACTATGCGTACTTTTCCCCTAGGCCGTCCTAGTTATTCGTTTCGCGCATCAGAACTGCGAAAATTTTGAGTTTCTCAAGCGTTTCTTACATCCAAACTGCCATATCTCGCGAACGGATTGACCAATCCGCAAAATTTCTGTTGCATCTGAAAGTAGAAACTCGCCCGATTACAACACTATGCGTACTTTTCCCGTAGGCCGTTCTAGTTATTCGTTTCGAGCATCAGAACTGCGAAAATTTTGAGTTTCTCAAGCGTTTCTTACCTCCAAACTGCCATAACTCGCGAACGGATTGACCAATCCGCAAAATTTCTGTTGCATCTGAAAGTAGAAACTCGCCCGATTACAACGGTATGCGTACTTTTCCCCTAGCCCGTTCTTGTTATTCGTTTCGGGCAACAGAACTGCGAAAATTTTGAGTTTTTCAAGCGTTGCTTACCCCCAAACTGCCATATCTCGCGAACGGATTGACCAATCCGCAAAATTTCTGTTGCATCTGAAAGTAGAAACTCGCCCGATTACAACGGTGTGCGTACTTTTCCCCTAGCCCGTTCTAGTTATTCGTTTCGAGCAACAGAACTGCGAAAATTTTGAGTTTTTCAAGCGTTGCTTACCTCCAAACTGCCATATCTCGCGAACGGACTGACCAATCCGCAAAATTTCTGTTGCATCAGAAAGTAGAAACTCGCCCGATTACAACGGTATGCGTACTTTTCCCCTAGCCCGTTCTAGTTATTCGTTTCGAGCAACAGAACTGCGAAAATTTTGAGTTTTTCAAGCGTTGCTTACCTCCAAATTGCCATATCTCGAGAACGGATTGACCAATCCGCAAAATTTCTGTTGCATCTGAAAGTAGAAACTCGCCCGATTACAACGGTGTTCGTACTTTTCCCCTAGGCCGTTCTAGTTATGCTTGTCGAGCATCAGAACTGCGAAAATTTTGAGTTTCTCGAGCGTTTCTTACCTCCAAACTGCCATATCTCGCGAACGGATTGACCAATCCGCGAAATTTCTGTTGCATCTGAAAGTAGAAACTCGCCCGATTACAACGGTGTGCGTACTTTTCCCCTAGGACGTTCTAGTTATGCTTGTCGAGCATCAGAACTGCGAAAATTTTGAGTTTCTCGAGCGTTTCTTACCTCCAAACTGCCATATCTCGCGAACGGATTGACCAATCCGCGAAATTTCTGTTGCATCTGAAAGTAGAAACTCGCCCGATTACAACACTATGCGTACTTTTCCCCTAGGCCGTTCTAGTTATTCGTTTCGAGCATCAGAACTGCGAAAATTTTGAGTTTCTCGAGCGTTTCTTACCTCCAAACTGCCATATCTCGCGAACGGTTTGACCAATCCGCAAAATTTCTGTTGCATCTGAAAGTAGAAACTCCCCCGACTACAACACTATGCGTACTTTTCCCCTAGGCCGTTCTAGTTATTCGTTTCGAGCATCAGAACTGCGAAAATTTTGAGTTTCTCAAGCGTTTCTTACTTCCAAACTGCCATATCTCGCGAACGGATTGACCAATCCGCAAAATTTCTGTTGCATCTGAAAGTAGAACCTCGCCCGATTACAACACTATGCGTACTTTTCCCGTAGGCCGTTCTAGTTATTCGTTTCGAGCATCAGAACTGCGAAAATTTTGAGTTTCTCAAGCGTTTCTTACCTCCAAACTGCCATAACTCGCGAACGGATTGACCAATCCGCAAAATTTCTGTTGCATCTGAAAGTAGAAACTCGCCCGATTACAACGGTATGCGTACTTCTCCCCTAGCCCGTTCTAGTTATTCGTTTCGGGCAACAGAACTGCGAAAATTTTGAGTTTTTCAAGCGTTGCTTACCTCCAAACTGCCATATCCTGCGAACGGATTGACCAATCCGCAAAATTTCTGTTGCATCTGAAAGTAGAAACTCGCCCGATTACAACGGTATGCGTACTTTTCCCCTAGCCCGTTCTAGTTATTCGTTTCGAGCAACAGAACTGCGAAAATTTTGAGTTTTTCAAGCGTTGCTTACCTCCAAACTGCCATATCTCGCGAACGCATTGACCAATCCGCAAAATTTCTGTTGCATCAGAAAGTAGAAACTCGCCCGATTACAACGGTGTGCGTACTTTTCCCCTAGGCCGTTCTAGTTATGCTTGTCGAGCATCAGAACTGCGAAAATTTTGAGTTTCTCGAGCGTTTCTTACCTCCAAACTGCCATATCTCGCGAACGGATTGACCAATCCGCAAAATTTCTGTTGCATCTGAAAGTAGAAACTCGCCCGATTACAACACTATGCGTACTTTTCCCCTAGGCCGTTCTAGTTATTCGTTTCGAGCATCAGAACTGCGAAAATTTTGAGTTTCTCAAGCGTTTCTTACCTCCAAACTGCCATATCTCGCGAACGGATTGACCAATCCGCAAAATTTCTGTTGCATCTGAAAGTAGAAACTCGCCCGATTACAACGGTGTGCGTACTTTTCCCCTAGCCCGTTCTAGTTATTCGTTTCGAGCAACAGAACTGCGAAAATCTTGAGTTTTTCAAGCGTTGCTTACCTCCAAACTGCCATATCTCGCGAACGGATTGACCAATCCGCAAAATTTCTGTTGCATCAGAAAGTAGAAACTCGCCCGATTACAACGGTATGCGTACTTTTCCCCTAGCCCGTTCTAGTTATTCGTTTCGAGCAACAGAACTGCGAAAATTTTGAGTTTTTTAAGCGTTGCTTACCTCCAAACTGCCATATCTCGCGAACGGATTGACCAATCCGCAAAATTTCTGTTGCATCAGGAAGTAGAAACTCGCCCGATTACAACGGTGTGCGTACTTTTCCCCTAGGCCGTTCTAGTTATTCGTTTCGAGCATCAGAACTGCGAAAATTTTGAGTTTCTCAAGCGTTTCTTACCTCCAAACTGCCATAACTCGCGAACGGATTGACCAATCCGCAAAATTTCTGTTGCATCTGAAAGTAGAAACTCGCCCGATTACAACGGTATGCGTACTTTTCCCCTAGCCCGTTCTTGTTATTCGTTTCGGGCAACAGAACTGCGAAAATTTTGAGTTTTTCAAGCGTTGCTTACCTCCAAACTGCCATATCTCGCGAACGGATTGACCAATCCGCAAAATTTCTGTTGCATCAGAAAGTAGAAACTCGCCCGATTACAACGGTATGCGTACTTTTCCCCTAGCCCGTTCTAGTTATTCGTTTCGAGCAACAGAACTGCGAAAATTTTGAGTTTTTCAAGCGTTGCTTACCTCCAAATTGCCATATCTCGAGAACGGATTGACCAATCCGCAAAATTTCTGTTGCATCTGAAAGTAGAAACTCGCCCGATTACAACGGTGTTCGTACTTTTCCCCTAGGCCGTTCTAGTTATGCTTGTCGAGCATCAGAACTGCGAAAATTTTGAGTTTCTCGAGCGTTTCTTACCTCCAAACTGCCATATCTCGCGAACGGATTGACCAATCCGCGAAATTTCTGTTGCATCTGAAAGTAGAAACTCGCCCGATTACAACGGTGTGCGTACTTTTCCCCTAGGACGTTCTAGTTATGCTTGTCGAGCATCAGAACTGCGAAAATTTTGAGTTTCTCGAGCGTTTCTTACCTCCAAACTGCCATATCTCGCGAACGGATTGACCAATCCGCGAAATTTCTGTTGCATCTGAAAGTAGAAACTCGCCCGATTACAACACTATGCGTACTTTTCCCCTAGGCCGTTCTAGTTATTCGTTTCGAGCATCAGAACTGCGAAAATTTTGAGTTTCTCGAGCGTTTCTTACCTCCAAACTGCCATATCTCGCGAACGGTTTGACCAATCCGCAAAATTTCTGTTGCATCTGAAAGTAGAAACTCCCCCGACTACAACACTATGCGTACTTTTCCCCTAGGCCGTTCTAGTTATTCGTTTCGAGCATCAGAACTGCGAAAATTTTGAGTTTCTCAAGCGTTTCTTACTTCCAAACTGCCATATCTCGCGAACGGATTGACCAATCCGCAAAATTTCTGTTGCATCTGAAAGTAGAACCTCGCCCGATTACAACACTATGCGTACTTTTCCCGTAGGCCGTTCTAGTTATTCGTTTCGAGCATCAGAACTGCGAAAATTTTGAGTTTCTCAAGCGTTTCTTACCTCCAAACTGCCATAACTCGCGAACGGATTGACCAATCCGCAAAATTTCTGTTGCATCTGAAAGTAGAAACTCGCCCGATTACAACGGTATGCGTACTTCTCCCCTAGCCCGTTCTAGTTATTCGTTTCGGGCAACAGAACTGCGAAAATTTTGAGTTTTTCAAGCGTTGCTTACCTCCAAACTGCCATATCCTGCGAACGGATTGACCAATCCGCAAAATTTCTGTTGCATCTGAAAGTAGAAACTCGCCCGATTACAACGGTATGCGTACTTTTCCCCTAGCCCGTTCTAGTTATTCGTTTCGAGCAACAGAACTGCGAAAATTTTGAGTTTTTCAAGCGTTGCTTACCTCCAAACTGCCATATCTCGCGAACGCATTGACCAATCCGCAAAATTTCTGTTGCATCTGAAAGTAGAAACTCGCCCGATTACAACGGTGTGCGTACTTTTCCCCTAGGCCGTTCTAGTTATGCTTGTCGAGCATCAGAACTGCGAAAATTTTGAGTTTCTCGAGCGTTTCTTACCTCCAAACTGCCATATCTCGCGAACGGATTGACCAATCCGCAAAATTTCTGTTGCATCTGAAAGTAGAAACTCGCCCGATTACAACACTATGCGTACTTTTCCCCTAGGCCGTTCTAGTTATTCGTTTCGAGCATCAGAACTGCGAAAATTTTGAGTTTCTCAAGCGTTTCTTACCTCCAAACTGCCATATCTCGCGAACGGATTGACCAATCCGCAAAATTTCTGTTGCATCTGAAAGTAGAAACTCGCCCGATTACAACGGTGTGCGTACTTTTCCCCTAGCCCGTTCTAGTTATTCGTTTCGAGCAACAGAACTGCGAAAATCTTGAGTTTTTCAAGCGTTGCTTACCTCCAAACTGCCATATCTCGCGAACGGATTGACCAATCCGCAAAATTTCTGTTGCATCAGAAAGTAGAAACTCGCCCGATTACAACGGTATGCGTACTTTTCCCCTAGCCCGTTCTAGTTATTCGTTTCGAGCAACAGAACTGCGAAAATTTTGAGTTTTTTAAGCGTTGCTTACCTCCAAACTGCCATATCTCGCGAACGGATTGACCAATCCGCAAAATTTCTGTTGCATCAGGAAGTAGAAACTCGCCCGATTACAACGGTGTGCGTACTTTTCCCCTAGGCCGTTCTAGTTATGCTTGTCGAGCATCAGAACTGCGAAAATTTTGAGTTTCTCGAGCGTTTCTTACCTCCAAACTGCCATATCTCGCGAACGGATTGACCATTCCGCAAAATTTCTGTTGCATCTGAAAGTAGAAACTCGCCGATTACAACGGTATGCGTACTTTTCCCCTAGCCCGTTCTAGTTATTCGTTTCGGGCAACAGAACTGCGAAAATTTTGAGTTTTTCAAGCGTTGCTTACCTCCAAACTGCCATATCTCGCGAACGGATTGACCAATCCGCAAAATTTCTGTTACATCTGAAAGTAGAAACTCGCCCGATTACAACGGTGTGCGTACTTTTCCCCTAGGCCGTTCTAGTTATGCTTGTCGAGCATCAGAACTGCGAAAATTTTGAGTTTCTCGAGCGTTTCTTACCTCCAAACTGCCATATCTCGCGAACGGATTGACCAATCCGCAAAATTTCTGTTGCATCTGAAAGTAGAAACTCCCCCGACTACAACGGTATGCGTACTTTTCCCCTAGCCCGTTCTAGTTATTCGTTTCGAGCAACAGAACTGCGAAAATTTTGAGTTTTTTAAGCGTTGCTTACCTCCAAACTGCCATATCTCGCGAACGGATTGACCAATCCGCAAAATTTCTGTTGCATCAGGAAGTAGAAACTCGCCCGATTACAACGGTGTGCGTACTTTTCCCCTAGGCCGTTCTAGTTATGCTTGTCGAGCATCAGAACTGCGAAAATTTTGAGTTTCTCGAGCGTTTCTTACCTCCAAACTGCCATATCTCGCGAACGGATTGACCATTCCGCAAAATTTCTGTTGCATCTGAAAGTAGAAACTCGCCGATTACAACGGTATGCGTACTTTTCCCCTAGCCCGTTCTAGTTATTCGTTTCGGGCAACAGAACTGCGAAAATTTTGAGTTTTTCAAGCGTTGCTTACCTCCAAACTGCCATATCTCGCGAACGGATTGACCAATCCGCAAAATTTCTGTTGCATCTGAAAGTAGAAACTCGCCCGATTACAACGGTGTGCGTACTTTTCCCCTAGGCCGTTCTAGTTATGCTTGTCGAGCATCAGAACTGCGAAAATTTTGAGTTTCTCGAGCGTTTCTTACCTCCAAACTGCCATATCTCGCGAACGGATTGACCAATCCGCAAAATTTCTGTTGCATCTGAAAGTAGAAACTCCCCCGACTACAACACTATGCGTACTTTTCCCCTAGGCCGTCCTAGTTATTCGTTTCGCGCATCAGAACTGCGAAAATTTTGAGTTTCTCAAGCGTTTCTTACTTCCAAACTGCCATATCTCGCGAACGGATTGACCAATCCGCAAAATTTCTGTTGCATCTGAAAGTAGAAACTCGCCCGATTACAACACTATGCGTACTTTTCCCGTAGGCCGTTCTAGTTATTCGTTTCGAGCATCAGAACTGCGAAAATTTTGAGTTTCTCAAGCGTTTCTTACCTCCAAACTGCCATAACTCGCGAACGGATTGACCAATCCGCAAAATTTCTGTTGCATCTGAAAGTAGAAACTCGCCCGATTACAACGGTATGCGTACTTTTCCCCTAGCCCGTTCTTGTTATTCGTTTCGGGCAACAGAACTGCGAAAATTTTGAGTTTTTCAAGCGTTGCTTACCCCCAAACTGCCATATCTCGCGAACGGATTGACCAATCCGCAAAATTTCTGTTGCATCTGAAAGTAGAAACTCGCCCGATTACAACGGTGTGCGTACTTTTCCCCTAGCCCGTTCTAGTTATTCGTTTCGAGCAACAGAACTGCGAAAATTTTGAGTTTTTCAAGCGTTGCTTACCTCCAAACTGCCATATCTCGCGAACGGACTGACCAATCCGCAAAATTTCTGTTGCATCAGAAAGTAGAAACTCGCCCGATTACAACGGTATGCGTACTTTTCCCCTAGCCCGTTCTAGTTATTCGTTTCGAGCAACAGAACTGCGAAAATTTGGAGTTTTTCAAGCGTTGCTTACCTCCAAACTGCCATATCTCGCGAACGGATTGACCAATCCGCAAAATTTCTGTTGCATCTGAAAGTAGAAACTCGCCCGATTACAACGGTGTTCGTACTTTTCCCCTAGGCCGTTCTAGTTATGCTTGTCGAGCATCAGAACTGCGAAAATTTTGAGTTTCTCGAGCGTTTCTTACCTCCAAACTGCCATATCTCGCGAACGGATTGACCAATCCGCGAAATTTCTGTTGCATCTGAAAGTAGAATCTCGCCCGATTACAACGGTGTGCGTACTTTTCCCCTAGGACGTTCTAGTTATGCTTGTCGAGCATCAGAACTGCGAAAATTTTGAGTTTCTCGAGCGTTTCTTACCTCCAAACTGCCATATCTCGCGAACGGATTGACCAATCCGCAAAATTTCTGTTGCATCTGAAAGTAGAAACTCGCCCGATTACAACACTATGCGTACTTTTCCCCTAGGCCGTTCTAGTTATTCGTTTCGAGCATCAGAACTGCGAAAATTTTGAGTTTCTCGAGCGTTTCTTACCTCCAAACTGCCATATCTCGCGAACGGTTTGACCAATCCGCAAAATTTCTGTTGCATCTGAAAGTAGAAACTCGCCCGACTACAACACTATGCGTACTTTTCCCCTAGGCCGTCCTAGTTATTCGTTTCGAGCATCAGAACTGCGAAAATTTTGAGTTTCTCAAGCGTTTCTTACTTCCAAACTGCCATATCTCGCGAACGGATTGACCAATCCGCAAAATTTCTGTTGCATCTGAAAGTAGAACCTCGCCCGATTACAACACTATGCGTACTTTTCCCGTAGGCCGTTCTAGTTATTCGTTTCGAGCATCAGAACTGCGAAAATTTTGAGTTTCTCAAGCGTTTCTTACATCCAAACTGCCATAACTCGCGAACGGATTGACCAATCCGCAAAATTTCTGTTGCATCTGAAAGTAGAAACTCGCCCGATTACAACGGTATGCGTACTTCTCCCCTAGCCCGTTCTAGTTATTCGTTTCGGGCAACAGAACTGCGAAAATTTTGAGTTTTTCAAGCGTTGCTTACCTCCAAACTGCCATATCCTGCGAACGGATTGACCAATCCGCAAAATTTCTGTTGCATCTGAAAGTAGAAACTCGCCCGATTACAACGGTATGCGTACTTTTCCCCTAGCCCGTTCTAGTTATTCGTTTCGAGCAACAGAACTGCGAAAATTTTGAGTTTTTCAAGCGTTGCTTACCTCCAAACTGCCATATCTCGCGAACGCATTGACCAACCCGCAAAATTTCTGTTGCATCTGAAAGTAGAAACTCGCCCGATTACAACGGTGTGCGTACTTTTCCCCTAGGCCGTTCTAGTTATGCTTGTCGAGCATCAGAACTGCGAAAATTTTGAGTTTCTCGAGCGTTTCTTACCTCCAAACTGCCATATCTCGCGAACGGATTGACCAATCCGCAAAATTTCTGTTGCATCTGAAAGTAGAAACTCGCCCGATTACAACACTATGCGTACTTTTCCCCTAGGCCGTTCTAGTTATTCGTTTCGAGCATCAGAACTGCGAAAATTTTGAGTTTCTCAAGCGTTTCTTACTTCCAAACTGCCATATCTCGCGAACGGATTGACCATTCCCCAAAATTTCTGTTGCATCTGAAAGTAGAAACTCGCCGATTACAACGGTATGCGTACTTTTCCCCTAGGCCGTTCTAGTTATGCTTGTCGAGCATCAGAACTGCGAAAATTTTGAGTTTCTCGAGCGTTTCTTACCTCCAAACTGCCATATCTCGCGAACGGATTGACCATTCCGCAAAATTTCTGTTGCATCTGAAAGTAGAAACTCGCCGATTACAACGGTATGCGTACTTTTCCCCTAGCCCGTTCTAGTTATTCGTTTCGGGCAACAGAACTGCGAAAATTTTGAGTTTTTCAAGCGTTGCTTACCTCCAAACTGCCATATCTCGCGAACGGATTGACCAATCCGCAAAATTTCTGTTGCATCTGAAAGTAGAAACTCGCCCGATTACAACGGTGTGCGTACTTTTCCCCTAGGCCGTTCTAGTTATGCTTGTCGAGCATCAGAACTGCGAAAATTTTGAGTTTCTCGAGCGTTTCTTACCTCCAAACTGCCATATCTCGCGAACGGATTGACCAATCTGCAAAATTTCTGTTGCATCTGAAAGTAGAAACTCCCCCGACTACAACACTATGCGTACTTTTCCCCTAGGCCGTCCTAGTTATTCGTTTCGAGCATCAGAACTGCGAAAATTTTGAGTTTCTCAAGCGTTTCTTACTTCCAAACTGCCATATCTCGCGAACGGATTGACCAATCCGCAAAATTTCTGTTGCATCTGAAAGTAGAAACTCGCCCGATTACAACACTATGCGTACTTTTCCCGTAGGCCGTTCTAGTTATTCGTTTCGAGCATCAGAACTGCGAAAATTTTGAGTTTCTCAAGCGTCTCTTACCTCCAAACTGCCATAACTCGCGAACGGATTGACCAATCCGCAAAATTTCTGTTGCATCTGAAAGTAGAAACTCGCCCGATTACAACGGTATGCGTACTTTTCCCCTAGCCCGTTCTTGTTACTCGTTTCGGGCAACAGAACTGCGAAAATTTTGAGTTTTTCAAGCGCTGCTTACCCCCAAACTGCCATATCTCGCGAACGGATTGACCAATCCGCAAAATTTCTGTTGCATCTGAAAGTAGAAACTCGCCCGATTACAACGGTGTGCGTACTTTTCCCCTAGCCCGTTCTAGTTATTCGTTTCGAGCAACAGAACTGCGAAAATTTTGAGTTTTTCAAGCGTTGCTTACTTCCAAACTGCCATATCTCGCGAACGGACTGACCAATCCGCAAAATTTCTGTTGCATCAGAAAGTAGAAACTCGCCCGATTACAACGGTATGCGTACTTTTCCCCTAGCCCGTTCTAGTTATTCGTTTCGAGCAACAGAACTGCGAAAATTTTGAGTTTTTCAAGCGTTGCTTACTTCCAAACTGCCATATCTCGCGAACGGACTGACCAATCCGCAAAATTTCTGTTGCATCAGAAAGTAGAAACTCGCCCGATTACAACGGTATGCGTACTTTTCCCCTAGCCCGTTCTAGTGATTCGTTTCGAGCAACAGAACTGCGAAAATTTTAAGTTTTTCAAGCGTTGCTTACCTCCAAACTGCCATATCTCGCAAACGGATTGACCAATCCGCGAAATTTCTGTTGCATCTGAAAGTAGAAACTCGCCCGATTACAACGGTTTGCGTACTTTTCCCCTAGGACGTTCTAGTTATGCTTGTCGAGCATCAGAACTGCGAAAATTTTGAGTTTCTCGAGCGTTTCTTACCTCCAAACTGCCATATCTCGCGAACGGATTGACCAATCCGCAAAATTTCTGTTGCATCTGAAAGTAGAAACTCGCCCGATTACAACACTATGCGTACTTTTCCCCTAGGCCGTTCTAGTTATTCGTTTCGAGCATCAGAACTGCGAAAATTTTGAGTTTCTCAAGCGTTTCTTACTTCCAAACTGCCATATCTCGCGAACGGATTGACCATTCCCCAAAATTTCTGTTGCATCTGAAAGTAGAAACTCGCCGATTACAACGGTATGCGTACTTTTCCCCTAGGCCGTTCTAGTTATGCTTGTCGAGCATCAGAACTGCGAAAATTTTGAGTTTCTCGAGCGTTTCTTACCTCCAAACTGCCATATCTCGCGAACGGATTGACCATTCCGCAAAATTTCTGTTGCATCTGAAAGTAGAAACTCGCCGATTACAACGGTATGCGTACTTTTCCCCTAGCCCGTTCTAGTTATTCGTTTCGGGCAACAGAACTGCGAAAATTTTGAGTTTTTCAAGCGTTGCTTACCTCCAAACTGCCATATCTCGCGAACGGATTGACCAATCCGCAAAATTTCTGTTGCATCTGAAAGTAGAAACTCGCCCGATTACAACGGTGTGCGTACTTTTCCCCTAGGCCGTTCTAGTTATGCTTGTCGAGCATCAGAACTGCGAAAATTTTGAGTTTCTCGAGCGTTTCTTACCTCCAAACTGCCATATCTCGCGAACGGATTGACCAATCTGCAAAATTTCTGTTGCATCTGAAAGTAGAAACTCCCCCGACTACAACACTATGCGTACTTTTCCCCTAGGCCGTCCTAGTTATTCGTTTCGAGCATCAGAACTGCGAAAATTTTGAGTTTCTCAAGCGTTTCTTACTTCCAAACTGCCATATCTCGCGAACGGATTGACCAATCCGCAAAATTTCTGTTGCATCTGAAAGTAGAAACTCGCCCGATTACAACACTATGCGTACTTTTCCCGTAGGCCGTTCTAGTTATTCGTTTCGAGCATCAGAACTGCGAAAATTTTGAGTTTCTCAAGCGTCTCTTACCTCCAAACTGCCATAACTCGCGAACGGATTGACCAATCCGCAAAATTTCTGTTGCATCTGAAAGTAGAAACTCGCCCGATTACAACGGTATGCGTACTTTTCCCCTAGCCCGTTCTTGTTACTCGTTTCGGGCAACAGAACTGCGAAAATTTTGAGTTTTTCAAGCGCTGCTTACCCCCAAACTGCCATATCTCGCGAACGGATTGACCAATCCGCAAAATTTCTGTTGCATCTGAAAGTAGAAACTCGCCCGATTACAACGGTGTGCGTACTTTTCCCCTAGCCCGTTCTAGTTATTCGTTTCGAGCAACAGAACTGCGAAAATTTTGAGTTTTTCAAGCGTTGCTTACTTCCAAACTGCCATATCTCGCGAACGGACTGACCAATCCGCAAAATTTCTGTTGCATCAGAAAGTAGAAACTCGCCCGATTACAACGGTATGCGTACTTTTCCCCTAGCCCGTTCTAGTTATTCGTTTCGAGCAACAGAACTGCGAAAATTTTGAGTTTTTCAAGCGTTGCTTACTTCCAAACTGCCATATCTCGCGAACGGACTGACCAATCCGCAAAATTTCTGTTGCATCAGAAAGTAGAAACTCGCCCGATTACAACGGTATGCGTACTTTTCCCCTAGCCCGTTCTAGTGATTCGTTTCGAGCAACAGAACTGCGAAAATTTTAAGTTTTTCAAGCGTTGCTTACCTCCAAACTGCCATATCTCGCAAACGGATTGACCAATCCGCGAAATTTCTGTTGCATCTGAAAGTAGAAACTCGCCCGATTACAACGGTTTGCGTACTTTTCCCCTAGGACGTTCTAGTTATGCTTGTCGAGCATCAGAACTGCGAAAATTTTGAGTTTCTCGAGCGTTTCTTACCTCCAAACTGCCATATCTCGCGAACGGATTGACCATTCCCCAAAATTTCTGTTGCATCTGAAAGTAGAAACTCGCCGATTACAACGGTATGCGTACTTTTCCCCTAGGCCGTTCTAGTTATGCTTGTCGAGCATCAGAACTGCGAAAATTTTGAGTTTCTCGAGCGTTTCTTACCTCCAAACTGCCATATCTCGCGAACGGATTGACCAATCCGCAAAATTTCTGTTGCATCAGAAAGTAGAAACTCGCCCGATTACAACGGTATGCGTACTTTTCCCCTAGCCCGTTCTAGTGATTCGTTTCGAGCAACAGAACTGCGAAAATTTTAAGTTTTTCAAGCGTTGCTTACCTCCAAACTGCCATATCTCGCGAACGCATTGACCAACCCGCAAAATTTCTGTTGCATCTGAAAGTAGAAACTCGCCCGATTACAACGGTGTGCGTACTTTTCCCCTAGGCCGTTCTAGTTATGCTTGTCGAGCATCAGAACTGCGAAAATTTTGAGTTTCTCGAGCGTTTCTTACCTCCAAACTGCCATATCTCGCGAACGGATTGACCAATCCGCAAAATTTCTGTTGCATCTGAAAGTAGAAACTCGCCCGATTACAACACTATGCGTACTTTTCCCCTAGGCCGTTCTAGTTATTCGTTTCGAGCATCAGAACTGCGAAAATTTTGAGTTTCTCAAGCGTTTCTTACTTCCAAACTGCCATATCTCGCGAACGGATTGACCATTCCCCAAAATTTCTGTTGCATCTGAAAGTAGAAACTCGCCGATTACAACGGTATGCGTACTTTTCCCCTAGGCCGTTCTAGTTATGCTTGTCGAGCATCAGAACTGCGAAAATTTTGAGTTTCTCGAGCGTTTCTTACCTCCAAACTGCCATATCTCGCGAACGGATTGACCATTCCGCAAAATTTCTGTTGCATCTGAAAGTAGAAACTCGCCGATTACAACGGTATGCGTACTTTTCCCCTAGCCCGTTCTAGTTATTCGTTTCGGGCAACAGAACTGCGAAAATTTTGAGTTTTTCAAGCGTTGCTTACCTCCAAACTGCCATATCTCGCGAACGGATTGACCAATCCGCAAAATTTCTGTTGCATCTGAAAGTAGAAACTCGCCCGATTACAACGGTGTGCGTACTTTTCCCCTAGGCCGTTCTAGTTATGCTTGTCGAGCATCAGAACTGCGAAAATTTTGAGTTTCTCGAGCGTTTCTTACCTCCAAACTGCCATATCTCGCGAACGGATTGACCAATCTGCAAAATTTCTGTTGCATCTGAAAGTAGAAACTCCCCCGACTACAACACTATGCGTACTTTTCCCCTAGGCCGTCCTAGTTATTCGTTTCGAGCATCAGAACTGCGAAAATTTTGAGTTTCTCAAGCGTTTCTTACTTCCAAACTGCCATATCTCGCGAACGGATTGACCAATCCGCAAAATTTCTGTTGCATCTGAAAGTAGAAACTCGCCCGATTACAACACTATGCGTACTTTTCCCGTAGGCCGTTCTAGTTATTCGTTTCGAGCATCAGAACTGCGAAAATTTTGAGTTTCTCAAGCGTTTCTTACCTCCAAACTGCCATAACTCGCGAACGGATTGACCAATCCGCAAAATTTCTGTTGCATCTGAAAGTAGAAACTCGCCCGATTACAACGGTATGCGTACTTTTCCCCTAGCCCGTTCTTGTTACTCGTTTCGGGCAACAGAACTGCGAAAATTTTGAGTTTTTCAAGCGCTGCTTACCCCCAAACTGCCATATCTCGCGAACGGATTGACCAATCCGCAAAATTTCTGTTGCATCTGAAAGTAGAAACTCGCCCGATTACAACGGTGTGCGTACTTTTCCCCTAGCCCGTTCTAGTTATTCGTTTCGAGCAACAGAACTGCGAAAATTTTGAGTTTTTCAAGCGTTGCTTACTTCCAAACTGCCATATCTCGCGAACGGACTGACCAATCCGCAAAATTTCTGTTGCATCAGAAAGTAGAAACTCGCCCGATTACAACGGTATGCGTACTTTTCCCCTAGCCCGTTCTAGTGATTCGTTTCGAGCAACAGAACTGCGAAAATTTTAAGTTTTTCAAGCGTTGCTTACCTCCAAACTGCCATATCTCGCAAACGGATTGACCAATCCGCAAAATTTCTGTTGCATCTGAAAGTAGAAACTCGCCCGATTACAACGGTGTTCGTACTTTTCCCCTAGGCCGTTCTAGTTATGCTTGTCGAGCA
This sequence comes from Ptiloglossa arizonensis, assembly GCF_051014685.1. Classification (NCBI taxonomy): domain Eukaryota; kingdom Metazoa; phylum Arthropoda; class Insecta; order Hymenoptera; family Colletidae; genus Ptiloglossa; species Ptiloglossa arizonensis. The sequence goes on from NW_027478499.1 coordinate 278,785, forward strand.
TCAGAACTGCGAAAATTTTGAGTTTCTCGAGCGTTTCTTACCTCCAAACTGCCATATCTCGCGAACGGATTGACCAATCCGCGAAATTTCTGTTGCATCTGAAAGTAGAAACTCGCCCGATTACAACGGTTTGCGTACTTTTCCCCTAGGACGTTCTAGTTATGCTTGTCGAGCATCAGAACTGCGAAAATTTTGAGTTTCTCGAGCGTTTCTTACCTCCAAACTGCCATATCTCGCGAACGGATTGACTAATCCGCAAAATTTCTGTTGCATCTGAAAGTAGAAACTCGCCCGATTACAACACTATGCGTACTTTTCCCCTAGGCCGTTCTAGTTATTCGTTTCGAGCATCAGAACTGCGAAAATTTTGAGTTTCTCGAGCGTTTCTTACCTCCAAACTGCCATATCTCGCGAACGGATTGACCAATCCGCAAAATTTCTGTTGCATCTGAAAGTAGAAACTCGCCCGATTACAACGGTATGCGTACTTCTCCCCTAGCCCGTTCTAGTTATTCGTTTCGGGCAACAGAACTGCGAAAATTTTGAGTTTTTCAAGCGTTGCTTACCTCCAAACTGCCATATCCTGCGAACGGATTGACCAATCCGCAAAATTTCTGTTGCATCTGAAAGTAGAAACTCGCCCGATTACAACGGTATGCGTACTTTTCCCCTAGCCCGTTCTAGTTATTCGTTTCGAGCAACAGAACTGCGAAAATTTTGAGTTTTTCAAGCGTTGCTTAGCTCCAAACTGCCATATCTCGCGAACGCATTGACCAATCCGCAAAATTTCTGTTGCATCTGAAAGTAGAAACTCGCCCGATTACAACGGTGTGCGTACTTTTCCCCTAGGCCGTTCTAGTTATGCTTGTCGAGCATCAGAACTGCGAAAATTTTGAGTTTCTCGAGCGTTTCTTACCTCCAAACTGCCATATCTCGCGAACGGATTGACCAATCCGCAAAATTTCTGTTGCATCTGAAAGTAGAAACTCGCCCGATTACAACACTATGCGTACTTTTCCCCTAGGCCGTTCTAGTTATTCGTTTCGAGCATCAGAACTGCGAAAATTTTGAGTTTCTCAAGCGTTTCTTACTTCCAAACTGCCATATCTCGCGAACGGATTGACCATTCCCCAAAATTTCTGTTGCATCTGAAAGTAGAAACTCGCCGATTACAACGGTATGCGTACTTTTCCCCTAGCCCGTTCTAGTTATTCGTTTCGGGCAACAGAACTGCGAAAATTTTGAGTTTTTCAAGCGTTGCTTACCTCCAAACTGCCATATCTCGCGAACGGATTGACCAATCCGCAAAATTTCTGTTGCATCTCAAAGTAGAAACTCGCCCGATTACAACGGTGTGCGTACTTTTCCCCTAGGCCGTCCTAGTTATTCGTTTCGAGCATCAGAACTGCGAAAATTTTGAGTTTCTCGAGCGTTTCTTACCTCCAAACTGCCATATCTCGCGAACGGATTGACCAATCCGCAAAATTTCTGTTGCATCTGAAAGTAGAAACTCGCCCGATTACAACACTATGCGTACTTTTCCCCTAGGCCGTTCTAGTTATTCGTTTCGAGCATCAGAACTGCGAAAATTTTGAGTTTCTCAAGCGTTTCTTACCTCCAAACTGCCATAACTCGCGAACGGATTGACCAATCCGCAAAATTTCTGTTGCATCTGAAAGTAGAAACTCGCCCGATTACAACGGTATGCGTACTTCTCCCCTAGCCCGTTCTAGTTATTCGTTTCGGGCAACAGAACTGCGAAAATTTTGAGTTTTTCAAGCGTTGCTTACCTCCAAACTGCCATATCCTGCGAACGGATTGACCAATCCGCAAAATTTCTGTTGCATCTGAAAGTAGAAACTCGCCCGATTACAACGGTATGCGTACTTTTCCCCTAGCCCGTTCTAGTTATTCGTTTCGTGCAACAGAACTGCGAAAATTTTGAGTTTTTCAAGCGTTGCTTAGCTCCAAACTGCCATATCTCGCGAACGCATTGACCAATCCGCAAAATTTCTGTTGCATCTGAAAGTAGAAACTCGCCCGATTACAACGGTGTGCGTACTTTTCCCCTAGGCCGTTCTAGTTATGCTTGTCGAGCATCAGAACTGCGAAAATTTTGAGTTTCTCGAGCGTTTCTTACCTCCAAACTGCCATATCTCGCGAACGGATTGACCAATCCGCAAAATTTCTGTTGCATCTGAAAGTAGAAACTCGCCCGATTACAACACTATGCGTACTTTTCCCCTAGGCCGTTCTAGTTATTCGTTTCGAGCATCAGAACTGCGAAAATTTTGAGTTTCTCAAGCGTTTCTTACTTCCAAACTGCCATATCTCGCGAACGGATTGACCATTCCCCAAAATTTCTGTTGCATCTGAAAGTAGAAACTCGCCGATTACAACGGTATGCGTACTTTTCCCCTATCCCGTTCTAGTTATTCGTTTCGGGCAACAGAACTGCGAAAATTTTGAGTTTTTCAAGCGTTGCTTACCTCCAAACTGCCATATCTCGCGAACGGATTGACCAATCCGCAAAATTTCTGTTGCATCTCAAAGTAGAAACTCGCCCGATTACAACGGTGTGCGTACTTTTCCCCTAGGCCGTTCTAGTTATGCTTGTCGAGCATCAGATCTGCGAAAATTTTGAGTTTCTCGAGCGTTTCTTACCTCCAAACTGCCATATCTCGCGAACGGATTGACCAATCCGCAAAATTTCTGTTGCATCTGAAAGTAGAAACTCCCCCGACTACAACACTATGCGTACTTTTCCCCTAGGCCGTCCTAGTTATTCGTTTCGAGCATCAGAACTGCGAAAATTTTGAGTTTCTCGAGCGTTTCTTACATCCAAACTGCCATATCTCGCGAACGGATTGACCAATCCGCAAAATTTCTGTTGCATCAGAAAGTAGAAACTCGCCCGATTACAACGGTATGCGTACTTTTCCCCTAGCCCGTTCTAGTTATTCGTTTCGAGCAACAGAACTGCGAAAATTTTGAGTTTTTCAAGCGTTGCTTACTTCCAAACTGCCATATCTCGCGAACGGACTGACCAATCCGCAAAATTTCTGTTGCATCTGAAAGTAGAAACTCGCCCGATTACAACGGTATGCGTACTTTTCCCCTAGCCCGTTCTAGTTATTCGTTTCGAGCAACAGAACTGCGAAAATTTTGAGTTTTTCAAGCGTTGCTTACCTCCAAACTGCCATATCTCGCGAACGCATTGACCAACCCGCAAAATTTCTGTTGCATCTGAAAGTAGAAACTCGCCCGATTACAACGGTGTGCGTACTTTTCCCCTAGGCCGTTCTAGTTATGCTTGTCGAGCATCAGAACTGCGAAAATTTTGAGTTTCTCGAGCGTTTCTTACCTCCAAACTGCCATATCTCGCGAACGGATTGACCAATCCGCAAAATTTCTGTTGCATCTGAAAGTAGAAACTCGCCCGATTACAACACTATGCGTACTTTTCCCCTAGGCCGTTCTAGTTATTCGTTTCGAGCATCAGAACTGCGAAAATTTTGAGTTTCTCAAGCGTTTCTTACTTCCAAACTGCCATATCTCGCGAACGGATTGACCATTCCCCAAAATTTCTGTTGCATCTGAAAGTAGAAACTCGCCGATTACAACGGTATGCGTACTTTTCCCCTAGGCCGTTCTAGTTATGCTTGTCGAGCATCAGAACTGCGAAAATTTTGAGTTTCTCGAGCGTTTCTTACCTCCAAACTGCCATATCTCGCGAACGGATTGACCATTCCGCAAAATTTCTGTTGCATCTGAAAGTAGAAACTCGCCGATTACAACGGTATGCGTACTTTTCCCGTAGCCCGTTCTGGTTATTCGTTTCGGGCAACAGAACTGCGAAAATTTTGAGTTTTTCAAGCGTTGCTTACCTCCAAACTGCCATATCTCGCGAACGGATTGACCAATCCGCAAAATTTCTGTTGCATCTGAAAGTAGAAACTCGCCCGATTACAACGGTGTGCGTACTTTTCCCCTAGGCCGTTCTAGTTATGCTTGTCGAGCATCAGAACTGCGAAAATTTTGAGTTTCTCGAGCGTTTCTTACCTCCAAACTGCCATATCTCGCGAACGGATTGACCAATCTGCAAAATTTCTGTTGCATCTGAAAGTAGAAACTCCCCCGACTACAACACTATGCGTACTTTTCCCCTAGGCCGTCCTAGTTATTCGTTTCGAGCATCAGAACTGCGAAAATTTTGAGTTTCTCAAGCGTTTCTTACTTCCAAACTGCCATATCTCGCGAACGGATTGACCAATCCGCAAAATTTCTGTTGCATCTGAAAGTAGAAACTCGCCCGATTACAACACTATGCGTACTTTTCCCGTAGGCCGTTCTAGTTATTCGTTTCGAGCATCAGAACTGCGAAAATTTTGAGTTTCTCAAGCGTTTCTTACCTCCAAACTGCCATAACTCGCGAACGGATTGACCAATCCGCAAAATTTCTGTTGCATCTGAAAGTAGAAACTCGCCCGATTACAACGGTATGCGTACTTTTCCCCTAGCCCGTTCTTGTTACTCGTTTCGGGCAACAGAACTGCGAAAATTTTGAGTTTTTCAAGCGTTGCTTACCCCCAAACTGCCATATCTCGCGAACGGATTGACCAATCCGCAAAATTTCTGTTGCATCTGAAAGTAGAAACTCGCCCGATTACAACGGTGTGCGTACTTTTCCCCTAGCCCGTTCTAGTTATTCGTTTCGAGCAACAGAACTGCGAAAATTTTGAGTTTTTCAAGCGTTGCTTACTTCCAAACTGCCATATCTCGCGAACTGACTGACCAATCCGCAAAATTTCTGTTGCATCAGAAAGTAGAAACTCGCTCGATTACAACGGTATGCGTACTTTTCCCCTAGCCCGTTCTAGTTATTCGTTTCGAGCAACAGAACTGCGAAAATTTTAAGTTTTTCAAGCGTTGCTTACCTCCAAACTGCCATATCTCGCAAACGGATTGACCAATCCGCAAAATTTCTGTTGCATCTGAAAGTAGAAACTCGCCCGATTACAACGGTGTTCGTACTTTTCCCCTAGGCCGTTCTAGTTATGCTTGTCGAGCATCAGAACTGCGAAAATTTTGAGTTTCTCGAGCGTTTCTTACCTCCAAACTGCCATATCTCGCGAACGGATTGACCAATCCGCGAAATTTCTGTTGCATCTGAAAGTAGAAACTCGCCCGATTACAACGGTTTGCGTACTTTTCCCCTAGGACGTTCTAGTTATGCTTGTCGAGCATCAGAACTGCGAAAATTTTGAGTTTCTCGAGCGTTTCTTACCTCCAAACTGCCATATCTCGCGAACGGATTGACCAATCCGCAAAATTTCTGTTGCATCTGAAAGTAGAAACTCGCCCGATTACAACACTATGCGTACTTTTCCCCTAGGCCGTTCTAGTTATTCGTTTCGAGCATCAGAACTGCGAAAATTTTGAGTTTCTCGAGCGTTTCTTACCTCCAAACTGCCATATCTCGCGAACGGATTGACCAATCCGCAAAATTTCTGTTGCATCTGAAAGTAGAAACTCCCCCGACTACAACACTATGCGTACTTTTCCCCTAGGCCGTCCTAGTTATTCGTTTCGAGCATCAGAACTGCGAAAATTTTGAGTTTCTCAAGCGTTTCTTACTTCCAAACTGCCATATCTCGCGAACGGATTGACCAATCCGCAAAATTTCTGTTGCATCTGAAAGTAGAAACTCGCCCGATTACAACACTATGCGTACTTTTCCCGTAGGCCGTTCTAGTTATTCGTTTCGAGCATCAGAACTGCGAAAATTTTGAGTTTCTCAAGCGTTTCTTACCTCCAAACTGCCATAACTCGCGAACGGATTGACCAATCCGCAAAATTTCTGTTGCATCTGAAAGTAGAAACTCGCCCGATTACAACGGTATGCGTACTTCTCCCCTAGCCCGTTCTAGTTATTCGTTTCGGGCAACAGAACTGCGAAAATTTTGAGTTTTTCAAGCGTTGCTTACCTCCAAACTGCCATATCCTGCGAACGGATTGACCAATCCGCAAAATTTCTGTTGCATCTGAAAGTAGAAACTCGCCCGATTACAACGGTATGCGTACTTTTCCCCTAGCCCGTTCTAGTTATTCGTTTCGAGCAACAGAACTGCGAAAATTTTGAGTTTTTCAAGCGTTGCTTAGCTCCAAACTGCCATATCTCGCGAACGCATTGACCAATCCGCAAAATTTCTGTTGCATCTGAAAGTAGAAACTCGCCCGATTACAACGGTGTGCGTACTTTTCCCCTAGGCCGTTCTAGTTATGCTTGTCGAGCATCAGAACTGCGAAAATTTTGAGTTTCTCGAGCGTTTCTTACCTCCAAACTGCCATATCTCGCGAACGGATTGACCAATCCGCAAAATTTCTGTTGCATCTGAAAGTAGAAACTCGCCCGATTACAACACTATGCGTACTTTTCCCCTAGGCCGTTCTAGTTATTCGTTTCGAGCATCAGAACTGCGAAAATTTTGAGTTTCTCAAGCGTTTCTTACTTCCAAACTGCCATATCTCGCGAACGGATTGACCATTCCCCAAAATTTCTGTTGCATCTGAAAGTAGAAACTCGCCCGATTACAACGGTATGCGTACTTTTCCCCTAGCCCGTTCTTGTTACTCGTTTCGGGCAACAGAACTGCGAAAATTATGAGTTTTTCAAGCGTTGCTTACCCCCAAACTGCCATATCTCGCGAACGGATTGACCAATCCGCAAAATTTCTGTTGCATCTGAAAGTAGAAACTCGCCCGATTACAACGGTGTGCGTACTTTTCCCCTAGCCCGTTCTAGTTATTCGTTTCGAGCAACAGAACTGCGAAAATTTTGAGTTTTTCAAGCGTTGCTTACTTCCAAACTGCCATATCTCGCGAACGGACTGACCAATCCGCAAAATTTCTGTTGCATCAGAAAGTAGAAACTCGCCCGATTACAACGGTATGCGTACTTTTCCCCTAGCCCGTTCTAGTTATTCGTTTCGAGCAACAGAACTGCGAAAATTTTAAGTTTTTCAAGCGTTGCTTACCTCCAAACTGCCATATCTCGCAAACGGATTGACCAATCCGCAAAATTTCTGTTGCATCTGAAAGTAGAAACTCGCCCGATTACAACGGTGTTCGTACTTTTCCCCTAGGCCGTTCTAGTTATGCTTGTCGAGCATCAGAACTGCGAAAATTTTGAGTTTCTCGAGCGTTTCTTACCTCCAAACTGCCATATCTCGCGAACGGATTGACCAATCCGCGAAATTTCTGTTGCATCTGAAAGTAGAAACTCGCCCGATTACAACGGTTTGCGTACTTTTCCCCTAGGACGTTCTAGTTATGCTTGTCGAGCATCAGAACTGCGAAAATTTTGAGTTTCTCGAGCGTTTCTTACCTCCAAACTGCCATATCTCGCGAACGGATTGACCAATCCGCAAAATTTCTGTTGCATCTGAAAGTAGAAACTCGCCCGATTACAACACTATGCGTACTTTTCCCCTAGGCCGTTCTAGTTATTCGTTTCGAGCATCAGAACTGCGAAAATTTTGAGTTTCTCGAGCGTTTCTTACCTCCAAACTGCCATATCTCGCGAACGGATTGACCAATCCGCAAAATTTCTGTTGCATCTGAAAGTAGAAACTCCCCCGACTACAACACTATGCGTACTTTTCCCCTAGGCCGTCCTAGTTATTCGTTTCGAGCATCAGAACTGCGAAAATTTTGAGTTTCTCAAGCGTTTCTTACTTCCAAACTGCCATATCTCGCGAACGGATTGACCAATCCGCAAAATTTCTGTTGCATCTGAAAGTAGAAACTCGCCCGATTACAACACTATGCGTACTTTTCCCGTAGGCCGTTCTAGTTATTCGTTTCGAGCATCAGAACTGCGAAAATTTTGAGTTTCTCAAGCGTTTCTTACCTCCAAACTGCCATAACTCGCGAACGGATTGACCAATCCGCAAAATTTCTGTTGCATCTGAAAGTAGAAACTCGCCCGATTACAACGGTATGCGTACTTCTCCCCTAGCCCGTTCTAGTTATTCGTTTCGGGCAACAGAACTGCGAAAATTTTGAGTTTTTCAAGCGTTGCTTACCTCCAAACTGCCATATCCTGCGAACGGATTGACCAATCCGCAAAATTTCTGTTGCATCTGAAAGTAGAAACTCGCCCGATTACAACGGTATGCGTACTTTTCCCCTAGCCCGTTCTAGTTATTCGTTTCGAGCAACAGAACTGCGAAAATTTTGAGTTTTTCAAGCGTTGCTTAGCTCCAAACTGCCATATCTCGCGAACGCATTGACCAATCCGCAAAATTTCTGTTGCATCTGAAAGTAGAAACTCGCCCGATTACAACGGTGTGCGTACTTTTCCCCTAGGCCGTTCTAGTTATGCTTGTCGAGCATCAGAACTGCGAAAATTTTGAGTTTCTCGAGCGTTTCTTACCTCCAAACTGCCATATCTCGCGAACGGATTGACCAATCCGCAAAATTTCTGTTGCATCTGAAAGTAGAAACTCGCCCGATTACAACACTATGCGTACTTTTCCCCTAGGCCGTTCTAGTTATTCGTTTCGAGCATCAGAACTGCGAAAATTTTGAGTTTTTCAAGCGTTGCTTACCTCCAAACTGCCATATCTCGCGAACGGATTGACCAATCCGCAAAATTTCTGTTGCATCTCAAAGTAGAAACTCGCCCGATTACAACGGTGTGCGTACTTTTCCCCTAGGCCGTTCTAGTTATGCTTGTCGAGCCACAGATCTGCGAAAATTTTGAGTTTCTCGAGCGTTTCTTACCTCCAAACTGCCATATCTCGCGAACGGATTGACCAATCCGCAAAATTTCTGTTGCATCTGAAAGTAGAAACTCCCCCGACTACAACACTATGCGTACTTTTCCCCTAGGCCGTCCTAGTTATTCGTTTCGAGCATCAGAACTGCGAAAATTTTGAGTTTCTCGAGCGTTTCTTACCTCCAAACTGCCATATCTCGCGAACGGATTGACCAATCCGCAAAATTTCTGTTGCATCTGAAAGTAGAAACTCGCCCGATTACAACACTATGCGTACTTTTCCCCTAGGCCGTTCTAGTTATTCGTTTCGAGCATCAGAACTGCGAAAATTTTGAGTTTTTCAAGCGTTGCTTACCTCCAAACTGCCATATCTCGCGAACGGATTGACCAATCCGCAAAATTTCTGTTGCATCTCAAAGTAGAAACTCGCCCGATTACAACGGTGTGCGTACTTTTCCCCTAGGCCGTTCTAGTTATGCTTGTCGAGCCACAGATCTGCGAAAATTTTGAGTTTCTCGAGCGTTTCTTACCTCCAAACTGCCATATCTCGCGAACGGATTGACCAATCCGCAAAATTTCTGTTGCATCTGAAAGTAGAAACTCCCCCGACTACAACACTATGCGTACTTTTCCCCTAGGCCGTCCTAGTTATTCGTTTCGAGCATCAGAACTGCGAAAATTTTGAGTTTCTCGAGCGTTTCTTACCTCCAAACTGCCATATCTCGCGAACGGATTGACCAATCCGCAAAATTTCTGTTGCATCTGAAAGTAGAAACTCGCCCGATTACAACACTATGCGTACTTTTCCCCTAGGCCGTTCTAGTTATTCGTTTCGAGCATCAGAACTGCGAAAATTTTGAGTTTCTCAAGCGTTTCTTACTTCCAAACTGCCATATCTCGCGAACGGATTGACCATTCCCCAAAATTTCTGTTGCATCTGAAAGTAGAAACTCGCCGATTACAACGGTATGCGTACTTTTCCCCTAGCCCGTTCTAGTTATTCGTTTCGGGCAACAGAACTGCGAAAATTTTGAGTTTTTCAAGCGTTGCTTACCTCCAAACTGCCATATCTCGCGAACGGATTGACCAATCCGCAAAATTTCTGTTGCATCTGAAAGTAGAAACTCGCCCGATTACAACGGTGTGCGTACTTTTCCCCTAGGCCGTTCTAGTTATGCTTGTCGAGCATCAGATCTGCGAAAATTTTGAGTTTCTCGAGCGTTTCTTACCTCCAAACTGCCATATCTCGCGAACGGATTGACCAATCCGCAAAATTTCTGTTGCATCTGAAAGTAGAAACTCGCCCGATTACAACGGTGTGCGTACTTTTCCCCTAGCCAGTTCTAGTTATTCGTTTCGAGCAACAGAACTGCGAAAATTTTAAGTTTTTCAAGCGTTGCTTACCTCCAAACTGCCATATCTCGCGAACGGATTGACCAATCCGCAAAATTTCTGTTGCATCAGAAAGTAGAAACTCGCCCGATTACAACGGTATGCGTACTTTTCCCCTAGCCCGTTCTAGTTATTCGTTTCGAGCAACAGAACTGCGAAAATTTTGAGTTTTTCAAGCGTTGCTTACTTCCAAACTGCCATATCTCGCGAACGGACTGACCAATCCGCAAAATTTCTGTTGCATCAGAAAGTAGAAACTCGCCCGATTACAACGGTATGCGTACTTTTCCCCTAGGCCGTTCTAGTTATGCTTGTCGAGCATCAGAACTGCGAAAATTTTGAGTTTCTCGAGCGTTTCTTACCTCCAAACTGCCATATCTCGCGAACGGATTGACCAATCCGCGAAATTTCTGTTGCATCTGAAAGTAGAAACTCGCCCGATTACAACACTATGCGTACTTTTCCCCTAGGACGTTCTAGTTATGCTTGTCGAGCATCAGAACTGCGAAAATTTTGAGTTTCTCGAGCGTTTCTTACCTCCAAACTGCCATATCTCGCGAACGGATTGACCAATCCGCAAAATTTCTGTTGCATCTGAAAGTAGAAACTCCCCCGACTACCACACTATGCGTACTTTTCCCCTAGGCCGTCCTAGTTATTCGTTTCGAGCATCAGAACTGCGAAAATTTTGAGTTTCTCAAGCGTTTCTTACTTCCAAACTGCCATATCTCGCGAACGGATTGACCAATCCGCAAAATTTCTGTTGCATCTGAAAGTAGAAACTCGCCCGATTACAACACTATGCGTACTTTTCCCGTAGGCCGTTCTAGTTATTCGTTTCGAGCATCAGAACTGCGAAAATTTTGAGTTTCTCAAGCGTTTCTTACATCCAAACTGCCATAACTCGCGAACGGATTGACCAATCCGCAAAATTTCTGTTGCATCTGAAAGTAGAAACTCGCCCGATTACAACGGTATGCGTACTTCTCCCCTAGCCCGTTCTAGTTATTCGTTTCGGGCAACAGAACTGCGAAAATTTTGAGTTTTTCAAGCGTTGCTTACCTCCAAACTGCCATATCCTGCGAACGGATTGACCAATCCGCAAAATTTCTGTTGCATCTGAAAGTAGAAACTCGCCCGATTACAACGGTATGCGTACTTTTCCCCTAGCCCGTTCTAGTTATTCGTTTCGAGCAACAGAACTGCGAAAATTTTGAGTTTTTCAAGCGTTGCTTAGCTCCAAACTGCCATATCTCGCGAACGGATTGACCAATCCGCAAAATTTCTGTTGCATCTGAAAGTAGAAACTCGCCCGATTACAACGGTGTGCGTACTTTTCCCCTAGGCCGTTCTAGTTATGCTTGTCGAGCATCAGATCTGCGAAAATTTTGAGTTTCTCGAGCGTTTCTTACCTCCAAACTGCCATATCTCGCGAACGGATTGACCAATCCGCAAAATTTCTGTTGCATCTGAAAGTAGAAACTCGCCCGATTACAACACTATGCGTACTTTTCCCCTAGGCCGTTCTAGTTATTCGTTTCGAGCATCAGAACTGCGAAAATTTTGAGTTTCTCGAGCGTTTCTTACCTCCAAACTGCCATATCTCGCGAACGGATTGACCAATCCGCAAAATTTCTGTTGCATCAGAAAGTAGAAACTCGCCCGATTACAACGGTATGCGTACTTTTCCCCTAGGCCGTTCTAGTTATTCGTTTCGAGCATCAGAACTGCGAAAATTTTGAGTTTCTCAAGCGTTTCTTACTTCCAAACTGCCATATCTCGCGAACGGATTGACCATTCCGCAAAATTTCTGTTGCATCTGAAAGTAGAAACTCGCCGATTACAACGGTATGCGTACTTTTCCCCTAGCCCGTTCTAGTTATTCGTTTCGGGCAACAGAACTGCGAAAATTTTGAGTTTTTCAAGCGTTGCTTACCTCCAAACTTCCATATCTCGCGAACGGATTGACCAATCCGCAAAATTTCTGTTGCATCTGAAAGTAGAAACTCGCCCGATTACAACGGTGTGCGTACTTTTCCCCTAGGCCGTTCTAGTTATGCTTGTCGAGCATCAGATCTGCGAAAATTTTGAGTTTCTCGAGCGTTTCTTACCTCCAAACTGCCATATCTCGCGAACGGATTGACCAATCCGCAAAATTTCTGTTGCATCTGAAAGTAGAAACTCGCCCGATTACAACACTATGCGTACTTTTCCCCTATGCCGTTCTAGTTATTCGTTTCGAGCATCAGAACTGCGAAAATTTTGAGTTTCTCGAGCGTTTCTTACCTCCAAACTGCCATATCTCGCGAACGGATTGACCAATCCGCAAAATTTCTGTTGCATCTGAAAGTAGAAACTCCCCCGACTACAACACTATGCGTACTTTTCCCCTAGGCCGTCCTAGTTATTCGTTTCGAGCATCAGAACTGCGAAAATTTTGAGTTTCTCAAGCGTTTCTTACTTCCAAACTGCCATATCTCGCGAACGGATTGACCAATCCGCAAAATTTCTGTTACATCTGAAAGTAGACACTCGCCCGATTACAACACTATGCGTACTTTTCCCGTAGGCCGTTCTAGTTATTCGTTTCGAGCATCAGAACTGCGAAAATTTTGAGTTTCTCAAGCGTTTCTTACCTCCAAACTGCCATAACTCGCGAACGGATTGACCAATCCGCAAAATTTCTGTTGCATCTGAAAGTAGAAACTCGCCCGATTACAACGGTATGCGTACTTCTCCCCTAGCCCGTTCTAGTTATTCGTTTCGGGCAACAGAAATGCGAAAATTTTGAGTTTTTCAAGCGTTGCTTACCTCCAAACTGCCATATCCTGCGAACGGATTGACCAATCCGCAAAATTTCTGTTGCATCTGAAAGTAGAAACTCGCCCGATTACAACGGTGTGCGTACTTTTCCCCTAGCCAGTTCTAGTTATTCGTTTCGAGCAACAGAACTGCGAAAATTTTAAGTTTTTCAAGCGTTGCTTACCTCCAAACTGCCATATCTCGCGAACGGATTGACCAATCCGCAAAATTTCTGTTGCATCAGAAAGTAGAAACTCGCCCGATTACAACGGTATGCGTACTTTTCCCCTAGCCCGTTCTAGTTATTCGTTTCGAGCAACAGAACTGCGAAAATTTTGAGTTTTTCAAGCGTTGCTTACCTCCAAACTGCCATATCTCGCGAACGGATTGACCAATCCGCAAAATTTCTGTTGCATCTGAAAGTAGAAACTCGCCCGATTACAACGGTGTGCGTACTTTTCCCCTAGGCCGTTCTAGTTATGCTTGTCGAGCATCAGAACTGCGAAAATTTTGAGTTTCTCGAGCGTTTCTTACCTCCAAACTGCCATATCTCGCGAACGGATTGACCAATCCGCAAAATTTCTGTTGCATCTGAAAGTAGAAACTCGCCCGATTACAACACTATGCGTACTTTTCCCCTAGGCCGTTCTAGTTATTCGTTTCGAGCATCAGAACTGCGAAAATTTTGAGTTTCTCAAGCGTTTCTTACTTCCAAACTGCCATATCTCGCGAACGGATTGACCATTCCGCAAAATTTCTGTTGCATCTGAAAGTAGAAACTCGCCGATTACAACGGTATGCGTACTTTTCCCCTAGCCCGTTCTAGTTATTCGTTTCGGGCAACAGAACTGCGAAAATTTTGAGTTTTTCAAGCGTTGCTTACCTCCAAACTGCCATATCTCGCGAACGGATTGACCAATCCGCAAAATTTCTGTTGCATCTGAAAGTAGAAACTCGCCCGATTACAACGGTGTGCGTACTTTTCCCCTAGGCCGTTCTAGTTATGCTTGTCGAGCATCAGATCTGCGAAAATTTTGAGTTTCTCGAGCGTTTCTTACCTCCAAACTGCCATATCTCGCGAACGGATTGACCAATCCGCAAAATTTCTGTTGCATCTGAAAGTAGAAACTCGCCCGATTACAACACTATGCGTACTTTTCCCCTAGGCCGTTCTAGTTATGCTTGTCGAGCATCAGAACTGCGAAAATTTTGAGTTTCTCGAGCGTTTCTTACTTCCAAACTGCCATATCTCGCGAACGGATTGACCAATCCGCAAAATTTCTGTTGCATCTGAAAGTAGAAACTCCCCCGACTACAACACTATGCGTACTTTTCCCCTAGGCCGTCCTAGTTATTCGTTTCGAGCATCAGAACTGCGAAAATTTTGAGTTTTTCAAGCGTTGCTTACCTCCAAACTGCCATATCTCGCGAACGGATTGACCAATCCGCAAAATTTCTGTTGCATCTGAAAGTAGAAACTCGCCCGATTACAACGGTGTGCGTACTTTTCCCCTAGCCCGTTCTAGTTATTCGTTTCGAGCAACAGAACTGCGAAAATTTTGAGTTTTTCAAGCGTTGCTTACTTCCAAACTGCCATATCTCGCGAACGGATTGACCAATCCGCAAAATTTCTGTTGCATCAGAAAGTAGAAACTCGCCCGATTACAACGGTATGCGTACTTTTCCCCTAGCCCGTTCTAGTTATTCGTTTCGAGCAACAGAACTGCGAAAATTTTGAGTTTTTCAAGCTTTGCTTACCTCCAAACTGCCATATCTCGCGAACGGATTGACCAATCCGCAAAATTTCTGTTGCATCTGAAAGTAGAAACTCGCCCGATTACAACGGTGTGCGTACTTTTCCCCTAGCCCGTTCTAGTTATTCGTTTCGAGCAACAGAACTGCGAAAATTTTGAGTTTTTCAAGCGTTGCTTACTTCCAAACTGCCATATCTCGCGAACGGACTGACCAATCCGCAAAATTTCTGTTGCATCAGAAAGTAGAAACTCGCCCGATTAGAACGGTATGCGTACTTTTCCCCTAGGCCGTTCTAGTTATGCTTGTCGAGCATCAGAACTGCGAAAATTTTGAGTTTCTCGAGCGTTTCTTACCTCCAAACTGCCATATCTCGCGAACGGATTGACCAATCCGCGAAATTTCTGTTGCATCTGAAAGTAGAAACTCGCCCGATTACAACGGTTTGCGTACTTTTCCCCTAGGACGTTCTAGTTATGCTTGTCGAGCATCAGAACTGTGAAAATTTTGAGTTTCTCGAGCGTTTCTTACCTCCAAACTGCCATATCTCGCGAACGGATTGACCAATCCGCAAAATTTCTGTTGCATCTGAAAGTAGAAACTCGCCCGATTACAACACTATGCGTACTTTTCCCCTAGGCCGTTCTAGTTATTCGTTTCGAGCATCAGAACTGCGAAAATTTTGAGTTTCTCGAGCGTTTCTTACCTCCAAACTGCCATATCTCGCGAACGGATTGACCAATCCGCAAAATTTCTGTTGCATCTGAAAGTAGAAACTCCCCCGACTACAACACTATGCGTACTTTTCCCCTAGGCCGTCCTAGTTATTCGTTTCGAGCATCCGAACTGCGAAAATTTTGAGTTTCTCAAGCGTTTCTTACTTCCAAACTGCCATATCTCGCGAACGGATTGACCAATCCGCAAAATTTCTGTTGCATCTGAAAGTAGAAACTCGCCCGATTACAACACTATGCGTACTTTTCCCGTAGGCCGTTCTAGTTATTCGTTTCGAGCATCAGAACTGCGAAAATTTTGAGTTTCTCAAGCGTTTCTTACCTCCAAACTGCCATAACTCGCGAACGGATTGACCAATCCGCAAAATTTCTGTTGCATCTGAAAGTAGAAACTCGCCCGATTACAACGGTATGCGTACTTCTCCCCTAGCCCGTTCTAGTTATTCGTTTCGGGCAACAGAACTGCGAAAATTTTGAGTTTTTCAAGCGTTGCTTACCTCCAAACTGCCATATCCTGCGAACGGATTGACCAATCCGCAAAATTTCTGTTGCATCTGAAAGTAGAAACTCGCCCGATTACAACGGTATGCGTACTTTTCCCCTAGCCCGTTCTAGTTATTCGTTTCGAGCAACAGAACTGCGAAAATTTTGAGTTTTTCAAGCGTTGCTTAGCTCCAAACTGCCATATCTCGCGAACGCATTGACCAATCCGCAAAATTTCTGTTGCATCTGAAAGTAGAAACTCGCCCGATTACAACGGTGTGCGTACTTTTCCCCTAGGCCGTTCTAGTTATGCTTGTCGAGCATCAGAACTGCGAAAATTTTGAGTTTCTCGAGCGTTTCTTACCTCCAAACTGCCATATCTCGCGAACGGATTGACCAATCCGCAAAATTTCTGTTGCATCTGAAAGTAGAAACTCGCCCGATTACAACACTATGCGTACTATTCCCCTAGGCCGTTCTAGTTATTCGTTTCGAGCATCAGAACTGCGAAAATTTTGAGTTTCTCAAGCGTTTCTTACATCCAAACTGCCATATCTCGCGAACGGATTGACCATTCCCCAAAATTTCTGTTGCATCTGAAAGTAGAAACTCGCCGATTACAACGGTATGCGTACTTTTCCCCTAGCCCGTTCTAGTTATTCGTTTCGGGCAACAGAACTGCGAAAATTTTGAGTTTTTCAAGCGTTGCTTACCTCCAAACTGCCATATCTCGCGAACGGATTGACCAATCCGCAAAATTTCTGTTGCATCTGAAAGTAGAAACTCGCCCGATTACAACGGTGTGCGTACTTTTCCCCTAGGCCGTTCTAGTTATGCTTGTCGAGCATCAGATCTGCGAAAATTTTGAGTTTCTCGAGCGTTTCTTACCTCCAAACTGCCATATCTCGCGAACGGATTGACCAATCCGCAAAATTTCTGTTGCATCTGAAAGTAGAAACTCCCCCGACTACAACACTATGCGTACTTTTCCCCTAGGCCGTCCTAGTTATTCGTTTCGAGCATCAGAACTGCGAAAATTTTGAGTTTCTCGAGCGTTTCTTACCTCCAAACTGCCATATCTCGCGAACGGATTGACCAATCCGCAAAATTTCTGTTGCATCTGAAAGTAGAAACTCGCCCGATTACAACACTATGCGTACTTTTCCCCTAGGCCGTTCTAGTTATTCGTTTCGAGCATCAGAACTGCGAAAATTTTGAGTCTCTCAAGCGTTTCTTACTTCCAAACTGCCATATCTCGCGAACGGATTTACCATTCCCCAAAATTTCTGTTGCATCTGAAAGTAGAAACTCGCCGATTACAACGGTATGCGTACTTTTCCCCTAGCCCGTTCTAGTTATTCGTTTCGGGCAACAGAACTGCGAAAATTTTGAGTTTTTCAAGCGTTGCTTACCTCCAAACTGCCATATCTCGCGAACGGATTGACCAATCCGCAAAATTTCTGTTGCATCTGAAAGTAGAAACTCGCCCGATTACAACGGTGTGCGTACTTTTCCCCTAGGCCGTTCTAGTTATGCTTGTCGAGCATCAGAACTGCGAAAATTTTGAGTTTCTCGAGCGTTTCTTACTTCCAAACTGCCATATCTCGCGAACGGATTGACCAATCCGCAAAATTTCTGTTGCATCTGAAAGTAGAAACTCCCCCGACTACAACACTATGCGTACTTTTCCCCTAGGCCGTCCTAGTTATTCGTTTCGAGCATCAGAACTGCGAAAATTTTGAGTTTTTCAAGCGTTGCTTACCTCCAAACTGCCATATCTCGCGAACGGATTGACCAATCCGCAAAATTTCTGTTGCATCTGAAAGTAGAAACTCGCCCGATTACAACGGTGTGCGTACTTTTCCCCTAGCCCGTTCTAGTTATTCGTTTCGAGCAACAGAACTGCGAAAATTTTGAGTTTTTCAAGCGTTGCTTACTTCCAAACTGCCATATCTCGCGAACGGACTGACCAATCCGCAAAATTTCTGTTGCATCAGAAAGTAGAAACTCGCCCGATTACAACGGTATGCGTACTTTTCCCCTAGGCCGTTCTAGTTATGCTTGTCGAGCATCAGAACTGCGAAAATTTTGAGTTTCTCGAGCGTTTCTTACCTCCAAACTGCCATATCTCGCGAACGGATTGACCAATCCGCGAAATTTCTGTTGCATCTGAAAGTAGAAACTCGCCCGATTACAACGGTTTGCGTACTTTTCCCCTAGGACGTTCTAGTTATGCTTGTCGAGCATCAGAACTGCGAAAATTTTGAGTTTCTCGAGCGTTTCTTACCTCCAAACTGCCATATCTCGCGAACGGATTGACCAATCCGCAAAATTTCTGTTGCATCTGAAAGTAGAAACTCGCCCGATTACAACACTATGCGTACTTTTCCCCTAGGCCGTTCTAGTTATTCGTTTCGAGCATCAGAACTGCGAAAATTTTGTTTCTCGAGCGTTTCTTACCTCCAAACTGCCATATCTCGCGAACGGATTGACCAATCCGCAAAATTTCTGTTGCATCTGAAAGTAGAAACTCCCCCGACTACAACACTATGCGTACTTTTCCCCTAGGCCGTCCTAGTTATTCGTTTCGAGCATCCGAACTGCGAAAATTTTGAGTTTCTCAAGCGTTTCTTACTTCCAAACTGCCATATCTCGCGAACGGATTGACCAATCCGCAAAATTTCTGTTGCATCTGAAAGTAGAAACTCGCCCGATTACAACACTATGCGTACTTTTCCCGTAGGCCGTTCTAGTTATTCGTTTCGAGCATCAGAACTGCGAAAATTTTGAGTTTCTCAAGCGTTTCTTACCTCCAAACTGCCATAACTCGCGAACGGATTGACCAATCCGCAAAATTTCTGTTGCATCTGAAAGTAGAAACTCGCCCGATTACAACGGTATGCGTACTTCTCCCCTAGCCCGTTCTAGTTATTCGTTTCGGGCAACAGAACTGCGAAAATTTTGAGTTTTTCAAGCGTTGCTTACCTCCAAACTGCCATATCCTGCGAACGGATTGACCAATCCGCAAAATTTCTGTTGCATCTGAAAGTAGAAACTCGCCCGATTACAACGGTATGCGTACTTTTCCCCTAGCCCGTTCTAGTTATTCGTTTCGAGCAACAGAACTGCGAAAATTTTGAGTTTTTCAAGCGTTGCTTAGCTCCAAACTGCCATATCTCGCGAACGCATTGACCAATCCGCAAAATTTCTGTTGCATCTGAAAGTAGAAACTCGCCCGATTACAACGGTGTGCGTACTTTTCCCCTAGGCCGTTCTAGTTATGCTTGTCGAGCATCAGAACTGCGAAAATTTTGAGTTTCTCGAGCGTTTCTTACCTCCAAACTGCCATATCTCGCGAACGGATTGACCAATCCGCGAAATTTCTGTTGCATCTGAAAGTAGAAACTCGCCCGATTACAACGGTTTGCGTACTTTTCCCCTAGGACGTTCTAGTTATGCTTGTCGAGCATCAGAACTGCGAAAATTTTGAGTTTCTCGAGCGTTTCTTACCTCCAAACTGCCATATCTCGCGAACGGATTGACCAATCCGCAAAATTTCTGTTGCATCTGAAAGTAGAAACTCGCCCGATTACAACACTATGCGTACTTTTCCCCTAGGCCGTTCTAGTTATTCGTTTCGAGCATCAGAACTGCGAAAATTTTGTTTCTCGAGCGTTTCTTACCTCCAAACTGCCATATCTCGCGAACGGATTGACCAATCCGCAAAATTTCTGTTGCATCTGAAAGTAGAAACTCCCCCGACTACAACACTATGCGTACTTTTCCCCTAGGCCGTCCTAGTTATTCGTTTCGAGCATCCGAACTGCGAAAATTTTGAGTTTCTCAAGCGTTTCTTACTTCCAAACTGCCATATCTCGCGAACGGATTGACCAATCCGCAAAATTTCTGTTGCATCTGAAAGTAGAAACTCGCCCGATTACAACACTATGCGTACTTTTCCCGTAGGCCGTTCTAGTTATTCGTTTCGAGCATCAGAACTGCGAAAATTTTGAGTTTCTCAAGCGTTTCTTACCTCCAAACTGCCATAACTCGCGAACGGATTGACCAATCCGCAAAATTTCTGTTGCATCTGAAAGTAGAAACTCGCCCGATTACAACGGTATGCGTACTTCTCCCCTAGCCCGTTCTAGTTATTCGTTTCGGGCAACAGAACTGCGAAAATTTTGAGTTTTTCAAGCGTTGCTTACCTCCAAACTGCCATATCCTGCGAACGGATTGACCAATCCGCAAAATTTCTGTTGCATCTGAAAGTAGAAACTCGCCCGATTACAACGGTATGCGTACTTTTCCCCTAGCCCGTTCTAGTTATTCGTTTCGAGCAACAGAACTGCGAAAATTTTGAGTTTTTCAAGCGTTGCTTAGCTCCAAACTGCCATATCTCGCGAACGCATTGACCAATCCGCAAAATTTCTGTTGCATCTGAAAGTAGAAACTCGCCCGATTACAACGGTGTGCGTACTTTTCCCCTAGGCCGTTCTAGTTATGCTTGTCGAGCATCAGAACTGCGAAAATTTTGAGTTTCTCGAGCGTTTCTTACCTCCAAACTGCCATATCTCGCGAACGGATTGACCAATCCGCAAAATTTCTGTTGCATCTGAAAGTAGAAACTCGCCCGATTACAACACTATGCGTACTATTCCCCTAGGCCGTTCTAGTTATTCGTTTCGAGCATCAGAACTGCGAAAATTTTGAGTTTCTCAAGCGTTTCTTACATCCAAACTGCCATATCTCGCGAACGGATTGACCATTCCCCAAAATTTCTGTTGCATCTGAAAGTAGAAACTCGCCGATTACAACGGTATGCGTACTTTTCCCCTAGCCCGTTCTAGTTATTCGTTTCGGGCAACAGAACTGCGAAAATTTTGAGTTTTTCAAGCGTTGCTTACCTCCAAACTGCCATATCTCGCGAACGGATTGACCAATCCGCAAAATTTCTGTTGCATCTGAAAGTAGAAACTCGCCCGATTACAACGGTGTGCGTACTTTTCCCCTAGGCCGTTCTAGTTATGCTTGTCGAGCATCAGATCTGCGAAAATTTTGAGTTTCTCGAGCGTTTCTTACCTCCAAACTGCCATATCTCGCGAACGGATTGACCAATCCGCAAAATTTCTGTTGCATCTGAAAGTAGAAACTCCCCCGACTACAACACTATGCGTACTTTTCCCCTAGGCCGTCCTAGTTATTCGTTTCGAGCATCAGAACTGCGAAAATTTTGAGTTTCTCGAGCGTTTCTTACCTCCAAACTGCCATATCTCGCGAACGGATTGACCAATCCGCAAAATTTCTGTTGCATCTGAAAGTAGAAACTCGCCCGATTACAACACTATGCGTACTTTTCCCCTAGGCCGTTCTAGTTATTCGTTTCGAGCATCAGAACTGCGAAAATTTTGAGTCTCTCAAGCGTTTCTTACTTCCAAACTGCCATATCTCGCGAACGGATTTACCATTCCCCAAAATTTCTGTTGCATCTGAAAGTAGAAACTCGCCGATTACAACGGTATGCGTACTTTTCCCCTAGGCCGTCCTAGTTATTCGTTTCGAGCATCAGAACTGCGAAAATTTTGAGTTTCTCGAGCGTTTCTTACCTCCAAACTGCCATATCTCGCGAACGGATTGACCAATCCGCAAAATTTCTGTTGCATCTGAAAGTAGAAACTCGCCCGATTACAACACTATGCGTACTTTTCCCCTAGGCCGTTCTAGTTATTCGTTTCGAGCATCAGAACTGCGAAAATTTTGAGTCTCTCAAGCGTTTCTTACTTCCAAACTGCCATATCTCGCGAACGGATTTACCATTCCCCAAAATTTCTGTTGCATCTGAAAGTAGAAACTCGCCGATTACAACGGTATGCGTACTTTTCCCCTAGCCCGTTCTAGTTATTCGTTTCGGGCAACAGAACTGCGAAAATTTTGAGTTTTTCAAGCGTTGCTTACCTCCAAACTGCCATATCTCGCGAACGGATTGACCAATCCGCAAAATTTCTGTTGCATCTGAAAGTAGAAACTCGCCCGATTACAACGGTGTGCGTACTTTTCCCCTAGGCCGTTCTAGTTATGCTTGTCGAGCATCAGATCTGCGAAAATTTTGAGTTTCTCGAGCGTTTCTTACCTCCAAACTGCCATATCTCGCGAACGGATTGACCAATCCGCAAAATTTCTGTTGCATCTGAAAGTAGAAACTCCCCCGACTACAACACTATGCGTACTTTTCCCCTAGGCCGTCCTAGTTATTCGTTTCGAGCATCAGAACTGCGAAAATTTTGAGTCTCTCAAGCGTTTCTTACTTCCAAACTGCCATATCTCGCGAACGGATTTACCATTCCCCAAAATTTCTGTTGCATCTGAAAGTAGAAACTCGCCGATTACAACGGTATGCGTACTTTTCCCCTAGCCCGTTCTAGTTATTCGTTTCGGGCAACAGAACTGCGAAAATTTTGAGTTTTTCAAGCGTTGCTTACCTCCAAACTGCCATATCTCGCGAACGGATTGACCAATCCGCAAAATTTCTGTTGCATCTGAAAGTAGAAACTCGCCCGATTACAACGGTGTGCGTACTTTTCCCCTAGGCCGTTCTAGTTATGCTTGTCGAGCATCAGATCTGCGAAAATTTTGAGTTTCTCGAGCGTTTCTTACCTCCAAACTGCCATATCTCGCGAACGGATTGACCAATCCGCAAAATTTCTGTTGCATCTGAAAGTAGAAACTCCCCCGACTACAACACTATGCGTACTTTTCCCCTAGGCCGTCCTAGTTATTCGTTTCGAGCATCAGAACTGCGAAAATTTTGAGTTTCTCGAGCGTTTCTTACCTCCAAACTGCCATATCTCGCGAACGGATTGCCCAATCCGCAAAATTTCTGTTGCATCTGAAAGTAGAAACTCGCCCGATTACAACGGTGTGCGTACTTTTCCCCTAGCCCGTTCTAGGTATTCGTTTCGAGCAACAGAACTGCGAAAATTTTGAGTTTTTCAAGCGTTGCTTACCTCCAAACTGCCATATCTCGCGAACGGATTGACCAATCCGCAAAATTTCTGTTGCATCTGAAAGTAGAAACTCGCCCGATTACAACACTATGCGTACTTTTCCCCTAGGCCGTTCTAGTTATTCGTTTCGAGCATCAGAACTGCGAAAATTTTGAGTTTCTCGAGCGTTTCTTACCTCCAAACTGCCATATCTCGCGAACGGATTGACCAATCCGCAAAATTTCTGTTGCATCTGAAAGTAGAAACTCGCCCGATTACAACACTATGCGTACTTTTCCCCTAGGCCGTTCTAGTTATTCGTTTCGAGCATCAGAACTGCGAAAATTTTGAGTTTCTCAAGCGTTTCTTACTTCCAAACTGCCATATCTCGCGAACGGATTGATCATTCCGCAAAATTTCTGTTGCATCTGAAAGTAGAAACTCGCCCGATTACAACGGTGTGCGTACTTTTCCCCTAGCCCGTTCTAGGTATTCGTTTCGAGCAACAGAACTGCGAAAATTTTGAGTTTTTCAAGCGTTGCTTACCTCCAAACTGCCATATCTCGCGAACGGATTGACCAATCCGCAAAATTTCTGTTGCATCTGAAAGTAGAAACTCGCCCGATTACAACACTATGCGTACTTTTCCCCTAGGCCGTTCTAGTTATTCGTTTCGAGCATCAGAACTGCGAAAATTTTGAGTTTCTCGAGCGTTTCTTACCTCCAAACTGCCATATCTCGCGAACGGATTGACCAATCCGCAAAATTTCTGTTGCATCTGAAAGTAGAAACTCGCCCGATTACAACACTATGCGTACTTTTCCCCTAGGCCGTTCTAGTTATTCGTTTCGAGCATCAGAACTGCGAAAATTTTGAGTTTCTCAAGCGTTTCTTACTTCCAAACTGCCATATCTCGCGAACGGATTGACCATTCCGCAAAATTTCTGTTGCATCTGAAAGTAGAAACTCGCCGATTACAACGGTATGCGTACTTTTCCCCTAGCCCGCTCTAGTTATTCGTTTCGGGCAACAGAACTGCGAAAATTTTGAGTTTTTCAAGCGTTGCTTACCTCCAAACTTCCATATCTCGCGAACGGATTGACCAATCCGCAAAATTTCTGTTGCATCTGAAAGTAGAAACTCGCCCGATTACAACGGTGTGCGTACTTTTCCCCTAGGCCGTTCTAGTTATGCTTGTCGAGCATCAGATCTGCGAAAATTTTGAGTTTCTCGAGCGTTTCTTACCTCCAAACTGCCATATCTCGCGAACGGATTGACCAATCC
This sequence comes from Ptiloglossa arizonensis, assembly GCF_051014685.1. Classification (NCBI taxonomy): domain Eukaryota; kingdom Metazoa; phylum Arthropoda; class Insecta; order Hymenoptera; family Colletidae; genus Ptiloglossa; species Ptiloglossa arizonensis. Next base: position 302,997 of record NW_027478499.1, read on the forward strand.
GCAAAATTTCTGTTGCATCAGAAAGTAGAAACTCGCCCGATTACAACGGTATGCGTACTTTTCCCCTAGCCCGTTCTAGTTATTCGTTTCGAGCAACAGAACTGCGAAAATTTTGAGTTTTTCAAGCGTTGCTTACCTCCAAACTGCCATATCTCGCGAACGGACTGACCAATCCGCAAAATTTCTGTTGCATCAGAAAGTAGAAACTCGCCCGATTACAACGGTATGCGTACTTTTCCCCTAGCCCGTTCTAGTTATTCGTTTCGAGCAACAGAACTGCGAAAATTTTGAGTTTTTCAAGCGTTGCTTACCTCCAAACTGCCATATCTCGCGAACGGATTGACCAATCCGCAAAATTTCTGTTGCATCTGAAAGTAGAAACTCGCCCGATTACAACACTATGCGTACTTTTCCCCTAGGCCGTTCTAGTTATTCGTTTCGAGCATCAGAACTGCGAAAATTTTGAGTTTCTCAAGCGTTTCTTACTTCCAAACTGCCATATCTCGCGAACGGATTGACCATTCCGCAAAATTTCTGTTGCATCTGAAAGTAGAAACTCGCCGATTACAACGGTATGCGTACTTTTCCCCTAGCCCGCTCTAGTTATTCGTTTCGGGCAACAGAACTGCGAAAATTTTGAGTTTTTCAAGCGTTGCTTACCTCCAAACTTCCATATCTCGCGAACGGATTGACCAATCCGCAAAATTTCTGTTGCATCTGAAAGTAGAAACTCGCCCGATTACAACGGTGTGCGTACTTTTCCCCTAGGCCGTTCTAGTTATGCTTGTCGAGCATCAGATCTGCGAAAATTTTGAGTTTCTCGAGCGTTTCTTACCTCCAAACTGCCATATCTCGCGAACGGATTGACCAATCCGCAAAATTTCTGTTGCATCAGAAAGTAGAAACTCGCCCGATTACAACGGTATGCGTACTTTTCCCCTAGCCCGTTCTAGTTATTCGTTTCGAGCAACAGAACTGCGAAAATTTTGAGTTTTTCAAGCGTTGCTTACCTCCAAACTGCCATATCTCGCGAACGGACTGACCAATCCGCAAAATTTCTGTTGCATCAGAAAGTAGAAACTCGCCCGATTACAACGGTATGCGTACTTTTCCCCTAGCCCGTTCTAGTTATTCGTTTCGAGCAACAGAACTGCGAAAATTTTGAGTTTTTCAAGCGTTGCTTACCTCCAAACTGCCATATCTCGCGAACGGATTGACCAATCCGCAAAATTTCTGTTGCATCTGAAAGTAGAAACTCGCCCGATTACAACGGTATGCGTACTTCTCCCCTAGCCCGTTCTAGTTATTCGTTTCGGGCAACAGAACTGCGAAAATTTTGAGTTTCTCGAGCGTTTCTTACCTCCAAACTGCCATATCTCGCGAACGGATTGACCAATCCGCAAAATTTCTGTTGCATCTGAAAGTAGAAACTCGCCCGATTACAACACTATGCGTACTTTTCCCCTAGGCCGTTCTAGTTATTCGTTTCGAGCATCAGAACTGCGAAAATTTTGAGTTTCTCAAGCGTTTCTTACTTCCAAACTGCCATATCTCGCGAACGGATTGACCATTCCCCAAAATTTCTGTTGCATCTGAAAGTAGAAACTCGCCGATTACAACGGTATGCGTACTTTTCCCCTAGGCCGTTCTAGTTATGCTTGTCGAGCATCAGAACTGCGAAAATTTTGAGTTTCTCGAGCGTTTCTTACCTCCAAACTGCCATATCTCGCGAACGGATTGACCATTCCGCAAAATTTCTGTTGCATCTGAAAGTAGAAACTCGCCGATTACAACGGTATGCGTACTTTTCCCCTAGCCCGTTCTAGTTATTCGTTTAGGGCAACAGAACTGCGAAAATTTTGAGTTTTTCAAGCGTTGCTTACCTCCAAACTGCCATATCTCGCGAACGGATTGACCAATCCGCAAAATTTCTGTTGCATCTGAAAGTAGAAACTCGCCCGATTACAACGGTGTGCGTACTTTTCCCCTAGGCCGTTCTAGTTATGCTTGTCGAGCATCAGAACTGCGAAAATTTTGAGTTTCTCGAGCGTTTCTTACCTCCAAACTGCCATATCTCGCGAACGGATTGACCAATCTGCAAAATTTCTGTTGCATCTGAAAGTAGAAACTCCCCCGACTACAACACTATGCGTACTTTTCCCCTAGGCCGTCCTAGTTATTCGTTTCGAGCATCAGAACTGCGAAAATTTTGAGTTTCTCACGCGTTTCTTACTTCCAAACTGCCATATCTCGCGAACGGATTGACCAATCCGCAAAATTTCTGTTGCATCTGAAAGTAGAAACTCGCCCGATTACAACGGTATGCGTACTTCTCCCCTAGCCCGTTCTAGTTATTCGTTTCGGGCAACAGAACTGCGAAAATTTTGAGTTTCTCGAGCGTTTCTTACCTCCAAACTGCCATATCTCGCGAACGGATTGACCAATCCGCAAAATTTCTGTTGCATCTGAAAGTAGAAACTCGCCCGATTACAACACTATGCGTACTTTTCCCCTAGGCCGTTCTAGTTATTCGTTTCGAGCATCAGAACAGCGAAAATTTTGAGTTTCTCAAGCGTTTCTTACTTCCAAACTGCCATATCTCGCGAACGGATTGACCATTCCGCAAAATTTCTGTTGCATCTGAAAGTAGAATCTCGCCGATTACAACGGTATGCGTACTTTTCCCCTAGCCCGTTCTAGTTATTCGTTTCGGGCAACAGAACTGCGAAAATTTTGAGTTTTTCAATCGTTGCTTACCTCCAAACTGCCATATCTCGCGAACGGATTGACCAATCCGCAAAATTTCTGTTGCATCTGAAAGTAGAAACTCGCCCGATTACAACGGTGTGCGTACTTTTCCCCTAGGCCGTTCTAGTTATGCTTGTCGAGCATCAGAACTGCGAAAATTTTGAGTTTCTCGAGCGTTTCTTACCTCCAAACTGCCATATCTCGCGAACGGATTGACCAATCTGCAAAATTTCTGTTGCATCTGAAAGTAGAAACTCCCCCGACTACAACACTGTGCGTACTTTTCCCCTAGGCCGTCCTAGTTATTCGTTTCGAGCATCAGAACTGCGAAAATTTTGAGTTTCTCACGCGTTTCTTACTTCCAAACTGCCATATCTCGCGAACGGATTGACCAACCCGCAAAATTTCTGTTGCATCTGAAAGTAGAAACTCGCCCGATTACAACACTATGCGTACTTTTCCCCTAGGCCGTTCTAGTTACTCGTTTCGAGCATCAGAACTGCGAAAATTTTGAGTTTCTCAAGCGTTTCTTACCTCCAAACTGCCATAACTCGCGAACGGATTGAACAATCCGCAAAATTTCTGTTGTATCTGAAAGTAGAAACTCGCCCGATTACAACGGTATGCGTACTTTTCCCGTAGGCCGTTCTAGTTATTCGTTTCGAGCATCAGAACCGCGAAAATTTTGAGTTTCTCAAGCGTTTCTTACCTCCATACTGCCATATCTCGCGAACGGATTGACCAATCCGCAAAATTTCTGTTGCATCTGAAAGTAGAAACTCGCCCGATTACATCGGTGTGCGTACTTTTCCCCTAGGCCGTTCTAGTTATGCTTGTCGAGCATCAGAACTGCGAAAATTTTGAGTTTCTCGAGCGTTTCTTACCTCCAAACTGCCATATCTCGCGAACGAATTGACCAATCCGCAAAATTTCTGTTGCATCTGAAAGTAGAAACTCGCCCGATTACAACACTATGCGTACTTTTCCCCTAGGCCGTTCTAGTTATTCGTTTCGAGCATCAGAACTGCGAAAATTTTGAGTTTCTCAAGCGTTTCTTACTTCCAAACTGCCATATCTCGCGAACGGATTGACCATTCCGCAAAATTTCTGTTGCATCTGAAAGTAGAATCTCGCCGATTACAACGGTATGCGTACTTTTCCCCTAGCCCGTTCTAGTTATTCGTTTCGGGCAACAGAACTGCGAAAATTTTGAGTTTTTCAATCGTTGCTTACCTCCAAACTGCCATATCTCGCGAACGGATTGACCAATCCGCAAAATTTCTGTTGCATCTGAAAGTAGAAACTCGCCCGATTACAACGGTATGAGTACTTTTCCCCTAGCCCGTTCTATTTATTCGTTTCGAGCAACAGAACTGCGAAAATTTTGAGTTTTTCAAGCGTTGCCTACCTCCAAACTGCCATATCTCGCGAACGGATTGACCAATCCGCAAAATTTCTGTTGCATCTGAAAGTAGAAACTCGCCCGATTACAACACTGTGCGTACTTTTCCCCTAGGCCGTTCTAGTTATTCGTTTCGAGCATCAGAACTGCGAAAATTTTGAGTTTCTCAAGCGTTTCTTACTTCCAAACTGCCATATCTCGCGAACGGATTGACCAACCCGCAAAATTTCTGTTGCATCTGAAAGTAGAAACTCGCCCGATTACAACACTATGCGTACTTTTCCCCTAGGCCGTTCTAGTTATTCGTTTCGAGCATCAGAACTGCGAAAATTTTGAGTTTCTCAAGCGTTTCTTACCTCCAAACTGCCATAACTCGCGAACGGATTGACCAATCCGCAAAATTTCTGTTGCATCTGAAAGTAGAAACTCGCCCGATTACAACACTATGCATACTTTTCCCCTAGGCCGTTCTAGTTATGCTTGTCGAGCATCAGAACTGCGAAAATTTTGAGTTTCTCGAGCGTTTCTTACCTCCAAACTGCCATATCTCGCGAACGGATTGACCAATCCGCAAAATTTCTGTTGCATCTGAAAGTAGAAACACGCCCGATTGCAACGGTATGCGTACTTTTCCCCTAGGCCGTTCTAGTTATTCGTTTCGAGCATCAGAACTGCGAAAATTTTGAGTTTCTCAAGCGTTTCTCACCTACAAACTGCCACATCTCGCGAACGGATTGTCCAATCCGCAAAATTTCTGATGCATCTGAAAGTAGAAACTCGCCCGATTACAACTGTATGCGTACTTTTCCCCTAGCCCGTTCTAGTTATTCGTTTCGACCAACAGAACTGCGAAAATTTTGAGTTTCTCAAGCGTTGCGTACCTCCAAACTGCCATATCTCGCGAACGGATTGACCATTCCGCAAAATTTCTGTTGCATCTGAAAGTAGAAACTCGCCCGATTACAAAACTATGCGTACTTTTCCCCTAGGCCGTTCTAGTTATGCTTGTCGAGCATCAGAACAGCGAAAATTTTGAGTTTCTCAAGCGTTTCTTACATCCGAACTGCCATATCTCGCGAACGGATTGACCAATCCGCAAAATTTCTGTTGCATCTGAAAGTAGAAACACGCCCGATTGCAACGGTATGCGCACTTTTCCCCTAGGCCGTTCTAGTTATTCGTTTCGAGCATCAGAACTGCGAAAATTTTGAGTTTCTCAAGCGTTTCTTACTTCCATACTGCCATATCTCGCGAACGGATTGACCAATCCGCAAAATTTCTGTTGCATCTGAAGGTAGAAACTCGCCCGATTACAACGGTATGCGTACTTTTCCCCTAGGCCGTTCTAGTTATTCGTTTCGAGCATCAGAACTGCGAAAATTTTGAGTTCCTCAAGCGTTTCTCACCTACAAACTGCCACATCTCGCGAACGGATTGTCCAATCCGCAAAATTTCTGATGCATCTGAAAGTAGAAACTCGCCCGATTACAACTGTATGCGTACTTTTCCACTAGCCCGTTGTAGTTATTCGTTTCGAGCAACAGAACTGCGAAAATTTTGAGTTTCTCAAGCGTTGCTTACCTCCAAACTGCCATATCTCGCGAACGGATTGACCAATCCGCAAAATTTCTGTTGCATCTGAAAGCAGAAACTCGCCCGATTACAACGGTGTGCGTACTTTTCCCCTAGGCCGTTCTAGTTATTCGTTTCGAGCATCAGAACTGCGAAAATTTTGAGTTTCTCAAGCGTTTCTTACATCCAAACTGCCATATCTCGCGAACGGATTTACCAATCCGCAAAATTTCTGTTGCATCTGAAAGTAGAAACTCGCCCGATTACAACGGTATGCGTACTTTTCCCCTAGCCCGTTCTAGTTATTCGTTTCGAGCAACAGAACTGCGAAAATTTTGAGTTTCTCAAGCGTTTCTTACTTCCAAACTGCCATATCTCGCGAACGGATTGACCAATCCGCACAATTTCTGTTGCATCTGAAAGTAGAAACTCGCCCGATTATAACACTATGCGTTCTTTTCCCCTAGGCCGTTCTAGTTATGCTTGTCGAGCATCAGAACTGCGAAAATTTTGAGTTTCTCAAGCGTTTCTTACATCCAAACTGCCATATCTCGCGAACGGATTGACCAATCCGCAAAATTTCTGTTGCATCTGAAAGTAGAAACACGCCCGATTGCAACGGTATGCGCACTTTTCCCCTAGGCCGTTCTAGTTATTCGTTTCGAGCATCAGAACTGCGAAAATTTTGAGTTTCTCAAGCGTTTCTTACTTCCAAACTGCCATATCTCGCGAACGGATTGACCAATCCGCAAAATTTCTCTTGCATCTGAAGGTAGAAACTCGCCCGATTACAACGGTATGCGTACTTTTCCCCTAGCCCGTTGCAGTTATTCGTTTCGAGCAACAGAACTGCGAAAATTTTGAGTTTCTCAAGCGTTGCTTACCTCCAAACTGCCATATCTCGCGAACGGATTGACCAATCCGCAAAATTTCTGTTGCATCTGAAAGCAGAAACTCGCCCGATTACAACGGTGTGCGTACTTTTCCCCTAGGCCGTTCTAGTTATTCGTTTCGAGCATCAGAACTGCGAAAATTTTGAGTTTCTCAAGCGTTTCTTACATCCAAACTGCCATATCTCGCGAACGGATTTACCAATCCGCAAAATTTCTGTTGCATCTGAAAGTAGAAACTCGCCCGATTACAACGGTATGCGTACTTTTCCCCTAGCCCGTTCTAGTTATTCGTTTCGAGCAACAGAACTGCGAAAATTTTGAGTTTCTCGAGCGTTTCTTACCTCCAAACTGCCATATCTCGCGAACGGATTGACCAATCCGCAAAATTTCTGTTGCATCTGAAAGTAAAAACTCGACCGATTACAACACTATGCGTACTTTTCCCCTAGGCCGTTCTAGTTATTCGTTTCGAGCATCAGAACTGCGAAAATTTTGAGTTTCTCAAGCGTTTCTTACCTCCAAACTGCCATATCTCGCGAACGGATTGACCAATCCGCAAAATTTCTGTTGCATCTGAAAGTAGAAACTCGCCCGATTACAACACTATGCGTACTTTTCCCCTAGGCCGTTCTAGTTATTCGTTTCGAGCAACAGAACTGCGAAAATTTTGAGTTTTTCAAGCGTTGCTTACCTCCAAACTGCCGTATCTCGCGAACGGATTGACCAATCCGCAAAATTTCTGTTGCATCTGAAGGTAGAAACTCGCCCGATTACAACGGTATGCGTACTTTTCCCCTAGGCCGTTCTAGTTATTCGTTTCGAGCATCAGAACTGCGAAAATTTTGAGTTCCTCAAGCGTTTCTCACCTACAAACTGCCACATCTCGCGAACGGATTGTCCAATCCGCAAAATTTCTGATGCATCTGAAAGTAGAAACTCGCCCGATTACAACTGTATGCGTACTTTTCCACTAGCCCGTTGTAGTTATTCGTTTCGAGCAACAGAACTGCGAAAATTTTGAGTTTCTCAAGCGTTGCTTACCTCCAAACTGCCATATCTCGCGAACGGATTGACCAATCCGCAAAATTTCTGTTGCATCTGAAAGCAGAAACTCGCCCGATTACAACGGTGTGCGTACTTTTCCCCTAGGCCGTTCTAGTTATTCGTTTCGAGCATCAGAACTGCGAAAATTTTGAGTTTCTCAAGCGTTTCTTACATCCAAACTGCCATATCTCGCGAACGGATTTACCAATCCGCAAAATTTCTGTTGCATCTGAAAGTAGAAACTCGCCCGATTACAACGGTATGCGTACTTTTCCCCTAGCCCGTTCTAGTTATTCGTTTCGAGCAACAGAACTGCGAAAATTTTGAGTTTCTCAAGCGTTTCTTACTTCCAAACTGCCATATCTCGCGAACGGATTGACCAATCCGCACAATTTCTGTTGCATCTGAAAGTAGAAACTCGCCCGATTATAACACTATGCGTTCTTTTCCCCTAGGCCGTTCTAGTTATGCTTGTCGAGCATCAGAACTGCGAAAATTTTGAGTTTCTCAAGCGTTTCTTACATCCAAACTGCCATATCTCGCGAACGGATTGACCAATCCGCAAAATTTCTGTTGCATCTGAAAGTAGAAACACGCCCGATTGCAACGGTATGCGCACTTTTCCCCTAGGCCGTTCTAGTTATTCGTTTCGAGCATCAGAACTGCGAAAATTTTGAGTTTCTCAAGCGTTTCTTACTTCCAAACTGCCATATCTCGCGAACGGATTGACCAATCCGCAAAATTTCTCTTGCATCTGAAGGTAGAAACTCGCCCGATTACAACGGTATGCGTACTTTTCCCCTAGCCCGTTGCAGTTATTCGTTTCGAGCAACAGAACTGCGAAAATTTTGAGTTTCTCAAGCGTTGCTTACCTCCAAACTGCCATATCTCGCGAACGGATTGACCAATCCGCAAAATTTCTGTTGCATCTGAAAGCAGAAACTCGCCCGATTACAACGGTGTGCGTACTTTTCCCCTAGGCCGTTCTAGTTATTCGTTTCGAGCATCAGAACTGCGAAAATTTTGAGTTTCTCAAGCGTTTCTTACATCCAAACTGCCATATCTCGCGAACGGATTTACCAATCCGCAAAATTTCTGTTGCATCTGAAAGTAGAAACTCGCCCGATTACAACGGTATGCGTACTTTTCCCCTAGCCCGTTCTAGTTATTCGTTTCGAGCAACAGAACTGCGAAAATTTTGAGTTTCTCGAGCGTTTCTTACCTCCAAACTGCCATATCTCGCGAACGGATTGACCAATCCGCAAAATTTCTGTTGCATCTGAAAGTAAAAACTCGACCGATTACAACACTATGCGTACTTTTCCCCTAGGCCGTTCTAGTTATTCGTTTCGAGCATCAGAACTGCGAAAATTTTGAGTTTCTCAAGCGTTTCTTACCTCCAAACTGCCATATCTCGCGAACGGATTGACCAATCCGCAAAATTTCTGTTGCATCTGAAAGTAGAAACTCGCCCGATTACAACACTATGCGTACTTTTCCCCTAGGCCGTTCTAGTTATTCGTTTCGAGCAACAGAACTGCGAAAATTTTGAGTTTTTCAAGCGTTGCTTACCTCCAAACTGCCGTATCTCGCGAACGGATTGACCAATCCGCAAAATTTCTGTTGCATCTGAAAGTAGAAACTCACCCGATTACAACGGTATGCGTACTTTTCCCCTAGGCCGTTCTAGTTATTCGTTTCGAGCATCAGAACTGCGAAAATTTTGAGTTTCTCAAGCGTTTCTCACCTCCAAACTGCCGTATCTCGCGAACGGATTGACCAATCCGCAAAATTTCTGTTGCATCTGAAAGTAGAAACTCGCCCGATTACAACACTATGCGTACTTTTCCCCTAGGCCGTTCTAGTTATTCGTTTCGAGCATCAGAACTGCGAAAATTTTGAGTTTCTCAAGCGTTTCTTACCTCCAAACTGCCATAACTCGCGAACGGATTGACCAATCCGCAAAATTTCTGTTGCATCTGAAAGTAGAAACTCGCCCGATTACAACACTATGCATACTTTTCCCCTAGGCCGTTCTAGTTATGCTTGTCGAGCATCAGAACTGCGAAAATTTTGAGTTTCTCGAGCGTTTCTTACCTCCAAACTGCCATATCTCGCGAACGGATTGACCAATCCGCAAAATTTCTGTTGCATCTGAAAGTAGAAACACGCCCGATTGCAACGGTATGCGCACTTTTCCCCTAGGCCGTTCTAGTTATTCGTTTCGAGCATCAGAACTGCGAAAATTTTGAGTTTCTCAAGCGTTTCTTACTTCCAAACTGCCATATCTCGCGAACGGATTGACCAATCCGCAAAATTTCTGTTGCATCTGAAAGTAGAAACTCGCCCGATTACAACACTATGCGTACTTTTCCCCTAGGCCGTTCTAGTTATTCGTTTCGAGCAACAGAACTGCGAAAATTTTGAGTTTTTCAAGCGTTGCTTACCTCCAAACTGCCGTATCTCGCGAACGGATTGACCAATCCGCAAAATTTCTGTTGCATCTGAAAGTAGAAACTCGCCCGATTACAACACTGTGCGTACTTTTCCCCTAGGCCGTTCTAGTTATTCGTTTCGAGCATCAGAACTGCGAAAATTTTGAGTTTCTCAAGCGTTTCTTACTTCCAAACTGCCATATCTCGCGAACGGATTGACCAACCCGCAAAATTTCTGTTGCATCTGAAAGTAGAAACTCGCCCGATTACAACACTATGCGTACTTTTCCCCTAGGCCGTTCTAGTTATTCGTTTCGAGCATCAGAACTGCGAAAATTTTGAGTTTCTCAAGCGTTTCTTACCTCCAAACTGCCATAACTCGCGAACGGATTGACCAATCCGCAAAATTTCTGTTGCATCTGAAAGTAGAAACTCGCCCGATTACAACACTATGCATACTTTTCCCCTAGACCGTTCTAGTTATGCTTGTCGAGCATCAGAACTGCGAAAATTTTGAGTTTCTCGAGCGTTTCTTACCTCCAAACTGCCATATCTCGCGAACGGATTGACCAATCCGCAAAATTTCTGTTGCATCTGAAAGTAGAAACACGCCCGATTGCAACGGTATGCGTACTTTTCCCCTAGGCCGTTCTAGTTATTCGTTTCGAGCATCAGAACTGCGAAAATTTTGAGTTTCTCAAGCGTTTCTCACCTACAAACTGCCACATCTCGCGAACGGATTGTCCAATCCGCAAAATTTCTGATGCATCTGAAAGTAGAAACTCGCCCGATTACAACTGTATGCGTACTTTTCCCCTAGCCCGTTGTAGTTATTCGTTTCGAGCAACAGAACTGCGAAAATTTTGAGTTTCTCAAGCGTTGCTTACCTCCAAACTGCCATATCTCGCGAACGGATTGACCAATCCACAAAATTTCTGTTGCACCTGAAAGCAGAAACTCGCCCGATTACAACGGTGTGCGTACTTTTCCCCTAGGCCATTCTAGTTATTCGTTTCGAGCATCAGAACTGCGAAAATTTTGAGTTTCTCAAGCGTTTCTTACATCCAAACTGCCATATCTCGCGAACGGATTTACCAATCCGCAAAATTTCTGTTGCATCTGAAAGTAGAAACTCGCCCGATTACAACGGTATGCGTACTTTTCCCCTAGCCCGTTCTAGTTATTCGTTTCGAGCAACAGAACTGCGAAAATTTTGAGTTTCTCAAGCGTTTCTTACTTCCAAACTGCCATATCTCGCGAACGGATTGACCAATCCGCACAATTTCTGTTGCATCTGAAAGTAGAAACTCGCCCGATTATAACACTATGCGTACTTTTCCCCTAGGCCGTTCTAGTTATGCTTGTCGAGCATCAGAACTGCGAAAATTTTGAGTTTCTCGAGCGTTTCTTACTTCCAAACTGCCATATCTCGCGAACGGATTGACCAATCCGCAAAATTTCTGTTGCATCTGAAAGTAAAAACTCGACCGATTACAACACTATGCGTACTTTTCCCCTAGGCCGTTCTAGTTATTCGTTTCGAGCATCAGAACTGCGAAAATTTTGAGTTTCTCGAGCGTTTCTTACCTCCAAACTGTCATATCTCGCGAACGGATTGACCAATCCGCAAAATTTCTGTTGCATCTGAAAATAGAAATTCGCCCGATTACAACTGTATGCGTACTTTTCCCCTAGCCCGTTCTAGTTATTCGTTTCGACCAACAGAACTGCGAAAATTTTGAGTTTCTCAAGCGTTGCGTACCTCCAAACTGCCATATCTCGCGAACGGATTGACCATTCCGCAAAATTTCTGTTGCATCTGAAAGTAGAAACTCGCCCGATTACAAAACTATGCGTACTTTTCCCCTAGGCCGTTCTAGTTATGCTTGTCGAGCATCAGAACAGCGAAAATTTTGAGTTTCTCAAGCGTTTCTTACATCCGAACTGCCATATCTCGCGAACGGATTGACCAATCCGCAAAATTTCTGTTGCATCTGAAAGTAGAAACACGCCCGATTGCAACGGTATGCGCACTTTTCCCCTAGGCCGTTCTAGTTATTCGTTTCGAGCATCAGAACTGCGAAAATTTTGAGTTTCTCAAGCGTTTCTTACTTCCATACTGCCATATCTCGCGAACGGATTGACCAATCCGCAAAATTTCTGTTGCATCTGAAGGTAGAAACTCGCCCGATTACAACGGTATGCGTACTTTTCCCCTAGGCCGTTCTAGTTATTCGTTTCGAGCATCAGAACTGCGAAAATTTTGAGTTTCTCAAGCGTTTCTCACCTACAAACTGCCACATCTCGCGAACGGATTGTCCAATCCGCAAAATTTCTGATGCATCTGAAAGTAGAAACTCGCCCGATTACAACTGTATGCGTACTTTTCCACTAGCCCGTTGTAGTTATTCGTTTCGAGCAACAGAACTGCGAAAATTTTGAGTTTCTCAAGCGTTGCTTACCTCCAAACTGCCATATCTCGCGAACGGATTGACCAATCCGCAAAATTTCTGTTGCATCTGAAAGCAGAAACTCGCCCGATTACAACGGTGTGCGTACTTTTCCCCTAGGCCGTTCTAGTTATTCGTTTCGAGCATCAGAACTGCGAAAATTTTGAGTTTCTCAAGCGTTTCTTACATCCAAACTGCCATATCTCGCGAACGGATTTACCAATCCGCAAAATTTCTGTTGCATCTGAAAGTAGAAACTCGCCCGATTACAACGGTATGCGTACTTTTCCCCTAGCCCGTTCTAGTTATTCGTTTCGAGCAACAGAACTGCGAAAATTTTGAGTTTCTCAAGCGTTTCTTACTTCCAAACTGCCATATCTCGCGAACGGATTGACCAATCCGCAGAATTTCTGTTGCATCTGAAAGTAGAAACTCGCCCGATTATAACACTATGCGTTCTTTTCCCCTAGGCCGTTCTAGTTATGCTTGTCGAGCATCAGAACTGCGAAAATTTTGAGTTTCTCAAGCGTTGCTTACCTCCAAACTGCCATATCTCGCGAACGGATTGACCAATCCGCAAAATTTCTGTTGCATCTGAAAGCAGAAACTCGCCCGATTACAACGGTGTGCGTACTTTTCCCCTAGGCCGTTCTAGTTATTCGTTTCGAGCATCAGAACTGCGAAAATTTTGAGTTTCTCAAGCGTTTCTTACATCCAAACTGCCATATCTCGCGAACGGATTTACCAATCCGCAAAATTTCTGTTGCATCTGAAAGTAGAAACTCGCCCGATTACAACGGTATGCGTACTTTTCCCCTAGCCCGTTCTAGTTATTCGTTTCGAGCAACAGAACTGCGAAAATTTTGAGTTTCTCGAGCGTTTCTTACCTCCAAACTGCCATATCTCGCGAACGGATTGACCAATCCGCAAAATTTCTGTTGCATCTGAAAGTAAAAACTCGACCGATTACAACACTATGCGTACTTTTCCCCTAGGCCGTTCTAGTTATTCGTTTCGAGCATCAGAACTGCGAAAATTTTGAGTTTCTCAAGCGTTTCTCACCTCCAAACTGCCATATCTCGCGAACGGATTGACCAATCCGCAAAATTTCTGTTGCATCTGAAAGCAGAAACTCGCCCGATTACAACGGTGTGCGTACTTTTCCCCTAGCCCGTTTTATTTATTCGTTTCGTGCATCAGAACCGCGAAAATTTTGAGTCTCTCAAGCGTTTCTCACCTACAAACTGCCACATCTCGCGAACGGATTGTCCAATCCGCAAAATTTCTGATGCATCTGAAAGTAGAAACTCGCCCGATTACAACGGTATGCGTACTTTTCCCCTAGGCCGCCCTAGTTATTCGTTTCGAGCATCAGAACTGCAAAAATTTTGAGTTTCTCAAGCGTTTCTTACTTCCAAACTGCCATATCTCGCGAACGGATTGACCAATCCGCAAAATTTCTGTTGCATCTGAAAGTAGAAACTCGCCCGATTACAACGGTATGCGTACTTTTCCCCTAGGCCGTTCTAGTTATTCGTTTCGTGCATCAGAACTGTGAAAATTTTGAGTTTCTCAAGCGTTTCTTACCTCCAAACTGCCATATCTCGGGAACGGATTGACCAATCCGCAAAATTTCTGTTGCATCTGAAAGTAGAAATTCGCCCGATTACAACTGTATGCGTACTTTTCCCCTAGGCCGTTCTAGTTATTCGTTTCGAGCATCAGAACTGCGAAAATTTTGAGTTTCTCAAGCGTTTCTTACCTCCAAACTGCCATATCTCGCGAACGGATTGACCAATCCGCAAAATTTCTGTTGCATCTGAAAGTAGAAACGCGCCCGATTACAACACTGTGCGTACTTTTCCCCTTGGCCGTTCTAGTTATTCGTTTCGAGCATCAGAACTGCGAAAATTTTGAGTTTCTCAAGCGTTTCTTACTTCCAAACTGCGATATCTCGCGAACGGATTGACCAATCCGCAAAATTTCTGTTGCATCTGAAAGTAGAAACTCGCCCGATTACAACACTATGCGTACTTTTCCCCTAGGCCGTTCTAGTTATTCGTTTCGAGCATCAGAACTGTGAAAATTTTGAGTTTCTCAAGCGTTTCTTACCTCCAAACTGCCATATCTCGGGAACGGATTGACCAATCCGCAAAATTTCTGTTGCATCTGAAAGTAGAAATTCGCCCGATTACAACTGTATGCGTACTTTTCCCCTAGCCGGTTCTAGTTATTCGTTTCGAGCAACAGAACTGCGAAAATTTTGAGTTTCTCAAGCGTTGCTTACCTCCAAACTGCCATATCTCGCGAACGGATTGATCAATCCGCAAAATTTCTGTTGCATCTGAAAGTAGAAACTCGCCCGATTACAACGGTGTGCGTACTTTTCCCCGAGGCCGTTATTGTAATTTGTCTCGAGCATCAGAACCGCGAAAATTTTGAGTTTCTCAAGCGTTTCTTACCTCCAAACTGCCATATCTCGCGAACGGATTGACCAATCCGCAAAATTTCTGTTGCATCTGAAAGTAGAAACTCGCCCGATTACAACGGTATGCGTACTGTTCCCCTAGGCCGTTCTAGTTATTCGTTTCGAGCATCAGAACTGCGAAAATTTTGAGTTTCTCAAGCGTTTCTTACCTCCAAACTGCCATATCTCGCGAACGGATTGACCAATCCGCAAAATTTCTGTTGCATCTGAAAGTAGAAACTCGCCCGATTACAACACTGTGCGTACTTTTCCCCTAGGCCGTTCTAGTTATTCGTTTCGAGCATCAGAACTGCGAAAATTTTGAGTTTCTCAAGCGTTTCTTACTTCCAAACTGCGATATCTCGCGAACGGATTGACCAATCCGCAAAATTTCTGTTGCATCTGAAAGTAGAAACTCGCCCGATTACAACACTATGCGTACTTTTCCCCTAGGCCGTTCTAGTTATTCGTTTCGAGCATCAGAACTGCGAAAATTTTGAGTTTCTCAAGCGTTTCTTACTTCCAAACTGCCATATCTCGCGAACGGATTGACCAATCCGCAAAATTTCTGTTGCATCTGAAAGTAGAAATTCGCCCGATTACAACGGTATGCGTACTTTTCCCCTATGGCGTACTGGTTATTCGTTTCGAGCATCAGAATTGTGATAATTTTGAGTTTCTCAACCGTTTCTTACCTCCAAACTGCCATATCTCGCGAACGGATTGACCAATCCGCAAAATTTCTGTTGCATCTGAAAGTAGAAACTCGCCCGATTACAACGGTGTGCGTACTTTTCCCCTAGGCCGTTCTAGTTATGCTTGTCGAGCATCAGAACTGCGAAAATTTTGAGTTTCTCGAGCGTTTCTTACCTCCAAACTGCCATATCTCGCGAACGGATTGACCAATCCGCAAAATTTTTGTTGCATCTGAAAGTAGAAACTCGCCCGATTACAAGGGTGTGCGTACTTTTCCCCTAGGGCGTTCTGGTTATTCGTTTCGAGCATCAGAATTGTGATAATTTTGAGTTTCTCAACCGTTTCTTACCTCCAAACTGCCATATCGCGCGAACGGATTGACCAATCCGCAAAATTTCTGTTGCATCTGAAAGTAGAAACTCGCCCGATTACAACGGTATGCGTACTGTTCCCCTAGGCCGTTCTAGTTATTCGTTTCGAGCATCAGAACTGCGAAAATTTTGAGTTTCTCAAGCGTTTCTTACCTCCAAACTGCCATATCTCGCGAACGGATTGACCAATCCGCAAAATTTCTGTTGCATCTGAAAGTAGAAACTCGCCCGATTACAACACTGTGCGTACTTTTCCCCTAGGCCGTTCTAGTTATTCGTTTCGAGCATCAGAACTGCGAAAATTTTGAGTTTCTCAAGCGTTTCTTACTTCCAAACTGCGATATCTCGCGAACGGATTGACCAATCCGCAAAATTTCTGTTGCATCTGAAAGTAGAAACTCGCCCGATTACAACACTATGCGTACTTTTCCCCTAGGCCGTTCTAGTTATTCGTTTCGAGCATCAGAACTGCGAAAATTTTGAGTTTCTCAAGCGTTTCTTACTTCCAAACTGCCATATCTCGCGAACGGATTGACCAATCCGCAAAATTTCTGTTGCATCTGAAAGTAGAAATTCGCCCGATTACAACGGTATGCGTACTTTTCCCCTATGGCGTACTGGTTATTCGTTTCGAGCATCAGAATTGTGATAATTTTGAGTTTCTCAACCGTTTCTTACCTCCAAACTGCCATATCTCGCGAACGGATTGACCAATCCGCAAAATTTCTGTTGCATCTGAAAGTAGAAACTCGCCCGATTACAACGGTGTGCGTACTTTTCCCCTAGGCCGTTCTAGTTATGCTTGTCGAGCATCAGAACTGCGAAAATTTTGAGTTTCTCGAGCGTTTCTTACCTCCAAACTGCCATATCTCGCGAACGGATTGACCAATCCGCAAAATTTTTGTTGCATCTGAAAGTAGACACTCGCCCGATTACAAGGGTGTGCGTACTTTTCCCCTAGGGCGTTCTGGTTATTCGTTTCGAGCATCAGAATTGTGATAATTTTGAGTTTCTCAACCGTTTCTTACCTCCAAACTGCCATATCGCGCGAACGGATTGACCAATCCGCAAAATTTCTGTTGCATCTGAAAGTAGAAACTCGCCCGATTACAACGGTATGCGTACTTTTCCCCTAGCCCGTTCTATTTATTCGTTTCGTGCATCAGAACCGCGAAAATTTTGAGTTTCTCAAGCGTTTCTCACCTACAAACTGCCACATCTCGCGAACGGATTGTCCAATCCGCAAAATTTCTGATGCATCTGAAAGTAGAAACTCGCCCGATTACAACGGTATGCGTACTTTTCCCCTAGGCCGCCCTAGTTATTCGTTTCGAGCATCAGAAGTGCAAAAATTTTTAGTTTCTCAAGCGTTTCTTACTTCCAAACTGCCATATCTCGCGAACGGATTGACCAATCCGCAAAATTTCTGTTGCATCTGAAAGTAGAAACTCGCCCGATTACAACGGTATGCGTACTTTTCCCCTAGGCCGTTCTAGTTATTCGTTTCGTGCATCAGAACTGTGAAAATTTTGAGTTTCTCAAGCGTTTCTTACCTCCAAACTGCCATATCTCGGGAACGGATTGACCAATCCGCAAAATTTCTGTTGCATCTGAAAGTAGAAATTCGCCCGATTACAACTGTATGCGTACTTTTCCCCTAGCCCGTTCTAGTTATTCGTTTCGAGCAACAGAACTGCGAAAATTTTGAGTTTCTCAAGCGTTGCTTACCTCCAAACTGCCATATCTCGCGAACGGATTGATCAATCCGCAAAATTTCTGTTGCATCTGAAAGTAGAAACTCGCCCGATTACAACGGTGTGCGTACTTTTCCCCGAGGCCGTTATTGTTATTTGTTTCGAGCATCAGAACCGCGAAAATTTTGAGTTTCTCAAGCGTTTCTTACCTCCAAACTGCCATATCTCGCGAACGGATTGACCAATCCGCAAAATTTCTGTTGCATCTGAAAGTAGAAATTCGCCCGATTACAACGGTATGCGTACTTTTCCCCTAGGCCGTTCTAGTTATTCGTTTCGAGCATCAGAACTGCGAAAATTTTGAGTTTCTCAAGCGTTTCTTACCTCCAAACTGCCATATCTCGCGAACGGATTGACCAATCCGCAAAATTTCTGTTGCATCTGAAAGTAGAAACGCGCCCGATTACAACACTGTGCGTACTTTTCCCCTTGGCCGTTCTAGTTATTCGTTTCGAGCATCAGAACTGCGAAAATTTTGAGTTTCTCAAGCGTTTCTTACTTCCAAACTGCGATATCTCGCGAACGGATTGACCAATCCGCAAAATTTCTGTTGCATCTGAAAGTAGAAACTCGCCCGATTACAACACTATGCGTACTTTTCCCCTATGCCATTCTAGTTATTCGTTTCGAGCATCAGAACTGCGAAAATTTTGAGTTTCTCAAGCGTTTCTCACATACAAACTGCCACATCTCGCGAACGGATTGTCCAATCCGCAAAATTTCAGATGCATCTGAAAGTAGAAACTCGCCCGATTACAACGGTATGCGTACTTTGCCCCTAGACCGTTCTAGTTATGCTTGTCGAGCATCAGAACTGCGAAAATTTTGAGTTTCTCAAGCGTTTCTTACCTCCAAACTGCCATATCTCGCGAACGGATTGACCAATCCGCAAAATTTCTGTTGCATCTGAAAGTAGAAACTCGCCCGATTACAACACTATGCGTACTTTTCCCCTAGGCCGTTCTAGTTATTCGTTTCGAGCATCAGAACTGCGAAAATTTTGAGTTTCTCAAGCGTTTCTTACTTCCAAACTGCCATATCTCGCGAACGGATTGACCAATCCGCAAAATTTCTGTTGCATCTGAAAGTAGAAATTCGCCCGATTACAACGGTATGCGTACTTTTCCCCTATGGCGTGCTGGTTATTCGTTTCGAGCATCAGAATTGTGATAATTTTGAGTTTCTCAACCGTTTCTTACCTCCAAACTGCCATATCTCGCGAACGGATTGACCAATCCGCAAAATTTCTGTTGCATCTGAAAGTAGAAACTCGCCCGATTACAACGGTGTGCGTACTTTTCCCCTAGGCCGTTCTAGTTATGCTTGTCGAGCATCAGAACTGCGAAAATTTTGAGTTTCTCGAGCGTTTCTTACCTCCAAACTGCCATATCTCGCGAACGGATTGACCAATCCGCAAAATTTTTGTTGCATCTGAAAGTAGAAACTCGCCCGATTACAACACTATGCGTACTTTTCCCCTAGGCCGTTCTAGTTATGCTTGTCGAGCATCAGAACTGCGAAAATTTTGAGTTTCTCAAGCGTTTCTTACATCCAAACTGCCATATCTCGCGAACGGATTGACTAATCCGCAAAATTTCTGTTGCATCTGAAAGTAGAAACACGCCCGATTGCAACGGTATGCGTACTTTTCCCCTAGGCCGTTCTAGTTATTCGTTTCGAGCATCAGAACTGCGAAAATTTTGAGTTTCTCAAGCGCTTCTCACCTACAAACTGCCACATCTCGCGAACGGATTGTCCAATCCGCAAAATTTCTGATGCATCTGAAAGTAGAAACTCGCCCGATTACAACTGTATGCGTACTTTTCCCCTAGCCCGTTGTAGTTATTCGTTTCGAGCAACAGAACTGCGAAAATTTTGAGTTTCTCAAGCGTTGCTTACCTCCAAACTGCCATATCTCGCGAACGGATTGACCAATCCACAAAATTTCTGTTGCATCTGAAAGCAGAAACTCGCCCGATTACAACGGTGTGCGTACTTTTCCCCTAGGCCATTCTAGTTATTCGTTTCGAGCATCAGAACTGCGAAAATTTTGAGTTTCTCAAGCGTTTCTTACATCCAAACTGCCATATCTCGCGAACGGATTTACCAATCCGCAAAATTTCTGTTGCATCTGAAAGTAGAAACTCGCCCGATTACAACGGTATGCGTACTTTTCCCCTAGCCCGTTCTAGTTATTCGTTTCGAGCAACAGAACTGCGAAAATTTTGAGTTTCTCAAGCGTTTCTTACTTCCACACTGCCATATCTCGCGAACGGATTGACCAATCCGCACAATTTCTGTTGCATCTGAAAGTAGAAACTCGCCCGATTATAACACTATGCGTACTTTTCCCCTAGGCCGTTCTAGTTATGCTTGTCGAGCATCAGAACTGGGAAAATTTTGAGTTTCTCGAGCGTTTCTTACCTCCAAACTGCCATATCTCGCGAACGGATTGACCAATCCGCAAAATTTCTGTTGCATCTGAAAGTAAAAACTCGACCGATTACAACACTATGCGTACTTTTCCCCTAGGCCGTTCTAGTTATTCGTTTCGAGCATCAGAACTGCGAAAATTTTGAGTTTCTCGAGCGTTTCTTACCTCCAAACTGTCATATCTCGCGAACGGATTGACCAATCCGCAAAATTTCTGTTGCATCTGAAAATAGAAATTCGCCCGATTACAACTGTATGCGTACTTTTCCCCTAGCCCGTTCTAGTTATTCGTTTCGACCAACAGAACTGCGAAAATTTTGAGTTTCTCAAGCGTTGCGTACCTCCAAACTGCCATATCTCGCGAACGGATTGACCATTCCGCAAAATTTCTGTTGCATCTGAAAGTAGAAACTCGCCCGATTACAAAACTATGCGTACTTTTCCCCTAGGCCGTTCTAGTTATGCTTGTCGAGCATCAGAACTGCGAAAATTTTGAGTTTCTCAAGCGTTTCTTACATCCGAACTGCCATATCTCGCGAACGGATTGACCAATCCGCAAAATTTCTGTTGCATCTGAAAGTAGAAACACGCCCGATTGCAACGGTATGCGCACTTTTCCCCTAGGCCGTTCTAGTTATTCGTTTCGAGCATCAGAACTGCGAAAACTTTGAGTTTCTCAAGCGTTTCTTACTTCCATACTGCCATATCTCGCGAACGGATTGACCAATCCGCAAAATTTCTGTTGCATCTGAAGGTAGAAACTCGCCCGATTACAACGGTATGCGTACTTTTCCCCTAGGCCGTTCTAGTTATTCGTTTCGAGCATCAGAACTGCGAAAATTTTGAGTTTCTCAAGCGTTTCTCACTTACAAACTGCCACATCTCGCGAACGGATTGTCCAATCCGCAAAATATCTGATGCATCTGAAAGTAGAAACTCGCCCGATTACAACTGTATGCGTACTTTTCCCCTAGCACGTTGCAGTTATTCGTTTCGAGCAACAGAACTGCGAAAATTTTGAGTTTCTCAAGCGTTGCTTACCTCCAAACTGCCATATCTCGCGAACGGATTGACCAATCCGCAAAATTTCTGTTGCATCTGAAAGCAGAAACTCGCCCGATTACAACGGTGTGCGTACTTTTCCCCTAGGCCGTTCTAGTTATTCGTTTCGAGCATCAGAACTGCGAAAATTTTGAGTTTCTCAAGCGTTTCTTACATCCAAACTGCCATATCTCGCGAACGGATTTACCAATCCGCAAAATTTCTGTTGCATCTGAAAGTAGAAACTCGCCCGATTACAACGGTATGCGTACTTTTCCCCTAGCCCGTTCTAGTTATTCGTTTCGAGCAACAGAACTGCGAAAATTTTGAGTTTCTCGAGCGTTTCTTACCTCCAAACTGCCATATCTCGCGAACGGATTGACCAATCCGCAAAATTTCTGTTGCATCTGAAAGTAAAAACTCGACCGATTACAACACTATGCGTACTTTTCCCCTAGGCCGTTCTAGTTATTCGTTTCGAGCATCAGAACTGCGAAAATTTTGAGTTTCTCAAGCGTTTCTTACCTCCAAACTGCCATATCTCGCGAACGGATTGACCAATCCGCAAAATTTCTGTTGCATCTGAAAGTAGAAACTCGCCCGATTACAACACTATGCGTACTTTTCCCCTAGGCCGTTCTAGTTATTCGTTTCGAGCAACAGAACTGCGAAAATTTTGAGTTTTTCAAGCGTTGCTTACCTCCAAACTGCCGTATCTCGCGAACGGATTGACCAATCCGCAAAATTTCTGTTGCATCTGAAAGTAGAAACTCGCCCGATTACAACGGTATGCGTACTTTTCCCCTAGCCCGTTCTATTTATTCGTTTCGTGCATCAGAACCGCGAAAATTTTGAGTTTCTCAAGCGTTTCTCACCTACAAACTGCCACATCTCGCGAACGGATTGTCCAATCCGCAAAATTTCTGATGCATCTGAAAGTAGAAACTCGCCCGATTACAACGGTATGCGTACTTTTCCCCTAGGCCGCCCTAGTTATTCGTTTCGAGCATCAGAACTGCAAAAATTTTGAGTTTCTCAAGCGTTTCTTACTTCCAAACTGCCATATCTCGCGAACGGATTGACCAATCCGCAAAATTTCTGTTGCATCTGAAAGTAGAAACTCGCCCGATTACAACGGTATGCGTACTTTTCCCCTAGGCCGTTCTAGTTATTCGTTTCGTGCATCAGAACTGTGAAAATTTTGAGTTTCTCAAGCGTTTCTTACCTCCAAACTGCCATATCTCGCGAACGGATTGACCAATCCGCAAAATTTCTGTTGCATCTGAAAGTAGAAACGCGCCCGATTACAACACTGTGCGTACTTTTCCCCTTGGCCGTTCTAGTTATTCGTTTCGAGCATCAGAACTGCGAAAATTTTGAGTTTCTCAAGCGTTTCTTACTTCCAAACTGCGATATCTCGCGAACGGATTGACCAATCCGCAAAATTTCTGTTGCATCTGAAAGTAGAAACTCGCCCGATTACAACACTATGCGTACTTTTCCCCTAGGCCGTTCTAGTTATTCGTTTCGAGCATCAGAACTGTGAAAATTTTGAGTTTCTCAAGCGTTTCTTACCTCCAAACTGCCATATCTCGGGAACGGATTGACCAATCCGCAAAATTTCTGTTGCATCTGAAAGTAGAAACTCGCCCGATTACAACACTATGCGTACTTTTCCCCTAGGCCGTTCTAGTTATTCGTTTCGAGCAACAGAACTGCGAAAATTTTGAGTTTTTCAAGCGTTGCTTACCTCCAAACTGCCGTATCTCGCGAACGGATTGACCAATCCGCAAAATTTCTGTTGCATCTGAAAGTAGAAACTCGCCCGATTACAACGGTATGCGTACTTTTCCCCTAGCCCGTTCTATTTATTCGTTTCGTGCATCAGAACCGCGAAAATTTTGAGTTTCTCAAGCGTTTCTCACCTACAAACTGCCACATCTCGCGAACGGATTGTCCAATCCGCAAAATTTCTGATGCATCTGAAAGTAGAAACTCGCCCGATTACAACGGTATGCGTACTTTTCCCCTAGGCCGCCCTAGTTATTCGTTTCGAGCATCAGAACTGCAAAAATTTTGAGTTTCTCAAGCGTTTCTTACTTCCAAACTGCCATATCTCGCGAACGGATTGACCAATCCGCAAAATTTCTGTTGCATCTGAAAGTAGAAACTCGCCCGATTACAACGGTATGCGTACTTTTCCCCTAGGCCGTTCTAGTTATTCGTTTCGTGCATCAGAACTGTGAAAATTTTGAGTTTCTCAAGCGTTTCTTACCTCCAAACTGCCATATCTCGCGAACGGATTGACCAATCCGCAAAATTTCTGTTGCATCTGAAAGTAGAAACGCGCCCGATTACAACACTGTGCGTACTTTTCCCCTTGGCCGTTCTAGTTATTCGTTTCGAGCATCAGAACTGCGAAAATTTTGAGTTTCTCAAGCGTTTCTTACTTCCAAACTGCGATATCTCGCGAACGGATTGACCAATCCGCAAAATTTCTGTTGCATCTGAAAGTAGAAACTCGCCCGATTACAACACTATGCGTACTTTTCCCCTAGGCCGTTCTAGTTATTCGTTTCGAGCATCAGAACTGTGAAAATTTTGAGTTTCTCAAGCGTTTCTTACCTCCAAACTGCCATATCTCGGGAACGGATTGACCAATCCGCAAAATTTCTGTTGCATCTGAAAGTAGAAATTCGCCCGATTACAACTGTATGCGTACTTTTCCCCTAGCCGGTTCTAGTTATTCGTTTCGAGCAACAGAACTGCGAAAATTTTGAGTTTCTCAAGCGTTGCTTACCTCCAAACTGCCATATCTCGCGAACGGATTGATCAATCCGCAAAATTTCTGTTGCATCTGAAAGTAGAAACTCGCCCGATTACAACGGTGTGCGTACTTTTCCACGAGGCCGTTATTGTTATTTGTTTCGAGCATCAGAACCGCGAAAATTTTGAGTTTCTCAAGCGTTTCTTACCTCCAAACTGCCATATCTCGCGAACGGATTGACCAATCCGCAAAATTTCTGTTGCATCTGAAAGTAGAAACTCGCCCGATTACAACGGTATGCGTACTTTTCCCCTAGGCCGTTCTAGTTATTCGTTTCGAGCATCAGAACTGCGAAAATTTTGAGTTTCTCAAGCGTTTCTTACCTCCAAACTGCCATATCTCGCGAACGGATTGACCAATCCGCAAAATTTCTGTTGCATCTGAAAGTAGAAACTCGCCCGATTACAACACTGTGCGTACTTTTCCCCTAGGCCGTTCTAGTTATTCGTTTCGAGCATCAGAACTGCGAAAATTTTGAGTTTCTCAAGCGTTTCTTACTTCCAAACTGCGATATCTCGCGAACGGATTGACCAATCCGCAAAATTTCTGTTGCATCTGAAAGTAGAAACTCGCCCGATTACAACACTATGCGTACTTTTCCCCTAGGCCGTTCTAGTTATTCGTTTCGAGCATCAGAACTGTGAAAATTTTGAGTTTCTCAAGCGTTTCTTACCTCCAAACTGCCATATCTCGGGAACGGATTGACCAATCCGCAAAATTTCTGTTGCATCTGAAAGTAGAAATTCGCCCGATTACAACTGTATGCGTACTTTTCCCCTAGCCGGTTCTAGTTATTCGTTTCGAGCAACAGAACTGCGAAAATTTTGAGTTTCTCAAGCGTTGCTTACCTCCAAACTGCCATATCTCGCGAACGGATTGATCAATCCGCAAAATTTCTGTTGCATCTGAAAGTAGAAACTCGCCCGATTACAACGGTGTGCGTACTTTTCCACGAGGCCGTTATTGTTATTTGTTTCGAGCATCAGAACCGCGAAAATTTTGAGTTTCTCAAGCGTTTCTTACCTCCAAACTGCCATATCTCGCGAACGGATTGACCAATCCGCAAAATTTCTGTTGCATCTGAAAGTAGAAACTCGCCCGATTACAACGGTATGCGTACTTTTCCCCTAGGCCGTTCTAGTTATTCGTTTCGAGCATCAGAACTGCGAAAATTTTGAGTTTCTCAAGCGTTTCTTACCTCCAAACTGCCATATCTCGCGAACGGATTGACCAATCCGCAAAATTTCTGTTGCATCTGAAAGTAGAAACTCGCCCGATTACAACACTGTGCGTACTTTTCCCCTAGGCCGTTCTAGTTATTCGTTTCGAGCATCAGAACTGCGAAAATTTTGAGTTTCTCAAGCGTTTCTTACTTCCAAACTGCGATATCTCGCGAACGGATTGACCAATCCGCAAAATTTCTGTTGCATCTGAAAGTAGAAACTCGCCCGATTACAACACTATGCGTACTTTTCCCCTAGGCCGTTCTAGTTATTCGTTTCGAGCATCAGAACTGCGAAAGTTTTGAGTTTCTCAAGCGTTTCTTACTTCCAAACTGCCATATCTCGCGAACGGATTGACCAATCCGCAAAATTTCTGTTGCATCTGAAAGTAGAAATTCGCCCGATTACAACGGTATGCGTACTTTTCCCCTATGGCGTACTGGTTATTCGTTTCGAGCATCAGAATTGTGATAATTTTGAGTTTCTCAACCGTTTCTTACCTCCAAACTGCCATATCTCGCGAACGGATTGACCAATCCGCAAAATTTCTGTTGCATCTGAAAGTAGAAACTCGCCCGATTACAACGGTGTGCGTACTTTTCCCCTAGGCCGTTCTAGTTATGCTTGTCGAGCATCAGAACTGCGAAAATTTTGAGTTTCTCGAGCGTTTCTTACCTCCAAACTGCCATATCTCGCGAACGGATTGACCAATCCGCAAAATTTTTGTTGCATCTGAAAGTAGAAACTCGCCCGATTACAACGGTGTGCGTACTTTTCCCCTAGGCCGTTATTGTTATTCGTTTCGAGCATCAGAACGGCGAAAATTTTGAGTTTCTCAAGCGTTTCTTACCTCCAAACTGCAATATCTCGCGAACGGATTGACCAATCCGCAAAATTTCTGTTGCATCTGAAAGTAGAAACTCGCCCGATTACAACGGTATGCGTACTTTTCCCCTAGGCCGTTCTAGTTATTCGTTTCGAGCATCAGAACTGCGAAAATTTTGAGTTTCTCGAGCGTTTCTTACCTCCAAACTGCCATAACTCGCGAACGGATTGACCAATCCGCAAAATTTCTGTTGCTTCTGAAAGTAGAAACTCGCCCGATTACAACGGTATGCGTACTTTTCCCCTAGGCCGTTCTCATTATTCGTTTCGAGCATCAGAACTGCGAAAATTTTGAGTTTCTCAAGCGTTTCTCACATACAAACTGCCACATCTCGCGAACGGATTGTCCAATCCGCAAAATTTCAGATGCATCTGAAAGTAGAAACTCGCCCGATTACAACGGTATGCGTACTTTGCCCCTAGACCGTTCTAGTTATGCTTGTCGAGCATCAGAACTGCGAAAATTTTGAGTTTCTCAAGCGTTTCTTACCTCCAAACTGCCATATCTCGCGAACGGATTGACCAATCCGCAAAATTTCTGTTGCATCTGAAAGTAGAAACTCGCCCGATTACAACACTATGCGTACTTTTCCCCTAGGCCGTTCTAGTTATTCGTTTCGAGCATCAGAACTGCGAAAATTTTGAGTTTCTCAAGCGTTGCTTACCTCCAAACTGCCATATCTCGCGAACGGATTGACCAACCCGCAAAATTTCTGTTGCATCTGAAAGTAGAAACTCGCCCGATTACCACGGTGTGCGTACTTTTCCCCTAGGCCGTTCTAGTTATGCTTGTCGAGCATCAGAACTGCGAAAATTTTGAGTTTCTCGAGCGTTTCTTACCTCCAAACTGCCATATCTCGCGAACGGATTGACCAATCCGCAAAATTTCTGTTGCATCTGAAAGTAGAAACTCCCCCGACTACAACACTATGCGTACTTTTCCCCTAGGCCGTTCTAGTTATTCGTTTCGAGCATCAGAACTGCGAAAATTTTGAGTTTCTCAAGCGTTTCTTACTTCCAAACTGCCATATCTCGCGAACGGATTGACCAATCCGCAAAATTTCTGTTGCATCTGAAAGTAGAAACTCGCCCGATTACAACGGTATGCGTACTTTTCCCCTAGGCCGTTCTAGTTATTCGTTTCGAGCATCAGAACTGCGAAAATTTTGAGTTTCTCGAGCGTTTCTTACCTCCAAACTGCCATAACTCGCGAACGGATTGACCAATCCGCAAAATTTCTGTTGCTTCTGAAAGTAGAAACTCGCCCGATTACAACGGTATGCGTACTTTTCCCCTAGGCCGTTCTCATTATTCGTTTCGAGCATCAGAACTGCGAAAATTTTGAGTTTCTCAAGCGTTTCTCACATACAAACTGCCACATCTCGCGAACGGATTGTCCAATCCGCAAAATTTCAGATGCATCTGAAAGTAGAAACTCGCCCGATTACAACGGTATGCGTACTTTGCCCCTAGACCGTTCTAGTTATGCTTGTCGAGCATCAGAACTGCGAAAATTTTGAGTTTCTCAAGCGTTTCTTACCTCCAAACTGCCATATCTCGCGAACGGATTGACCAATCCGCAAAATTTCTGTTGCATCTGAAAGTAGAAACTCGCCCGATTACAACACTATGCGTACTTTTCCCCTAGGCCGTTCTAGTTATTCGTTTCGAGCATCAGAACTGCGAAAATTTTGAGTTTCTCAAGCGTTGCTTACCTCCAAACTGCCATATCTCGCGAACGGATTGACCAACCCGCAAAATTTCTGTTGCATCTGAAAGTAGAAACTCGCCCGATTACCACGGTGTGCGTACTTTTCCCCTAGGCCGTTCTAGTTATGCTTGTCGAGCATCAGAACTGCGAAAATTTTGAGTTTCTCGAGCGTTTCTTACCTCCAAACTGCCATATCTCGCGAACGGATTGACCAATCCGCAAAATTTCTGTTGCATCTGAAAGTAGAAACTCCCCCGACTACAACACTATGCGTACTTTTCCCCTAGGCCGTTCTAGTTATTCGTTTCGAGCATCAGAACTGCGAAAATTTTGAGTTTCTCAAGCGTTTCTTACTTCCAAACTGCCATATCTCGCGAACGGATTGACCAATCCGCAAAATTTCTGTTGCATCTGAAAGTAGAAACTCGCCCGATTACAACGGTATGCGTACTTTTCCCCTAGGCCGTTCTAGTTATGCTTTTCGAGCATCAGAACTGCGAAAATTTTGAGTTTCTCGAGCGTTTCTTACCTCCAAACTGCCATATCTCGCGAACGGATTGACCAATCCGCAAAATTTCTGTTGCATCTGAAAGTAGATACTCGCCCGATTACAACGGTATGAGTACTTTTTCCCTAGGCCGTACTAGTTATTCGTTTCGAGCATCAGAAATGTGAAAATTTTGAGTTTCTCAAGCGTTTCTTACCTCCAAACTGCCATATCTCGCGAACGGATAGACCAATCCGCAAAATTTCTGTTGCATCTGAAGGTCGAAACTCGCCCGATTACAACGGTGTGCGTACTTTTCCCCTAGGCCGTTCTAGTTATGCTTTTCGAGCATCAGAACTGCGAAAATTTTGAGTTTCTCGAGCGTTTCTTACCTCCAAACTGCCATATCTCGCGAACGGATTGACCAATCCGCAAAATTTCTGTTGCATCTGAAAGTAGATACTCGCCCGATTACAACGGTATGAGTACTTATCCCCTAGGCCGTTCTAGTTATTCGTCTCGAGCATCAGAACTGCGAAAATTTTGAGTTTCTCAAGCGTTTCTTATCTCCAAACTGCCATATCTCGCGAACGGATTGACCAATCCGCAAAATTTCTGTTGCATCGGAAAGTAGAAACTCGCCCGATTGAAACGGTATGTGTGCTTTTCCCCTGGGCCATTCTAGATATTCGTTTCGAGCATCAGAACTGTGCAAATTTTGAGTTTCTCAACCGTTTCTTACCTCCAAACTGCCATATCACGCGAACGGATTTTCCAATCCGCAAAATTTCTGTTGCATCTGAAAGTAGAAACTCGTCCGATTACAACGGTATGCGTACTTTTCCCCTAGGCCGTCTAGTTATTCGTTTCGAGCACCAGAACTGTGAAAATTTTTAGTTTCTCAAGCGTTTCTTACCTCCAAACTGCCATATCTCGGGAACGGATTGACCAATCCGCAAAATTTCTGTTGCATATGAAAGTCGAAACTCGCCCGATTACAATGGTATGTGTACTTATCCCCTAGGCCGTTCTAGTTATTCGTTTCGAGCATCAGAACTGCGAAAACTTTGAGTTTCTCAAGCGTTTCTTACCTCCAAACTGCCATATCTCGCGAACGGATTGTCCAATCCGCAAAATTTCTGTTGCATCTGAAAGTAGAAACTCGCCCGATTACAACGGTATGCGTACTTTTCCCCTAGGCCGTTCTAGTTATTCGTTTCGAGCATCAGAACTGCGAAAATTTTGAGTTTCTCAAGCGTTTCTCACATACAAACTGCCACATCTCGCGAACGGATTGTCCAATCCGCAAAATTTCAGATGCATCTGAAAGTAGAAACTCGCCCGATTACAACGGTATGCGTACTTTGCCCCTAGACCGTTCTAGTTATGCTTGTCGAGCATCAGAACTGCGAAAATTTTGAGTTTCTCAAGCGTTTCTTACATCCAAACTGCCATATCTCGCGAACGGATTGACCAATCCGCAAAATTTCTGTTGCATCTGAAAGTAGAAACTCGCCCGATTACAACACTATGCGTACTTTTCCCCTAGGCCGTTCTAGTTATTCGTTTCGAGCATCAGAACTGCGAAAATTTTGAGTTTCTCAAGCGTTGCTTACCTCCAAACTGCCATATCTCGCGAACGGATTGACCAACCCGCAAAATTTCTGTTGCATCTGAAAGTAGAAACTCGCCCGATTACCACGGTGTGCGTACTTTTCCCCTAGGCCGTTCTAGTTATGCTTGTCGAGCATCAGAACTGCGAAAATTTTGAGTTTCTCGAGCGTTTCTTACCTCCAAACTGCCATATCTCGCGAACGGATTGACCAATCCGCAAAATTTCTGTTGCATCTGAAAGTAGAAACTCCCCCGACTACAACACTATGCGTACTTTTCCCCTAGGCCGTTCTAGTTATTCGTTTCGAGCATCAGAACTGCGAAAATTTTGAGTTTCTCAAGCGTTTCTTACTTCCAAACTGCCATATCTCGCGAACGGATTGACCAATCCGCAAAATTTCTGTTGCATCTGAAAGTAGAAACTCGCCCGATTACAACGGTATGCGTACTTTTCCCCTAGGCCGTTCTAGTTATGCTTTTCGAGCATCAGAACTGCGCAAATTTTGAGTTTCTCGAGCGTTTCTTACCTCCAAACTGCCATATCTCGCGAACGGATTGACCAATCCGCAAAATTTCTGTTGCATCTGAAAGTAGATACTCGCCCGATTACAACGGTATGAGTACTTTTTCCCTAGGCCGTACTAGTTATTCGTTTCGAGCATCAGAAATGTGAAAATTTTGAGTTTCTCAAGCGTTTCTTACCTCCAAACTGCCATATCTCGCGAACGGATAGACCAATCCGCAAAATTTCTGTTGCATCTGAAGGTCGAAACTCGCCCGATTACAACGGTGTGCGTACTTTTCCCCTAGGCCGTTCTAGTTATGCTTTTCGAGCATCAGAACTGCGAAAATTTTGAGTTTCTCGAGCGTTTCTTACCTCCAAACTGCCATATCTCGCGAACGGATTGACCAAACCGCAAAATTTCTGTTGCATCTGAAAGTAGAAACTCGCCCGATTACAACGGTATGCGTACTTCTCCCCTAGGCCGTTCTAGTTATTCGTCTCGAGCATCAGAACTGCGAAAATTTTGAGTTTCTCAAGCGTTTCTTATCTCCAAACTGCCATATCTCGCGAACGGATTGACCAAACCGCAAAATTTCTGTTGCATCGGAAAGTAGAAACTCGCCCGATTACAACGGCATGCGTACTTTTCCCCTAGGTCGTCCTTGTTATTCGTTTCGAGCATCAGAACTGCGGAAATATTGAGTTTCTCAAGCGTTTCTTACCTCCAAACTGCCATATCTCGCGAACGGATTGACCAATCCGCAAAATTTCTGTTGCATCTGAAGGTAGAAACTCGCCCGATTACAACGGTATGCGTACTTTTCCCCTAGGCCGTTCTAGTTATTCGTTTCGAGCATCAGAACTGCGAAAATTTTGAGTTTCTCAAGCGTTTCTTACCTCCAAACTGCCATATCTCGCGAACGGATTGACCAATCCGCAAAATTTCTGTTGCATCTGAAAGTAGAAACTCGCCCGATTACAACGGTATGCGTACTTTTCCCCTAGGCCGCCCTAGTTATTCATTTCGAGCATCAGAACTGCGAAAATTTTGAGTTTCTCAAGCGTTTCTCTCCTACAAACTGCCACATCTCGCGAACGGATTGTCCAATCCGCAAAATTTTTGATGCATCTGAAAGTAGAAACTCGCCCGATTACAACGGTATGCGTACTTTTCCCCTAGGCCGCCCTAGTTATTCATTTCGAGCACCAGAACCGCGAAAATTTTAAGTTTCTCAAGCGTTTCTTACCTCCAAACTGCCATATCTCGCGAACGGATTGACCAATCCGCGAAATTTCTGTTGCATCTGAAAGTAGAAATTCGCCCGATTACAACTGTATGCGTACTTTTCCCCTAGCCCGTTCTAGTTATTCGTTTCGAGCAACAGAACTGCGAAAATTTTGAGTTTCTCAAGCGTTGCTTACCTCCAAACTGCCATATCTCGCGAACGGATTGACCAATCCGCAAAATTTCTGTTGCATCTGAAAGTAGAAGCTCGCCCGATTACAACGGTGTGCGTACTTTTCCCCTAGGCCGTTATTGTTATTCGTTTCGAGCATCAGAACCGCGAAAATTTTGAGTTTCTCAAGCGTTTCTTACCTCCAAACTGCCGTATCTCGCGAACGGATTGACCAATCCGCAAAATTTCTGTTGCATCTGAAAGTAGAAACTCGCCCGAATACAACGGTATGCGTACTTTTCCCCTAGCCCGTTCTAGTTATTCGTTTCGAGCAACAGAACTGCGAAAATTTTGAGTTTCTCAAGCGTTGCTTACCTCCAAACTGCCATATCTCGCGAACGGATTGACCAATCCGCAAAATTATTGTTGCATCTGAAAGTAGGAACTCGCCCAAATACAACGGTATGCGTACTTTTCCCCTAGGCCGTTCTAGTTATTCGTTTCGAGCATCAGAACTGCGAAAATTTTGAGTTTCTCAAGCGTTTCTTACCTCCAAACTGCCATATCTCTCGAACGGATTGACCAAACCGCAAAATTTCTGTTGCATCTGAAAGTAGAAACTCGCCCGATTACAACTGTATGCGTACTTTTCCCCTAGTCCGTTCTAGTTATTCGTTTCGAGCATCAGAACCGCGAAAATTTTGAGTTTCTCAAGCGTTTCTTACCTCCAAACTGCCATATCTCGCGAACGGATTGACCAATCCGCAAAATTTCTGTTGCATCTGAAAGTAGAATCTCGCCCGATTACATCGGTATGCGTACTTTTCCCCTAGGCCGTTCTAGCTATTCGTTTCGAGCATCAGAACTGCGAAAATTTTGAGTTTCTCAAGCGTTTCTTACTTCCAAACTGCCATATCTCGCGAACGGATTGACCAATCCGCAAAATTTCTGTTGCATCTGAAAGTAGAAACTCGCCCGATTACAACGGTATGCGTACTTTTCCCCTAGACCGTTCTAGTTATGCTTGTCGAGCATCAGAACTGCGAAAATTTTGAGTTTCTCAAGTGTTTCTTACCTCCAAACTGCCGTATCTCGCGAACGGATTGACCAATCCGCAAAATTTCTGTTGCATCTGAAAGTAGAAACTCGCCCGAATACAACGGTATGCGTACTTTTCCCCTAGGCCGTTCTAGTTATTCGTTTCGAGCAACAGAACTGCGAAAATTTTGAGTTTCTCAAGCGTTGCTTACCTCCAAACTGCCATATCTCGCGAACGGATTGACCAATCCGCAAAATTATTGTTGCATCTGAAAGTAGAAACTCGCCCAAATACAACGGTATGCGTACTTTTCCCCTAGGCCGTTCTAGTTATTCGTTTCGAGCATCAGAACTGCGAAAATTTTGAGTTTCTCAAGCGTTTCTTACCTCCAAACTGCCATATCTCGCGAACGGATTGACCAAACCGCAAAATTTCTGTTGCATCTGAAAGTAGAAACTCGCCCGATTACAACTGTATGCGTACTTTTCCCCTAGTCCGTTCTAGTTATTCGTTTCGAGCATCAGAACTGTGAAAATTTTGAGTTTCTCAACCGTTTCTTACCTCCGAACTGCCATATCTCGCGAACGGATTGACCAATCCGCAAAATTTCTATTGCATCTGAAAGTAGAAACTCGCCCGATTACAACGGTGTGCGTACTTTTCCCCTAGGCCGTTCTTGTTATTCGTTTCGAGCATCAGAACCGCGAAAATTTTGAGTTTCTCAAGCGTTTCTTACCTCCAAACTGCCATATCTCGTGAACGGATTGACCAATCCGCAAAATTTCTGTTGCATCTGAAAGTAGAAACTCGCCCGATTACAACGGTATGCGTACTTTTCCCCTAGGCCGTTCTAGCTATTCGTTTCGAGCATCAGAACTGCGAAAATTTTGAGTTTCCAAGCGTTTCTTACTTCCAAACTGCCATATCTCGCGAACCGATTGACCAATCCGCAAAATTTCTGTTGCATCTGAAGGTCGAAACTCGCCCGATTACAACGGTATGCGTACTTTTCCCCTAGGCCGTTCTAGTTATTCGATTCGAGCATCAGAACTGCGAAAATTTTGAGTTTCTCAAGCGTTTCTTACCTCCAAACTGCCATATCTCGCGAACGGATTGACCAATCCGCAAAATTTCTGTTGCATCTGAAAATAGAAACTCGCCCGATTACAACGGTGTGCGTACTTTTCCCCTAGGCCGTTCTTGTTATTCGTTTCGAGCATCAGAACCGCGAAAATTTTGAGTTTCTCAAGCGTTTCTTACCTCCAAACTGCCATATCTCGCGAACGGATTGACCAATCCGCAAAATTTCTGTTGCATCTGAAAGTAGAAACTCGCCCGATTACAACGGTATGCGTACTTTTCCCCTAGGCCGTTCTAGCTATTCGTTTCGAGCATCAGAACTGCGAAAATTTTGAGTTTCTCAAGCGTTTCTTACTTCCAAACTGCCATATCTCGCGAACGGATTGACCAATCCGCAAAATTTCTGTTGCATCTGAAGGTCGAAACTCGCCCGATTACAACGGTATGCCTACTTTTCCCCTAGGCCGTTCTAGTTATTCGATTCGAGCATCAGAACTGCGAAAATTTTGAGTTTCTCAAGCGTTTCTTACCTCCAAACTGCCATATCTCGCGAACGGATTGACCAATCCGCAAAATTTCTGTTGCATCTGAAAGTAGAAACTCGCCCGATTACAACGGTATGCGTACTTTTCCCCTAGGCCGTTCTAGTTATTCGTTTCGAGCATCAGAACTGCGAAAATTTTGAGTTTCTCAAGCGTTTCTCACATACAAACTGCCACATCTCGCGAACGGATTGTCCAATCCGCAAAATTTCAGATGCATCTGAAAGTAGAAACTCGCCCGATTACAACGGTATGCGTACTTTTCCCCTAGGCCGTTCTAGTTATTCGTTTCGAGCATCAGAACTGCGAAAATTTTGAGTTTCTCAAGCGTTTCTTACCTCCAAACTGCCATATCTCGCGAACGGATTGACCAAACCGCAAAATTTCTGTTGCATCTGAAAGTAGAAACTCGCCCGATTACAACTGTATGCGTACTTTTCCCATAGTCCGTTCTAGTTATTCGTTTCGAGCATCAGAACTGTGAAAATTTTGAGTTTCTCAACCGTTTCTTACCTCCGAACTGCCATATCTCGCGAACGGATTGACCAATCCGCAAAATTTCTGTTGCATCTGAAAGTAGAAACTCGCCCGATTACAACGGTGTGCGTACTTTTCCCCTAGGCCGTTCTTGTTATTCGTTTCGAGCATCAGAACCGCGAAAATTTTGAGTTTCTCAAGCGTTTCTTACCTCCAAACTGCCATATCTCGCGAACGGATTGACCAATCCGCAAAATTTCTGTTGCATCTGAAAGTAGAAACTCGCCCGATTACAACGGTATGCGTACCTTTCCCCTAGCCCGTTCTAGTTATTCGTTTCGAGCAACAGAACTGCGAAAATTTTGAGTTTCTCAAGCGTTGCTTACCTCCAAACTGCCATATCTCGCGAACGGATTGACCAATCTGCAAAATTTCTGTTGCATCTGAAAGTAGAAACTCGCCCGATTACAACGGTGTGCGTACTTTTCCCCTAGGCCTTTCTTGTTATTCGTTTCGAGCATCAGAACCGCGAAAATTTTGAGTTTCTCAAGCGTTTCTTACCTCCAAACTGCCATATCTCGCGAACGGATTGACCAATCCGCAAAATTTCTGTTGCATCTGAAAGTAGAAACTCGCCCGATTACAACGGTATGCGTACTTTTCCCCTAGGCCGTTCTAGTTATTCGTTTCGAGCATCAGAACTGCGAAAATTTTGAGTTTCTCAAGCGTTTCTCACATACAAACTGCCACATCTCGCGAACGGATTGTCCAATCCGCAAAATTTCTGATGCATCTGAAAGTAGAAACTCGCCCGATTACAACGGTATGCGTACTTTTCCCCTAGAACGTTCTAGTTATGCTTGTCGAGCATCAGAACTGCGAAAATTTTGAGTTTCTCAAGCGTTTCTTACATCCAAACTGCCATATCTCGCGAACGGTTTGACCAATCCGCAAAGTTTCTGTTGCATCTGAAAGTAGAAACTCGCCCGATTACAACTGTATGCGCACTTTTCGCCTAGCCCGTTCTAGTTATTCATTTCGAGCAACAGAACTGCGAAAATTTTGAGTTTCTCAAGCGTTGCTTACCTCCAAACTGCCATATGTCGCGAACGGATTGACCAATCCGCAAAATTATTGTTGCATCTGAAAGTAGAATCTCGCCCGATTACAACGGCATGCGTACTTTTCCCCTAGGCCGTTCTAGTTATTCGTTTCGAGCATCAGAACTGCGAAAATTTTGAGTTTCTCAAGCGTTTCTTACCTACAAACTGCCATATTTCGCGAACGGATTGACCAATCCGCAAAATTTCTGTTGCATCTGAAAGTAGAAACTCGCCCGATTACAACGGTATGCGTACTTTTCCCCTAGGCCGTTCTAGTTATTCGTTTCGAGCATCAGAACTGCGAAAATTTTGAGTTTCTCAAGCGTTCCTTACCTCCAAACTGCCATATCTCGCGAACGGATTGACCAATCCGCAAAATTTCTGTTGCATCTGAAAGTAGAAACTCGCCCGATTACAACGGTATGCGTACTTTTCCCCTAGGCCGTTCTAGTTATGCTTGTCGAGCATCAGAACTGCGAAAATTTTGAGTTTCTCAAGCGTTTCTTACCTCCAAACTGCCATATCACGCGAACGGATTGACCAATCCGCAAAATTTCTGTTGCATCTGAAAGTAGAAACTCGCCCGATTACAACGGTATGTGTACTTTTCCCCTAGGCCGTTCTAGTTATTCGTTTCGAGCATCAGAACTGCAAAATTTTGAGTTTCTCAAGAGTTTCTTACCTCCAAACTGCCATATCTCGCGAACGGATTGACCAATCCGCAAAATTACTGTTGCATCTGAAAGTAGAAACTCGCCCGATTACAACGGTATGCGTACTTTTCCCCTAGGCCGTTCTAGTTATTCGATTCGAGCATCAGAACTGCGAAAATTTTGAGTTTCTCAAGCGTTTCTTACTTCCAAACTGCCATATCTCGCGAACGGATTGACCAATCCGCAAAATTACTGTTGCATCTGAAGGTAGAAACTCGCCCGAATACAACGGTATGCGTACTTTTCCCCTAGGCCGTTCTAGTTATTCGTTTCGAGCATCAGAACTGCGAAAATTTTGAATTTCTCAAGCGTATCTTACCTCCAAACTGCCATATCTCGCGAATGGATTGACCAATCCGCAAAATTTCTGTTGCATCTGAAAGTAGAAACTAGCCCGATTACAACGGTATGCGTACTTTTCCCCTAGGCCGCCCTAGTTATGCTTGTCGAGCATCAGAACTGCGAAAATGTTGAGTTTCTCAGGCGTTTCTTACCTCCAAACTGCCATATCTCGCGAACCGATTGACCAATCCGCAAAATTTCTGTTGCATCTGAAAGTAGAAACTCGCCCGATTACAACGGCATGCGTACTTTTCCCCTAGACCGTTCTAGTTATGCTTGTCGAGCATCAGAACTGCGAAAATTTTGAGTTTCTCAAGCGTTTCTTACCTCCAAACTGCCATATCTCGCGAACGGATTGACCAATCCGCAAAATTTCTGCTGCATCTGAAGGTAGAAACTCGCCCGAATACAACGGTATGCGTACCTTTCCCCTAGCCCGTTCTAGTTATTCGTTTCGAGCAACAGAACTGCGAAAATTTTGAGTTTCTCAAGCGTTGCTTACCTCCAAACTGCCATATCTCGCGAACGGATTGACCAATCTGCAAAATTTCTGTTGCATCTGAAAGTAGAAACTCGCCCGATTACAACGGTGTGCGTACTTTTCCCCTAGGCCGTTCTTGTTATTCGTTTCGAGCATCAGAACCGCGAAAATTTTGAGTTTCTCAAGCGTTTCTTACCTCCAAACTGCCATATCTCGCGAACGGATTGACCAATCCGCAAAATTTCTGTTGCATCTGAAAGTAGAAACTCGCCCGATTACAACGGTATGCGTACTTTTCCCCTAGGCCGTTCTAGTTATTCGTTTCGAGCATCAGAACTGCGAAAATTTTGAGTTTCTCAAGCGTTTCTCACATACAAACTGCCACATCTCGCGAACGGATTGTCCAATCCGCAAAATTTCTGATGCATCTGAAAGTAGAAACTCGCCCGATTACAACGGTATGCGTACTTTTCCCCTAGACCGTTCTAGTTATGCTTGTCGAGCATCAGAACTGCGAAAATTTTGAGTTTCTCAAGCGTTTCTTACATCCAAACTGCCATATCTCGCGAACGGTTTGACCAATCCGCAAAGTTTCTGTTGCATCTGAAAGTAGAAACTCGCCCGATTACAACTGTATGCGTACTTTTCCCCTAGCCCGTTCTAGTTATTCATTTCGAGCAACAGAACTGCGAAAATTTTGAGTTTCTCAAGCGTTGCTTACCTCCAAACTGCCATATGTCGCGAACGGATTGACCAATCCGCAAAATTATTGTTGCATCTGAA
This sequence comes from Ptiloglossa arizonensis, assembly GCF_051014685.1. Lineage (NCBI taxonomy): Eukaryota > Metazoa > Arthropoda > Insecta > Hymenoptera > Colletidae > Ptiloglossa > Ptiloglossa arizonensis. The sequence continues at coordinate 341,512 of NW_027478499.1, forward strand.
AGTAGAAACTCGCCCGATTACAACGGCATGCGTACTTTTCCCCTAGGCCGTTCTAGTTATTCGTTTCGAGCATCAGAACTGCGAAAATTTTGAGTTTCTCAAGCGTTTCTTACCTACAAACTGCCATATTTCGCGAACGGATTGACCAATCCGCAAAATTTCTGTTGCATCTGAAAGTAGAAACTCGCCCGATTACAACGGTATGCGTACCTTTCCCCTAGGCCGTTCTAGTTATTCGTTTCGAGCATCAGAACTGCGAAAATTTTGAGTTTCTCAAGCGTTCCTTACCTCCAAACTGCCATATCTCGCGAACGGATTGACCAATCCGCAAAATTTCTGTGGCATCTGAAAGTAGAAACTCGCCCGATTACACCGGTATGCGTACTTTTCCCCTAGGCCGTTCTAGTTATGCTTGTCGAGCATCAGAACTGCGAAAATTTTGAGTTTCTCAAGCGTTTCTTACCTCCAAACTGCCATATCACGCGAACGGATTGACCAATCCGCAAAATTTCTGTTGCATCTGAAAGTAGAAACTCGCCCGATTACAACGGTATGCGTACTTTTCCCCTAGGCCGTACTAGTTATTCGTTTCGAGCATCAGAACTGCGAAAATTTTGAATTTCTCAAGCGTATCTTACCTCCAAACTGCCATATCTCGCGAATGGATTGACCAATCCGCAAAATTTCTGTTGCATCTGAAAGTAGAAACTAGCCCGATTACAACGGTATGCGTACTTTTCCCCTAGGCCGCCCTAGTTATGCTTGTCGAGCATCAGAACTGCGAAAATGTTGAGTTTCTCAGGCGTTTCTTACCTCCAAACTGCCATATCTCGCGAACGGATTGACCAATCCGCAAAATTTCTGTTGCATCTGAAAGTAGAAACTCGCCCGATTACAACGGCATGCGTACTTTTCCCCTAGACCGTTCTAGTTATGCTTGTCGAGCATCAGAACTGCGAAAATTTTGAGTTTCTCAAGCGTTTCTTACCTCCAAACTGCCATATCTCGCGAACGGATTGACCAATCCGCAAAATTTCTGCTGCATCTGAAGGTAGAAACTCGCCCGAATACAACGGTATGCGTACTTTTCCCCTAGGCCGTTCTAGTTATTCGTTTCGAGCATCAGAACTGCGAAAATTTTGAGTTTCTCAAGCGCTTCTTACTTCCAAACTGCCATATCTCGCGAACGGATTGACCAATACGCAAAACTTCTGTTGCATCTGAAGGTAGAATCTCGCCCGATTACAACGGTATGCGTACTTTTCCCCTAGGCCGTTCTAGTTATTCGTTTCGAGCATCAGAACTGCGAAAATTTTGAGTTTCTCAAGCGTTTCTTACTTCCAAACTGCCATATCTCGCGTACGGATTGCCAAATCCGCAAAATTTCTGTTGCATCTGAAGGTAGAAACTCGCCCGATTACAACGGTATGCGTACTTTTCCCCTAGGCCGTTCTAGTTATTCGTTTCGAGCATCAGAACTGCGAAAATTTTGAGTTTCTCAAGCGTTTCTTATTTCCAAACTGCCATATCTCGCGAACGGATTGACCAATCCGCAAAATTTCTGTTGCATCTGAAGGTAGAAACTCGCCCGAATACAACGGTATGCGTACATTTCCCCTAGGCCGTTCTAGTTATTCGTTTCGAGCATCAGAACTGCGAAAATTTTGAATTTCTCAAGCGTATCTTACCTCCAAACTGCCATATCTCGCGAACGGATTGACCAATCCGCAAAATTTCTGTTGCATCTGAAAGTAGAAACTCGCCCGATTACAACACTATGAGTACTTTTCCCCTAGGCCGTTCTAGTTACTCGTTTCGAGCATCAGAACTGCGAAAATTTAGAGTTTCTCAAGCGTTTCTTACTTCCAAACTGCCATATCTCGGGAACGGATTGACCAATCCGCAAAATTTCTGTTGCATCTGAAGGTTGAAACTCGCCCGATTACAACGGTATGCGTACTTTTCCCCTAGACCGTTCTAGATATGCTTGTCGAGCATCAGAACTGCGAAAATTTTGAGTTTCTCAAGCGTTTCTTACCTCCAAACTGCCACATCTCGCGAACGGATTGACCAATCCGCAAAATTTCTGTTGCATCTGAAAGTAGAAACTCGCCCGATTACAACTGTATGCGTACTTTTCCCCTAGGCTGTTCTAGTTACTCGTTTCGAGCATCAGAACTGCGAAAATTTAGAGTTTCTCAAGCGTTTCTTACTTCCAAACTGCCATATCTCGCGAACGGATTGACCAATCCGCAAAATTTCTGTTGCATCTGAAGGTTGAAACTCGCCCGATTACAACGGTATGCGTACTTTTCCCCTAGACCGTTCTAGTTATGCTTGTCGAGCATCAGAACTGCCAAAATTTTGAGTTTCTCAAGCGTTTCTTACCTCCAAACTGCCACATCTCGCGAACGGATTGACCAATCCGCAAAATTTCTGTTGCATCTGAAAGTAGAAACTCGCCCGATTACAACTGTATGCGTACTTTTCCCCTAGTCCGTTCATGTTATTCGTTTCGAGCATCAGAACTGCGAAAATTTTGAGTTTCTCAAGCGTTTCTTACCTCCAAACTGCCATATCTCGCGAACGGAATGACCAATCCGCAAAATTTCTGTTGCATCTGAAAGTAGAAACTCGCCCGATTACAACGGTATGCGTACTTTTCCCCTAGGCCGTTCTAGTTATTCGTTTCGAGCATCAGAACTGCGAAAATTTTGAATTTCTCAAGCGTATCTTACCTCCAAACTGCCATATCTCGCGAATGGATTGACCAATCCGCAAAATTTCTGTTGCATCTGAAAGTAGAAACTCGCCCGATTACAACGGTATGCGTACTTTTCCCCTAGGCCGTTCTAGTTATGCTTGTCGAGCATCAGAACTGCGAAAATTTTGAGTTTCTCAAGCGTTTCTTACCTCCAAACTGCCATATCTCGCGAACGGATTGACCAATCCGCAAAATTTCTGTTGCATCTGAAAGTAGAAACTCGCCCGATTACAACTGTATGCGTACTTTTCCCCTAGGCCGTTCTAGTTATTCGTGTCGAGCAACAGAACTGCGAAAATTTTGAGTTTCTCAAGAGTTGCTTACTTCCAAACTGCCATATCTCGCGAACGGATTGACCAATCCGCAAAATTTCTGTTGCATCTGAAGGTAGAAACTCGCCCGAATACAACGGTATGCGTACTTTTCCCCTAGGCCGTTCTGGTTATTCGTTTCGAGCATCAGAACTGCGAAAATTTTGAGTTTCTCAAGCGTTTCTTACCTCCAAACTGCCATATCTCGCGAACGGATTGACCAATCCGCAAAATTTCTGTTGCATCTGAAAGTAGAAACTCGCCCGATTACAACACTGTGAGTACTTTTCCCCTAGGCCGTTCTAGTTATTCGTTTCGAGCATCAGAACTGCGAAAATTTTGAGTTTCTCAAGCGTTTCTTACTTCCAAACTTCCATATCTCGCGAACGGATTGACGAATCCGCAAAATTTCTGTTGCATCTGAAGGTAGAAACTCGCCCGATTACAACGGTATGCGTACTTTTCCCCTAGGCCGTTCTAGTTATGCTCGTCGAGCATCAGAACTGCGAAAATTTTGAGTTTCTCAAGCGTTTCTTACCTCCAAACTGCCATATCTCGCGAACGGATTGACCAATCCGCAAAATTTCTGTTGCATCTGAAAGTAGAAACTCGCCCGATTACAACGGTATGCGTACTTTTCCCCTAGGCCGTTCTAGATATGCTTGTCGAGCATCAGAACTGCGAAAATTTTGAGTTTCTCAAGCGTTTCTTACCTCCAAACTGCCATATCTCGCGAACGGATTGACCAATCCGCAAAATTTCTGTTGCATCTGAAAGTAGAAACTCGCCCGATTACAACTGTATGCGTACTTTTCCCCTAGTCCGTTCTTGTTATTCGTTTCGAGCATCAGAACTGCGAAAATTTTGAGTTTCTCAAGCGTTTCTTACCTCCAAACTGCCATATATCGCGAACGGAATGACCAATCCGCAAAATTTCTGTTGCATCTGAAGGTAGAAACTCGCCCGATTACAACGGTAAGCGTACTTTTCCCCTAGGCCGTTCTAGTTATTCGTTTCGAGCATCAGAACTGCGAAAATTTTGAGTTTCTCAAGCGTTTCGTACCTCCAAACTGCCATATCTCGCGAACGGTTTGACCAATCCGCAAAATTTCTGTTGCATCTGAAGGTAGAAACTCGCCCGATTACAACGGTATGCGTACTTTTCCCCTAGGCCGTTCTAGTTATTCGTTTCGAGCATCAGAACTGCGAAAATTTTGAGTTTCTCAAGCGTTTCTTACTTCCAAACTGCCATATCTCGCGTACGGATTGACAAATCCGCAAAATTTCTGTTGCATCTGAAGGTAGAAACTCGCCCGATTACAACGGTATGCGTACTTTTCCCCTAGGCCGTTCTAGTTATTCGTTTCGAGCATCAGAACTGCGAAAATTTTGAGTTTCTCAAGCGTTTCTTACTTCCAAACTGCCATATCTCGCGAACGGATTGACCAATCCGCAAAATTTCTGTTGCATCTGAAAGTAGAAACTCGCCCGATTACGACGGTATGCGTACTTTTCCCATAGGCCGTTCTAGTTATTCGTTTCGAGCATCAGAACTGCGAAAATTTTGAGTTTCTCAAGCGCTTCTTACTTCTAAACTGCCGTATCTCGCGAACGGATTGACCAATACGTAAAATTTCTGTTGCATCTGAAGGTAGAAACTCGCCCGATTACAACGGTATGCGTACTTTTCCCCTAGGCCGTTCTAGTTATTCGTTTCGAGCATCAGAACTGCGAAAATTTTGAGTTTCTCAAGCGTTTCGTACCTCCAAACTGCCATATCTCGCGAACGGTTTGACCAATCCGCAAAATTTCTGTTGCATCTGAAGGTAGAAACTCGCCCGATTACAACGGTATGCGTACTTTTCCCATAGGCCTTTCTGGTTATTCGTTTCGAGCATCAGAACTGCGAAAATTTTGAGTTTCTCAAGCGTTTCTTACCTCCAAACTGCCATATCACGCGAACGGATTGACCAATCCGCAAAATTTCTGTTGCATCTGAAAGTAGAAACTCGCCCGATTACAACTGTATGCGTACTTTTCCCCTAGTCCGTTCTTGTTATTCGTTTCGAGCATCAGAAATGCGAAAATTTTGAGTTTCTCAAGCGTTTCTTACCTCCAAACTGCCATATCTCGCGAACGGAATGACCAATCCGCAAAATTTCTGTTGCATCTGAAGGTAGAAACTCGCCCGATTACAACGGTATGCGTACTTTTCCCCTAGGCCGTTCGAGTTATTCGTTTCGAGCATCAGAACTGCGAAAATTTTGAGTTTCTCAAGCGTTTCTTACTTCCAAACTGCCATATCTCGCGTACGGATTGACAAATCCGCAAAATTTCTGTTGCATCTGAAGGTAGAAACTCGCCCGATTACAACGGTATGCGTACTTTTCCCCTAGGCCGTTCTAGTTATTCGTTTCGAGCATCAGAACTGCGAAAATTTTGAGTTTCTCAAGCGTTTCTTTCTTCCAAACTGCCATATCTCGCGAACGGATTGACCAATCCGCAAAATTTCTGTTGCATCTGAAAGTAGAAACTCGCCCGATTACGACGGTATGCGTACTTTTCCCATAGGCCGTTCTAGTTATTCGTTTCGAGCATCAGAACTGCGAAAATTTTGAGTTTCTCAAGCGCTTCTTACTTCCAAACTGCCGTATCTCGCGAACGGATTGACCAATACGCAAAATTTCTGTTGCATCTGAAGGTAGAAACTCGCCCGATTACAACGGTATGCGTACTTTTCCCCTAGGCCGTTCTAGTTTTTCGTTTCGAGCATCAGAACTGCGAAAATTTTGAGTTTCTCAAGCGTTTCGTACCTCCAAACTGCCATATCTCGCGAACGGTTTGACCAATCCGCAAAATTTCTGTTGCATCTGAAGGTAGAAACTCGCCCGATTACAACGGTATGCGTACTTTTCCCATAGGCCTTTCTGGTTATTCGTTTCGAGCATCAGAACTGCGAAAATTTTGAGTTTCTCAAGCGTTTCTTACCTCCAAACTGCCATATCTCGCGAACGGATTGACCAATCCGCAAAATTTCTGTTGCATCTGAAAGTAGAAACTCGCCCGATTACAACACTGTGAGTACTTTTCCCCTAGGCCGTTCTAGTTACTCGTTTCGAGCATCAGAACTGCGAAAATTTTGAGTTTCTCAAGCGTTTCTTACTTCCAAACTGCCATATCTCGCGAACGGATTGACCAATCCGCAAAATTTCTGTTGCATCTGAAGGTAGAAACTCGCCCGATTACAACGGTATGCGTACTTTTCCCCTAGGCCGTTCTAGTTATTCGTTTCGAGCATCAGAACTGCGAAAATTTTGAGTTTCTCAAGCGTTTCTTACTTCCAAACTGCCATATCTCGCGAACGGATTGACCAATCCGCAAAATTTCTGTTGCATCTGAAAGTAGAAACTCGCCCGATTACGACGGTATGCGTACTTTTCCCATAGGCCGTTCTAGTTATTCGTTTCGAGCATCAGAACTGCGAAAATTTTGAGTTTCTCAAGCGCTTCTTACTTCCAAACTGCCGTATCTCGCGAACGGATTGACCAATACGCAAAATTTCTGTTGCATCTGAAGGTAGAAACTCGCCCGATTACAACGGTATGCGTACTTTTCCCCTAGGCCGTTCTAGTTATTCGTTTCGAGCATCAGAACTGCGAAAATTTTGAGTTTCTCAAGCGTTTCGTACCTCCAAACTGCCATATCTCGCGAACGGTTTGACCAATCCGCAAAATTTCTGTTGCATCTGAAGGTAGAAACTCGCCCGATTACAACGCTATGCGTACTTTTCCCCTAGGCCGTTCTAGTTATTCGTTTCGAGCATCAGAACTGCGAAAATTTTGAGTTTCTCAAGCGTTTCTTACTTCCAAACTGCCATATCTCGCGTACGGATTGACAAATCCGCAAAATTTCTGTTGCATCTGAAGGTAGAAACTCGCCCGATTACAACGGTATGCGTACTTTTCCCCTAGGCCGTTCTAGTTATTCGTTTCGAGCATCAGAACTGCGAAAATTTTGAGTTTCTCAAGCGTTTCTTACTTCCAAACTGCCATATCTCGCGAACGGATTGACCAATCCGCAAAATTTCTGTTGCATCTGAAAGTAGAAACTCGCCCGATTACGACGGTATGCGTACTTTTCCCATAGGCCGTTCTAGTTATTCGTTTCGAGCATCAGAACTGCGAAAATTTTGAGTTTCTCAAGCGCTTCTTACTTCCAAACTGCCGTATCTCGCGAACGGATTGACCAATACGCAAAATTTCTGTTGCATCTGAAGGTAGAAACTCGCCCGATTACAACGGTATGCGTACTTTTCCCCTAGGCCGTTCTAGTTACTCGTTTCGAGCATCAGAACTGCGAAAATTTTGAGTTTCTCAAGCGTTTCTTACTTCCAAACTGCCATATCTCGCGAACGGATTGACCAATCCGCAAAATTTCTGTTGCATCTGAAGGTAGAAACTCGCCCGATTACAACGGTATGCGTACTTTTCCCCTAGGCCGTTCTAGTTATTCGTTTCGAGCATCAGAACTGCGAAAATTTTGAGTTTCTCAAGCGTTTCTTACTTCCAAACTGCCATATCTCGCGAACGGATTGACCAATCCGCAAAATTTCTGTTGCATCTGAAAGTAGAAACTCGCCCGATTACGACGGTATGCGTACTTTTCCCATAGGCCGTTCTAGTTATTCGTTTCGAGCATCAGAACTGCGAAAATTTTGAGTTTCTCAAGCGCTTCTTACTTCCAAACTGCCGTATCTCGCGAACGGATTGACCAATACGCAAAATTTCTGTTGCATCTGAAGGTAGAAACTCGCCCGATTACAACGGTATGCGTACTTTTCCCCTAGGCCGTTCTAGTTATTCGTTTCGAGCATCAGAACTGCGAAAATTTTGAGTTTCTCAAGCGTTTCGTACCTCCAAACTGCCATATCTCGCGAACGGTTTGACCAATCCGCAAAATTTCTGTTGCATCTGAAGGTAGAAACTCGCCCGATTACAACGCTATGCGTACTTTTCCCCTAGGCCGTTCTAGTTATTCGTTTCGAGCATCAGAACTGCGAAAATTTTGAGTTTCTCAAGCGTTTCTTACTTCCAAACTGCCATATCTCGCGTACGGATTGACAAATCCGCAAAATTTCTGTTGCATCTGAAGGTAGAAACTCGCCCGATTACAACGGTATGCGTACTTTTCCCCTAGGCCGTTCTAGTTATTCGTTTCGAGCATCAGAACTGCGAAAATTTTGAGTTTCTCAAGCGTTTCTTACTTCCAAACTGCCATATCTCGCGAACGGATTGACCAATCCGCAAAATTTCTGTTGCATCTGAAAGTAGAAACTCGCCCGATTACGACGGTATGCGTACTTTTCCCATAGGCCGTTCTAGTTATTCGTTTCGAGCATCAGAACTGCGAAAATTTTGAGTTTCTCAAGCGCTTCTTACTTCCAAACTGCCGTATCTCGCGAACGGATTGACCAATACGCAAAATTTCTGTTGCATCTGAAGGTAGAAACTCGCCCGATTACAACGGTATGCGTACTTTTCCCCTAGGCCGTTCTAGTTATTCGTTTCGAGCATCAGAACTGCGAAAATTTTGAGTTTCTCAAGCGTTTCGTACCTCCAAACTGCCATATCTCGCGAACGGTTTGACCAATCCGCAAAATTTCTGTTGCATCTGAAGGTAGAAACTCGCCCGATTACAACGGTATGCGTACTTTTCCCATAGGCCTTTCTGGTTATTCGTTTCGAGCATCAGAACTGCGAAAATTTTGAGTTTCTCAAGCGTTTCTTACCTCCAAACTGCCATATCACGCGAACGGATTGACCAATCCGCAAAATTTCTGTTGCATCTGAAAGTAGAAACTCGCCCGATTACAACTGTATGCGTACTTTTCCCCCAGTCCGTTCTTGTTATTCGTTTCGAGCATCAGAACTGCGAAAATTTTGAGTTTCTCAAGCGTTTCTTACCTCCAAACTGCCATATCTCGCGAACGGAATGACCAATCCGCAAAATTTCTGTTGCATCTGAAGGTAGAAACTCGCCCGATTACAACGGTATGCGTACTTTTCCCCTAGGCCGTTCTAGTTATTCGTTTCGAGCATCAGAACTGCGAAAATTTTGAGTTTCTCAAGCGTTTCTTACTTCCAAACTGCCATATCTCGCGTACGGATTGACAAATCCGCAAAATTTCTGTTGCATCTGAAGGTAGAAACTCGCCCGATTACAACGGTATGCGTACTTTTCCCCTAGGCCGTTCTAGTTATTCGTTTCGAGCATCAGAACTGCGAAAATTTTGAGTTTCCCAAGCGCTTCTTACTTCCAAACTGCCGTATCTCGCGAACGGATTGACCAATACGCAAAATTTCTGTTGCATCTGAAGGTAGAAACTCGCCCGATTACAACGGTATGCGTACTTTTCCCCTAGGCCGTTCTAGTTATTCGTTTCGAGCATCAGAACTGCGAAAATTTTGAGTTTCTCAAGCGTTTCGTACCTCCAAACTGCCATATCTCGCGAACGGTTTGACCAATCCGCAAAATTTCTGTTGCATCTGAAGGTAGAAACTCGCCCGATTACAACGCTATGCGTACTTTTCCCCTAGGCCGTTCTAGTTATTCGTTTCGAGCATCAGAACTGCGAAAATTTTGAGTTTCTCAAGCGTTTCTTACTTCCAAACTGCCATATCTCGCGTACGGATTGACAAATCCGCAAAATTTCTGTTGCATCTGAAGGTAGAAACTCGCCCGATTACAACGGTATGCGTACTTTTCCCCTAGGCCGTTCTAGTTATTCGTTTCGAGCATCAGAACTGCGAAAATTTTGAGTTTCTCAAGCGTTTCTTACTTCCAAACTGCCATATCTCGCGAACGGATTGACCAATCCGCAAAATTTCTGTTGCATCTGAAAGTAGAAACTCGCCCGATTACGACGGTATGCGTACTTTTCCCATAGGCCGTTCTAGTTATTCGTTTCGAGCATCAGAACTGCGAAAATTTTGAGTTTCTCAAGCGCTTCTTACTTCCAAACTGCCGTATCTCGCGAACGGATTGACCAATACGCAAAATTTCTGTTGCATCTGAAGGTAGAAACTCGCCCGATTACAACGGTATGCGTACTTTTCCCCTAGGCCGTTCTAGTTACTCGTTTCGAGCATCAGAACTGCGAAAATTTTGAGTTTCTCAAGCGTTTCTTACTTCCAAACTGCCATATCTCGCGAACGGATTGACCAATCCGCAAAATTTCTGTTGCATCTGAAGGTAGAAACTCGCCCGATTACAACGGTATGCGTACTTTTCCCCTAGGCCGTTCTAGTTATTCGTTTCGAGCATCAGAACTGCGAAAATTTTGAGTTTCTCAAGCGTTTCTTACTTCCAAACTGCCATATCTCGCGAACGGATTGACCAATCCGCAAAATTTCTGTTGCATCTGAAAGTAGAAACTCGCCCGATTACGACGGTATGCGTACTTTTCCCATAGGCCGTTCTAGTTATTCGTTTCGAGCATCAGAACTGCGAAAATTTTGAGTTTCTCAAGCGCTTCTTACTTCCAAACTGCCGTATCTCGCGAACGGATTGACCAATACGCAAAATTTCTGTTGCATCTGAAGGTAGAAACTCGCCCGATTACAACGTTATGCGTACTTTTCCCCTAGGCCGTTCTAGTTATTCGTTTCGAGCATCAGAACTGCGAAAATTTTGAGTTTCTCAAGCGTTTCGTACCTCCAAACTGCCATATCTCGCGAACGGTTTGACCAATCCGCAAAATTTCTGTTGCATCTGAAGGTAGAAACTCGCCCGATTACAACGCTATGCGTACTTTTCCCCTAGGCCGTTCTAGTTATTCGTTTCGAGCATCAGAACTGCGAAAATTTTGAGTTTCTCAAGCGTTTCTTACTTCCAAACTGCCATATCTCGCGTACGGATTGACAAATCCGCAAAATTTCTGTTGCATCTGAAGGTAGAAACTCGCCCGATTACAACGGTATGCGTACTTTTCCCCTAGGCCGTTCTAGTTATTCGTTTCGAGCATCAGAACTGCGAAAATTTTGAGTTTCTCAAGCGTTTCTTACTTCCAAACTGCCATATCTCGCGAACGGATTGACCAATCCGCAAAATTTCTGTTGCATCTGAAAGTAGAAACTCGCCCGATTACGACGGTATGCGTACTTTTCCCATAGGCCGTTCTAGTTATTCGTTTCGAGCATCAGAACTGCGAAAATTTTGAGTTTCTCAAGCGCTTCTTACTTCCAAACTGCCGTATCTCGCGAACGGATTGACCAATACGCAAAATTTCTGTTGCATCTGAAGGTAGAAACTCGCCCGATTACAACGGTATGCGTACTTTTCCCCTAGGCCGTTCTAGTTATTCGTTTCGAGCATCAGAACTGCGAAAATTTTGAGTTTCTCAAGCGTTTCGTACCTCCAAACTGCCATATCTCGCGAACGGTTTGACCAATCCGCAAAATTTCTGTTGCATCTGAAGGTAGAAACTCGCCCGATTACAACGGTATGCGTACTTTTCCCATAGGCCTTTCTGGTTATTCGTTTCGAGCATCAGAACTGCGAAAATTTTGAGTTTCTCAAGCGTTTCTTACCTCCAAACTGCCATATCACGCGAACGGATTGACCAATCCGCAAAATTTCTGTTGCATCTGAAAGTAGAAACTCGCCCGATTACAACTGTATGCGTACTTTTCCCCCAGTCCGTTCTTGTTATTCGTTTCGAGCATCAGAACTGCGAAAATTTTGAGTTTCTCAAGCGTTTCTTACCTCCAAACTGCCATATCTCGCGAACGGAATGACCAATCCGCAAAATTTCTGTTGCATCTGAAGGTAGAAACTCGCCCGATTACAACGGTATGCGTACTTTTCCCCTAGGCCGTTCTAGTTATTCGTTTCGAGCATCAGAACTGCGAAAATTTTGAGTTTCTCAAGCGTTTCTTACTTCCAAACTGCCATATCTCGCGTACGGATTGACAAATCCGCAAAATTTCTGTTGCATCTGAAGGTAGAAACTCGCCCGATTACAACGGTATGCGTACTTTTCCCCTAGGCCGTTCTAGTTATTCGTTTCGAGCATCAGAACTGCGAAAATTTTGAGTTTCTCAAGCGTTTCTTACTTCCAAACTGCCATATCTCGCGTACGGATTGACAAATCCGCAAAATTTCTGTTGCATCTGAAGGTAGAAACTCGCCCGATTACAACGGTATGCGTACTTTTCCCATAGGCCGTTCTAGTTATTCGTTTCGAGCATCAGAACTGCGAAAATTTTGAGTTTCTCAAGCGTTTCTTACTTCCAAACTGCCATATCTCGCGAACGGATTGACCAATCCGCAAAATTTCTGTTGCATCTGAAAGTAGAAACTCGCCCGATTACGACGGTATGCGTACTTTTCCCATAGGCCGTTCTAGTTATTCGTTTCGAGCATCAGAACTGCGAAAATTTTGAGTTTCTCAAGCGCTTCTTACTTCCAAACTGCCGTATCTCGCGAACGGATTGACCAATACGCAAAATTTCTGTTGCATCTGAAAGTAGAAACTCGCCCGATTACGACGGTATGCGTACTTTTCCCCTAGGCCGTTCTAGTTATTCGTTTCGAGCATCAGAACTGCGAAAATTTTGAGTTTCTCAAGCGCTTCTTACTTCCAAACTGCCGTATCTCGCGAACGGATTGACCAATACGCAAAATTTCTGTTGCATCTGAAGGTAGAAACTCGCCCGATTACAACGGTATGCGTACTTTTCCCCTAGGCCGTTCTAGTTATTCGTTTCGAGCATCAGAACTGCGAAAATTTTGAGTTTCTCAAGCGTTTTGTACCTCCAAACTGCCATATCTCGCGAACGGTTTGACCAATCCGCAAAATTTCTGTTGCATCTGAAGGTAGAAACTCGCCCGATTACAACGGTATGCGTACTTTTCCCATAGGCCTTTCTGGTTATTCGTTTCGAGCATCAGAACTGCGAAAATTTTGAGTTTCTCAAGCGTTTCTTACCTCCAAACTGCCATATCTCGCGAACGGATTGACCAATCCGCAAAATTTCTGTTGCATCTGAAAGTAGAAACTCGCCCGATTACAACACTGTGAGTACTTTTCCCCTAGGCCGTTCTAGTTACTCGTTTCGAGCATCAGAACTGCGAAAATTTTGAGTTTCTCAAGCGTTTCTTACTTCCAAACTGCCATATCTCGCGAACGGATTGACCAATCCGCAAAATTTCTGTTGCATCTGAAGGTAGAAACTCGCCCGATTACAACGGTATGCGTACTTCTCCCCTAGGCCGTTCTAGTTATTCGTTTCGAGCATCAGAACTGCGAAAATTTTGAGTTTCTCAAGCGTTTCGTACCTCCAAACTGCCATATCTCGCGAACGGTTTGACCAATCCGCAAAATTTCTGTTGCATCTGAAAGTAGAAACTCGCCCGATTACGACGGTATGCGTACTTTTCCCATAGGCCGTTCTAGTTATTCGTTTCGAGCATCAGAACTGCGAAAATTTTGAGTTTCTCAAGCGCTTCTTACTTCCAAACTGCCGTATCTCGCGAACGGATTGACCAATACGCAAAATTTCTGTTGCATCTGAAAGTAGAAACTCGCCCGATTACGACGGTATGCGTACTTTTCCCCTAGGCCGTTCTAGTTATTCGTTTCGAGCATCAGAACTGCGAAAATTTTGAGTTTCTCAAGCGCTTCTTACTTCCAAACTGCCGTATCTCGCGAACGGATTGACCAATACGCAAAATTTCTGTTGCATCTGAAGGTAGAAACTCGCCCGATTACAACGGTATGCGTACTTTTCCCCTAGGCCGTTCTAGTTATTCGTTTCGAGCATCAGAACTGCGAAAATTTTGAGTTTCTCAAGCGTTTTGTACCTCCAAACTGCCATATCTCGCGAACGGTTTGACCAATCCGCAAAATTTCTGTTGCATCTGAAGGTAGAAACTCGCCCGATTACAACGGTATGCGTACTTTTCCCATAGGCCTTTCTGGTTATTCGTTTCGAGCATCAGAACTGCGAAAATTTTGAGTTTCTCAAGCGTTTCTTACCTCCAAACTGCCATATCTCGCGAACGGATTGACCAATCCGCAAAATTTCTGTTGCATCTGAAAGTAGAAACTCGCCCGATTACAACACTGTGAGTACTTTTCCCCTAGGCCGTTCTAGTTACTCGTTTCGAGCATCAGAACTGCGAAAATTTTGAGTTTCTCAAGCGTTTCTTACTTCCAAACTGCCATATCTCGCGAACGGATTGACCAATCCGCAAAATTTCTGTTGCATCTGAAGGTAGAAACTCGCCCGATTACAACGGTATGCGTACTTCTCCCCTAGGCCGTTCTAGTTATTCGTTTCGAGCATCAGAACTGCGAAAATTTTGAGTTTCTCAAGCGTTTCGTACCTCCAAACTGCCATATCTCGCGAACGGTTTGACCAATCCGCAAAATTTCTGTTGCATCTGAAGGTAGAAACTCGCCCGATTACAACAATATGCGTACTTTTCCCCCAGTCCGTTCTTGTTATTCGTTTCGAGCATCAGAACTGCGAAAATTTTGAGTTTCTCAAGCGTTTCTTACCTCCAAACTGCCATATCTCGCGAACGGAATGACCAATCCGCAAAATTTCTGTTGCATCTGAAGGTAGAAACTCGCCCGATTACAACGGTATGCGTACTTTTCCCCTAGGCCGTTCTAGTTATTCGTTTCGAGCATCAGAACTGCGAAAATTTTGAGTTTCTCAAGCGTTTCTTACTTCCAAACTGCCATATCTCGCGTACGGATTGACAAATCCGCAAAATTTCTGTTGCATCTGAAGGTAGAAACTCGCCCGATTACAACGGTATGCGTACTTTTCCCCTAGGCCGTTCTAGTTATTCGTTTCGAGCATCAGAACTGCGAAAATTTTGAGTTTCTCAAGCGTTTCTTACTTCCAAACTGCCATATCTCGCGTACGGATTGACAAATCCGCAAAATTTCTGTTGCATCTGAAGGTAGAAACTCGCCCGATTACAACGGTATGCGTACTTTTCCCATAGGCCGTTCTAGTTATTCGTTTCGAGCATCAGAACTGCGAAAATTTTGAGTTTCTCAAGCGTTTCTTACTTCCAAACTGCCATATCTCGCGAACGGATTGACCAATCCGCAAAATTTCTGTTGCATCTGAAAGTAGAAACTCGCCCGATTACGACGGTATGCGTACTTTTCCCATAGGCCGTTCTAGTTATTCGTTTCGAGCATCAGAACTGCGAAAATTTTGAGTTTCTCAAGCGCTTCTTACTTCCAAACTGCCGTATCTCGCGAACGGATTGACCAATACGCAAAATTTCTGTTGCATCTGAAAGTAGAAACTCGCCCGATTACGACGGTATGCGTACTTTTCCCCTAGGCCGTTCTAGTTATTCGTTTCGAGCATCAGAACTGCGAAAATTTTGAGTTTCTCAAGCGCTTCTTACTTCCAAACTGCCGTATCTCGCGAACGGATTGACCAATACGCAAAATTTCTGTTGCATCTGAAGGTAGAAACTCGCCCGATTACAACGGTATGCGTACTTTTCCCCTAGGCCGTTCTAGTTATTCGTTTCGAGCATCAGAACTGCGAAAATTTTGAGTTTCTCAAGCGTTTTGTACCTCCAAACTGCCATATCTCGCGAACGGTTTGACCAATCCGCAAAATTTCTGTTGCATCTGAAGGTAGAAACTCGCCCGATTACAACGGTATGCGTACTTTTCCCATAGGCCTTTCTGGTTATTCGTTTCGAGCATCAGAACTGCGAAAATTTTGAGTTTCTCAAGCGTTTCTTACCTCCAAACTGCCATATCTCGCGAACGGATTGACCAATCCGCAAAATTTCTGTTGCATCTGAAAGTAGAAACTCGCCCGATTACAACACTGTGAGTACTTTTCCCCTAGGCCGTTCTAGTTACTCGTTTCGAGCATCAGAACTGCGAAAATTTTGAGTTTCTCAAGCGTTTCTTACTTCCAAACTGCCATATCTCGCGAACGGATTGACCAATCCGCAAAATTTCTGTTGCATCTGAAGGTAGAAACTCGCCCGATTACAACGGTATGCGTACTTCTCCCCTAGGCCGTTCTAGTTATTCGTTTCGAGCATCAGAACTGCGAAAATTTTGAGTTTCTCAAGCGTTTCGTACCTCCAAACTGCCATATCTCGCGAACGGTTTGACCAATCCGCAAAATTTCTGTTGCATCTGAAAGTAGAAACTCGCCCGATTACGACGGTATGCGTACTTTTCCCATAGGCCGTTCTAGTTATTCGTTTCGAGCATCAGAACTGCGAAAATTTTGAGTTTCTCAAGCGCTTCTTACTTCCAAACTGCCGTATCTCGCGAACGGATTGACCAATACGCAAAATTTCTGTTGCATCTGAAAGTAGAAACTCGCCCGATTACGACGGTATGCGTACTTTTCCCCTAGGCCGTTCTAGTTATTCGTTTCGAGCATCAGAACTGCGAAAATTTTGAGTTTCTCAAGCGCTTCTTACTTCCAAACTGCCGTATCTCGCGAACGGATTGACCAATACGCAAAATTTCTGTTGCATCTGAAGGTAGAAACTCGCCCGATTACAACGGTATGCGTACTTTTCCCCTAGGCCGTTCTAGTTATTCGTTTCGAGCATCAGAACTGCGAAAATTTTGAGTTTCTCAAGCGTTTTGTACCTCCAAACTGCCATATCTCGCGAACGGTTTGACCAATCCGCAAAATTTCTGTTGCATCTGAAGGTAGAAACTCGCCCGATTACAACGGTATGCGTACTTTTCCCATAGGCCTTTCTGGTTATTCGTTTCGAGCATCAGAACTGCGAAAATTTTGAGTTTCTCAAGCGTTTCTTACCTCCAAACTGCCATATCTCGCGAACGGATTGACCAATCCGCAAAATTTCTGTTGCATCTGAAAGTAGAAACTCGCCCGATTACAACACTGTGAGTACTTTTCCCCTAGGCCGTTCTAGTTACTCGTTTCGAGCATCAGAACTGCGAAAATTTTGAGTTTCTCAAGCGTTTCTTACTTCCAAACTGCCATATCTCGCGAACGGATTGACCAATCCGCAAAATTTCTGTTGCATCTGAAGGTAGAAACTCGCCCGATTACAACGGTATGCGTACTTCTCCCCTAGGCCGTTCTAGTTATTCGTTTCGAGCATCAGAACTGCGAAAATTTTGAGTTTCTCAAGCGTTTCGTACCTCCAAACTGCCATATCTCGCGAACGGTTTGACCAATCCGCAAAATTTCTGTTGCATCTGAAGGTAGAAACTCGCCCGATTACAACGGTATGCGTACTTTTCCCATAGGCCTTTCTGGTTATTCGTTTCGAGCATCAGAACTGCGAAAATTTTGAGTTTCTCAAGCGTTTCTTACCTCCAAACTGCCATATCTCGCGAACGGATTGACCAATCCGCAAAATTTCTGTTGCATCTGAAAGTAGAAACTCGCCCGATTACAACACTGTGAGTACTTTTCCCCTAGGCCGTTCTAGTTACTCGTTTCGAGCATCAGAACTGCGAAAATTTTGAGTTTCTCAAGCGTTTCTTACTTCCAAACTGCCATATCTCGCGAACGGATTGACCAATCCGCAAAATTTCTGTTGCATCTGAAGGTTGAAACTCGCCCGATTACAACGGTATGCGTACTTTTCCCCTAGACCGTTCTAGTTATGCTTGTCGAGCATCAGAACTGCGAAAATTTTGAGTTTCTCAAGCGTTCTTACCTCCAAACTGCCATATCTCGCGAACGGATTGACCAATCCGCAAAATTTCTGTTGCATCTGAAAGTAGAAACTCGCCCGATTACAACTGTATGCGTACTTTTCCCCTAGTCCGTTCTTGTTATTCGTTTCGAGCATCAGAACTGCGAAAATTTTGAGTTTCTCAAGCGTTTCTTACCTCCAAACTGCCATATCTCGCGAACGGAATGACCAATCCGCAAAATTTCTGTTGCATCTGAAAGTAGAAACTCGCCCGATTACAACGGTATGCGTACTTTTCCCCTAGGCCGTTCTAGTTATGCTTGTCGAGCATCAGAACTGCGAAAATGTTGAGTTTCTCAAGCGATTCTTACCTCCAAACTGCCATATCTCGCGAACGGATTGACCAATCCGCAAAATTTCTGTTGCATCTGAAAGTAGAAACTCGCCCGATTACAACATTGTGAGTACTTTTCCCCTAGGCCGTTCTAGTTATTCGTTTCGAGCATCAGAACTGCGAAAATTTTGAGTTTCTCAAGCGTTTCTTACTTCCAAACTTCCATATCTCGCGAACGGATTGACCAATCCGCAAAATTTCTGTTGCATCTGAAGGTAGAAACTCGCCCGATTACAACGGTATGCGTACTTTTCCCCTAGACCGTTCTAGTTATGCTTGTCGAGCATCAGAGCTGCGAAAATTTTGAGTTTCTCATGCGTTTCTTACCTCCAAACTGCCATATCTCGCGAACGGATTGACCAATCCGCAAAATTTCTGTTGCATCTGAAAGTAGAAACTCGCCCGATTACAACTGTATGCGTACTTTTCCCCTAGTCCGTTCTTGTTATTCGTTTCGAGCATCAGAACTGCGAAAATTTTGAGTTTCTCAAGCGTTTCTTACCTCCAAACTGCCATATCTCGCGAACGGAATGACCAATCCGCAAAATTTCTGTTGCATCTGAAAGTAGAAACTCGCCCGATTACAACGGTATGCGTACTTTTCCCCTAGGCCGTTCTAGTTATGCTTGTCGAGCATCAGAACTGCGAAAATGTTGAGTTTCTCAAGCGTTTCTTACCTCCAAACTGCCATATCTCGCGAACGGATTGACCAATCCGCAAAATTTCGGTTGCATCTGAAAGTAGAAACTCGCCCGATTACAACGGTATGCGTACTTTTCCGCTAGGCCGTTGTAGTTATTCGTTTCGAGCATGAGAACTGCGAAAATTTTGAGTTTCTCAAGCGTTTCTTACCTCCAAACTGCCATATCTCGCGAACGGATTGACCAATCCGCAAAATTTCTGTTGCATCTGAAAGTAGTAACTCGCCCGATTACAACGGTATGTGTACTTTTCCCCTACGCCGTTCTTGTTGTTCGTTTCGAGCATCAGAACTGCGAAAATTTTGAGTTTCTCAAGCGTTTCTTACCTCCAAACTGCCATATCTCTCGAACGGATTGACCAATCCGCAAAATTTCTGTTGCATCTGAAAGTAGAAACTCGCCCGATTACAACGGTATGCGTACTTTTCCTCTAGGCCTTTCTGGTTATTCGTTTCGAGCATCAGAACTGCGAAAATTTTGAGTTTCTCAAGCGTTTCTTACCTCCAAATTGCCATATCTCGCGAACGGATTGACCAATCCGCAAAATTTCTGTTGCATCTGAAAGTAGAAACTCGCCCGATTACAACACTGTGAGTACTTTTCCCCTAGGCCGTTCTAGTTACTCGTTTCGAGCATCAGAACTGCGAAAATTTTGAGTTTCTCAAGCGTTTCTTACTTCCAAACTGCCATATCTCGCGAACGGATTGACCAATCCGCAAAATTTCTGTTGCATCTGAAGGTTGAAACTCGCCCGATTACAACGGTATGCGTACTTTTCCCCTAGACCGTTCTAGTTATGCTTGTCGAGCATCAGAACTGCGAAAATTTTGAGTTTCTCAAGCGTTCTTACCTCCAAACTGCCATATCTCGCGAACGGATTGACCAATCCGCAAAATTTCTGTTGCATCTGAAAGTAGAAACTCGCCCGATTACAATACTATGCGTACTTTTCCCCTAGTCCGTTCTTGTTATTCGTTTCGAGCATCAGAACTGCGAAAATTTTGAGTTTCTCAAGCGTTTCTTACCTCCAAACTGCCATATCTCGCGAACGGAATGACCAATCCGCAAAATTTCTGTTGCATCTGAAAGTAGAAACTCGCCCGATTACAACACTGTGAGTACTTTTCCCCTAGGCCGTTCTAGTTACTCGTTTCGAGCATCAGAACTGCGAAAATTTTGAGTTTCTCAAGCGTTTCTTACTTCCAAACTGCCATATCTCGCGAACGGATTGACCAATCCGCAAAATTTCTGTTGCATCTGAAGGTTGAAACTCGCCCGATTACAACGGTATGCGTACTTTTCCCCTAGACCGTTCTAGTTATGCTTGTCGAGCATCAGAACTGCGAAAATTTTGAGTTTCTCAAGCGTTTCTTACCTCCAAACTGCCATATCTCGCGAACGGATTGACCAATCCGCAAAATTTCTGTTGCATCTGAAAGTAGAAACTCGCCCGATTACAACAGTGTGCGTACTTTTCCCCTAGTCCGTTCTTGTTATTCGTTTCGAGCATCAGAACTGCGAAAATTTTAAGTTTCTCAAGCGTTTCTTACCTCCAAACTGCCATATCTCGCGAACGGAATGACCAATCCGCAAAATTTCTGTTGCATCTGAAGGTAGAAACTCGCCCGATTACAACGGTATGCGTACTTTTCCCCTAGGCCGTTCTAGTTATTCGTTTCGAGCATCAGAACTGCGAAAATTTTGAGTTTCTCAAGCGTTTCTTACCTCCAAACTGCCATATCTCGCGAACGGATTGACCAATCCGCAAAATTTCTGTTGCATATGAAAGTAGAAACTCGCCCGATTACAACACTGTGAGTACTTTTCCCCTAGGCCGTTCTAGTTACTCGTTTCGAGCATCAGAACTGCCAATATTTTGAGTTTCTCAAGCGTTTCTTACTTCCAAACTGCCATATCTCGCGAACGGATTGACCAATCCGCAAAATTTCTGTTGCATCTGAAGGTTGAAACTCGCCCGATTACAACGGTATGCGTACTTTTCCTCTAGGCCTTTCTGGTTATTCGTTTCGAGCATCAGAACTGCGAAAATTTTGAGTTTCTCAAGCGTTTCTTACCTCCAAACTGCCATATCTCGCGAACGGATTGACCAATCCGCAAAATTTCTGTTGCATCTGAAAGTAGAAACTCGCCCGATTACAACACTGTGAGTACTTTTCCCCTAGGCCGTTCTAGTTACTCGTTTCGAGCATCAGAACTGCGAAAATTTTGAGTTTCTCAAGCATTTCTTACTTCCAAACTGCCATATCTCGCGAACGGATTGACCAATCCGCAAAATTTCTGTTGCATCTGAAGGTAGAAACTCGCCCGATTACAACGGTATGCGTACTTTTCCCCTAGGCCGTTCTAGTTATTCGTTTCGAGCATCAGAACTGCGAAAATTTTGAGTTTCTCAAGCGTTTCTTACTTCCAAACTGCCATATCTCGCGTACGGATTGACAAATCCGCAAAATTTCTGTTGCATCTGAAGGTAGAAACTCGCCCGATTACAACGGTATGCGTACTTTTCCCCTAGGCCGTTCTAGTTATTCGTTTCGAGCATCAGAACTGCGAAAATGTTGAGTTTCTCAAGCGTTTCTTACTTCCAAACTGCCATATCTCGCGTACGGATTGACAAATCCGCAAAATTTCTGTTGCATCTGAAGGTAGAAACTCACCCGATTACAACGGTATGCGTACTTTTCCCCTAGGCCGTTCTAGTTATTCGTTTCGAGCATCAGAACTGCGAAAATTTTGAGTTTCTCAAGCGTTTCTTACTTCCAAACTGCCATATCTCGCGAACGGATTGACCAATCCGCAAAATTTCTGTTGCATCTGAAAGTAGAAACTCGCCCGATTACGACGGTATGCGTACTTTTCCCATAGGCCGTTCTAGTTATTCGTTTCGAGCATCAGAACTGCGAAAATTTTGAGTTTCTCAAGCGCTTCTTACTTCCAAACTGCCGTATCTCGCGAACGGATTGACCAATACGCAAAATTTCTGTTGCATCTGAAAGTAGAAACTCGCCCGATTACGACGGTATGCGTACTTTTCCCATAGGCCGTTCTAGTTATTCGTTTCGAGCATCAGAACTGCGAAAATTTTGAGTTTCTCAAGCGCTTCTTACTTCCAAACTGCCGTATCTCGCGAACGGATTGACCAATACGCAAAATTTCTGTTGCATCTGAAGGTAGAAACTCGCCCGATTACAACGGTATGCGTACTTTTCCCCTAGGCCGTTCTAGTTATTCGTTTCGAGCATCAGAACTGCGAAAATTTTGAGTTTCTCAAGCGTTTCGTACCTCCAAACTGCCATATCTCGCGAACGGTTTGACCAATCCGCAAAATTTCTGTTGCATCTGAAGGTAGAAACTCGCCCGATTACAACGGTATGCGTACTTTTCCCATAGGCCTTTCTGGTTATTCATTTCGAGCATCAGAACTGCGAAAATTTTGAGTTTCTCAAGCGTTTCTTACCTCCAAATTGCCATATCTCGCGAACGGATTGACCAATCCGCAAAATTTCTGTTGCATCTGAAAGTAGAAACTCGCCCGATTACAACACTGTGAGTACTTTTCCCCTAGGCCGTTCTAGTTACTCGTTTCGAGCATCAGAACTGCGAAAATTTTGAGTTTCTCAAGCGTTTCTTACTTCCAAACTGCCATATCTCGCGAACGGATTGACCAATCCGCAAAATTTCTGTTGCATCTGAAGGTAGAAACTCGCCCGATTACAACGGTATGCGTACTTTTCCCCTAGGCCGTTCTACTTATTCGTTTCGAGCATCAGAACTGCGAAAATTTTGAGTTTCTCAAGCGTTTCTTACTTCCAAACTGCCATATCTCGCGAACGGATTGACCAATCCGCAAAATTTCTGTTGCATCTGAAAGTAGAAACTCGCCCGATTACGACGGTATGCGTACTTTTCCCATAGGCCGTTCTAGTTATTCGTTTCGAGCATCAGAACTGCGAAAATTTTGAGTTTCTCAAGCGCTTCTTACTTCCAAACTGCCGTATCTCGCGAACGGATTGACCAATACGCAAAATTTCTGTTGCATCTGAAGGTAGAAACTCGCCCGATTACAACGGTATGCGTACTTTTCCCCTAGGCCGTTCTAGTTATTCGTTTCGAGCATCAGAACTGCGAAAATTTTGAGTTTCTCAAGCGTTTCTTACTTCCAAACTGCCATATCTCGCGAACGGATTGACCAATCCGCAAAATTTCTGTTGCATCTGAAGGTTGAAACTCGCCCGATTACAACGGTATGCGTACTTTTCCTCTAGGCCTTTCTGGTTATTCGTTTCGAGCATCAGAACTGCGAAAATTTTGAGTTTCTCAAGCGTTTCTTACCTCCAAACTGCCATATCTCGCGAACGGATTGACCAATCCGCAAAATTTCTGTTGCATCTGAAAGTAGAAACTCGCCCGATTACAACACTGTGAGTACTTTTCCCCTAGGCCGTTCTAGTTACTCGTTTCGAGCATCAGAACTGCGAAAATTTTGAGTTTCTCAAGCGTTTCTTACTTCCAAACTGCCATATCTCGCGAACGGATTGACCAATCCGCAAAATTTATGTTGCATCTGAAGGTTGAAACTCGCCCGATTACAACGGTATGCGTACTTTTCCCCTAGACCGTTCTAGTTATGCTTGTCGAGCATCAGAACTGCGAAAATTTTGAGTTTCTCAAGCGTTCTTACCTCCAAACTGCCATATCTCGCGAACGGATTGACCAATCCACAAAATTTCTGTTGCATCTGAAAGTAGAAACTCGCCCGATTACAACTGTATGCGTACTTTTCCCCTAGTCCGTTCTTGTTATTCGTTTCGAGCATCAGAACTGCGAAAATTTTGAGTTTCTCAAGCGTTTCTTACCTCCAAACTGCCATATCTCGCGAACGGAATGACCAATCCGCAAAATTTCTGTTGCATCTGAAAGTAGAAACTCGCCCGATTACAACGGTATGCGTACTTTTCCCCTAGGCCGTTCTAGTTATGCTTGTCGAGCATCAGAACTGCGAAAATGTTGAGTTTCTCAAGCGTTTCTTACCTCCAAACTGCCATATCTCGCGAACGGATTGACCAATCCGCAAAATTTCTGTTGCATCTGAAAGTAGAAACTCGCCCGATTACAACATTGTGAGTACTTTTCCCCTAGGCCGTTCTAGTTATTCGTTTCGAGCATCAGAACTGCGAA
The DNA here is from genome assembly GCF_051014685.1 of Ptiloglossa arizonensis. Taxonomy (NCBI): domain Eukaryota; kingdom Metazoa; phylum Arthropoda; class Insecta; order Hymenoptera; family Colletidae; genus Ptiloglossa; species Ptiloglossa arizonensis. Next base: position 365,569 of record NW_027478499.1, read on the forward strand.
AATTTTGAGTTTCTCAAGCGTTTCTTACTTCCAAACTTCCATATCTCGCGAACGGATTGACCAATCCGCAAAATTTCTGTTGCATCTGAAGGTAGAAACTCGCCCGATTACAACGGTATGCGTACTTTTCCCCTAGACCGTTCTAGTTATGCTTGTCGAGCATCAGAACTGCGAAAATTTTGAGTTTCTCATGCGTTTCTTACCTCCAAACTGCCATATCTCGCGAACGGATTGACCAATCCGCAAAATTTCTGTTGCATCTGAAAGTAGAAACTCGCCCGATTACAACTGTATGCGTACTTTTCCCCTAGTCCGTTCTTGTTATTCGTTTCGAGCATCAGAACTGCGAAAATTTTGAGTTTCTCAAGCGTTTCTTACCTCCAAACTGCCATATCTCGCGAACGGAATGACCAATCCGCAAAATTTCTGTTGCATCTGAAAGTAGAAACTCGCCCGATTACAACGGTATGCGTACTTTTCCCCTAGGCCGTTCTAGTTATGCTTGTCGAGCATCAGAACTGCGAAAATGTTGAGTTTCTCAAGCGTTTCTTACCTCCAAACTGCCATATCTCGCGAACGGATTGACCAATCCGCAAAATTTCTGTTGCATCTGAAAGTAGAAACTCGCCCGATTACAACGGTATGCGTACTTTTCCGCTAGGCCGTTGTAGTTATTCGTTTCGAGCATGAGAACTGCGAAAATTTTGAGTTTCTCAAGCGTTTCTTACCTCCAAACTGCCATATCTCGCGAACGGATTGACCAATCCGCAAAATTTCTGTTGCATCTGAAAGTAGTAACTCGCCCGATTACAACGGTATGTGTACTTTTCCCCTACGCCGTTCTTGTTGTTCGTTTCGAGCATCAGAACTGCGAAAATTTTGAGTTTCTCAAGCGTTTCTTACCTCCAAACTGCCATATCTCTCGAACGGATTAACCAATCCGCAAAATTTCTGTTGCATCTGAAAGCAGAAACTCGCCCGATTACAACGGTATGCGTACTTTTCCCCTAGGCCGTTCTAGTTATTCGTTTCGAGCATCGGAACTGCAAAAATTTTGAGTTTCTCAAGCGTATCGTACCTCCAAACTGCCATATCTCGCGAACGGTTTGACCAATCCGCAAAATTTCTGTTGCATCTGAAAGTAGAAACTCGCCCGATTACAACACTGTGAGTACTTTTCCCCTAGGCCGTTCTAGTTATTCGTTTCGAGCATCAGAACTGCGAAAATTTTGAGTTTCTCAAGCGTTTCTTACTTCCAAACTTCCATATCTCGCGAACGGATTGACCAATCCGCAAAATTTCTGTTGCATCTGAAGGTAGAAACTCGCCCGATTACAACGGTATGCGTACTTTTCCCCTAGGCCGTTCTAGTTATGCTTGTCGAGCATCAGAACTGCGAAAATTTTGAGTTTCTCAAGCGTTTCTTACCTCCAAACTGCCATATCTCGCGAACGGATTGACCAATCCGCAAAATTTCTGTTGCATATGAAAGTAGAAACTCGCACGATTACAACACTGTGAGTACTTTTCCCCTAGGCCGTTCTAGTTACTCGTTTCGAGCATCAGAACTGCGAAAATTTTGAGTTTCTCAAGCGTTTCTTACTTCCAAACTGCCATATCTCGCGAACGGATTGACCAATCCGCAAAATTTCTGTTGCATCTGAAGGTTGAAACTCGCCCGATTACAACGGTCTGCGTACTTTTCCTCTAGGCCTTTCTGGTTATTCGTTTCGAGCATCAGAACTGCGAAAATTTTGAGTTTCTCAAGCGTTTCTTACCTCCAAACTGCCATATCTCGCGAACGGATTGACCAATCCGCAAAATTTCTGTTGCATCTGAAAGTAGAAACTTGCCCGATTACAACACTGTGAGTACTTTTCCCCTAGGCCGTTCTAGTTACTCGTTTCGAGCATCAGAACTGCGAAAATTTTGAGTTTCTCAAGCGTTTCTTACTTCCAAACTGCCATATCTCGCGAACGGATTGACCAATCCGCAAAATTTCTGTTGCATCTGAAGGTTGAAACTCGCCCGATTACAACGGTATGCGTACTTTTCCCCTAGACCGTTCTAGTTATGCTTGTCGAGCATCAGAACTGCGAAAATTTTGAGTTTCTCAAGCGTTCTTACCTCCAAACTGCCATATCTCGCGAACGGATTGACCAATCCGCAAAATTTCTGTTGCATCTGAAAGTAGAAACTCGCCCGATTACAATACTATGCGTACTTTTCCCCTAGTCCGTTCTTGTTATTCGTTTCGAGCATCAGAACTGCGAAAATTTTGAGTTTCTCAAGCGTTTCTTACCTCCAAACTGCCATATCTCGCGAACGGAATGACCAATCCGCAAAATTTCTGTTGCATCTGAAAGTAGAAACTCGCCCGATTACAACACTGTGAGTACTTTTCCCCTAGGCCGTTCTAGTTACTCGTTTCGAGCATCAGAACTGCGAAAATTTTGAGTTTCTCAAGCGTTTCTTACTTCCAAACTGCCATATCTCGCGAACGGATTGACCAATCCGCAAAATTTCTGTTGCATCTGAAGGTTGAAACTCGCCCGATTACAACGGTATGCGTACTTTTCCCCTAGACCGTTCTAGTTATGCTTGTCGAGCATCAGAACTGCGAAAATTTTGAGTTTCTCAAGCGTTTCTTACCTCCAAACTGCCATATCTCGCGAACGGATTGACCAATCCGCAAAATTTCTGTTGCATCTGAAAGTAGAAACTCGCCCGATTACAACTGTGTGCGTACTTTTCCCCTAGTCCGTTCTTGTTATTCGTTTCGAGCATCAGAACTGCGAAAATTTTGAGTTTCTCAAGCGTTTCTTACCTCCAAACTGCCATATCTCGCGAACGGAATGACCAATCCGCAAAATTTCTGTTGCATCTGAAGGTAGAAACTCGCCCGATTACAACGGTATGCGTACTTTTCCCCTAGGCCGTTCTAGTTATTCGTTTCGAGCATCAGAACTGCGAAAATTTTGAGTTTCTCAAGCGTTTCTTACCTCCAAACTGCCATATCTCGCGAACGGATTGACCAATCCGCAAAATTTCTGTTGCATATGAAAGTAGAAACTCGCCCGATTACAACACTGTGAGTACTTTTCCCCTAGGCCGTTCTAGTTACTCGTTTCGAGCATCAGAACTGCGAAAATTTTGAGTTTCTCAAGCGTTTCTTACTTCCAAACTGCCATATCTCGCGAACGGATTGACCAATCCGCAAAATTTCTGTTGCATCTGAAGGTTGAAACTCGCCCGATTACAACGGTATGCGTACTTTTCCTCTAGGCCTTTCTGGTTATTCGTTTCGAGCATCAGAACTGCGAAAATTTTGAGTTTCTCAAGCGTTTCTTAACTCCAAACTGCCATATCTCGCGAACGGATTGACCAATCCGCAAAATTTCTGTTGCATCTGAAAGTAGAAACTCGCCCGATTACAACACTGTGAGTACTTTTCCCCTAGGCCGTTCTAGTTACTCGTTTCGAGCATCAGAACTGCGAAAATTTTGAGTTTCTCAAGCGTTTCTTACTTCCAAACTGCCATATCTCGCGAACGGATTGACCAATCCGCAAAATTTCTGTTGCATCTGAAGGTAGAAACTCGCCCGATTACAACGGTATGCGTACTTTTCCCCTAGGCCGTTCTAGTTATTCCTTTCGAGCATCAGAACTGCGAAAATTTTGAGTTTCTCAAGCGTTTCTTACCTCCAAACTGCCATATCTCGCGAACGGATTGACCAATCCGCAAAATTTCTGTTGCATCTGAAAGTAGAAACTCGCCCGATTACAACATTGTGAGTACTTTTCCCCTAGGCCGTTCTAGTTATTCCTTTCGAGCATCAGAACTGCGAAAATTTTGAGTTTCTCAAGCGTTTCTTACTTCCAAACTGCCATATCTCGCGAACGGATTGACCAATCCGCAAAATTTCTGTTGCATCTGAAGGTTGAAACTCGCCCGATTACAACGGTATGCGTACTTTTCCCCTAGACCGTTCTAGTTATGCTTGTCGAGCATCAGAACTGCGAAAATTTTGAGTTTCTCAAGCGTTCTTACCTCCAAACTGCCATATCTCGCGAACGGATTGACCAATCCGCAAAATTTCTGTTGCATCTGAAAGTAGAAACTCGCCCGATTACAACTGTATGCGTACTTTTCCCCTAGTCCGTTCTTGTTATTCGTTTCGAGCATCAGAACTGCGAAAATTTTGAGTTTCTCAAGCGTTTCTTACCTCCAAACTGCCATATCTCGCGAACGGAATGACCAATCCGCAAAATTTCTGTTGCATCTGAAGGTAGAAACTCGCCCGATTACAACGGTATGCGTGCTTTTCCCCTAGGCCGTTCTAGTTATTCCTTTCGAGCATCAGAACTGCGAAAATTTTGAGTTTCTCAAGCGTTTCTTACCTCCAAACTGCCATATCTCGCGAACGGATTGACCAATCCGCAAACTTTCTGTTGCATCTGAAAGTAGAAACTCGCCCGATTACAACATTGTGAGTACTTTTCCCCTAGGCCGTTCTAGTTATTCGTTTCGAGCATCAGAACTGCGAAAATTTTGAGTTTCTCAAGCGTTTCTTACTTCCAAACTTCCATATCTCGCGAACGGGTTGACCAATCCGCAAAATTTCTGTTGCATCTGAAGGTAGAAACTCGCCCGATTACAACGGTATGCGTACTTTTCCCCTAGACCGTTCTAGTTATGCTTGTCGAGCATCAGAACTGCGAAAATTTTGAGTTTCTCATGCGTTTCTTACCTCCAAACTGCCATATCTCGCGAACGGATTGACCAATCCGCAAAATTTCTGTTGCATCTGAAAGTAGAAACTCGCCCGATTACAACTGTATGCGTACTTTTCCCCTAGTCCGTTCTTGTTATTCGTTTCGAGCATCAGAACTGCGAAAATTTTGAGTTTCTCAAGCGTTTCTTACCTCCAAACTGCCATATCTCGCGAACGGAATGACCAATCCGCAAAATTTCTGTTGCATCTGAAAGTAGAAACTCGCCCGATTACAACGGTATGCGTACTTTTCCCCTAGGCCGTTCTAGTTATGCTTGTCGAGCATCAGAACTGCGAAAATGTTGAGTTTCTCAAGCGTTTCTTACCTCCAAACTGCCATATCTCGCGAACGGATTGACCAATCCGCAAAATTTCGGTTGCATCTGAAAGTAGAAACTCGCGCGATTACAACGGTATGCGTACTTTTCCGCTAGGCCGTTGTAGTTATTCGTTTCGAGCATGAGAACTGCGAAAATTTTGAGTTTCTCAAGCGTTTCTTACCTCCAAACTGCCATATCTCGCGAACGGATTGACCAATCCGCAAAATTTCTGTTGCATCTGAAAGTAGTAACTCGCCCGATTACAACGGTATGTGTACTTTTCCCCTACGGCGTTCTTGTGGTTCGTTTCGAGCATCAGAACTGCGAAAATTTTGAGTTTCTCAAGCGTTTCTTACCTCCAAACTGCCATATCTCTCGAACGGATTGACCAATCCGCAAAATTTCTGTTGCATCTGAAAGTAGAAACTCGCCCGATTACAACGGTATGCGTACTTTTCCCCTAGACCGTTCTAGTTATGCTTGTCGAGCATCAGAACTGCGAAAATTTTGAGTTTCTCATGCGTTTCTTACCTCCAAACTGCCATATCTCGCGAACGGATTGACCAATACGCAAAATTTCTGTTGCATCTGAAGGTAGAAACTCGCCCGATTACAACGGTATGCGTACTTTTCCCCTAGGCCGTTCTAGTTATTCGTTTCGAGCATCAGAACTGCGAAAATTTTGAGTTTCTCAAGCGTTTCGTACCTCCAAACTGCCATATCTCGCGAACGGTTTGACCAATCCGCAAAATTTCTGTTGCATCTGAAGGTAGAAACTCGCCCGATTACAACGGTATGCGTACTTTTCCCATAGGCCTTTCTGGTTATTCGTTTCGAGCATCACAACTGCGAAAATTTTGAGTTTCTCAAGCGTTTCTTACCTCCAAACTGCCATATCTCGCGAACGGATTGACCAATCCGCAAAATTTTTGTTGCATCTGAAAGTAGAAACTCGCCCGATTACAACACTGTGAGTACTTTTCCCCTAGGCCGTTCTAGTTACTCGTTTCGAGCATCAGAACTGCGAAAATTTTGAGTTTCTCAAGCGTTTCTTACTTCCAAACTGCCATATCTCGCGAACGGATTGACCAATCCGCAAAATTTCTGTTGCATCTGAAGGTAGAAACTCGCCCGATTACAACGGTATGCGTACTTTTCCCCTAGGCCGTTCTAGTTATTCGTTTCGAGCATCAGAACTGCGAAAATTTTGAGTTTCTCAAGCGTTTCTTACTTCCAAACTGCCATATCTCGCGAACGGATTGACCAATCCGCAAAATTTCTGTTGCATCTGAAAGTAGAAACTCGCCCGATTACGACGGTATGCGTACTTTTCCCATAGGCCGTTCTAGTTATTCGTTTCGAGCATCAGAACTGCGAAAATTTTGAGTTTCTCAAGCGCTTCTTACTTCCAAACTGCCGTATCTCGCGAACGGATTGACCAATACGCAAAATTTCTGTTGCATCTGAAGGTAGAAACTCGCCCGATTACAACGGTATGCGTACTTTTCCCCTAGGCCGTTCTAGTTATTCGTTTCGAGCATCAGAACTGCGAAAATTTTGAGTTTCTCAAGCGTTTCGTACCTCCAAACTGCCATATCTCGCGAACGGTTTGACCAATCCGCAAAATTTCTGTTGCATCTGAAGGTAGAAACTCGCCCGATTACAACGGTATGCGTACTTTTCCCATAGGCCTTTCTGGTTATTCGTTTCGAGCATCAGAACTGCGAAAATTTTGAGTTTCTCAAGCGTTTCTTACCTCCAAACTGCCATATCTCGCGAACGGATTGACCAATCCGCAAAATTTCTGTTGCATCTGAAAGTAGAAACTCGCCCGATTACAACTGTGTGCGTACTTTTCCCCTAGTCCGTTCTTGTTATTCGTTTCGAGCATCAGAACTGCGAAAATTTTGAGTTTCTCAAGCGTTTCTTACCTCCAAACTGCCATATCTCGCGAACGGAATGACCAATCCGCAAAATTTTTGTTGCATCTGAAAGTAGAAACTCGCCCGATTACAACACTGTGAGTACTTTTCCCCTAGGCCGTTCTAGTTACTCGTTTCGAGCATCAGAACTGCGAAAATTTTGAGTTTCTCAAGCGTTTCTTACCTCCAAACTGCCATATCTCGCGAACGGATTGACCAATCCGCAAAATTTCTGTTGCATCTGAAAGTAGAAACTCGCCCGATTACAACACTGTGAGTACTTTTCCCCTAGGCCGTTCTAGTTACTCGTTTCGAGCATCAGAACTGCGAAAATTTTGAGTTTCTCAAGCGTTTCTTACTTCCAAACTGCCATATCTCGCGAACGGATTGACCAATCCGCAAAATTTCTGTTGCATCTGAAGGTTGAAACTCGCCCGATTACAACGGTATGCGTACTTTTCCCCTAGACCGTTCTAGTTATGCTTGTCGAGCATCAGAACTGCGAAAATTTTGAGTTTCTCAAGCGTTCTTACCTCCAAACTGCCATATCTCGCGAACGGATTGACCAATCCGCAAAATTTCTGTTGCATCTGAAAGTAGAAACTCGCCCGATTACAATACTATGCGTACTTTTCCCCTAGTCCGTTCTTGTTATTCGTTTCGAGCATCAGAACTGCGAAAATTTTGAGTTTCTCAAGCGTTTCTTACCTCCAAACTGCCATCTCTCGCGAACGGAATGACCAATCCGCAAAATTTCTGTTGCATCTGAAAGTAGAAACTCGCCCGATTACAACACTGTGAGTACTTTTCCCCTAGGCCGTTCTAGTTACTCGTTTCGAGCATCAGAACTGCGAAAATTTTGAGTTTCTCAAGCGTTTCTTACTTCCAAACTGCCATATCTCGCGAACGGATTGACCAATCCGCAAAATTTCTGTTGCATCTGAAGGTTGAAACTCGCCCGATTACAACGGTATGCGTACTTTTCCCCTAGACCGTTCTAGTTATGCTTGTCGAGCATCAGAACTGCGAAAATTTTGAGTTTCTCAAGCGTTCTTACCTCCAAACTGCCATATCTCGCGAACGGATTGACCAATCCGCAAAATTTCTGTTGCATCTGAAAGTAGAAACTCGCCCGATTACAACTGTATGCGTACTTTTCCCCTAGTCCGTTCTTGTTATTCGTTTCGAGCATCAGAACTGCGAAAATTTTGAGTTTCTCAAGCGTTTCTTACCTCCAAACTGCCATATCTCGCGAACGGAATGACCAATCCGCAAAATTTCTGTTGCATCTGAAGGTAGAAACTCGCCCGATTACAACGGTATGCGTACTTTTCCCCTAGGCCGTTCTAGTTATTCCTTTCGAGCATCAGAACTGCGAAAATTTTGAGTTTCTCAAGCGTTTCTTACCTCCAAACTGCCATATCTCGCGAACGGATTGACCAATCCGCAAAATTTCTGTTGCATCTGAAAGTAGAAACTCGCCCGATTACAACATTGTGAGTACTTTTCCCCTAGGCCGTTCTAGTTATTCGTTTCGAGCATCAGAACTGCGAAAATTTTGAGTTTCTCAAGCGTTTCTTACTTCCAAACTTCCATATCTCGCGAACGGATTGACCAATCCGCAAAATTTCTGTTGCATCTGAAGGTAGAAACTCGCCCGATTACAACGGTATGCGTACTTTTCCCCTAGACCGTTCTAGTTATGCTTGTCGAGCATCAGAACTGCGAAAATTTTGAGTTTCTCATGCGTTTCTTACCTCCAAACTGCCATATCTCGCGAACGGATTGACCAATCCGCAAAATTTCTGTTGCATCTGAAAGTAGAAACTCGCCCGATTACAACTGTATGCGTACTTTTCCCCTAGTCCGTTCTTGTTATTCGTTTCGAGCATCAGAACTGCGAAAATTTTGAGTTTCTCAAGCGTTTCTTACCTCCAAACTGCCATATCTCGCGAACGGAATGACCAATCCGCAAAATTTCTGTTGCATCTGAAAGTAGAAACTCGCCCGATTACAACGGAATGCGTACTTTTCCCCTAGGCCGTTCTAGTTATTCGTTTCGAGCATCAGAACTGCGAAAATTTTGAGTTTCTCAAGCGTTTCTTACCTCCAAACTGCCATATCTCGCGAACGGATTGACCAATCCGCAAAATTTCTGTTGCATCTGAAAGTAGAAACTCGCCCGATTACAACTGTGTGCGTACTTTTCCCCTAGTCCGTTCTTGTTATTCGTTTCGAGCATCAGAACTGCGAAAATTTTGAGTTTCTCAAGCGTTTCTTACTTCCAAACTGCCATATCTCGCGAACGGAATGACCAATCCGCAAAATTTCTGTTGCATCTGAAGGTAGAAACTCGCCTGATTACAACGGTATGCGTACTTTTCCCCTAGGCCGTTCTAGTTATTCGTTTCGAGCATCAGAACTGCGAAAATTTTGAGTTTCTCAAGCGTTTCTTACCTCCAAACTGCCATATCTCGCGAACGGATTGACCAATCCGCAAAATTTCTGTTGCATATGAAAGTAGAAACTCGCCCGATTACAACACTGTGAGTACATTTCCCCTAGGCCGTTCTAGTTACTCGTTTCGAGCATCAGAACTGCGAAAATTTTGAGTTTCTCAAGCGTTTCTTACTTCCAAACTGCCATATCTCGCGAACGGATTGACCAATCCGCAAAATTTCTGTTGCATCTGAAGGTTGAAACTCGCCCGATTACAACGGTATGCGTACTTTTCCCCTAGACCGTTCTAGTTATGCTTGTCGAGCATCAGAACTGCGAAAATTTTGAGTTTCTCAAGCGTTCTTACCTCCAAACTGCCATATCTCGCGAACGGATTGACCAATCCGCAAAATTTCTGTTGCATCTGAAAGTAGAAACTCGCCCGATTACAACTGTATGCGTACTTTTCCCCTAGTCCGTTCTTGTTATTCGTTTCGAGCATCAGAACTGCGAAAATTTTGAGTTTCTCAAGCGTTTCTTACCTCCAAACTGCCATATCTCGCGAACGGAATGACCAATCCGCAAAATTTCTGTTGCATCTGAAGGTAGAAACTCGCCCGATTACAACGGTATGCGTACTTTTCCCCTAGGCCGTTCTAGTTATTCCTTTCGAGCATCAGAACTGCGAAAATTTTGAGTTTCTCAAGCGTTTCTTACCTCCAAACTGCCATATCTCGCGAACGGATTGACCAATCCGCAAAATTTCTGTTGCATCTGAAAGTAGAAACTCGCCCGATTACAACATTGTGAGTACTTTTCCCCTAGGCCGTTCTAGTTATTCGTTTCGAGCATCAGAACTGCGAAAATTTTGAGTTTCTCAAGCGTTTCTTACTTCCAAACTTCCATATCTCGCGAACGGATTGACCAATCCGCAAAATTTCTGTTGCATCTGAAGGTAGAAACTCGCCCGATTACAACGGTATGCGTACTTTTCCCCTAGACCGTTCTAGTTATGCTTGTCGAGCATCAGAACTGCGAAAATTTTGAGTTTCTCATGCGTTTCTTACCTCCAAACTGCCATATCTCGCGAACGGATTGACCAATCCGCAAAATTTCTGTTGCATCTGAAAGTAGAAACTCGCCCGATTACAACTGTATGCGTACTTTTCCCCTAGTCCGTTCTTGTTATTCGTTTCGAGCATCAGAACTGCGAAAATTTTGAGTTTCTCAAGCGTTTCTTACCTCCAAACTGCCATATCTCGCGAACGGAATGACCAATCCGCAAAATTTCTGTTGCATCTGAAAGTAGAAACTCGCCCGATTACAACGGTATGCGTACTTTTCCCCTAGGCCGTTCTAGTTATTCGTTTCGAGCATCAGAACTGCGAAAATTTTGAGTTTCTCAAGCGTTTCTTACCTCCAAACTGCCATATCTCGCGAACGGATTGACCAATCCGCAAAATTTCTGTTGCATCTGAAAGTAGAAACTCGCCCGATTACAACTGTGTGCGTACTTTTCCCCTAGTCCGTTCTTGTTATTCGTTTCGAGCATCAGAACTGCGAAAATTTTGAGTTTCTCAAGCGTTTCTTACCTCCAAACTGCCATATCTCGCGAACGGAATGACCAATCCGCAAAATTTCTGTTGCATCTGAAGGTAGAAACTCGCCCGATTACAACGGTATGCGTACTTTTCCCCTAGGCCGTTCTAGTTATTCGTTTCGAGCATCAGAACTGCGAAAATTTTGAGTTTCTCAAGCGTTTCTTACCTCCAAACTGCCATATCTCGCGAACGGATTGACCAATCCGCAAAATTTCTGTTGCATATGAAAGTAGAGACTCGCCCGATTACAACACTGTGAGTACTTTTCCCCTAGGCCGTTCTAGTTACTCGTTTCGAGCATCAGAACTGCGAAAATTTTGAGTTTCTCAAGCGTTTCTTACTTCCAAACTGCCATATCTCGCGAACGGATTGACCAATCCGCAAAATTTCTGTTGCATCTGAAGGTTGAAACTCGCCCGATTACAACGGTATGCGTACTTTTCCTCTAGGCCTTTCTGGTTATTCGTTTCGAGCATCAGAACTGCGAAAATTTTGAGTTTCTCAAGCGTTTCTTACCTCCAAACTGCCATATCTCGCGAACGGATTGACCAATCCGCAAAATTTCTGTTGCATCTGAAAGTAGAAACTCGCCCGATTACAACTGTGTGCGTACTTTTCCCCTAGTCCGTTCTTGTTATTCGTTTCGAGCATCAGAACTGCGAAAATTTTGAGTTTCTCAAGCGTTTCTTACCTCCAAACTGCCATATCTCGCGAACGGAATGACCAATCCGCAAAATTTCTGTTGCATCTGAAGGTAGAAACTCGCCCGATTACAACGGTATGCGTACTTTTCCCCTAGGCCGTTCTAGTTATTCGTTTCGAGCATCAGAACTGCGAAAATTTTGAGTTTCTCAAGCGTTTCTTACCTCCAAACTGCCATATCTCGCGAACGGATTGACCAATCCGCAAAATTTCTGTTGCATATGAAAGTAGAAACTCGCCCGATTACAACACTGTGAGTACTTTTCCCCTAGGCCGTTCTAGTTACTCGTTTCGAGCATCAGAACTGCGAAAATTTTGAGTTTCTCAAGCGTTTCTTACTTCCAAACTGCCATATCTCGCGAACGGATTGACCAATCCGCAAAATTTCTGTTGCATCTGAAGGTTGAAACTCGCCCGATTACAACGGTATGCGTACTTTTCCTCTAGGCCTTTCTGGTTATTCGTTTCGAGCATCAGAACTGCGAAAATTTTGAGTTTCTCAAGCGTTTCTTACCTCCAAACTGCCATATCTCGCGAACGGATTGACCAATCCGCAAAATTTCTGTTGCATCTGAAAGTAGAAACTCGCCCGATTACAACACTGTGAGTACTTTTCCCCTAGGCCGTTCTAGTTACTCGTTTCGAGCATCAGAACTGCGAAAATTTTGAGTTTCTCAAGCGTTTCTTACTTCCAAACTGCCATATCTCGCGAACGGATTGACCAATCCGCAAAATTTCTGTTGCATCTGAAGGTTGAAACTCGCCCGATTACAACGGTATGCGTACTTTTCCCCTAGACCGTTCTAGTTATGCTTGTCGAGCATCAGAACTGCGAAAATTTTGAGTTTCTCAAGCGTTCTTACCTCCAAACTGCCATATCTCGCGAACGGATTGACCAATCCGCAAAATTTCTGTTGCATCTGAAAGTAGAAACTCGCCCGATTACAACTGTATGCGTACTTTTCCCCTAGTCCGTTCTTGTTATTCGTTTCGAGCATCAGAACTGCGAAAATTTTGAGTTTCTCAAGCGTTTCTTACCTCCAAACTGCCATATCTCGCGAACGGAATGACCAATCCGCAAAATTTCTGTTGCATCTGAAGGTAGAAACTCGCCCGATTACAACGGTATGCGTACTTTTCCCCTAGGCCGTTCTAGTTATTCCTTTCGAGCATCAGAACTGCGAAAATTTTGAGTTTCTCAAGCGTTTCTTACCTCCAAACTGCCATATCTCGCGAACGGATTGACCAATCCGCAAAATTTCTGTTGCATCTGAAAGTAGAAACTCGCCCGATTACAACATTGTGAGTACTTTTCCCCTAGGCCGTTCTAGTTATTCGTTTCGAGCATCAGAACTGCGAAAATTTTGAGTTTCTCAAGCGTTTCTTACTTCCAAACTTCCATATCTCGCGAACGGATTGACCAATCCGCAAAATTTCTGTTGCATCTGAAGGTAGAAACTCGCCCGATTACAACGGTATGCGTACTTTTCCCCTAGACCGTTCCAGTTATGCTTGTCGAGCATCAGAACTGCGAAAATTTTGAGTTTCTCATGCGTTTCTTACCTCCAAACTGCCATATCTCGCGAACGGATTGACCAATCCGCAAAATTTCTGTTGCATCTGAAAGTAGAAACTCGCCCGATTACAACTGTATGCGTACTTTTCCCCTAGTCCGTTCTTGTTATTCGTTTCGAGCATCAGAACTGCGAAAATTTTGAGTTTCTCAAGCGTTTCTTACCTCCAAACTGCCATATCTCGCGAACGGAATGACCAATCCGCAAAATTTCTGTTGCATCTGAAAGTAGAAACTCGCCCGATTACAACGGTATGCGTACTTTTCCCCTAGGCCGTTCTAGTTATGCTTGTCGAGCATCAGAACTGCGAAAATGTTGAGTTTCTCAAGCGTTTCTTACCTCCAAACTGCCATATCTCGCGAACGGATTGACCAATCCGCAAAATTTCTGTTGCATCTGAAAGTAGAAACTCGCCCGATTACAACTGTGTGCGTACTTTTCCCCTAGTCCGTTCTTGTTATTCGTTTCGAGCATCAGAACTGCGAAAATTTTGAGTTTCTCAAGCGTTTCTTACCTCCAAACTGCCATATCTCGCGAACGGAATGACCAATCCGCAAAATTTCTGTTGCATCTGAAGGTAGAAACTCGCCCGATTACAACGGTATGCGTACTTTTCCCCTAGGCCGTTCTAGTTATTCGTTTCGAGCATCAGAACTGCGAAAATTTTGAGTTTCTCAAGCGTTTCTTACCTCCAAACTGCCATATCTCGCGAACGGATTGACCAATCCGCAAAATTTCTGTTGCATATTAAAGTAGAAACTCGCCCGATTACAACACTGTGAGTACTTTTCCCCTAGGCCGTTCTAGTTACTCGTTTCGAGCATCAGAACTGCGAAAATTTTGAGTTTCTCAAGCGTTTCTTACTTCCAAACTGCCATATCTCGCGAACGGATTGACCAATCCGCAAAATTTCTGTTGCATCTGAAGGTTGAAACTCGCCCGATTACAACGGTATGCGTACTTTTCCTCTAGGCCTTTCTGGTTATTCGTTTCGAGCATCAGAACTGCGAAAATTTTGAGTTTCTCAAGCGTTTCTTACCTCCAAACTGCCATATCTCGCGAACGGATTGACCAATCCGCAAAATTTCTGTTGCATCTGAAAGTAGAAACTCGCCCGATTACAACACTGTGAGTACTTTTCCCCTAGGCCGTTCTAGTTACTCGTTTCGAGCATCAGAACTGCGAAAATTTTGAGTTTCTCAAGCGTTTCTTACTTCCAAACTGCCATATCTCGCGAACGGATTGACCAATCCGCAAAATTTCTGTTGCATCTGAAGGTTGAAACTCGCCCGATTACAACGGTATGCGTACTTTTCCCCTAGACCGTTCTAGTTATGCTTGTCGAGCATCAGAACTGCGAAAATTTTGAGTTTCTCAAGCGTTCTTACCTCCAAACTGCCATATCTCGCGAACGGATTGACCAATCCGCAAAATTTCTGTTGCATCTGAAAGTAGAAACTCGCCCGATTACAACTGTATGCGTACTTTTCCCCTAGTCCGTTCTTGTTATTCGTTTCGAGCATCAGAACTGCGAAAATTTTGAGTTTCTCAAGCGTTTCTTACCTCCAAACTGCCATATCTCGCGAACGGAATGACCAATCCGCAAAATTTCTGTTGCATCTGAAGGTAGAAACTCGCCCGATTACAACGGTATGCGTACTTTTCCCCTAGGCCGTTCTAGTTATTCCTTTCGAGCATCAGAACTGCGAAAATTTTGAGTTTCTCAAGCGTTTCTTACCTCCAAACTGCCATATCTCGCGAACGGATTGACCAATCCGCAAAATTTCTGTTGCATCTGAAAGTAGAAACTCGCCCGATTACAACATTGTGAGTACTTTTCCCCTAGGCCGTTCTAGTTATTCGTTTCGAGCATCAGAACTGCGAAAATTTTGAGTTTCTCAAGCGTTTCTTACTTCCAAACTTCCATATCTCGCGAACGGATTGACCAATCCGCAAAATTTCTGTTGCATCTGAAGGTAGAAACTCGCCCGATTACAACGGTATGCGTACTTTTCCCCTAGACCGTTCCAGTTATGCTTGTCGAGCATCAGAACTGCGAAAATTTTGAGTTTCTCATGCGTTTCTTACCTCCAAACTGCCATATCTCGCGAACGGATTGACCAATCCGCAAAATTTCTGTTGCATCTGAAAGTAGAAACTCGCCCGATTACAACTGTATGCGTACTTTTCCCCTAGTCCGTTCTTGTTATTCGTTTCGAGCATCAGAACTGCGAAAATTTTGAGTTTCTCAAGCGTTTCTTACCTCCAAACTGCCATATCTCGCGAACGGAATGACCAATCCGCAAAATTTCTGTTGCATCTGAAAGTAGAAACTCGCCCGATTACAACGGTATGCGTACTTTTCCCCTAGGCCGTTCTAGTTATGCTTGTCGAGCATCAGAACTGCGAAAATGTTGAGTTTCTCAAGCGTTTCTTACCTCCAAACTGCCATATCTCGCGAACGGATTGACCAATCCGCAAAATTTCTGTTGCATCTGAAAGTAGAAACTCGCCCGATTACAACTGTGTGCGTACTTTTCCCCTAGTCCGTTCTTGTTATTCGTTTCGAGCATCAGAACTGCGAAAATTTTGAGTTTCTCAAGCGTTTCTTACCTCCAAACTGCCATATCTCGCGAACGGAATGACCAATCCGCAAAATTTCTGTTGCATCTGAAGGTAGAAACTCGCCCGATTACAACGGTATGCGTACTTTTCCCCTAGGCCGTTCTAGTTATTCGTTTCGAGCATCAGAACTGCGAAAATTTTGAGTTTCTCAAGCGTTTCTTACCTCCAAACTGCCATATCTCGCGAACGGATTGACCAATCCGCAAAATTTCTGTTGCATATGAAAGTAGAAACTCGCCCGATTACAACACTGTGAGTACTTTTCCCCTAGGCCGTTCTAGTTACTCGTTTCGAGAATCAGAACTGCGAAAATTTTGAGTTTCTCAAGCGTTTCTTACTTCCAAACTGCCATATCTCGCGAACGGATTGACCAATCCGCAAAATTTCTGTTGCATCTGAAGGTTGAAACTCGCCCGATTACAACGGTGTGCGTACTTTTCCTCTAGGCCTTTCTGGTTATTCGTTTCGAGCATCAGAACTGCGAAAATTTTGAGTTTCTCAAGCGTTTCTTACCTCCAAACTGCCATATCTCGCGAACGGATTGACCAATCCGCAAAATTTCTGTTGCATCTGAAAGTAGAAACTCGCCCGATTACAACACTGTGAGTACTTTTCCCCTAGGCCGTTCTAGTTACTCGTTTCGAGCATCAGAACTGCGAAAATTTTGAGTTTCTCAAGCGTTTCTTACTTCCAAACTGCCATATCTCGCGAACGGATTGACCAATCCGCAAAATTTCTGTTGCATCTGAAGGTTGAAACTCGCCCGATTACAACGGTATGCGTACTTTTCCCCTAGACCGTTCTAGTTATGCTTGTCGAGCATCAGAACTGCGTAAATTTTGAGTTTCTCAAGCGTTCTTACCTCCAAACTGCCATATCTCGCGAAGGGATTGACCAATCCGCAAAATTTCTGTTGCATCTGAAAGTAGAAACTCGCCCGATTACAACTGTATGCGTACTTTTCCCCTAGTCCGTTCTTGTTATTCGTTTCGAGCATCAGAACTGCGAAAATTTTGAGTTTCTCAAGCGTTTCTTACCTCCAAACTGCCATATCTCGCGAACGGAATGACCAATCCGCAAAATTTCTGTTGCATCTGAAAGTAGAAACTCGCCCGATTACAACGGTATGCGTACTTTTCCCCTAGGCCGTTCTAGTTATGCTTGTCGAGCATCAGAACTGCGAAAATGTTGAGTTTCTCAAGCGTTTCTTACCTCCAAACTGCCATATCTCGCGAACGGATTGACCAATCCGCAAAATTTCTGTTGCATCTGAAAGTAGAAACTCGCCCGATTACAACATTGTGAGTACTTTTCCCCTAGGCCGTTCTAGTTATTCGTTTCGAGCATCAGAACTGCGAAAATTTTGAGTTTCTCAAGCGTTTCTTACTTCCAAACTTCCATATCTCGCGAACGGATTGACCAATCCGCAAAATTTCTGTTGCATCTGAAGGTAGAAACTCGCCCGATTACAACGGTATGCGTACTTTTCCCCTAGACCGTTCTAGTTATGCTTGTCGAGCATCAGAACTGCGAAAATTTTGAGTTTCTCATGCGTTTCTTACCTCCAAACTGCCATATCTCGCGAACGGATTGACCAATCCGCAAAATTTCTGTTGCATCTGAAAGTAGAAACTCGCCCGATTACAACATTGTGAGTACTTTTCCCCTAGGCCGTTCTAGTTATTCGTTTCGAGCATCAGAACTGCGAAAATTTTGAGTTTCTCAAGCGTTTCTTACTTCCAAACTTCGATATCTCGCGAACGGATTGACCAATCCGCAAAATTTCTGTTGCATCTGAAGGTAGAAACTCGCCCGATTACAACGGTATGCGTACTTTTCCCCTAGACCGTTCTAGTTATGCTTGTCGAGCATCAGAACTGCGAAAATTTTGAGTTTCTCATGCGTTTCTTACCTCCAAACTGCCATATCTCGCGAACGGATTGACCAATCCGCAAAATTTCTGTTGCATCTGAAAGTAGAAACTCGCCCGATTACAACTGTATGCGTACTTTTCCCCTAGTCCGTTCTTGTTATTCGTTTCGAGCATCAGAACTGCGAAAATGTTGAGTTTCTCAAGCGTTTCTTACCTCCAAACTGCCATATCTCGCGAACGGATTGACCAATCCGCAAAATTTCGGTTGCATCTGAAAGTAGAAACTCGCCCGATTACAACGGTATGCGTACTTTTCCGCTAGGCCGTTGTAGTTATTCGTTTCGAGCATGAGAACTGCGAAAATTTTGAGTTTCTCAAGCGTTTCTTACCTCCAAACTGCCATATCTCGCGAACGGATTGACCAATCCGCAAAATTTCTGTTGCATCTGAAAGTAGTAACTCGCCCGATTACAACGGTATGTGTACTTTTCCCCTACGCCGTTCTTGTTGTTCGTTTCGAGCATCAGAACTGCGAAAATTTTGAGTTTCTCAAGCGTTTCTTACCTCCAAACTGCCATATCTCTCGAACGGATTGACCAATCCGCAAAATTTCTGTTGCATCTGAAAGTAGAAACTCGCCCGATTACAACGGTATGCGTACTTTTCCCCTAGGCCGTTCTAGTTATTCGTTTCGAGCATCAGAACTGCAAAAATTTTGAGTTTCTCAAGCGTTTCGTACCTCCAAACTGCCATATCTCGCGAACGGTTTGACCAATCCGCAAAATTTCTGTTGCATCTGAAAGTAGAAACTCGCCCGATTACAACACTGTGAGTACTTTTCCCCTAGGGCGTTCTAGTTATTCGTTTCGAGCATCAGAACTGCGAAAATTTTGAGTTTCTCAAGCGTTTCTTACTTCCAAACTTCCATATCTCGCGAACGGATTGACCAATCCGCAAAATTTCTGTTGCATCTGAAGGTAGAAACTCGCCCGATTACAACGGTATGCGTACTTTTCCCCTAGGCCGTTCTAGTTATGCTTGTCGAGCATCAGAACTGCGAAAATTTTGAGTTTCTCAAGCGTTTCTTACCTCCAAACTGCCATATCTCGCGAACGGATTGACCAGTCCGCAAAATTTCTGTTGCATATGAAAGTAGAAACTCGCACGATTACAACACTGTGAGTACTTTTCCCCTAGGCCGTTCTAGTTACTCGTTCGATCATCAGAACTGCGAAAATTTTGAGTTTCTCAAGCGTTTCTTACTTCCAAACTGCCATATCTCGCGAACGGATTGACCAATCCGCAAAATTTCTGTTGCATCTGAAGGTTGAAACTCGCCCGATTACAACGGTCTGCGTACTTTTCCTCTAGGCCTTTCTGGTTATTCGTTTCGAGCATCAGAACTGCGAAAATTTTGAGTTTCTCAAGCGTTTCTTACCTCCAAACTGCCATATCTCGCGAACGGATTGACCAATCCGCAAAATTTCTGTTGCATCTGAAAGTAGAAACTCGCCCGATTACAACACTGTGAGTACTTTTCCCCTAGGCCGTTCTAGTTACTCGTTTCGAGCATCAGAACTGCGAAAATTTTGAGTTTCTCAAGCGTTTCTTACTTCCAAACTGCCATATCTCGCGAACGGATTGACCAATCCGCAAAATTTCTGTTGCATCTGAAGGTTGAAACTCGCCCGATTACAACGGTATGCGTACTTTTCCCCTAGACCGTTCTAGTTATGCTTGTCGAGCATCAGAACTGCGAAAATTTTGAGTTTCTCAAGCGTTCTTACCTCCAAACTGCCATATCTCGCGAAGGGATTGACCAATCCGCAAAATTTCTGTTGCATCTGAAAGTAGAAACTCGCCCGATTACAATACTATGCGTACTTTTCCCCTAGTCCGTTCTTGTTATTCGTTTCGAGCATCAGAACTGCGAAAATTTTGAGTTTCTCAAGCGTTTCTTACCTCCAAACTGCCATATCTCGCGAACGGAATGACCAATCCGCAAAATTTCTGTTGCATCTGAAAGTAGAAACTCGCCCGATTACAACACTGTGAGTACTTTTCCCCTAGGCCGTTCTAGTTACTCGTTTCGAGCATCAGAACTGCGAAAATTTTGAGTTTCTCAAGCGTTTCTTACTTCCAAACTGCCATATCTCGCGAACGGATTGACCAATCCGCAAAATTTCTGTTGCATCTGAAGGTTGAAACTCGCCCGATTACAACTGTGTGCGTACTTTTCCCCTAGTCCGTTCTTGTTATTCGTTTCGAGCATCAGAACTGCGAAAATTTTGAGTTTCTCAAGCGTTTCTTACCTCCAAACTGCCATATCTCGCGAACGGAATGACCAATCCGCAAAATTTCTGTTGCATCTGAAGGTAGAAACTCGCCCGATTACAACGGTATGCGTACTTTTCCCCTAGGCCGTTCTAGTTATTCGTTTCGAGCATCAGAACTGCGAAAATTTTGAGTTTCTCAAGCGTTTCTTACCTCCAAACTGCCATATCTCGCGAACGGATTGACCAATCCGCAAAATTTCTGTTGCATCTGAAAGTAGAAACTCGCCCGATTACAACGGTATGCGTACTTTTCCCCTAGGCCGTTCTAGTTATGCTTGTCGAGCATCAGAACTGCGAAAATGTTGAGTTTCTCAAGCGTTTCTTACTTCCAAACTGCCATATCTCGCGAACGGATTGACCAATCCGCAAAATTTCTGTTGCATCTGAAGGTTGAAACTCGCCCGATTACAACGGTATGCGTACTTTTCCTCTAGGCCTTTCTGGTTATTCGTTTCGAGCATCAGAACTGCGAAAATTTTGAGTTTCTCAAGCGTTTCTTACCTCCAAACTGCCATATCTCGCGAACGGATTGACCAATCCGCAAAATTTCTGTTGCATCTGAAAGTAGAAACTCGCCCGATTACAACACTGTGAGTACTTTTCCCCTAGGCCGTTCTAGTTACTCGTTTCGAGCATCAGAACTGCGAAAATTTTGAGTTTCTCAAGCGTTTCTTACTTCCAAACTGCCATATCTCGCGAACGGATTGACCAATCCGCAAAATTTCTGTTGCATCTGAAGGTTGAAACTCGCCCGATTACAACGGTATGCGTACTTTTCCCCTAGACCGTTCTAGTTATGCTTGTCGAGCATCAGAACTGCGAAAATTTTGAGTTTCTCAAGCGTTCTTACCTCCAAACTGCCATATCTCGCGAACGGATTGACCAATCCGCAAAATTTCTGTTGCGTCTGAAAGTAGAAACTCGCCCGATTACAATACTATGCGTACTTTTCCCCTAGGCCGTTCTAGTTACTCGTTTCGAGCATCAGAACTGCGAAAATTTTGAGTTTCTCAAGCGTTTCTTACTTCCAAACTGCCATATCTCGCGAACGGATTGACCAATCCGCAAAATTTCTGTTGCATATGAAAGTAGAAACTCGCCCGATTACAACACTGTGAGTACTTTTCCCCTAGGCCGTTCTAGTTACTCGTTTCGAGCATCAGAACTGCGAAAATTTTGAGTTTCTCAAGCGTTTCTTACTTCCAAACTGCCATATCTCGCGAACGGATTGACCAATCCGCAAAATTTCTGTTGCATCTGAAGGTTGAAACTCGCCCGATTACAACGGTATGCGTACTTTTCCTCTAGGCCTTTCTGGTTATTCGTTTCGAGCATCAGAACTGCGAAAATTTTGAGTTTCTCAAGCGTTTCTTACCTCCAAACTGCCATATCTCGCGAACGGATTGACCAATCCGCAAAATTTCTGTTGCATCTGAAAGTAGAAACTCGCCCGATTACAACACTGTGAGTACTTTTCCCCTAGGCCGTTCTAGTTACTCGTTTCGAGCATCAGAACTGCGAAAATTTTGAGTTTCTCAAGCGTTTCTTACTTCCAAACGGCCATATCTCGCGAACGGATTGACCAATCCGCAAAATTTCTGTTGCATCTGAAGGTTGAAACTCGCCCGATTACAACGGTATGCGTACTTTTCCCCTAGGCCGTTCTAGTTATTCCTTTCGAGCATCAGAACTGCGAAAATTTTGAGTTTCTCAAGCGTTTCTTACCTCCAAACTGCCATATCTCGCGAACGGATTGACCAATCCGCAAAATTTCTGTTGCATCTGAAAGTAGAAACTCGCCCGATTACAACTGTATGCGTACTTTTCCCCTAGTCCGTTCTTGTTATTCGTTTCGAGCATCAGAACTGCGAAAATTTTGAGTTTCTCAAGCGTTTCTTACCTCCAAACTGCCATATCTCGCGAACGGAATGACCAATCCGCAAAATTTCTGTTGCATCTGAAAGTAGAAACTCGCCCGATTACAACGGTATGCGTACTTTTCCCCTAGGCCGTTCTAGTTATGCTTGTCGAGCATCAGAACTGCGAAAATGTTGAGTTTCTCAAGCGTTTCTTACCTCCAAACTGCCATATCTCGCGAACGGATTGACCAATCCGCAAAATTTCGGTTGCATCTGAAAGTAGAAACTCGCCCGATTACAACGGTATGCGTACTTTTCCGCTAGGCCGTTGTAGTTATTCGTTTCGAGCATGAGAACTGCGAAAATTTTGAGTTTCTCAAGCGTTTCTTACCTCCAAACTGCCATATCTCGCGAACGGATTGACCAATCCGCAAAATTTCTGTTGCATATGAAAGTAGAAACTCGCCCGATTACAACACTGTGAGTACTTTTCCCCTAGGCCGTTCTAGTTACTCGTTTCGAGCATCAGAACTGCGAAAATTTTGAGTTTCTCAAGTGTTTCTTACTTCCAAACTGCCATATCTCGCGAACGGATTGACCAATCCGCAAAATTTCTGTTGCATCTGAAGGTTGAAACTCGCCCGATTACAACGGTATGCGTACTTTTCCTCTAGGCCTTTCTGGTTATTCGTTTCGAGCATCAGAACTGCGAAAATTTTGAGTTTCTCAAGCGTTTCTTACCTCCAAACTGCCATATCTCGCGAACGGATTGACCAATCCGCAAAATTTCTGTTGCATCTGAAAGTAGAAACTCGCCCGATTACAACACTGTGAGTACTTTTCCCCTAGGCCGTTCTAGTTACTCGTTTCGAGCATCAGAACTGCGAAAATTTTGAGTTTCTCAAGCGTTTCTTACTTCCAAACTGCCATATCTCGCGAACGGATTGACCAATCCGCAAAATTTCTGTTGCATCTGAAGGTTGAAACTCGCCCGATTACAACGGTATGCGTACTTTTCCCCTAGACCGTTCTAGTTATGCTTGTCGAGCATCAGAACTGCGAAAATTTTGAGTTTCTCAAGCGTTCTTACCTCCAAACTGCCATATCTCGCGAACGGATTGACCAATCCGCAAAATTTCTGTTGCATCTGAAAGTAGAAACTCGCCCGATTACAACACTGTGAGTACTTTTCCCCTAGGCCGTTCTAGTTACTCGTTTCGAGCATCAGAACTGCGAAAATTTTGAGTTTCTCAAGCGTTTCTTACTTCCAAACTGCCATATCTCGCGAACGGATTGACCAATCCGCAAAATTTCTGTTGCATCTGAAGGTTGAAACTCGCCCGATTACAACGGTATGCGTACTTTTCCCCTAGGCCGTTCTAGTTATTCCTTTCGAGCATCAGAACTGCGAAAATTTTGAGTTTCTCAAGCGTTTCTTACCTCCAAACTGCCATATCTCGCGAACGGATTGACCAATCCGCAAAATTTCTGTTGCATCTGAAAGTAGAAACTCGCCCGATTACAACATTGTGAGTACTTTTCCCCTAGGCCGTTCTAGTTATTCGTTTCGAGCATCAGAACTGCGAAAATTTTGAGTTTCTCAAGCGTTTCTTACTTCCAAACTTCCATATCTCGCGAACGGATTGACCAATCCGCAAAATTTCTGTTGCATCTGAAGGTAGAAACTCGCCCGATTACAACGGTATGCGTACTTTTCCCCTAGACCGTTCTAGTTATGCTTGTCGAGCATCAGAACTGCGAAAATTTTGAGTTTCTCATGCGTTTCTTACCTCCAAACTGCCATATCTCGCGAACGGATTGACCAATCCGCAAAATTTCTGTTGCATCTGAAAGTAGAAACTCGCCCGATTACAACTGTATGCGTACTTTTCCCCTAGTCCGTTCTTGTTATTCGTTTCGAGCATCAGAACTGCGAAAATTTTGAGTTTCTCAAGCGTTTCTTACCTCCAAACTGCCATATCTCGCGAACGGAATGACCAATCCGCAAAATTTCTGTTGCATCTGAAAGTAGAAACTCGCCCGATTACAACGGTATGCGTACTTTTCCCCTAGGCAGTTCTAGTTATGCTTGTCGAGCATCAGAACTGCGAAAATGTTGAGTTTCTCAAGCGTTTCTTACCTCCAAACTGCCATATCTCGCGAACGGATTGACCAATCCGCAAAATTTCGGTTGCATCTGAAAGTAGAAACTCGCCCGATTACAACGGTATGCGTACTTTTCCGCTAGGCCGTTGTAGTTATTCGTTTCGAGCATGAGAACTGCGAAAATTTTGAGTTTCTCAAGCGTTTCTTACCTCCAAACTGCCATATCTCGCGAACGGATTGACCAATCCGCAAAATTTCTGTTGCATCTGAAAGTAGTAACTCGCCCGAGTACAACGGTATGTGTACTTTTCCCCTACGCCGTTCTTGTTGTTCGTTTCGAGCATCAGAACTGCGAAAATTTTGAGTTTCTCAAGCGTTTCTTACCTCCAAACTGCCATATCTCTCGAACGGATTGACCAATCCGCAAAATTTCTGTTGCATCTGAAAGTAGAAACTCGCCCGATTACAACGGTATGCGTACTTTTCCCCTAGGCCGTTCTAGTTATTCGTTTCGAGCATCAGAACTGCAAAAATTTTGAGTTTCTCAAGCGTTTCGTACCTCCAAACTGCCATATCTCGCGAACGGTTTGACCAATCCGCAAAATTTCTGTTGCATCTGAAAGTAGAAACTCGCCCGATTACAACACTGTGAGTACTTTTCCCCTAGGCCGTTCTAGTTATTCGTTTCGAGCATCAGAACTGCGAAAATTTTGAGTTTCTCAAGCGTTTCTTACTTCCAAACTTCCATATCTCGCGAACGGATTGACCAATCCGCAAAATTTCTGTTGCATCTGAAGGTAGAAACTCGCCCGATTACAACGGTATGCGTACTTTTCCCCTAGGCCGTTCTAGTTATGCTTGTCGAGCATCAGAACTGCGAAAATTTTGAGTTTCTCAAGCGTTTCTTACCTCCAAACTGTCATATCTCGCGAACGGATTGACCAATCCGCAAAATTTCTGTTGCATATGAAAGTAGAAACTCGCACGATTACAACACTGTGAGTACTTTTCCCCTAGGCCGTTCTAGTTACTCGTTTCGAGCATCAGAACTGCGAAAATTTTGAGTTTCTCAAGCGTTTCTTACTTCCAAACTGCCATATCTCGCGAACGGATTGACCAATCCGCAAAATTTCTGTTGCATCTGAAGGTTGAAACTCGCCCGATTACAACGGTCTGCGTACTTTTCCTCTAGGCCTTTCTGGTTATTCGTTTCGAGCATCAGAACTGCGAAAATTTTGAGTTTCTCAAGCGTTTCTTACCTCCAAACTGCCATATCTCGCGAACGGATTGACCAATCCGCAAAATTTCTGTTGCATCTGAAAGTAGAAACTCGCCCGATTACAACACTGTGAGTACTTTTCCCCTAGGCCGTTCTAGTTACTCGTTTCGAGCATCAGAACTGCGAAAATTTTGAGTTTCTCAAGCGTTTCTTACTTCCAAACTGCCATATCTCGCGAACGGATTGACCAATCCGCAAAATTTCTGTTGCATCTGAAGGTTGAAACTCGCCCGATTACAACGGTATGCGTACTTTTCCCCTAGACCGTTCTAGTTATGCTTGTCGAGCATCAGAACTGCGAAAATTTTGAGTTTCTCAAGCGTTCTTACCTCCAAACTGCCATATCTCGCGAACGGATTGACCAATCCGCAAAATTTCTGTTGCATCTGAAAGTAGAAACTCGCCCGATTACAATACTATGCGTACTTTTCCCCTAGTCCGTTCTTGTTATTCGTTTCGAGCATCAGAACTGCGAAAATTTTGAGTTTCTCAAGCGTTTCTTACCTCCAAACTGCCATATCTCGCGAACGGAATGACCAATCCGCAAAATTTCTGTTGCATCTGAAGGTAGAAACTCGCCCGATTACAACGGTATGCGTACTTTTCCCCTAGGCCGTTCTAGTTATTCGTTTCGAGCATCAGAACTGCGAAAATTTTGAGTTTCTCAAGCGTTTCTTACCTCCAAACTGCCATATCTCGCGAACGGATTGACCAATCCGCAAAATTTCTGTTGCATCTGAAAGTAGAAACTCGCCCGATTACAACACTGTGAGTACTTTTCCCCTAGGCCGTTCTAGTTATTCGTTTCGAGCATCAGAACTGCGAAAATTTTGAGTTTCTCAAGCGTTTCTTACTTCCAAACTGCCATATCTCGGGAACGGATTGACCAATCCGCAAAATTTCTGTTGCATCTGAAAGTAGAAACTCGCCCGATTACAACGGTATGCGTACTTTTCCCCTAGGCCGTTCTAGTTATGCTTGTCGAGCATCAGAACTGCGAAAATGTTGAGTTTCTCAAGCGTTTCTTACCTCCAAACTGCCATATCTCGCGAACGGATTGACCAATCCGCAAAATTTCGGTTGCATCTGAAAGTAGAAACTCGCCCGATTACAACGGTATGCGTACTTTTCCGCTAGGCCGTTGTAGTTATTCGTTTCGAGCATGAGAACTGCGAAAATTTTGAGTTTCTCAAGCGTTTCTTACCTCCAAACTGCCATATCTCGCGAACGGATTGACCAATCCGCAAAATTTCTGTTGCATCTGAAAGTAGTAACTCGCCCGATTACAACGGTATGTGTACTTTTCCCCTACGCCGTCCTTGTTGTTCGTTTCGAGCATCAGAACTGCGAAAATTTTGAGTTTCTCAAGCGTTTCTTACCTCCAAACTGCCATATCTCTCGAACGGATTGACCAATCCGCAAAATTTCTGTTGCATCTGAAAGTAGAAACTCGCCCGATTACAACGGTATGCGTACTTTTCCCCTAGGCCGTTCTAGTTATTCGTTTCGAGCATCAGAACTGCAAAAATTTTGAGTTTCTCAAGCGTTTCGTACCTCCAAGCTGCCATATCTCGCGAACGGTTTGACCAATCCGCAAAATTTCTGTTGCATCTGAAAGTAGAAACTCGCCCGATTACAACACTGTGAGTACTTTTCCCCTAGGCCGTTCTAGTTATTCGTTTCGAGCATCAGAACTGCGAAAATTTTGAGTTTCTCAAGCGTTTCTTACTTCCAAACTTCCATATCTCGCGAACGGATTGACCAATCCGCAAAATTTCTGTTGCATCTGAAGGTAGAAACTCGCCCGATTACAACGGTATGCGTACTTTTCCCCTAGGCCGTTCTAGTTATGCTTGTCGAGCATCAGAACTGCGAAAATTTTGAGTTTCTCAAGCGTTTCTTACCTCCAAACTGCCATATCTCGCGAACGGATTGACCAATTCGCAAAATTTCTGTTGCATCTGAAAGTAGAAACTCGCCCGATTACAACTGTATGCGTACTTTTCCCCTAGGCCGTTATTGTTATTTGTTCCGAGCATCAGAACTGCGAAAATTTTGAGTTTCTCAAGCGTTTCTTACCTCCAAACTGCCATATCTCGCGAACGGATTGACCAATCCGCAAAATTTCTGTTGCATCTGAAAGTAGAAACTCGCCCGATTACAACGGTATGCGTACTTTTCCCCTAGGCTGTTCTAGTTATTCGTTTCGAGCATCAGAACTGCGAAAATTTTGAGTTTCTCAAGCGTTTCTTACCTCCAAACTGCCATATCTCGCGAACGGATTGACCAATCCGCAAAATTTCTGTTGCATCTGAAAGTAGAAGCTCGCCCGATTACAACGGTATGCGTACTTTTCCCCTAGGCCGTTCTAGATATTCGTTTCGAGCATCAGAACTGCGAAAATTTTGAGTTTCTCAAGCGTTTCTTACTTCCAAACTGCCATATCTCGCGTACGGATTGACAAATCCGCAAAATTTCTGTTGCATCTGAAGGTAGAAACTCGCCCGATTACAACGGTATGCGTACTTTTCCCCTAGGCCGTTCTAGTTATTCGTTTCGAGCATCAGAACTGCGAAAATTTTGAGTTTCTTAAGCGCTTCTTACTTCCAAACTGCCATATCTCGCGAACGGATTGACCAATCCGCAAAATTTCTGTTGCATCTGAAGGTAGAAGCTCGCCCGATTACAACGGTATGCGTACTTTTCCCCTAGGCCGTTCTAGTTATGCTTGTCGAGCATCAGAACTGCGAAAATTTTGAGTTTCTCAAGCGTTCCTTACCTCCAAACTGCCATATCTCGCGAACGGATTGACCAATCCGCAAAATTTCTGTTGCATCTGAAAGTAGAAACTCGCCCGATTACAACTGTATGCGTACTTTTCCCCTAGGTCGTTCTAGTTATTCGTGTCGAGCAACAGAACTGCGAAAATTTTGAGTTTCTCAAGCGTTTCTTACCTCCAAACTGCCATATCTCGCGAACGGATTGACCAATCCGCAAAATTTCTGTTGCATCTGAAAGTAGAAGCTCGCCCGATTACAACGGTATGCGTACTTTTCCCCTAGGCCGTTCTAGATATTCGTTTCGAGCATCAGAACTGCGAAAATTTTGAGTTTCTCAAGCGTTTCTTACTTCCAAACTGCCATATCTCGCGTACGGATTGACAAATCCGCAAAATTTCTGTTGCATCTGAAGGTAGAAACTCGCCCGATTACAACGGTATGCGTACTTTTCCCCTAGGCCGTTCTAGTTATTCGTTTCGAGCATCAGAACTGCGAAAATTTTGAGTTTCTCAAGCGTTTCTTACTTCCAAACTGCCATATCTCGCGTACGGATTGACAAATCCGCAAAATTTCTGTTGCATCTGAAGGTAGAAACTCGCCCGATTACAACGGTATGCGAACTTTTCCCCTAGGCCGTTCTAGTTATTCGTTTCGAGCATCAGAACTGCGAAAATTTTGAGTTTCTCAAGCGTTTCTTACCTACAAACTGCCACATCTCGCGAACGGATTGACCAATCCGCAAAATTTCTGATGCATCTGAAAGTAGAAACTCGCCCGATTACAACGGTATGCGTACTTTTCCCCTAGGCCGCCCTAGTTATTCGTGTCGAGCATCAGAACTGCGAAAATTTTGAGTTTCTCAAGCGTTTCTTACTTCCAAACTGCCATATCTCGCGAACGGATTGACCAATCCGCAAAATTTCTGTTGCATCTGAAAGTAGAAACTCGCCCGATTACGACGGTATGCGTACTTTTCCCATAGGCCGTTCTAGTTATTCGTTTCGAGCATCAGAACAGCGAAAATTTTGAGTTTCTCAAGCGCTTCTTACTTCCAAACTGCCATATCTCGCGAACGGATTGACCAATACGCAAAATTTCTGTTGCATCTGAAGGTAGAAACTCGCCCGATTACAACGGTATGCGTACTTTACCCCTAGGCCGTCCTAGTTATTCTTTTCGAGCATCAGAACTGCGAAAATTTTGAGTTTCTCAAGCGTTTCGTACCTCCAAACTGCCATATCTCGCGAACGGTTTGACCAATCCGCAAAATTTCTGTTGCATCTGAAGGTAGAAACTCGCCCGATTACAACGGTATGCGTACTTTTCCCCTAGGCCGTTCTAGTTACTCGTTTCGAGCATCAGAACTGCGAAAATTTTGAGTTTCTCAAGCGTTTCTTACTTCCAAACTGCCATATCTCGCGAACGGATTGACCAATCCGCAAAATTTCTGTTGCATCTGAAGGTTGAAACTCGCCCGATTACAACGGTATGCGTACTTTTCCCCTAGACCGTTCTAGTTATGCTTGTCGAGCATCAGAACTGCGAAAATTTTGAGTTTCTCAAGCGTTTCTTACCTCCAAACTGCCATATCTCGCGAACGGATTGACCAATCCGCAAAATTTCTGTTGCATCTGAAAGTAGAAACTCGCCCGATTACAACTGTATGCGTACTTTTCCCCTAGTCCGTTCTTGTTATTCGTTTCGAGCATCAGAACTGCGAAAATTTTGAGTTTCTCAAGCGTTTCTTACCTCCAAACTGCCATATCTCGCGAACGGAATGACCAATCCGCAAAATTTCTGTTGCATCTGAAGGTAGAAACTCGCCCGATTACAACGGTATGCGTACTTTACCCCTAGGCCGTCCTAGTTATTCTTTTCGAGCATCAGAACTGCGAAAATTTTGAGTTTCTCAAGCGTTTCTTACCTCCAAACTGCCATATCTCGCGAACGGATTGACCAATCCGCAAAATTTCTGTTGCATCTGAAAGTAGAAACTCGTCCGATTACAACTCTGTGAGTACTTTTCCCCTAGGCCGTTCTAGTTATTCGTTTCGAGCATCAGAACTGCGAAAATTTTGAGTTTCTCAAGCGTTTCGTACCTCCAAACTGCCATATCTCGCGAACGGTTTGACCAATCCGCAAAATTTCTGTTGCATCTGAAGGTAGAAACTCGCCCGATAACAACGGTATGCGTACTTTTCCCCTAGGCCGTTCTGGTTATTCGTTTCGAGCATCAGAACTGCGAAAATTTTGAGTTTCTCAAGCGTTTCTTACATCCAAACTGCCATATCTCGCGAACGGATTGACCAATCCGCAAAATTTCTGTTGCATCTGAAAGTAGAAACTCGCCCGATTACAACACTGTGAGTACTTTTCCCCTAGGCCGCTCTAGTTATTCGTTTCGAGCATCAGAACTGCGAAAATTTTGAGTTTCTCAAGCGTTTCTTACTTCCAAACTTCCATATCTCGCGAACGGATTGGCCAATCCGCAAAATTTCTGTTGCATCTGAAGGTAGAAACTCGCCCGATTACAACGGTATGCGTACTTTTCCCCTAGACCGTTCTAGTTATGCTTGTCGAGCATCAGAACTGCGAAAATTTTGAGTTTCTCAAGCGTTTCTTACCTCCAAACTGCCATATCTCGCGAACGGATTGACCAATCCGCAAAATTTCTGTTGCATCTGAAAGTAGAAACTCGCCCGATTACAACTGTATGCGTACTTTTCCCCTAGTCCGTTCTTGTTATTCGTTTCGAGCATCAGAACTGCGAAAATTTTGAGTTTCTCAAGCGTTTCTTACCTCCAAACTGCCATATCTCGCGAACGGAATGACCAATCCGCAAAATTTCTGTTGCATCTGAAAGTAGAAACTCGCCCGATTACAACGGTATGCGTACTTTTCCCCTAGGCCGTTCTAGTTATGCTTGTCGAGCATCAGAACTGCGAAAATGTTGAGTTTCTCAAGCGTTTCTTACCTCCAAACTGCCATACCTCGCGAACGGATTGACCAATCCGCAAAATTTCGGTTGCATCTGAAAGTAGAAACTCGCCCGATTACAACGGTATGCGTACTTTTCCGCTAGGCCGTTGTAGTTATTCGTTTCGAGCATGAGAACTGCGAAAATTTTGAGTTTCTCAAGCGTTTCTTACCTCCAAACTGCCATATCTCGCGAACGGATTGACCAATCCGCAAAACTTCTGTTGCATCTGAAAGTAGTAACTCGCCCGATTACAACGGTATGTGTACTTTTCCCCTACGCCGTTCTTGTTGTTCGTTTCGAGCATCAGAACTGCGAAAATTTTGAGTTTCTCAAGCGTTTCTTACCTCCAAACTGCCATATCTCGCGAACGGATTGACCAATCCGCAAAACTTCTGTTGCATCTGAAAGTAGTAACTCGCCCGATTACAACGGTATGTGTACTTTTCCCCTACGCCGTTCTTGTTGTTCGTTTCGAGCATCAGAACTGCGAAAATTTTGAGTTTCTCAAGCGTTTCTTACCTCCAAACTGCCATATCCCTCGAACGGATTGACCAATCCGCAAAATTTCTGTTGCATCTGAAAGTAGAAACTCGCCCGATTACAACCGTATGCGTACTTTTCCCCTAGGCCGTTCTGGTTATTCGTTTCGAGCATCAGAACTGTGAAAATTTTGAGTTTCTCAAGCGTATCTTACTTCCAAACTGCCATATCTGGCGAACGGATTGACCAATCCTCAAAATTTCTGTTGCATCTGAAAGTAGAAACTCGCCCGATTACAACGGTATGCGTACTTTTCACCTAGGCCGTTCTGGTTATTCGTTTCGAGCCTCAGAACTGCGAAAATTTTGCGTTTCTCAAGCGTTTCTTACCTCCAAACTGCCATATCTCGCGAACGGATTGACCAATCCGCAAAATTTCTCTTACATCTGAAAGTAGAAACTCGCCCGATTACAACTGTATGCGTACTTTTCCCCTAGTCCGTTCTAGTTATTCGTTTCGAGCATCAGAACTGCGAAAATTTTGAGTTTCTCAAGCGTTTCTTACCTCCAAACTGCCATATCTCGCGAACGGATTTACCAATCCGCAAAATTTCTGTTGCATCGGAAAGTAGAAACTCGCCCGATTACAACGGTGTGCGTACTTTTCCCCTAGGCCGTTCTGGTTATTCGTTTCGAGCATCAGAACTGTGAAAATTTTGAATTTCTCAAGCGTTTCTTACCTCCAAACTGCCATATCTCGCGAACGGATTGACCAATCCGCAAAATTTCTGTTGCATCTGAAAGTAGAAACTCGCCCGATTGCAACGGCATGCGTACTTTTCCCCTAGGCCGTTCTAGTTATTCGTTTCGAGCAACAGAACTGCGAAAATTTTGAGTTTCTCAAGCGTTGCTTACCTCCAAACTGCCATATCTCGCGAACGGATTGACCAATCCGCAAAATTTCTGTTGCATCTGAAAGTAGAAACTCGCCCGATTACAACGGTGTGCGTACTTTTCCCCTAGGCCGTTCTAGTTATGCTTGTCGAGCATCAGAACTGCGAAAATTTTGAGTTTCTCAAGCGTTTCTTACTTCCAAACTGCCATATCTCGCGAACGGATTGACAAATCCGCAAAATTTCTGTTGCATCTGAAAGTAGAAACTCGCCCGATTACAATACTATGCGTACTTTTCCCCTAGGCCGTTCTAGTTATTCGTTTCGAGCATCAGAACTGCGAAAATTTTGAGTTTCTCAAGCGTTTCTTACCTCCAAACTGCCATAACTCGCGAACGGATTCACCGATCCGCAAAATTTCTGTTGCATCTGAAAGTAGAAACTCGCCCGATTACAACACTATGCGTACTTTTCCCCTAGGCCGTTCTAGTTATTCGTTTCGAGCATCAGAACTGCGAAAATTTTGAGTTTCTCAAGCGTTGCTTACCTCCAAACTGCCATATCTCGCGAACGGATTGACCAATCCGCAAAATTTCTGTTGCATCTGAAAGTAGAAACTCGCCCGATTACAACGGTGTGCGTACTTTTCCCCTAGGCCGTTCTAGTTATGCTTGTCGAGCATCAGAACTGTGAAAATTTTGAGTTTCTCGAGCGTTTCTTACCTCCAAACTGCCATATCTCGCGAACGGATTGACCAATCCGCAAAATTTCTGTTGCATCTGAAAGTAGAAACTCCCCCGACTACAACACTATGCGTACTTTTCCCCTAGGCCGTTCTAGTTATTCGTTTCGAGCATCAGAACTGCGAAAATTTTGAGTTTCTCAAGCGTTTCTTACTTCCAAACTGCCATATCTCGCGAACGGATTGACCAATCCGCAAAATTTCTGTTGCATCTGAAAATAGAAATTCGCCCGATTACAACTGTATGCGTACTTTTCCCCTAGCCCGTTCCAGTTATTCGTTTCGACCAACAGAACTGCGAAAATTTTGAGTTTCTCGAGCGTTTCTTACCACCAAACTGCCATATCTCGCGAACGGATTGACCAATCCGCAAAATTTCTATTGCATCTGAAAGTAGAAACTCGCCCGATTACAACGGTGTGCGTACTTTTCCCCTAGGCCGTTCTAGTTATGCTTGTCGAGCATCAGAACTGCGAAAATTTTGAGTTTCTCAAGCGTTTCTTACTTCCAAACTGCCATATCTCGCGAACGGATTGACAAATCCGCAAAATTTCTGTTGCATCTGAAAGTAGAAACTCGCCCGATTACAATACTATGCGTACTTTTCCCCTAGGCCGTTCTAGTTATTCGTTTCGAGCATCAGAACTGCGAAAATTTTGAGTTTCTCAAGCGTTTCTTACCTCCAAACTGCCATAACTCGCGAACGGATTCACCGATCCGCAAAATTTCTGTTGCATCTGAAAGTAGAAACTCGCCCGATTACAACACTATGCGTACTTTTCCCCTAGGCCGTTCTAGTTATTCGTTTCGAGCATCAGAACTGCGAAAATTTTGAGTTTCTCAAGCGTTGCTTACCTCCAAACTGCCATATCTCGCGAACGGATTGACCAATCAGCAAAATTTCTGTTGCATCTGAAAGTAGAAACTCGCCCGATTACAACACTATGCGTACTTTTCCCCTAGGCCGTTCTAGTTATTCGTTTCGAGCATCAGAACTGCGAAAATTTTGAGTTTCTCAAGCGTTGCTTACCTCCAAACTGCCATATCTCGCGAACGGATTGACCAATCCGCAAAATTTCTGTTGCATCTGAAAGTAGAAACTCGCCCGATTACAACGGTGTGCGTACTTTTCCCCTAGGCCGTTATTGTTATTCGTTTCGAGCATCAGAACCGCGAAAATTTTGAGTTTCTCAAGCGTTTCTTACCTCCAAACTGCAATATCTCGCGAACGGATTGACCAATCCGCAAAATTTCTGTTGCATCTGAAAGTAGAAACTCGCCCGATTACAACGGTATGCGTACTTTTCCCCTAGGCCGTTCTAGTTATTCGTTTCGAGCATCAGAACTGCGAAAATTTTGAGTTTCTCAAGCGTTTCTTACCTCCAAACTGCCATATCTCGCGAACGGATTGACCAATCCGCAAAATTTCTGTTGCATCTGAAAGTAGAAACTCGCCCGATTACAAAGGTGTGCGTACTTTTCCCCTAGGGCGTTCTGGTTATTCGTTTCGAGCAACAGAACTGCGAAAATTTTGAGTTTCCCAAGCGTTGCTTACTTCCAAACTGCCATATCTCGCGAACGGATTGACCAATCCGCAAAATTTCTGTTGCATCTGAAAGTAGAAACTCGCCCGATTACAACGGTGTGCGTACTTTTCCCCTAGGCCGTTATTGTTATTCGTTTCGAGCATCAGAACCGCGAAAATTTTGAGTTTCTCAAGCGTTTCTTACCTCCAAACTGCAATATCTCGCGAACGGATTGACCAATCCGCAAAATTTCTGTTGCATCTGAAAGTAGAAACTCGCCCGATTACAACGGTATGCGTACTTTTCCCCTAGGCCGTTCTAGTTATTCGTTTCGAGCATCAGAACTGCGAAAATTTTGAGTTTCTCAAGCGTTTCTTACCTCCAAACTGCCATATCTCGCGAACGGATTGACCAATCCGCAAAATTTCTGTTGCATCTGAAAGTAGAAACTCGCCCGATTACAACGGTGTGCGTACTTTTCCCCTAGGCCGTTCTAGTTATGCTTGTCGAGCATCAGAACTGCGAAAATTTTGAGTTTCTCGAGCGTTTCTTACCTCCAAACTGCCATATCTCGCGAACGGATTGACCAATCCGCAAAATTTTTGTTGCATCTGAAAGTAGAAACTCGCCCGATTACAACCGTGTGCGTACTTTTCCCCTAGGCCGTTCTAGTTATGCTTGTCGAGCATCAGAACTGCGAAAATTTTGAGTTTCTCGAGCGTTTCTTACCACCAAACTGCCATATCTCGCGAACGGATTGACCAATCCGCAAAATTTCTATTGCATCTGAAAGTAGAAACTCGCCCGATTACAACGGTATGCGTACTTTTCCCCTAGGGCGTTCTGGTTATTCGTTTCGAGCATCAGAATTGTGATAATTTTGAGTTTCTCAACCGTTTCTTACCTCCAAACTGCCATATCTCGCGAACGGATTGACCAATCCGCAAAATTTCTGTTGCATCTGAAAGCAGAAACTCGCCCGATTACAACGGTGTGCGTACTTTTCCCCTAGGCCGTTCTAGTTATGCTTGTCGAGCATCAGAACTGCGAAAATTTTGAGTTTCTCAAGCGTTTCTTACTTCCAAACTGCCATATCTCGCGAACGGATCGACAAATCCGCAAAATTTCTGCTGCATCTGAAAGTAGAAACTCGCCCGATTACAATACTATGCGTACTTTTCCCCTAGGCCGTTCTAGTTATTCGTTTCGAGCATCAGAACTGCGAAAATTTTGAGTTTCTCAAGCGTTTCTTACCTCCAAACTGACATAACTCGCGAACGGATTCACCGATCCGCAAAATTTCTGTTGCATCTGAAAGTAGAAACTCGCCCGATTACAACACTATGCGTACTTTTCCCCTAGGCCGTTCTAGTTATTCGTTTCGAGCATCAGAACTGCGAAAATTTTGAGTTTCTCAAGCGTTGCTTACCTCCAAACTGCCATATCTCGCGAACGGATTGACCAATCAGCAAAATTTCTGTTGCATCTGAAAGTAGAAACTCGCCCGATTACAACGGTGTGCGTACTTTTCCCCTAGGCCGTTATAGTTATGCTTGTCGAGCATCAGAACTGCGAAAATTTTGAGTTTCCCAAGCGTTGCTTACCTCCAAACTGCCATATCTCGCGAACGGATTGACCAATCCGCAAAATTTCTGTTGCATCTGAAAGTAGAAACTCGCCCGATTACAACGGTGTGCGTACTTTTCCCCTAGGCCGTTATTGTTATTCGTTTCGAGCATCAGAACCGCGAAAATTTTGAGTTTCTCAAGCGTTTCTTACCTCCAAACTGCAATATCTCGCGAACGGATTGACCAATCCGCAAAATTTCTGTTGCAACTGAAAGTAGAAACTCGCCCGATTACAACGGTATGCGTACTTTTCCCCTAGGCCGTTCTAGTTATTCGTTTCGAGCATCAGAACTGCGAAAATTTTGAGTTTCTCAAGCGTTTCTTACCTCCAAACTGCCATATCTCGCGAACGGATTGACCAATCCGCAAAATTTCTGTTGCATCTGAAAGTAGAAACTCGCCCGATTACAAAGGTGTGCGTACTTTTCCCCTAGGCCGTTCTAGTTATGCTTGTCGAGCATCAGAACTGCGAAAATTTTGAGTTTCTCGAGCGTTTCTTACCTCCAAACTGCCATATCTCGCGAACGGATTGACCAATCCGCAAAATTTTTGTTGCATCTGAAAGTAGAAACTCGCCCGATTACAACCGTGTGCGTACTTTTCCCCTAGGCCGTTCTAGTTATGCTTGTCGAGCATCAGAACTGCGAAAATTTTGAGTTTCTCGAGCGTTTCTTACCACCAAACTGCCATATCTCGCGAACGGATTGACCAATCCGCAAAATTTCTATTGCATCTGAAAGTAGAAACTCGCCCGATTACAACGGTATGCGTACTTTTCCCCTAGGGCGTTCTGGTTATTCGTTTCGAGCATCAGAATTGTGATAATTTTGAGTTTCTCAACCGTTTCTTACCTCCAAACTGCCATATCTCGCGAACGGATTGACCAATCCGCAAAATTTCTGGTGCATCTGAAAGTAGAAACTCGCCCGATTACAACGGTGTGCGTACTTTTCCCCTAGGCCGTTCTAGTTATGCTTGTCGAGCATCAGAACTGCGAAAATTTTGAGTTTCTCAAGCGTTTCTTACTTCCAAACTGCCATATCTCGCGAACGGATTGACAAATCCGCAAAATTTCTGTTGCATCTGAAAGTAGAAACTCGCCCGATTACAATACTATGCGTACTTTTCCCCTAGGCCGTTCTAGTTATCCGTTTCGAGCATCAGAACTGCGAAAATTTTGAGTTTCTCAAGCGTTTCTTACCTCCAAACTGCCATAACTCGCGAACGGATTCACCGATCCGCAAAATTTCTGTTGCATCTGAAAGTAGAAACTCGCCCGATTACAACACTATGCGTACTTTTCCCCCAGGCCGTTCTAGTTATTCGTTTCGAGCATCAGAACTGCGAAAATTTTGAGTTTCTCAAGCGTTGCTTACCTCCAAACTGCCATATCTCGCGAACGGATTGACCAATCCGCAAAATTTCTGTTGCATCTGAAAGTAGAAACTCGCCCGATTACAACGGTGTGCGTACTTTTCCCCTAGGCCGTTCTAGTTATGCTTGTCGAGCATCAGAACTGCGAAAATTTTGAGTTTCTCGAGCGTTTCTTACCTCCAAACTGCCATATCTCGCGAACGGATTGACCAATCCGCAAAATTTCTGTTGCATCTGAAAGTAGAAACTCCCCCGACTACAACACTATGCGTACTTTTCCCCTAGGCCGTTCTAGTTATTCGTTTCGAGCATCAGAACTGCGAAAATTTTGAGTTTCTCAAGCGTTTCTTACTTCCAAACTGCCATATCTCGCGAACGGATTGACCAATCCGCAAAATTTCTGTTGCATCTGAAAATAGAAATTCGCCCGATTACAACTGTATGCGTACTTTTCCCCTAGCCCGTTCCAGTTATTCGTTTCGACCAACAGAACTGCGAAAATTTTGAGTTTCTCAAGCGTTGCGTACCTCCAAACTGCCATATCTCGCGAACGGATTGACCAATCCGCAAAATTTCTGTTGCATCTGAAAGTAGTAACTCGCCCGATTACAACGGTATGTGTACTTTTCCCCTACGCCGTTCTTGTTGTTCGTTTCGAGCATCAGACCTGCGAAAATTTTGAGTTTCTCAAGCGTTTCTTACCTCCAAACTGCCATATCTCTCGAACGGATTGACCAATCCGCAAAATTTCTGTTGCATCTGAAAGTAGAAACTCGCCCGATTACAACGGTATGCGTACTTTTCCCCTAGGCCGTTCTAGTTATTCGTTTCGAGCATCAGAACTGCGAAAATTTTGAGTTTCTCAAGCGTTTCTTACCTCCAAACTGCCATATCTCGCGAACGGATTGACCAATCCGCAAAATTTCTGTTGCATCTGAAAGTAGAAACTCGCCCGATTACAACGGTGTGCGTACTTTTCCCCTAGGCCGTTCTAGTTATGCTTGTCGAGCATCAGAACTGCGAAAATTTTGAGTTTCTCGAGCGTTTCTTACCTCCAAACTGCCATATCTCGCGAACGGATTGACCAATCCGCAAAATTTTTGTTGCATCTGAAAGTAGAAACTCGCCCGATTACAACCGTGTGCGTACTTTTCCCCTAGGCCGTTCTAGTTATGCTTGTCGAGCATCAGAACTGCGAAAATTTTGAGTTTCTCGAGCGTTTCTTACCACCAAACTGCCATATCTCGCGAACGGATTGACCAATCCGCAAAATTTCTATTGCATCTGAAAGTAGAAACTCGCCCGATTACAACGGTATGCGTACTTTTCCCCTAGGGCGTTCTGGTTATTCGTTTCGAGCATCAGAATTGTGATAATTTTGAGTTTCTCAACCGTTTCTTACCTCCAAACTGCCATATCTCGCGAACGGATTGACCAATCCGCAAAATTTCTGTTGCATCTGAAAGCAGAAACTCGCCCGATTACAACGGTGTGCGTACTTTTCCCCTAGGCCGTTCTAGTTATGCTTGTCGAGCATCAGAACTGCGAAAATTTTGAGTTTCTCAAGCGTTTCTTACTTCCAAACTGCCATATCTCGCGAACGGATTGACAAATCCGCAAAATTTCTGTTGCATCTGAAAGTAGAAACTCGCCCGATTACAATACTATGCATACTTTTCCCCTAGGCCGTTCTAGTTATTCGTTTCGAGCATCAGAACTGCGAAAATTTTGAGTTTCTCAAGCGTTTCTTACCTCCAAACTGCCATAACTCGCGAACGGATTCACCGATCCGCAAAATTTCTGTTGCATCTGAAAGTAGAAACTCGCCCGATTACAACACTATGCGTACTTTTCCCCTAGGCCGTTCTAGTTATTCGTTTCGAGCATCAGAACTGCGAAAATTTTGAGTTTCTCAAGCGTTGCTTACCTCCAAACTGCCATATCTCGCGAACGGATTGACCAATCAGCAAAATTTCTGTTGCATCTGAAAGTAGAAACTCGCCCGATTACAACGGTGTGCGTACTTTTCCCCTAGGCCGTTATAGTTATGCTTGTCGAGCATCAGAACTGCGAAAATTTTGAGTTTCCCAAGCGTTGCTTACCTCCAAACTGCCATATCTCGCGAACGGATTGACCAATCCGCAAAATTTCTGTTGCATCTGAAAGTAGAAACTCGCCCGATTACAACGGTGTGCGTACTTTTCCCCTAGGCCGTTATTGTTATTCGTTTCGAGCATCAGAACCGCGAAAATTTTGAGTTTCTCAAGCGTTTCTTACCTCCAAACTGCAATATCTCGCGAACGGATTGACCAATCCGCAAAATTTCTGTTGCATCTGAAAGTAGAAACTCGCCCGATTACAACGGTATGCGTACTTTTCCCCTAGGCCGTTCTAGTTATTCGTTTCGAGCATCAGAACTGCGAAAATTTTGAGTTTCTCAAGCGTTTCTTACCTCCAAACTGCCATATCTCGCGAACGGATTGACCAATCCGCAAAATTTCTGTTGCATCTGAAAGTAGAAACTCGCCCGATTACAAAGGTGGGCGTACTTTTCCCCTAGGCCGTTCTAGTTATGCTTGTCGAGCATCAGAACTGCGAAAATTTTGAGTTTCTCGAGCGTTTCTTACCTCCAAACTGCCATATCTCGCGAACGGATTGACCAATCCGCAAAATTTTTGTTGCATCTGAAAGTAGAAACTCGCCCGATTACAACCGTGTGCGTACTTTTCCCCTAGGCCGTTCTAGTTATGCTTGTCGAGCATCAGAACTGCGAAAATTTTGAGTTTCTCGAGCGTTTCTTACCACCAAACTGCCATATCTCGCGAACGGATTGACCAATCCGCAAAATTTCTATTGCATCTGAAAGTAGAAACTCGCCCGATTACAACGGTATGCGTACTTTTCCCCTAGGGCGTTCTGGTTATTCGTTTCGAGCATCAGAATTGTGATAATTTTGAGTTTCTCAACCGTTTCTTACCTCCAAACTGCCATATCTCGCGAACGGATTGACCAATCCGCAAAATTTCTGGTGCATCTGAAAGTAGAAACTCGCCCGATTACAACGGTGTGCGTACTTTTCCCCTAGGCCGTTCTAGTTATGCTTATCGAGCATCAGAACTGCGAAAATTTTGAGTTTCTCAAGCGTTTCTTACTTCCAAACTGCCATATCTCGCGAACGGATTGACAAATCCCGCAAAATTTCTGTTGCATCTGAAAGTAGAAACTCGCCCGATTACAATACTATGCGTACTTTTCCCCTAGGCCGTTCTAGTTATCCGTTTCGAGCATCAGAACTGCGAAAATTTTGAGTTTCTCAAGCGTTTCTTACCTCCAAACTGCCATAACTCGCGAACGGATTCACCGATCCGCAAAATTTCTGTTGCATCTGAAAGTAGAAACTCGCCCGATTACAACACTATGCGTACTTTTCCCCCAGGCCGTTCTAGTTATTCGTTTCGAGCATCAGAACTGCGAAAATTTTGAGTTTCTCAAGCGTTGCTTACCTCCAAACTGCCATATCTCGCGAACGGATTGACCAATCCGCAAAATTTCTGTTGCATCTGAAAGTAGAAACTCGCCCGATTACAACGGTGTGCGTACTTTTCCCCTAGGCCGTTCTAGTTATGCTTGTCGAGCATCAGAACTGCGAAAATTTTGAGTTTCTCGAGCGTTTCTTACCTCCAAACTGCCATATCTCGCGAACGGATTGACCAATCCGCAAAATTTCTGTTGCATCTGAAAGTAGAAACTCCCCCGACTACAACACTATGCGTACTTTTCCCCTAGGCCGTTCTAGTTATTCGTTTCGAGCATCAGAACTGCGAAAATTTTGAGTTTCTCAAGCGTTTCTTACTTCCAAACTGCCATATCTCGCGAACGGATTGACCAATCCGCAAAATTTCTGTTGCATCTGAAAATAGAAATTCGCCCGATTACAACTGTATGCGTACTTTTCCCCTAGCCCGTTCCAGTTATTCGTTTCGACCAACAGAACTGCGAAAATTTTGAGTTTCTCAAGCGTTGCGTACCTCCAAACTGCCATATCTCGCGAACGGATTGACCAATCCGCAAAATTTCTGTTGCATCTGAAAGTAGTAACTCGCCCGATTACAACGGTATGTGTACTTTTCCCCTACGCCGTTCTTGTTGTTCGTTTCGAGCATCAGAACTGCGAAAATTTTGAGTTTCTCAAGCGTTTCTTACCTCCAAACTGCCATATCTCTCGAACGGATTGACCAATCCGCAAAATTTCTGTTGCATCTGAAAGTAGAAATTCGCCCGATTACAACTGTATGCGTACTTTTCCCCTAGCCCGTTCTAGTTATTCGTTTCGAGCAACAGAACTGCGAAAATTTTGAGTTTCCCAAGCGTTGCTTACCTCCAAACTGCCATATCTCGCGAACGGATTGACCAATCCGCAAAATTTCTGTTGCATCTGAAAGTAGAAACTCGCCCGATTACAACTGTGTGCGTACTTTTCCCCTAGGCCGTTATTGTTATTCGTTTCGAGCATCAGAACCGCGAAAATTTTGAGTTTCTCAAGCGTTTCTTACCTCCAAACTGCAATATCTCGCGAACGGATTGACCAATCCGCAAAATTTCTGTTGCATCTGAAAGTAGAAACTCGCCCGATTACAACGGTATGCGTACTTTTCCCCTAGGCCGTTCTGGTTATTCGTTTCGAGCATCAGAACTGCGAAAATTTTGAGTTTCTCAAGCGTTTCTTACCTCCAAACTGCCATATCTCGCGAACAGATTGACCAATCCGCAAAATTTCTGTTGCATC
The DNA here is from genome assembly GCF_051014685.1 of Ptiloglossa arizonensis. NCBI lineage: Eukaryota > Metazoa > Arthropoda > Insecta > Hymenoptera > Colletidae > Ptiloglossa > Ptiloglossa arizonensis. The sequence continues at coordinate 408,168 of NW_027478499.1, forward strand.
TGAAAGTAGAAACTCGCCCGATTACAACGGTGTGCGTACTTTTCCCCTAGGCCGTTCTAGTTATGCTTGTCGAGCATCAGAACTGCGAAAATTTTGAGTTTCTCGAGCGTTTCTTACCTCCAAACTGCCATATCTCGCGAACGGATTGACCAATCCGCAAAATTTTTGTTGCATCTGAAAGTAGAAACTCGCCCGATTACAACCGTGTGCGTACTTTTCCCCTAGGCCGTTCTAGTTATGCTTGTCGAGCATCAGAACTGCGAAAATTTTGAGTTTCTCGAGCGTTTCTTACCACCAAACTGCCATATCTCGCGAACGGATTGACCAATCCGCAAAATTTCTATTGCATCTGAAAGTAGAAACTCGCCCGATTACAACGGTATGCGTACTTTTCCCCTAGGGCGTTCTGGTTATTCGTTTCGAGCATCAGAATTGTGATAATTTTGAGTTTCTCAACCGTTTCTTACCTCCAAACTGCCATATCTCGCGAACGGATTGACCAATCCGCAAAATTTCTGTTGCATCTGAAAGTAGAAACTCGCCCGATTACAACACTATGCGTACTTTTCCCCTAGGCCGTTATTGTTATTCGTTTCGAGCATCAGAACCGCGAAAATTTTGAGTTTCTCAAGCGTTTCTTACCTCCAAACTGCAATATCTCGCGAACGGATTGACCAATCCGCAAAATTTCTGTTGCATCTGAAAGTAGAAACTCGCCCGATTACAACGGTATGCGTACTTTTCCCCTAGGCCGTTCTAGTTATTCGTTTCGAGCATCAGAACTGCGAAAATTTTGAGTTTCTCAAGCGTTGCTTACCTCCAAACGGCCATATCTCGCGAACGGATTGACCAATCCGCAAAATTTCTGTTGCATCTGAAAGTAGAAACTCGCCCGATTACAACGGTGTGCGTACTTTTCCCCTAGGCCGTTCTAGTTATGCTTGTCGAGCATCAGAACTGCGAAAATTTTGAGTTTCTCGAGCGTTTCTTACCTCCAAACTGCCATATCTCGCGAACGGATTGACCAATCCGCAAAATTTTTGTTGCATCTGAAAGTAGAAACTCGCCCGATTACAACCGTGTGCGTACTTTTCCCCTAGGCCGTTCTAGTTATGCTTGTCGAGCATCAGAACTGCGAAAATTTTGAGTTTCTCGAGCGTTTCTTACCACCAAACTGCCATATCTCGCGAACGGATTGACCAATCCGCAAAATTTCTATTGCATCTGAAAGTAGAAACTCGCCCGATTACAACGGTATGCGTACTTTTCCCCTAGGGCGTTCTGGTTATTCGTTTCGAGCATCAGAATTGTGATAATTTTGAGTTTCTCAACCGTTTCTTACCTCCAAACTGCCATATCTCGCGAACGGATTGACTAATCCGCAAAATTTCTGTTGCATCTGAAAGTAGAAACTCGCCCGATTACAACTGTGTGCGTACTTTTCCCCTAGGCCGTTATTGTTATTCGTTTCGAGCATCAGAACCGCGAAAATTTTGAGTTTCTCAAGCGTTTCTTACCTCCAAACTGCAATATCTCGCGAACGGATTGACCAATCCGCAAAATTTCTGTTGCATCTGAAAGTAGAAACTCGCCCGATTACAACGGTATGCGTACTTTTCCCCTAGGCCGTTCTGGTTATTCGTTTCGAGCATCAGAACTGCGAAAATTTTGAGTTTCTCAAGCGTTTCTTACCTCCAAACTGCCATATCTCGCGAACAGATTGACCAATCCGCAAAATTTCTGTTGCATCTGAAAGTAGAAACTCGCCCGATTACAACGGTGTGCGTACTTTTCCCCTAGGCCGTTCTAGTTATGCTTGTCGAGCATCAGAACTGCGAAAATTTTGAGTTTCTCGAGCGTTTCTTACCTCCAAACTGCCATATCTCGCGAACGGATTGACCAATCCGCAAAATTTTTGTTGCATCTGAAAGTAGAAACTCGCCCGATTACAACCGTGTGCGTACTTTTCCCCTAGGCCGTTCTAGTTATGCTTGTCGAGCATCAGAACTGCGAAAATTTTGAGTTTCTCGAGCGTTTCTTACCACCAAACTGCCATATCTCGCGAACGGATTGACCAATCCGCAAAATTTCTATTGCATCTGAAAGTAGAAACTCGCCCGATTACAACGGTATGCGTACTTTTCCCCTAGGGCGTTCTGGTTATTCGTTTCGAGCATCAGAATTGTGATAATTTTGAGTTTCTCAACCGTTTCTTACCTCCAAACTGCCATATCTCGCGAACGGATTGACCAATCCGCAAAATTTCTGTTGCATCTGAAAGTAGAAACTCGCCCGATTACAACACTATGCGTACTTTTCCCCTAGGCCGTTATTGTTATTCGTTTCGAGCATCAGAACCGCGAAAATTTTGAGTTTCTCAAGCGTTTCTTACCTCCAAACTGCAATATCTCGCGAACGGATTGACCAATCCGCAAAATTTCTGTTGCATCTGAAAGTAGAAACTCGCCCGATTACAACGGTATGCGTACTTTTCCCCTAGGCCGTTCTAGTTATTCGTTTCGAGCATCAGAACTGCGAAAATTTTGAGTTTCTCAAGCGTTGCTTACCTCCAAACGGCCATATCTCGCGAACGGATTGACCAATCCGCAAAATTTCTGTTGCATCTGAAAGTAGAAACTCGCCCGATTACAACGGTGTGCGTACTTTTCCCCTAGGCCGTTCTAGTTATGCTTGTCGAGCATCAGAACTGCGAAAATTTTGAGTTTCTCGAGCGTTTCTTACCTCCAAACTGCCATATCTCGCGAACGGATTGACCAATCCGCAAAATTTTTGTTGCATCTGAAAGTAGAAACTCGCCCGATTACAACCGTGTGCGTACTTTTCCCCTAGGCCGTTCTAGTTATGCTTGTCGAGCATCAGAACTGCGAAAATTTTGAGTTTCTCGAGCGTTTCTTACCACCAAACTGCCATATCTCGCGAACGGATTGACCAATCCGCAAAATTTCTATTGCATCTGAAAGTAGAAACTCGCCCGATTACAACGGTATGCGTACTTTTCCCCTAGGGCGTTCTGGTTATTCGTTTCGAGCATCAGAATTGTGATAATTTTGAGTTTCTCAACCGTTTCTTACCTCCAAACTGCCATATCTCGCGAACGGATTGACTAATCCGCAAAATTTCTGTTGCATCTGAAAGTAGAAACTCGCCCGATTACAACGGTGTGCGTACTTTTCCCCTAGGCCGTTCTAGTTATGCTTGTCGAGCATCAGAACTGCGAAAATTTTGAGTTTCTCGAGCGTTTCTTACCTCCAAACTGCCATATCTCGCGAACGGATTGACCAATCCGCAAAATTTCTGTTGCATCTGAAAGTAGAAACTCCCCCGACTACAACACTATGCGTACTTTTCCCCTAGGCCGTTCTAGTTATTCGTTTCGAGCATCAGAACTGCGAAAATTTTGAGTTTCTCAAGCGTTTCTTACTTCCAAACTGCCATATCTCGCGAACGGATTGACCAATCCGCAAAATTTCTGTTGCATCTGAAAATAGAAATTCGCCCGATTACAACTGTATGCGTACTTTTCCCCTAGCCCGTTCCAGTTATTCGTTTCGACCAACAGAACTGCGAAAATTTTGAGTTTCTCAAGCGTTGCGTACCTCCAAACTGCCATATCTCGCGAACGGATTGACCAATCCGCAAAATTTCTGTTGCATCTGAAAGTAGTAACTCGCCCGATTACAACGGTATGTGTACTTTTCCCCTACGCCGTTCTTGTTGTTCGTTTCGAGCATCAGAACTGCGAAAATTTTGAGTTTCTCAAGCGTTTCTTACCTCCAAACTGCCATATCTCTCGAACGGATTGACCAATCCGCAAAATTTCTGTTGCATCTGAAAGTAGAAATTCGCCCGATTACAACTGTATGCGTACCTTTCCCCTAGCCCGTTCTAGTTATTCGTTTCGAGCAACAGAACTGCGAAAATTTTGTGTTTCCCAAGCGTTGCTTACCTCCAAACTGCCATATCTCGCGAACGGATTGACCAATCCGCAAAATTTCTGTTGCATCTGAAAGTAGAAACTCGCCCGATTACAATACTATGCGTACTTTTCCCCTAGGCCGTTCTAGTTATTCGTTTCGAGCATCAGAACTGCGAAAATTTTGAGTTTCTCAAGCGTTTCTTACTTCCAAACTGCCATATCTCGCGAACGGATTGACAAATCCGCAAAATTTCTGTTGCATCTGAAAGTAGAAACTCGCCCGATTACAATACTATGCGTACTTTTCCCCTAGGCCGTTCTAGTTATTCGTTTCGAGCATCAGAACTGCGAAAATTTTGAGTTTCTCAAGTGTTTCTTACCTCCAAACTGCCATAACTCGCGAACGGATTCACCGATCCGCAAAATTTCTGTTGCATCTGAAAGTAGAAACTCGCCCGATTACAACACTATGCGTACTTTTCCCCTAGGCCGTTCTAGTTATTCGTTTCGAGCATCAGAACTGCGAAAATTTTGAGTTTCTCAAGCGTTGCTTACCTCCAAACTGCCATATCTCGCGAACGGATTGACCAATCCGCAAAATTTCTGTTGCATCTGAAAGTAGAAACTCGCCCGATTACAACGGTGTGCGTACTTTTCCCCTAGGCCGTTCTAGTTATGCTTGTCGAGCACCAGAACTGCGAAAATTTTGAGTTTCTCGAGCGTTTCTTACCTCCAAACTGCCATATCTCGCGAACGGATTGACCAATCCGCAAAATTTCTGTTGCATCTGAAAGTAGAAACTCCCCCGACTACAACACTATGCGTACTTTTCCCCTAGGCCGTTCTAGTTATTCGTTTCGAGCATCAGAACTGCGAAAATTTTGAGTTTCTCAAGCGTTTCTTACTTCCAAACTGCCATATCTCGCGAACGGATTGACCAATCCGCAAAATTTCTGTTGCATCTGAAAATAGAAATTCGCCCGATTATAACTGTATGCGTACTTTTCCCCTAGCCCGTTCCAGTTATTCGTTTCGACCAACAGAACTGCGAAAATTTTGAGTTTCTCAAGCGTTGCGTACCTCCAAACTGCCATATCTCGCGAACGGATTGACCAGTCCGCAAAATTTCTGTTGCATCTGAAAGTAGTAACTCGCCCGATTACAACGGTATGTGTACTTTTCCCCTACGCCGTTCTTGTTGTTCGTTTCGAGCATCAGAACTGCGAAAATTTTGAGTTTCTCAAGCGTTTCTTACCTCCAAACTGCCATATCTCTCGAACGGATTGACCAATCCGCAAAATTTCTGTTGCATCTGAAAGTAGAAACTCGCCCGATTACAACGGTGTGCGTACTTTTCCCCTAGGCCGTTATTGTTATTCGTTTCGAGCATCAGAACCGCGAAAATTTTGAGTTTCTCAAGCGTTTCTTACCTCCAAACTGCAATATCTCGCGAACGGATTGACCAATCCGCAAAATTTCTGTTGCATCTGAAAGTAGAAACTCGCCCGATTACAACGGTATGCGTACTTTTCCCCTAGGCCGTTCTAGTTATTCGTTTCGAGCATCAGAACTGCGAAAATTTTGAGTTTCTCAAGCGTTTCTTACCTCCAAACGGCCATATCTCGCGAACGGATTGACCAATCCGCAAAATTTCTGTTGCATCTGAAAGTAGAAACTCGCCCGATTACAACGGTGTGCGTACTTTTACCCTAGGCCGTTCTAGTTATGCTTGTCGAGCATCAGAACTGCGAAAATTTTGAGTTTCTCGAGCGTTTCTTACCTCCAAACTGCCATATCTCGCGAACGGATTGACCAATCCGCAAAATTTTTGTTGCATCTGAAAGTAGAAACTCGCCCGATTACAACCGTGTGCGTACTTTTCCCCTAGGCCGTTCTAGTTATGCTTGTCGAGCATCAGAACTGCGAAAATTTTGAGTTTCTCGAGCGTTTCTTACCACCAAACTGCCATATCTCGCGAACGGATTGACCAATCCGCAAAATTTCTATTGCATCTGAAAGTAGAAACTCGCCCGATTACAACGGTATGCGTACTTTTCCCCTAGGGCGTTCTGGTTATTCGTTTCGAGCATCAGAATTGTGATAATTTTGAGTTTCTCAACCGTTTCTTACCTCCAAACTGCCATATCTCGCGAACGGATTGACCAATCCGCAAAATTCCTGTTGCATCTGAAAGTAGAAACTCGCCCGATTACAACGGTGTGCGTACTTTTCCCCTAGGCCGTTCTAGTTATGCTTGTCGAGCATCAGAACTGCGAAAATTTTGAGTTTCTCAAGCGTTTCTTACTTCCAAACTGCCATATCTCGCGAACGGATTGACCAATCCGCAAAATTTCAGTTGCATCTGAAAGTAGAAACTCGCCCGATTACAATACTATGCGTACTTTTCCCCTAGGCCGTTCTAGTTATTCGTTTCGAGCATCAGAACTGCGAAAATTTTGAGTTTCTCAAGCGTTTCTTACCTCCAAACTGCCATAACTCGCGAACGGATTCACCGATCCGCAAAATTTCTGTTGCATCTGAAAGTAGAAACTCGCCCGATTACAACACTATGCGTACTTTTCCCCTAGGCCGTTCTAGTTATTCGTTTCGAGCATCAGAACTGCGAAAATTTTGAGTTTCTCAAGCGTTGCTTACCTCCAAACTGCCATATCTCGCGAACGGATTGACCAATCCGCAAAATTTCTGTTGCATCTGAAAGTAGAAACTCGCCCGATTACAACGGTGTGCGTACTTTTCCCCTAGGCCGTTCTAGTTATGCTTGTCGAGCATCAGAACTGCGAAAATTTTGAGTTTCTCGAGCGTTTCTTACCTCCAAACTGCCATATCTCGCGAACGGATTGACCAATCCGCAAAATTTCTGTTGCATCTGAAAGTAGAAACTCCCCCGACTACAACACTATGCGTACTTTTCCCCTAGGCCGTTCTAGTTATTCGTTTCGAGCATCAGAACTGCGAAAATTTTGAGTTTCTCAAGCGTTTCTTACTTCCAAACTGCCATATCTCGCGAACGGATTGACCAATCCGCAAAATTTCTGTTGCATCTGAAAGTAGAAATTCGCCCGATTACAACTGTATGCGTACTTTTCCCCTAGCCCGTTCTAGTTATTCGTTTCGAGCAACAGAACTGCGAAAATTTTGAGTTTCCCAAGCGTTGCTTACCTCCAAACTGCCATATCTCGCGAACGGATTGACCAATCCGCAAAATTTCTGTTGCATCTGAAAGTAGTAACTCGCCCGATTACAACGGTATGTGTACTTTTCCCCTACGCCGTTCTTGTTGTTCGTTTCGAGCATCAGAACTGCGAAAATTTGGAGTTTCTCAAGCGTTTCTTACCTCCAAACTGCCATATCTCGCGAACGGATTGACCGATCCGCAAAATTTCTGTTGCATCTGAAAGTAGAAACTCGCCCGATTACAACACTATGCGTACTTTTCCCCTAGGCCGTTCTAGTTATTCGTTTCGAGCATCAGAACTGCGAAAATTTTGAGTTTCTCAAGCGTTTCTTACCTCCAAACTGCCATATCTCTCGAACGGATTGACCAATCCGCAAAATTTCTGTTGCATCTGAAAGTAGAAATTCGCCCGATTACAACTGTATGCGTACTTTTCCCCTAGCCCGTTCTAGTTATTCGTTTCGAGCAACAGAACTGCGAAAATTTTGAGTTTCCCAAGCGTTGCTTACCTCCAAACTGCCATATCTCGCGAACGGATTGACCAATCCGCAAAATTTCTGTTGCATCTGAAAGTAGAAACTCGCCCGATTACAATACTATGCGTACTTTTCCCCTAGGCCGTTCTAGTTATTCGTTTCGAGCATCAGAACTGCGAAAATTTTGAGTTTCTCAAGCGTTTCTTACTTCCAAACTGCCATATCTCGCGAACGGATTGACAAATCCGCAAAATTTCTGTTGCATCTGAAAGTAGAAACTCGCCCGATTACAATACTATGCGTACTTTTCCCCTAGGCCGTTCTAGTTATTCGTTTCGAGCATCAGAACTGCGAAAATTTTGAGTTTCTCAAGTGTTTCTTACCTCCAAACTGCCATAACTCGCGAACGGATTCACCGATCCGCAAAATTTCTGTTGCATCTGAAAGTAGAAACTCGCCCGATTACAACACTATGCGTACTTTTCCCCTAGGCCGTTCTAGTTATTCGTTTCGAACATCAGAACTGCGAAAATTTTGAGTTTCTCAAGCGTTGCTTACCTCCAAACTGCCATATCTCGCGAACGGATTGACCAATCCCCAAAATTTCTGTTGCATCTGAAAGTAGAAACTCGCCCGATTACAACGATGTGCGTACTTTTCCCCTAGGCCGTTCTTGTTATTCGTTTCGAGCATCAGAACCGCGAAAATTTTGTGTTTCTCAAGCGTTTCTTACATCCAAACTGCCACATCTCGCGAACGGATTGACCAATCCGCAAAATTTCTGTTGCATCTGAAAGTAGAAACTCGCCCGATTACAACGGTATGCGTACTTTTCCCCTAGGCCGTTCTAGTTATTCGTTTCGAGCATCAGAACTGCGAAAATTTTGAGTTTCTCAAGCGTTTCTTACATCCAAACTGCCATATCTCGCGAACGGATTGACAAATCCGCAAAATTTCTGTTGCATCTGAAAGTAGAAACTCGCCCGATTACAACGGTATGTGTACTTTTCCCCTACGCCGTTCTTGTTGTTCGTTTCGAGCATCAGAACTGCGAAAATTTTGAGTTTCCCAAGCGTTGCTTACCTCCAAACTGCCATATCTCGCGAACGGATTGACCAATCCGCAAAATTTCTGTTGCATCTGAAAGTAGAAACTCGCCCGATTACAACGATGTGCGTACTTTTCCCCTAGGCCGTTCTTGTTATTCGTTTCGAGCATCAGAACTGCGAAAATTTTGAGTTTCTCAAGCGTTTCTTACTTCCAAACTGCCATATCTCGCGAACGGATTGACAAATCCGCAAAATTTCTGTTGCATCTGAAAGTAGAAACTCGCCCGATTACAATACTATGCGTACTTTTCCCCTAGGCCGTTCTAGTTATTCGTTTCGAGCATCAGAACTGCGAAAATTTTGAGTTTCTCAAGTGTTTCTTACCTCCAAACTGCCATAACTCGCGAACGGATTCACCGATCCGCAAAATTTCTGTTGCATCTGAAAGTAGAAACTCGCCCGATTACAACACTATGCGTACTTTTCCCCTAGGCCGTTCTAGTTATTCGTTTCGAACATCAGAACTGCGAAAATTTTGAGTTTCTCAAGCGTTGCTTACCTCCAAACTGCCATATCTCGCGAACGGATTGACCAATCCGCAAAATTTCTGTTGCATCTGAAAGTAGAAACTCGCCCGATTACAACGATGTGCGTACTTTTCCCCTAGGCCGTTCTTGTTATTCGTTTCGAGCATCAGAACCGCGAAAATTTTGTGTTTCTCAAGCGTTGCGTACCTCCAAACTGCCATATCTCGCGAACGGATTGACCAATCCGCAAAATTTCTGTTGCATCTGAAAGTAGTAACTCGCCCGATTACAACGGTATGTGTACTTTTCCCCTACGCCGTTCTTGTTGTTCGTTTCGAGCATCAGAACTGCGAAAATTTTGAGTTTCTCAAGCGTTTCTTACCTCCAAACTGCCATATCTCTCGAACGGATTGACCAATCCGCAAAATTTCTGTTGCATCTGAAAGTAGAAATTCGCCCGATTACAACTGTATGCGTACTTTTCCCCTAGCCCGTTCTAGTTATTCGTTTCGAGCAACAGAACTGCGAAAATTTTGAGTTTCCCAAGCGTTGCTTACCTCCAAACTGCCATATCTCGCGAACGGATTGACCAATCCGCAAAATTTCTGTTGCATCTGAAAGTAGAAACTCGCCCGATTACAATACTATGCGTACTTTTCCCCTAGGCCGTTCTAGTTATTCGTTTCGAGCATCAGAACTGCGAAAATTTTGAGTTTCTCAAGCGTTTCTTACTTCCAAACTGCCATATCTCGCGAACGGATTGACAAATCCGCAAAATTTCTGTTGCATCTGAAAGTAGAAACTCGCCCGATTACAATACTATGCGTACTTTTCCCCTAGGCCGTTCTAGTTATTCGTTTCGAGCATCAGAACTGCGAAAATTTTGAGTTTCTCAAGTGTTTCTTACCTCCAAACTGCCATAACTCGCGAACGGATTCACCGATCCGCAAAATTTCTGTTGCATCTGAAAGTAGAAACTCGCCCGATTACAACACTATGCGTACTTTTCCCCTAGGCCGTTCTAGTTATTCGTTTCGAACATCAGAACTGCGAAAATTTTGAGTTTCTCAAGCGTTGCTTACCTCCAAACTGCCATATCTCGCGAACGGATTGACCAATCCCCAAAATTTCTGTTGCATCTGAAAGTAGAAACTCGCCCGATTACAACGATGTGCGTACTTTTCCCCTAGGCCGTTCTTGTTATTCGTTTCGAGCATCAGAACCGCGAAAATTTTGTGTTTCTCAAGCGTTTCTTACATCCAAACTGCCACATCTCGCGAACGGATTGACCAATCCGCAAAATTTCTGTTGCATCTGAAAGTAGAAACTCGCCCGATTACAACGGTATGCGTACTTTTCCCCTAGGCCGTTCTAGTTATTCGTTTCGAGCATCAGAACTGCGAAAATTTTGAGTTTCTCAAGCGTTTCTTACATCCAAACTGCCATATCTCGCGAACGGATTGACAAATCCGCAAAATTTCTGTTGCATCTGAAAGTAGAAACTCGCCCGATTACAACGGTATGTGTACTTTTCCCCTACGCCGTTCTTGTTGTTCGTTTCGAGCATCAGAACTGCGAAAATTTTGAGTTTCCCAAGCGTTGCTTACCTCCAAACTGCCATATCTCGCGAACGGATTGACCAATCCGCAAAATTTCTGTTGCATCTGAAAGTAGAAACTCGCCCGATTACAACGATGTGCGTACTTTTCCCCTAGGCCGTTCTTGTTATTCGTTTCGAGCATCAGAACTGCGAAAATTTTGAGTTTCTCAAGCGTTTCTTACTTCCAAACTGCCATATCTCGCGAACGGATTGACAAATCCGCAAAATTTCTGTTGCATCTGAAAGTAGAAACTCGCCCGATTACAATACTATGCGTACTTTTCCCCTAGGCCGTTCTAGTTATTCGTTTCGAGCATCAGAACTGCGAAAATTTTGAGTTTCTCAAGTGTTTCTTACCTCCAAACTGCCATAACTCGCGAACGGATTCACCGATCCGCAAAATTTCTGTTGCATCTGAAAGTAGAAACTCGCCCGATTACAACACTATGCGTACTTTTCCCCTAGGCCGTTCTAGTTATTCGTTTCGAACATCAGAACTGCGAAAATTTTGAGTTTCTCAAGCGTTGCTTACCTCCAAACTGCCATATCTCGCGAACGGATTGACCAATCCGCAAAATTTCTGTTGCATCTGAAAGTAGAAACTCGCCCGATTACAACGATGTGCGTACTTTTCCCCTAGGCCGTTCTTGTTATTCGTTTCGAGCATCAGAACCGCGAAAATTTTGTGTTTCTCAAGCGTTGCGTACCTCCAAACTGCCATATCTCGCGAACGGATTGACCAATCCGCAAAATTTCTGTTGCATCTGAAAGTAGTAACTCGCCCGATTACAACGGTATGTGTACTTTTCCCCTACGCCGTTCTTGTTGTTCGTTTCGAGCATCAGAACTGCGAAAATTTTGAGTTTCTCAAGCGTTTCTTACCTCCAAACTGCCATATCTCTCGAACGGATTGACCAATCCGCAAAATTTCTGTTGCATCTGAAAGTAGAAATTCGCCCGATTACAACTGTATGCGTACTTTTCCCCTAGCCCGTTCTAGTTATTCGTTTCGAGCAACAGAACTGCGAAAATTTTGAGTTTCCCAAGCGTTGCTTACCTCCAAACTGCCATATCTCGCGAACGGATTGACCAATCCGCAAAATTTCTGTTGCATCTGAAAGTAGAAACTCGCCCGATTACAATACTATGCGTACTTTTCCCCTAGGCCGTTCTAGTTATTCGTTTCGAGCATCAGAACTGCGAAAATTTTGAGTTTCTCAAGCGTTTCTTACTTCCAAACTGCCATATCTCGCGAACGGATTGACAAATCCGCAAAATTTCTGTTGCATCTGAAAGTAGAAACTCGCCCGATTACAATACTATGCGTACTTTTCCCCTAGGCCGTTCTAGTTATTCGTTTCGAGCATCAGAACTGCGAAAATTTTGAGTTTCTCAAGTGTTTCTTACCTCCAAACTGCCATAACTCGCGAACGGATTCACCGATCCGCAAAATTTCTGTTGCATCTGAAAGTAGAAACTCGCCCGATTACAACACTATGCGTACTTTTCCCCTAGGCCGTTCTAGTTATTCGTTTCGAACATCAGAACTGCGAAAATTTTGAGTTTCTCAAGCGTTGCTTACCTCCAAACTGCCATATCTCGCGAACGGATTGACCAATCCCCAAAATTTCTGTTGCATCTGAAAGTAGAAACTCGCCCGATTACAACGATGTGCGTACTTTTCCCCTAGGCCGTTCTTGTTATTCGTTTCGAGCATCAGAACCGCGAAAATTTTGTGTTTCTCAAGCGTTTCTTACATCCAAACTGCCACATCTCGCGAACGGATTGACCAATCCGCAAAATTTCTGTTGCATCTGAAAGTAGAAACTCGCCCGATTACAACGGTATGCGTACTTTTCCCCTAGGCCGTTCTAGTTATTCGTTTCGAGCATCAGAACTGCGAAAATTTTGAGTTTCTCAAGCGTTTCTTACATCCAAACTGCCATATCTCGCGAACGGATTGACAAATCCGCAAAATTTCTGTTGCATCTGAAAGTAGAAACTCGCCCGATTACAACGGTATGTGTACTTTTCCCCTACGCCGTTCTTGTTGTTCGTTTCGAGCATCAGAACTGCGAAAATTTTGAGTTTCCCAAGCGTTGCTTACCTCCAAACTGCCATATCTCGCGAACGGATTGACCAATCCGCAAAATTTCTGTTGCATCTGAAAGTAGAAACTCGCCCGATTACAACGATGTGCGTACTTTTCCCCTAGGCCGTTCTTGTTATTCGTTTCGAGCATCAGAACTGCGAAAATTTTGAGTTTCTCAAGCGTTTCTTACTTCCAAACTGCCATATCTCGCGAACGGATTGACAAATCCGCAAAATTTCTGTTGCATCTGAAAGTAGAAACTCGCCCGATTACAATACTATGCGTACTTTTCCCCTAGGCCGTTCTAGTTATTCGTTTCGAGCATCAGAACTGCGAAAATTTTGAGTTTCTCAAGTGTTTCTTACCTCCAAACTGCCATAACTCGCGAACGGATTCACCGATCCGCAAAATTTTTGTTGCATCTGAAAGTAGAAACTCGCCCGATTACAACACTATGCGTACTTTTCCCCTAGGCCGTTCTAGTTATTCGTTTCGAACATCAGAACTGCGAAAATTTTGAGTTTCTCAAGCGTTGCTTACCTCCAAACTGCCATATCTCGCGAACGGATTGACCAATCCGCAAAATTTCTGTTGCATCTGAAAGTAGAAACTCGCCCGATTACAACGATGTGCGTACTTTTCCCCTAGGCCGTTCTTGTTATTCGTTTCGAGCATCAGAACCGCGAAAATTTTGTGTTTCTCAAGCGTTTCTTACATCCAAACTGCCACATCTCGCGAACGGATTGACCAATCCGCAAAATTTCTGTTGCATCTGAAAGTAGAAACTCGCCCGATTACAACGGCATGCGTACTTTTCCCCTAGGCCGTTCTAGTTATTCGTTTCGAGCATCAGAACTGCGAAAATTTTGAGTTTCTCAAGCGTTTCTTACATCCAAACTGCCATATCTCGCGAACGGATTGACCAATCCGCAAAATTTCTGTTGCATCTGAAAGTAGAAACTCGCCCAATTACAACGGTATGCGTACTTTTCCCCTAGGCCGTTCTAGTTATGCTTGTCGAGCATCAGAACTGCGAAAATTTTGAGTTTCTCGAGCGTTTCTTACCTCCAAACTGCCATATCTCGCGAACGGATTGACCAATCCGCAAAATTTCTGTTGCATCTGAAAGTAGAAACTCGCCCGATTACAACGATGTGCGTACTTTTCCCCTAGGCCGTTCTTGTTATTCGTTTCGAGCATCAGAACTGCGAAAATTTTGAGTTTCTCAAGCGTTTCTTACTTCCAAACTGCCATATCTCGCGAACGGATTGACCAATCCGCAAAATTTCTGTTGCATCTGAAAGTAGAAACTCGCCCGATTACAACACTATGCGTACTTTTCCCCTAGGCCGTTCTAGTTATTCGTTTCGAGCATCAGAACTGCGAAAATTTTGAGTTTCTCAAGCGTTTCTTACTTCCAAACTGTCATATCTCGCGAACGGATTGACCAATCCGCAAAATTTCTGTTGCATCTGAAAGTAGAAACTCGCCCGATTACAACGGTATGCGTACTTTTCCCCTAGGGCGTTCTGGTTATTCGTTTCGAGCATCAGAATTGTGATAATTTTGAGTTTCTCAACCGTTTCTTACCTCCAAACTGCCATATCTCGCGAACGGATTGACCAATCCGCAAAATTTCTGTTGCATCTGAAAGTAGAAACTCGCCCAATTACAACGGTGTGCGTACTTTTCCCCTAGGCCGTTCTAGTTATGCTTGTCGAGCATCAGAACTGCGAAAATTTTGAGTTTCTCGAGCGTTTCTTACCTCCAAACTGCCATATCTCGCGAACGGATTGACCAATCCGCAAAATTTTTGTTGCATCTGAAAGTAGAAACTCGCCCGATTACAACGATGTGCGTACTTTTCCCCTAGGCCGTTCTTGTTATTCGTTTCGAGCATCGGAACTGCGAAAATTTTGAGTTTCTCAAGCGTTTCTTACTTCCAAACTGCCATATCTCGCGAACGGATTGACAAATCCGCAAAATTTCTGTTGCATCTGAAAGTAGAAACTCGCCCGATTACAATACTATGCGTACTTTTCCCCTAGGCCGTTCTAGTTATTCGTTTCGAGCATCAGAACTGCGAAAATTTTGAGTTTCTCAAGTGTTTCTTACCTCCAAACTGCCATAACTCGCGAACGGATTCACCGATCCGCAAAATTTTTGTTGCATCTGAAAGTAGAAACTCGCCCGATTACAACACTATGCGTACTTTTCCCCTAGGCCGTTCTAGTTATTCGTTTCGAACATCAGAACTGCGAAAATTTTGAGTTTCTCAAGCGTTGCTTACCTCCAAACTGCCATATCTCGCGAACGGATTGACCAATCCGCAAAATTTCTGTTGCATCTGAAAGTAGAAACTCGCCCGATTACAACGATGTGCGTACTTTTCCCCTAGGCCGTTCTTGTTATTCGTTTCGAGCATCAGAACCGCGAAAATTTTGTGTTTCTCAAGCGTTTCTTACATCCAAACTGCCACATCTCGCGAACGGATTGACCAATCCGCAAAATTTCTGTTGCATCTGAAAGTAGAAACTCGCCCGATTACAACGGCATGCGTACTTTTCCCCTAGGCCGTTCTAGTTATTCGTTTCGAGCATCAGAACTGCGAAAATTTTGAGTTTCTCAAGCGTTTCTTACATCCAAACTGCCATATCTCGCGAACGGATTGACCAATCCGCAAAATTTCTGTTGCATCTGAAAGTAGAAACTCGCCCAATTACAACGGTATGCGTACTTTTCCCCTAGGCCGTTCTAGTTATGCTTGTCGAGCATCAGAACTGCGAAAATTTTGAGTTTCTCGAGCGTTTCTTACCTCCAAACTGCCATATCTCGCGAACGGATTGACCAATCCGCAAAATTTCTGTTGCATCTGAAAGTAGAAACTCGCCCGATTACAACGATGTGCGTACTTTTCCCCTAGGCCGTTCTTGTTATTCGTTTCGAGCATCAGAACTGCGAAAATTTTGAGTTTCTCAAGCGTTTCTTACTTCCAAACTGCCATATCTCGCGAACGGATTGACCAATCCGCAAAATTTCTGTTGCATCTGAAAGTAGAAACTCGCCCGATTACAACACTATGCGTACTTTTCCCCTAGGCCGTTCTAGTTATTCGTTTCGAGCATCAGAACTGCGAAAATTTTGAGTTTCTCAAGCGTTTCTTACTTCCAAACTGTCATATCTCGCGAACGGATTGACCAATCCGCAAAATTTCTGTTGCATCTGAAAGTAGAAACTCGCCCGATTACAACGGTATGCGTACTTTTCCCCTAGGGCGTTCTGGTTATTCGTTTCGAGCATCAGAATTGTGATAATTTTGAGTTTCTCAACCGTTTCTTACCTCCAAACTGCCATATCTCGCGAACGGATTGACCAATCCGCAAAATTTCTGTTGCATCTGAAAGTAGAAACTCGCCCAATTACAACGGTGTGCGTACTTTTCCCCTAGGCCGTTCTAGTTATGCTTGTCGAGCATCAGAACTGCGAAAATTTTGAGTTTCTCGAGCGTTTCTTACCTCCAAACTGCCATATCTCGCGAACGGATTGACCAATCCGCAAAATTTTTGTTGCATCTGAAAGTAGAAACTCGCCCGATTACAACGGTGTGCGTACTTTTCCCCTAGGCCGCCCTAGTTATTCGTTTCGAGCATCAGAACTGCAAAAATTTTGAGTTTCTCAAGCGTTTCTTACTTCCAAACTGCCATATCTCGCGAACGGATTGACCAATCCGCAAAATTTCTGTTGCATCTGAAAGTAGAAACTCGCCCGATTACAACGGTATGCGTACTTTTCCCCTAGGCCGTTCTAGTTATTCGTTTCGAGCATCAGAACTGTGAAAATTTTGAGTTTCTCAAGCGTTTCTTACTTCCAAACTGCCATATCTCGGGAACGGATTGACCAATCCGCAAAATTTCTGTTGCATCTGAAAGTAGAAATTCGCCCGATTACAACTGTATGCGTACTTTTCCCCTAGCCCGTTCTAGTTATTCGTTTCGAGCAACAGAACTGCGAAAATTTTGAGTTTCTCAAGCGTTGCTTACCTCCAAACTGCCATATCTCGCGAACGGATTGATCAATCCGCAAAACTTCTGTTGCATCTGAAAGTAGATACTCGCCCGATTACAACGGTGTGCGTACTTTTCCCCTAGGCCGTTATTGTTATTTGTTTCGAGCATCAGAACCGCGAAAATTTTGAGTTTCTCGAGCGTTTATTACCTCCAAACTGCCATATCTCGCGAACGGATTGTCCAATCCGCAAAGTTTCTGTTGCATCAGAAAGTAGAAACTCGCCCGATTACAACGGTATGCGTACTTTTCCCCTAGGCCGTTCTAGTTATGCTTTTCGAGCATCAGAACTGCGAAAATTTTGAGTTCCTCAAGCGTTGCTTACTTCCAAACTGCCATATCTCGCGAACGGATTGATCAATCCGCAAAATTTCTGTTGCATCTGAAAGTAGAAACTCGCCCGATTACAACGGTGTGCGTACTTTTCCCCTAGGCCGTTATTGTTATTTGTTTCGAGCATCAGAACTGCGAAAATTTTGAGTTTTTCAAGCGTTGCTTACCTCCAAACTGCCATATCTCGCGAACGGATTGACCAATCCGCAAAATTTCTGTTGCATCTGAAAGTAGAAACTCGCCCGATTACAACGGTATGCGTACTTTTCCACTAGGCCGTTCTAGTTATTCGTTTCGAGCATCAGAACTGCGAAAATTTTGAGTTTCTCAAGCGTTTCTTACTTCCAAACTGCCATATCTCGCGAACGGATTGACCAATTCGCAAAATTTCTGTTGCATCTGAAAGTAGAAACTCGCCCGATTACAATACTATGCGTACTTTTCCCCTAGGCCGTTCTAGTTATTCGTTTCGAGCATCAGAACTGCGAAAATTTTGAGTTTCTCAAGCGTTTCTTACCTCCAAACTGCCATAACTCGCGAACGGATTCACCGATCCGCAAAATTTCTGTTGCATCTGAAAGTAGAAACTCGCCCGATTACAACACTATGCGTACTTTTCCCCTAGGCCGTTCTAGTTATTCGTTTCGAGCATCAGAACTGCGAAAATTTTGAGTTTCTCAAGCGTTGCTTACCTCCAAACTGCCATATCTCGCGAACGGATTGACCAATCCGCAAAATTTCTGTTGCATCTGAAAGTAGAAACTCGCCCGATTACAACGGTGTGCGTACTTTTCCCCTAGGCCGTTCTAGTTATGCTTGCCGAGCATCAGAACTGCGAAAATTTTGAGTTTCTCGAGCGTTTCTTACCTCCAAACTGCCATATGTCGCGAACGGATTGACCAATCCGCAAAATTTCTGTTGCATCTGAAAGTAGAAACTCCCCCGACTACAACACTATGCGTACTTTTCCCCTAGGCCGTTCTAGTTATTCGTTTCGAGCATCAGAACTGCGAAAATTTTGAGTTTCTCAAGCGTTTCTTACTTCCAAACTGCCATATCTCGCGAACGGATTGACCAATCCGCAAAATGTCTGTTGCATCTGAAAATAGAAATTCGCCCGATTACAACTGTATGCGTACTTTTCCCCTAGCCCGTTCCAGTTATTCGTTTCGACCAACAGAACTGCGAAAATTTTGAGTTTCTCAAGCGTTGCGTACCTCCAAACTGCCATATCTCGCGAACGGATTGACCAATCCGCAAAATTTCTGTTGCATCTGAAAGTAGTAACTCGCCCGATTACAGCGGTATGTGTACTTTTCCCCTACGCCGTTCTTGTTGTTCGTTTCGAGCATCAGAACTGCGAAAATTTTGAGTTTCTCAAGCGTTTCTTACCTCCAAACTGCCATATCTCTCGAACGGATTGACCAATCCGCAAAATTTCTGTTGCATCTGAAAGTAGAAATTCGCCCGATTACAACTGTATGCGTACTTTTCCCCTAGCCCGTTCTAGTTATTCGTTTCGAGCAACAGAACTGCGAAAATTTTGAGTTTCCCAAGCGTTGCTTACCTCCAAACTGCCATATCTCGCGAAGGGATTGACCAATCCGCAAAATTTCTGTTGCATCTGAAAGTAGAAACTCGCCCGATTACAACGGTGGGCGTACTTTTCCCCTAGGCCGTTCTAGTTATGCTTGTCGAGCATCAGAACTGCGAAAATTTTGAGTTTCTCGAGCGTTTCTTACCTCCAAACTGCCATATCTCGCGAACGGATTGACCAATCCGCAAAATTTCTGTTGCATCTGAAAGTAGAAACTCCCCCGACTACAACACTATGCGTACTTTTCCCCTAGGCCATTCTAGTTATTCGTTTCGAGCATCAGAACCGCGAAAATTTTGAGTTTCTCAAGCGTTTCTTACCTCCAAACTGCAATATCTCGCGAACGGATTGACCAATCCGCAAAATTTCTGTTGCATCTGAAAGTAGAAAGTCGCCCGATTACAACGGTATGCGTACTTTTCCCCTAGGCCGTTCTAGTTATTCGTTTCGAGCATCAGAACTGCGAAAATTTTGAGTTTCTCAAGCGTTTCTTACCTCCAAACTGCCATATCTCGCGAACGGATTGACCAATCCGCAAAATTTCTGTTGCATCTGAAAGTAGAAATTCGCCCGATTACAACTGTATGCGTACTTTTCCCCTAGCCCGTTCCAGTTATTCGTTTCGACCAACAGAACTGCGAAAATTTTGAGTTTCTCAAGCGTTGCGTACCTCCAAACTGCCATATCTCGCGAACGGATTGACCAATCCTCAAAATTTCTGTTGCATCTGAAAGTAGAAACTCGCCTGATTACAACACTGTGCGTACTTTTCCCCTAGGCCGTTCTAGTTATTCGTTTCGAGCATCAGAACTGCGAAAATTTTGAGTTTCTCAAGCGTTTCTTACTTCCAAACTGCCATATCTCGCGAACGGATTGACCAATCCGCAAAATTTCTGTTGCATCTGAAAGTAGAAACTCGCCCGATTACAATACTATGCGTACTTTTCCCCTAGGCCGTTCTAGTTATTCGTTTCGAGCATCAGAACTGCGAAAATTTTGAGTTTCTCAAGCGTTGCTTACCTCCAAACTGCCATATCTCGCGAACGGATTGACCAATCCGCAAAATTTCTGCTGCATCTGAAAGTAGAAACTCGCCCGATTACAACGGTGTGCGTACTTTTCCCCTAGGCCGTTCTAGTTATGCTTGTCGAGCATCAGAACTGCGAAAATTTTGAGTTTCTCGAGCGTTTCTTACCTCCAAACTGCCATATCTCGCGAACGGATTGACCAATCCGCAAAATTTCTGTTGCATCTGAAAGTAGAAACTCCCCCGACTACAACACTATGCGTACTTTTCCCCTAGGCCGTTCTAGTTATTCGTCTCGAGCATCAGAACTGCGAAAATTTTGAGTTTCTCAAGCGTTTCTTACTTCCAAACTGCCATATCTCGCGAACGGATTGTCCAATCCGCAAAATTTCTGTTGCATCTGAAAGTAGAAACTCGCCCGATTACAACACTATGCGTACTTTTCCCCTAGGCCGTTCTAGTTATTCGTTTCGAGCATCAGAACTGCGAAAATTTTGAGTTTCTCAAGCGTTTCTTACCTCCAAACTGCCATAACTCGCGAACGGATTCACCGATCCGCAAAATTTCTGTTGCATCTGAAAGTAGAAACTCGCCCGATTACAACACTATGCGTACTTTTCCCCTAGGCCGTTCTAGTTATTCGTTTCGAGCATCAGAACTGCGAAAATTTTGAGTTTCTCAAGCGTTGCTTACCTCCAAACTGCCATATCTCGCGAACGGATTGACCAATCCGCAAAATTTCTGTTGCATCTGAAAGTAGAAACTCGCCCGATTACAACGGTGTGCGTACTTTTCCCCTAGGCCGTTCTAGTTATGCTTGCCGAGCATCAGAACTGCGAAAATTTTGAGTTTCTCGAGCGTTTCTTACCTCCAAACTGCCATATGTCGCGAACGGATTGACCAATCCGCAAAATTTCTGTTGCATCTGAAAGTAGAAACTCCCCCGACTACAACACTATGCGTACTTTTCCCCTAGGCCGTTCTAGTTATTCGTTTCGAGCATCAGAACTGCGAAAATTTTGAGTTTCTCAAGCGTTTCTTACTTCCAAACTGCCATATCTCGCGAACGGATTGACCAATCCGCAAAATGTCTGTTGCATCTGAAAATAGAAATTCGCCCGATTACAACTGTATGCGTACTTTTCCCCTAGCCCGTTCCAGTTATTCGTTTCGACCAACAGAACTGCGAAAATTTTGAGTTTCTCAAGCGTTGCGTACCTCCAAACTGCCATATCTCGCGAACGGATTGACCAATCCGCAAAATTTCTGTTGCATCTGAAAGTAGTAACTCGCCCGATTACAGCGGTATGTGTACTTTTCCCCTACGCCGTTCTTGTTGTTCGTTTCGAGCATCAGAACTGCGAAAATTTTGAGTTTCTCAAGCGTTTCTTACCTCCAAACTGCCATATCTCTCGAACGGATTGACCAATCCGCAAAATTTCTGTTGCATCTGAAAGTAGAAATTCGCCCGATTACAACTGTATGCGTACTTTTCCCCTAGCCCGTTCTAGTTATTCGTTTCGAGCAACAGAACTGCGAAAATTTTGAGTTTCCCAAGCGTTGCTTACCTCCAAACTGCCATATCTCGCGAAGGGATTGACCAATCCGCAAAATTTCTGTTGCATCTGAAAGTAGAAACTCGCCCGATTACAACGGTGTGCGTACTTTTCCCCTAGGCCGTTCTAGTTATGCTTGTCGAGCATCAGAACTGCGAAAATTTTGAGTTTCTCGAGCGTTTCTTACCTCCAAACTGCCATATCTCGCGAACGGATTGACCAATCCGCAAAATTTCTGTTGCATCTGAAAGTAGAAACTCCCCCGACTACAACACTATGCGTACTTTTCCCCTAGGCCATTCTAGTTATTCGTTTCGAGCATCAGAACCGCGAAAATTTTGAGTTTCTCAAGCGTTTCTTACCTCCAAACTGCAATATCTCGCGAACGGATTGACCAATCCGCAAAATTTCTGTTGCATCTGAAAGTAGAAAGTCGCCCGATTACAACGGTATGCGTACTTTTCCCCTAGGCCGTTCTAGTTATTCGTTTCGAGCATCAGAACTGCGAAAATTTTGAGTTTCTCAAGCGTTTCTTACCTCCAAACTGCCATATCTCGCGAACGGATTGACCAATCCGCAAAATTTCTGTTGCATCTGAAAGTAGAAATTCGCCCGATTACAACTGTATGCGTACTTTTCCCCTAGCCCGTTCCAGTTATTCGTTTCGACCAACAGAACTGCGAAAATTTTGAGTTTCTCAAGCGTTGCGTACCTCCAAACTGCCATATCTCGCGAACGGATTGACCAATCCTCAAAATTTCTGTTGCATCTGAAAGTAGAAACTCGCCCGATTACAACACTGTGCGTACTTTTCCCCTAGGCCGTTCTAGTTATTCGTTTCGAGCATCAGAACTGCGAAAATTTTGAGTTTCTCAAGCGTTTCTTACTTCCAAACTGCCATATCTCGCGAACGGATTGACCAATCCGCAAAATTTCTGTTGCATCTGAAAGTAGAAACTCGCCCGATTACAATACTATGCGTACTTTTCCCCTAGGCCGTTCTAGTTATTCGTTTCGAGCATCAGAACTGCGAAAATTTTGAGTTTCTCAAGCGTTGCTTACCTCCAAACTGCCATATCTCGCGAACGGATTGACCAATCCGCAAAATTTCTGTTGCATCTGAAAGTAGAAACTCGCCCGATTACAACGGTGTGCGTACTTTTCCCCTAGCCCGTTCTAGTTATTCGTTTCGAGCAACAGAACTGCGAAAATTTTGAGTTTTTCAAGCGTTGCTTACCTCCAAACTGCCATATCTCGCGAACGGATTGTCCAATCCGCAAAGTTTCTGTTGCATCAGAAAGTAGAAACTCGCCCGATTACAACGGTATGCGTACTTTTCCCCTAGCCCGTTCTAGTTATTCGTTTCGAGCAACAGAACTGCGAAAATTTTGAGTTTTTCAAGCGTTCCTTACCTCCAAACTGCCATATCTCGCGAACGGAATGACCAATCCGCAAAATTTCTGTTGCATCTGAAAGTAGAAACTCGCCCGATTACAACGGTGTGCGTACTTTTCCCCTAGGCCGTTCTAGTTATGCTTTTCGAGCATCAGAACTGCGAAAATTTTGAGTTTCTCAAGCGTTTCTTACCTCCAAACTGCCATATCTCGGGAACGGATTGACCAATCCGCAAAATTTCTGTTGCATCTGAAAGTAGAAATTCACCCGATTACAACTGTATGCGTACTTTTCCCCTAGCCCGTTCTAGTTATTCTTTCGAGCAACAGAACTGCGAAAATTTTGAGTTTCTCAAGCGTTGCTTACCTCCAAACTGCCATATCTCGCGAACGGATTGATCAATCCGCAAAATTTCTGTTGCATCTGAAAGTAGAAACTCGCCCGATTACAAAGGTGTGCGTACTTTTCCCCTAGGCCGTTATTGTTATTTGTTTCGAGCATCAGAACTGCGAAAATTTTGAGTTTTTCAAGCGTTGCTTACCTCCAAACTGCCATATCTCGCGAACGGATTGACCAATCCGCAAAATTTCTGTTGCATCTGAAAGTAGAAACTCGCCCGATTACAACACTATGCGTACTTTTCCCCTAGGCCGTTCTAGTTATTCGTTTCGAGCATCAGAACTGCGAAAATTTTGAGTTTCTCAAGCGTTGCTTACCTCCAAACTGCCATATCTCGCGAACGGATTGACCAATCCGCAAAATTTCTGTTGCATCTGAAAGTAGAAACTCGCCCGATTACAACGGTGTGCGTACTTTTCCCCTAGGCCGTTCTAGTTATGCTTGTCGAGCATCAGAACTGCGAAAATTTTGAGTTTCTCGAGCGTTTCTTACCTCCAAACTGCCATATCTCGCGAACGGATTGACCAATCCGCAAAATTTCTGTTGCATCTGAAAGTAGAAACTCCCCCGACTACAACACTATGCGTACTTTTCCCCTAGGCCGTTCTAGTTATTCGTTTCGAGCATCAGAACTGCGAAAATTTTGAGTTTCTCAAGCGTTTCTTACTTCCAAACTGCCATATCTCGCGAACGGATTGACCAATCCGCAAAATTTCTGTTGCATCTGAAAATAGAAATTCGCCCGATTACAACTGTATGCGTACTTTTCCCCTAGCCCGTTCCAGTTATTCGTTTCGACCAACAGAACTGCGAAAATTTTGAGTTTCTCAAGCGTTGCGTACCTCCAAACTGCCATATCTCGCGAACGGATTGACCAATCCGCAAAATTTCTGTTGCATCTGAAAGTAGTAACTCGCCCGATTACAACGGTATGTGTACTTTTCCCCTACGCCGTTCTTGTTGTTCGTTTCGAGCATCAGAACTGCGAAAATTTTGAGTTTCTCAAGCGTTTCTTACCTCCAAACTGCCATATCTCTCGAACGGATTGACCAATCCGCAAAATTTCTGTTGCATCTGAAAGTAGAAATTCGCCCGATTACAACTGTATGCGTACTTTTCCCCTAGGCCGTTCTAGTTATGCTTGTCGAGCATCAGAACTGCGAAAATTTTGAGTTTCTCGAGCGTTTCTTACCACCAAACTGCCATATCTCGCGAACGGATTGACCAATCCGCAAAATTTCTATTGCATCTGAAAGTAGAAACTCGCCCGATTACAACGGTATGCGTACTTTTCCCCTAGGGCGTTCTGGTTATTCGTTTCGAGCATCAGAATTGTGATAATTTTGAGTTTCTCAACCGTTTCTTACCTCCAAACTGCCATATCTCGCGAACGGATTGACCAATCCGCAAAATTTCTGTTGCATCTGAAAGTAGAAACTCGCCCGATTACAACGGTGTGCGTACTTTTCCCCTAGGCCGTTCTAGTTATGCTTGTCGAGCATCAGAACTGCGAAAATTTTGAGTTTCTCAAGCGTTTCTTACTTCCAAACTGCCATATCTCGCGAACGGATTGACAAATCCGCAAAATTTCTGTTGCATCTGAAAGTAGAAACTCGCCCGATTACAATACTATGCGTACTTTTCCCCTAGGCCGTTCTAGTTATTCGTTTCGAGCATCAGAACTGCGAAAATTTTGAGTTTCTCAAGCGTTTCTTACTTCCAAACTGCCATATCTCGCGAACGGATTGACCAATCCGCAAAATTTCTGTTGCATCTGAAAATAGAAATTCGCCCGATTACAACTGTATGCGTACTTTTCCCCTAGCCCGTTCCAGTTATTCGTTTCGACCAACAGAACTGCGAAAATTTTGAGTTTCTCAAGCGTTGCGTACCTCCAAACTGCCATATCTCGCGAACGGATTGACCAATCCGCAAAATTTCTGTTGCATCTGAAAGTAGTAACTCGCCCGATTACAACGGTATGTGTACTTTTCCCCTACGCCGTTCTTGTTGTTCGTTTCGAGCATCAGAACTGCGAAAATTTTGAGTTTCTCAAGCGTTTCTTACCTCCAAACTGCAATATCTCGCGAACGGATTGTCCAATCCGCAAAGTTTCTGTTGCATCAGAAAGTAGAAACTCGCCCGATTACAACGGTATGCGTACTTTTCCCCTAGCCCGTTCTAGTTATTCGTTTCGAGCAACAGAACTGCGAAAATTTTGAGTTTTTCAAGCGTTCCTTACCTCCAAACTGCCATATCTCGCGAACGGATTGACCAATCCGCAAAATTTCTGTTGCATCTGAAAGTAGAAACTCGCCCGATTACAACGGTGTGCGTACTTTTCCCCTAGGCCGTTCTAGTTATGCTTTTCGAGCATCAGAACTGCGAAAATTTTGAGTTTCTCAAGCGTTTCTTACCTCCAAACTGCCATATCTCGGGAACGGATTGACCAATCCGCAAAATTTCTGTTGCATCTGAAAGTAGAAATTCACCCGATTACAACTGTATGCGTACTTTTCCCCTAGCCCGTTCTAGTTATTCGTTTCGAGCAACAGAACTGCGAAAATTTTGAGTTTCTCAAGCGTTGCTTACCTCCAAACTGCCATATCTCGCGAACGGATTGATCAATCCGCAAAATTTCTGTTGCATCTGAAAGTAGAAACTCGCCCGATTACAACGGTGTGCGTACTTTTCCCCTAGGCCGTTATTGTTATTTGTTTCGAGCATCAGAACTGCGAAAATTTTGAGTTTCTCGAGCGTTTCTTACCTCCAAACTGCCATATCTCGCGAACGGATTGACCAATCCGCAAAATTTTTGTTGCATCTGAAAGTAGAAACTCGCCCGATTACAACGGTGTGCGTACTTTTCCCCTAGGCCGCCCTAGTTATTCGTTTCGAGCATCAGAACTGCAAAAATTTTGAGTTTCTCAAGCGTTTCTTACTTCCAAACTGCCATATCTCGCGAACGGATTGACCAATCCGCAAAATTTCTGTTGCATCTGAAAGTAGAAACTCGCCCGATTACAACGGTATGCGTACTTTTCCCCTAGGCCGTTCTAGTTATTCGTTTCGAGCATCAGAACTGTGAAAATTTTGAGTTTCTCAAGCGTTTCTTACCTCCAAACTGCCATATCTCGGGAACGGATTGACCAATCCGCAAAATTTCTGTTGCATCTGAAAGTAGAAATTCGCCCGATTAGAACTGTATGCGTACTTTTCCCCTAGCCCGTTCTAGTTATTCGTTTCGAGCAACAGAACTGCGAAAATTTTGAGTTTCTCGAGCGTTTATTACCTCCAAACTGCCATATCTCGCGAACGGATTGACCAATCCGCAAAATTTCTGTTGCATCTGAAAGTAGAAACTCGCCCGATTACAACGGTATGCGTACTTTTCCCCTAGGCCGTTCTAGTTATTCGTTTCGAGCATCAGAACTGCGAAAATTTTGAGTTTCTCAAGCGTTTCTTACCTCCAAACTGCCATATCTCGCGAACGGATTGTCCAATCCGCAAAGTTTCTGTTGCATCAGAAAGTAGAAACTCGCCCGATTACAACGGTATGCGTACTTTTCCCCTAGCCCGTTCTAGTTATTCGTTTCGAGCAACAGAACTGCGAAAATTTTGAGTTTTTCAAGCGTTCCTTACCTCCAAACTGCCATATCTCGCGAACGGATTGACCAATCCGCAAAATTTCTGTTGCATCTGAAAGTAGAAACTCGCCCGATTACAACGGTGTGCGTACTTTTCCCCTAGGCCGTTCTAGTTATTCGTTTCGAGCATCAGAACTGCGAAAATTTTGAGTTTCTCAAGCGTTTCTTACTTCCAAACTGCCATATCTCGCGAACGGATTGACCAATCCGCAAAATTTCTGTTGCATCTGAAAGTAGAAACTCGCCCGATTACAACACTATGCGTACTTTTCCCCTAGGCCGTTCTAGTTATTCGTTTCGAGCATCAGAACTGCGAAAATTTTGAGTTTCTCAAGCGTTTCTTACTTCCAAACTGTCATATCTCGCGAACGGATTGACCAATCCGCAAAATTTCTGTTGCATCTGAAAGTAGAAACTCGCCCGATTACAACGGTGTGCGTACTTTTCCCCTAGGCCGTTCTAGTTATGCTTGTCGAGCATCAGAACTGCGAAAATTTTGAGTTTCTCGAGCGTTTCTTACTTCCAAACTGCCATATCTCGCGAACGGATTGACCAATCCGCAAAATTTCTGTTGCATCTGAAAGTAGAAATTCGCCCGATTACAACTGTATGCGTACTTTTCCCCTAGCCCGTTCTAGTTATTCGTTTCGAGCAACAGAACTGCGAAAATTTTGAGTTTTTCAAGCGTTCCTTACCTCCAAACTGCCATATCTCGCGAACGGATTGACCAATCCGCAAAATTTCTGTTGCATCTGAAAGTAGAAACTCGCCCGATTACAACGGTGTGCGTACTTTTCCCCTAGGCCGTTCTAGTTATGCTTTTCGAGCATCAGAACTGCGAAAATTTTGAGTTTCTCAAGCGTTTCTTACCTCCAAACTGCCATATCTCGGGAACGGATTGACCAATCCGCAAAATTTCTGTTGCATCTGAAAGTAGAAATTCGCCCGATTACAACTGTATGCGTACTTTTCCCCTAGCCCGTTCTAGTTATTCGTTTCGAGCAACAGAACTGCAAAAATTTTGAGTTTCTCAAGCGTTGCTTACCTCCAAACTGCCATATCTCGCGAACGGATTGATCAATTCGCAAAATTTCTGTTGCATCTGAAAGTAGAAACTCGCCCGATTACAACGGTGTGCGTACTTTTCCCCTAGGCCGTTATTGTTATTTGTTTCGAGCATCAGAACTGCGAAAATTTTGAGTTTTTCAAGCGTTGCTTACCTCCAAACTGCCATATCTCGCGAACGGATTGACCAATCCGCAAAATTTCTGTTGCATCTGAAAGTAGAAACTCGCCCGATTACAACGGTATGCGTACTTTTCCCCTAGGCCGTTCTAGTTATTCGTTTCGAGCATCAGAACTGCGAAAATTTTGAGTTTCTCAAGCGTTTCTTACTTCCAAACTGCCATATCTCGCGAACGGATTGACCAATCCGCAAAATTTCTGTTGCATCTGAAAGTAGAAACTCGCCCGATTACAACACTATGCGTACTTTTCCCCTAGGCCGTTCTAGTTATTCGTTTCGAGCAACAGAACTGCGAAAATTTTGAGTTTCTCAACCGTTTCTTACCTCCAAACTGCCATATCTCGCGAACGGATTGACCAATCCGCAAAATTTCTGTTGCATCTGAAAGTAGAAACTCGCCCAATTACAACGGTGTGCGTACTTTTCCCCTAGGCCGTTCTAGTTATGCTTGTCGAGCATCAGAAATGCGAAAATTTTGAGTTTCTCGAGCGTTTCTTACCTCCAAACTGCCATATCTCGCGAACGGATTGACCAATCCGCAAAATTTTTGTTGCATCTGAAAGTAGAAACTCGCCCGATTACAACGGTGTGCGTACTTTTCCCCTAGGCCGCCCTAGTTATTCGTTTCGAGCATCAGAACTGCGAAAATTTTGAGTTTCTCAAGCGTTTCTTACCTCCAAACTGCCATATCTCGCGAACGGATTGACCAATCCGCAAAATTTCTGTTGCATCTGAAAGTAGAAACTCGCCCGATTACAAAGGTGTGCGTACTTTTCCCCTAGGCCGTTCTAGTTATGCTTGTCGAGCATCAGAACTGCGAAAATTTTGAGTTTCTCGAGCGTTTCTTACCTCCAAACTGCCATATCTCGCGAACGGATTGACCAATCCGCAAAATTTTTGTTGCATCTGAAAGTAGAAACTCGCCCGATTACAACCGTGTGCGTACTTTTCCCCTAGGCCGTTCTAGTTATGCTTTTCGAGCATCAGAACTGCGAAAATTTTGAGTTTCTCAAGCGTTTCTTACCTCCAAACTGCCATATCTCGGGAACGGATTGACCAATCCGCAAAATTTCTGTTGCATCTGAAAGTAGAAATTCGCCCGATTACAACTGTATGCGTACTTTTCCCCTAGCCCGTTCTAGTTATTCGTTTCGAGCAACAGAACTGCGAAAATTTTGAGTTTCTCAACCGTTTCTTACCTCCAAACTGCCATATCTCGCGAACGGATTGACCAATCCGCAAAATTTCTGTTGCATCTGAAAGTAGAAACTCGCCCGATTACAAAGGTGTGCGTACTTTTCCCCTAGGCCGTTCTAGTTATGCTTGTCGAGCATCAGAACTGCGAAAATTTTGAGTTTCTCGAGCGTTTCTTACCTCCAAACTGCCATATCTCGCGAACGGATTGACCAATCCGCAAAATTTTTGTTGCATCTGAAAGTAGAAACTCGCCCGATTACAACCGTGTGCGTACTTTTCCCCTAGGCCGTTCTAGTTATGCTTGTCGAGCATCAGAACTGCGAAAATTTTGAGTTTCTCGAGCGTTTCTTACCACCAAACTGCCATATCTCGCGAACGGATTGACCAATCCGCAAAATTTCTATTGCATCTGAAAGTAGAAACTCGCCCGATTACAACGGTATGCGTACTTTTCCCCTAGGGCGTTCTGGTTATTCGTTTCGAGCATCAGAATTGTGATAATTTTGAGTTTCTCAACCGTTTCTTACCTCCAAACTGCCATATCTCGCGAACGGATTGACCAATCCGCAAAATTTCTGTTGCATCTGAAAGTAGAAACTCGCCCGATTACAACGGTGTGCGTACTTTTCCCCTAGGCCGTTCTAGTTATGCTTGTCGAGCATCAGAACTGCGAAAATTTTGAGTTTCTCAAGCGTTTCTTACTTCCAAACTGCCATATCTCGCGAACGGATTGACAAATCCGCAAAATTTTTGTTGCATCTGAAAGTAGAAACTCGCCCGATTACAATACTATGCGTACTTTTCCCCTAGGCCGTTCTAGTTATTCGTTTCGAGCATCAGAACTGCGAAAATTTTGAGTTTCTCAACCGTTTCTTACCTCCAAACTGCCATATCTCGCGAACGGATTGACCAATCCGCAAAATTTCTGTTGCATCTGAAAGTAGAAACTCGCCCAATTACAACGGTGTGCGTACTTTTCCCCTAGGCCGTTCTAGTTATGCTTGTCGAGCATCAGAAATGCGAAAATTTTGAGTTTCTCGAGCGTTTCTTACCTCCAAACTGCCATATCTCGCGAACGGATTGACCAATCCGCAAAATTTTTGTTGCATCTGAAAGTAGAAACTCGCCCGATTACAACGGTGTGCGTACTTTTCCCCTAGGCCGCCCTAGTTATTCGTTTCGAGCATCAGAACTGCGAAAATTTTGAGTTTCTCAAGCGTTTCTTACCTCCAAACTGCCATATCTCGCGAACGGATTGACCAATCCGCAAAATTTCTGTTGCATCTGAAAGTAGAAACTCGCCCGATTACAAAGGTGTGCGTACTTTTCCCCTAGGCCGTTCTAGTTATGCTTGTCGAGCATCAGAACTGCGAAAATTTTGAGTTTCTCGAGCGTTTCTTACCTCCAAACTGCCATATCTCGCGAACGGATTGACCAATCCGCAAAATTTTTGTTGCATCTGAAAGTAGAAACTCGCCCGATTACAACCGTGTGCGTACTTTTCCCCTAGGCCGTTCTAGTTATGCTTGTCGAGCATCAGAACTGCGAAAATTTTGAGTTTCTCGAGCGTTTCTTACCACCAAACTGCCATATCTCGCGAACGGATTGACCAATCCGCAAAATTTCTATTGCATCTGAAAGTAGAAACTCGCCCGATTACAACGGTATGCGTACTTTTCCCCTAGGGCGTTCTGGTTATTCGTTTCGAGCATCAGAATTGTGATAATTTTGAGTTTCTCAACCGTTTCTTACCTCCAAACTGCCATATCTCGCGAACGGATTGACCAATCCGCAAAATTTCTGTTGCATCTGAAAGTAGAAACTCGCCCGATTACAACGGTGTGCGTACTTTTCCCCTAGGCCGTTCTAGTTATGCTTGTCGAGCATCAGAACTGCGAAAATTTTGAGTTTCTCAAGCGTTTCTTACTTCCAAACTGCCATATCTCGCGAACGGATTGACAAATCCGCAAAATTTCTGTTGCATCTGAAAGTAGAAACTCGCCCGATTACAATACTATGCGTACTTTTCCCCTAGGCCGTTCTAGTTATTCGTTTCGAGCATCAGAATTGTGATAATTTTGAGTTTCTCAACCGTTTCTTACCTCCAAACTGCCATATCTCGCGAACGGATTGACCAATCCGCAAAATTTCTATTGCATCTGAAAGTAGAAATTCGCCCGATTACAACTGTATGCGTACTTTTCCCCTAGCCCGTTCTAGTTATTCGTTTCGAGCAACAGAACTGCGAAAATTTTGAGTTTCCCAAGCGTTGCTTACATCCAAACTGCCATATCTCGCGAACGGATTGACCAATCCGCAAAATTTCTGTTGCATCTGAAAGTAGTAACTCGCCCGATTACAACGGTATGTGTACTTTTCCCCTACGCCGTTCTTGTTGTTCGTTTCGAGCATCAGAACTGCGAAAATTTTGAGTTTCTCAAGCGTTTCTTACCTCCAAACTGCAATATCTCGCGAACGGATTGACCAATCCGCAAAATTTCTGTTGCATCTGAAAGTAGAAACTCGCCCGATTACAACGGTATGCGTACTTTTCCCCTAGGCCGTTCTAGTTATTCGTTTCGAGCATCAGAACTGCGAAAATTTTGAGTTTCTCAAGCGTTTCTTACCTCCAAACTGCCATATCTCGCGAACGGATTGACCAATCCGCAAAATTTCTGTTGCATCTGAAAGTAGAAACTCGCCCAATTACAACGGTGTGCGTACTTTTCCCCTAGGCCGTTCTAGTTATGCTTGTCGAGCATCAGAACTGCGAAAATTTTGAGTTTCTCGAGCGTTTCTTACCACCAAACTGCCATATCTCGCGAACGGATTGACCAATCCGCAAAATTTCTATTGCATCTGAAAGTAGAAACTCGCCCGATTACAACGGTATGCGTACTTTTCCCCTAGGGCGTTCTGGTTATTCGTTTCGAGCATCAGAATTGTGATAATTTTGAGTTTCTCAACCGTTTCTTACCTCCAAACTGCCATATCTCGCGAACGGATTGACCAATCCGCAAAATTTCTATTGCATCTGAAAGTAGAAATTCGCCCGATTACAACTGTATGCGTACTTTTCCCCTAGCCCGTTCTAGTTATTCGTTTCGAGCAACAGAACTGCGAAAATTTTGAGTTTCCCAAGCGTTGCTTACCTCCAAACTGCCATATCTCGCGAACGGAATGACCAATCCGCAAAATTTCTGTTGCATCTGAAAGTAGAAACTCGCCCAATTACAACGGTGTGCGTACTTTTCCCCTAGGCCGTTATTGTTATTCGTTTCGAGCATCAGAACCGCGAAAATTTTGAATTTCTCAAGCGTTTCTTACCTCCAAACTGCAATATCTCGCGAACGGATTGACCAATCCGCAAAATTTCTGTTGCATCTGAAAGTAGAAACTCGCCCGATTACAACGGTATGCGTACTTTTCCCCTAGGCCGTTCTAGTTATTCGTTTCGAGCATCAGAACTGCGAAAATTTTGAGTTTCTCAAGCGTTTCTTACCTCCAAACTGCCATATCTCGCGAACGGATTGACCAATCCGCAAAATTTCTGTTGCATCTGAAAGTAGAAACTCGCCCGATTACAACACTGTGCGTACTTTTCCCCTAGGCCGTTCTAGTTATTCGTTTCGAGCATCAGAACTGCGAAAATTTTGAGTTTCTCAAGCGTTTCTTACTTCCAAACTGCCATATCTCGCGAACGGATTGACCAATCCGCAAAATTTCTGTTGCATCTGAAAGTAGAAATTCGCCCGATTACAACTGTATGCGTACTTTTCCCCTAGCCCGTTCTAGTTATTCGTTTCGAGCAACAGAACTGCGAAAATTTTGAGTTTTTCAAGCGTTCCTTACCTCCAAACTGCCATATCTCGCGAACGGATTGACCAATCCGCAAAATTTCTGTTGCATCTGAAAGTAGAAACTCGCCCGATTACAACGGTATGCGTACTTTTCCCCTAGGCCGTTCTAGTTATTCGTTTCGAGCATCAGAACTGCGAAAATTTTGAGTTTCTCAAGCGTTTCTTACTTCCAAACTGCCATATCTCGCGAACGGATTGACCAATCCGCAAAATTTCTGTTGCATCTGAAAGTAGAAACTCGCCCGATTACAACACTATGCGTACTTTTCCCCTAGGCCGTTCTAGTTATTCGTTTCGAGCAACAGAACTGCGAAAATTTTGAGTTTCTCAACCGTTTCTTACCTCCAAACTGCCATATCTCGCGAACGGATTGACCAATCCGCAAAATTTCTGTTGCATCTGAAAGTAGAAACTCGCCCAATTACAACGGTGTGCGTACTTTTCCCCTAGGCCGTTCTAGTTATGCTTGTCGAGCATCAGAAATGCGAAAATTTTGAGTTTCTCGAGCGTTTCTTACCTCCAAACTGCCATATCTCGCGAACGGATTGACCAATCCGCAAAATTTTTGTTGCATCTGAAAGTAGAAACTCGCCCGATTACAACGGTGTGCGTACTTTTCCCCTAGGCCGCCCTAGTTATTCGTTTCGAGCATCAGAACTGCGAAAATTTTGAGTTTCTCAAGCGTTTCTTACCTCCAAACTGCCATATCTCGCGAACGGATTGACCAATCCGCAAAATTTCTGTTGCATCTGAAAGTAGAAACTCGCCCGATTACAAAGGTGTGCGTACTTTTCCCCTAGGCCGTTCTAGTTATGCTTGTCGAGCATCAGAACTGCGAAAATTTTGAGTTTCTCGAGCGTTTCTTACCTCCAAACTGCCATATCTCGCGAACGGATTAACCAATCCGCAAAATTTTTGATGCATCTGAAAGTAGAAACTCGCCCGATTACAACCGTGTGCGTACTTTTCCCCTAGGCCGTTCTAGTTATGCTTGTCGAGCATCAGAACTGCGAAAATTTTGAGTTTCTCGAGCGTTTCTTACCACCAAACTGCCATATCTCGCGAACGGATTGACCAATCCGCAAAATTTCTATTGCATCTGAAAGTAGAAACTCGCCCGATTACAACGGTATGCGTACTTTTCCCCTAGGGCGTTCTGGTTATTCGTTTCGAGCATCAGAATTGTGATAATTTTGAGTTTCTCAACCGTTTCTTACTTCCAAACTGCCATATCTCGCGAACGGATTGACCAATCCGCAAAATTTCTGTTGCATCTGAAAGTAGAAACTCGCCCGATTACAGCGGTGTGCGTACTTTTCCCCTAGGCCGTTCTAGTTATGCTTGTCGAGCATCAGAACTGCGAAAATTTTGAGTTTCTCAAGCGTTTCTTACTTCCAAACTGCCATATCTCGCGAACGGATTGACAAATCCGCAAAATTTCTGTTGCATCTGAAAGTAGAAACTCGCCCGATTACAATACTATGCGTACTTTTCCCCTAGGCCGTTCTAGTTATTCGTTTCGAGCATCAGAACTGCGAAAATTTTGAGTTTCTCAAGCGTTTCTTACTTCCAAACTGCCATATCTCGCGAACGGATTGACCAATCCGCAAAATTTCTGTTGCATCTGAAAATAGAAATTCGCCGGATTACAACTGTATGCGTACTTTTCCCCTAGCCCGTTCCAGTTATTCGTTTCGACCAACAGAACTGCGAAAATTTTGAGTTTCTCAAGCGTTGCGTACCTCCAAACTGCCATATCTCGCGAACGGATTGACCAATCCGCAAAATTTCTGTTGCATCTGAAAGTAGTAACTCGCCCGATTACAACGGTATGTGTACTTTTCCCCTACGCCGTTCTTGTTGTTCGTTTCGAGCATCAGAACTGCGAAAATTTTGAGTTTCTCAAGCGTTTCTTACCTCCAAACTGCAATATCTCGCGAACGGATTGACCAATCCGCAAAATTTCTGTTGCATCTGAAAGTAGAAACTCGCCCGATTACAACGGTATGCGTACTTTTCCCCTAGGCCGTTCTAGTTATTCGTTTCGAGCATCAGAACTGCGAAAATTTTGAGTTTCTCAAGCGTTTCTTACCTCCAAACTGCCATATCTCGCGAACGGATTGACCAATCCGCAAAATTTCTGTTGCATCTGAAAGTAGAAACTCGCCCGATTACAACGGTGTGCGTACTTTTCCCCTAGGCCGTTCTAGTTATGCTTGTCGAGCATCAGAACTGCGAAAATTTTGAGTTTCTCGAGCGTTTCTTACCACCAAACTGCCATATCTCGCGAACGGATTGACCAATCCGCAAAATTTCTATTGCATCTGAAAGTAGAAACTCGCCCGATTACAACGGTATGCGTACTTTTCCCCTAGGGCGTTCTGGTTATTCGTTTCGAGCATCAGAATTGTGATAATTTTGAGTTTCTCAACCGTTTCTTACCTCCAAACTGCCATATCTCGCGAACGGATTGACCAATCCGCAAAATTTCTGTTGCATCTGAAAGTAGAAACTCGCCCGATTACAACACTATGCGTACTTTTCCCCTAGGCCGTTCTAGTTATGCTTGTCGAGCATCAGAACTGCGAAAATTTTGAGTTTCTCAAGCGTTTCTTACTTCCAAACTGCCATATCTCGCGAACGGATTGACAAATCCGCAAAATTTCTGTTGCATCTGAAAGTAGAAACTCGCCCGATTACAATACTATGCGTACTTTTCCCCTAGGCCGTTCTAGTTATTCGTTTCGAGCATCAGAACTGCGAAAATTTTGAGTTTCTCAAGCGTTTCTTACCTCCAAACTGCCATAACTCGCGAACGGATTCACCGATCCGCAAAATTTCTGTTGCATCTGAAAGTAGAAACTCGCCCGATTACAACACTATGCGTACTTTTCCCCTAGGCCGTTCTAGTTATTCGTTTCGAGCATCAGAACTGCGAAAATTTTGAGTTTCTCAAGCGTTGCTTACCTCCAAACTGCCATATCTCGCGAACGGATTGACCAATCCGCAAATTTTCTGTTGCATCTGAAAGTAGAAACTCGCCCGATTACAACGGTGTGCGTACTTCTCCCCTAGGCCGTTCTAGTTATGCTTGTCGAGCATCAGAACTGCGAAAATTTTGAGTTTCTCGAGCGTTTCTTACCTCCAAACTGCCATATCTCGCGAACGGATTGACCAATCCGCAAAATTTCTGTTGCATCTGAAAGTAGAAACTCCCCCGACTACAACACTATGCGTACTTTTCCCCTAGGCCGTTCTAGTTATTCGTTTCGAGCATCAGAACTGCGAAAATATTGAGTTTCTCAAGCGTTTCTTACTTCCAAACTGCCATATCTCGCGAACGGATTGACCAATCCGCAAAATTTCTGTTGCATCTGAAAATAGAAATTCGCCCGATTACAACTGTATGCGTACTTTTCCCCTAGCCCGTTCCAGTTATTCGTTTCGACCAACAGAACTGCGAAAATTTTGAGTTTCTCAAGCGTTGCGTACCTCCAAACTGCCATATCTCGCGAACGGATTGACCAATCCGCAAAATTTCTGTTGCATCTGAAAGTAGTAACTCGCCCGATTACAACGGTATGTGTACTTTTCCCCTACGCCGTTCTTGTTGTTCGTTTCGAGCATCAGAACTGCGAAAATTTTGAGTTTCTCAAGCGTTTCTTACCTCCAAACTGCCATATCTCTCGAACGGATTGACCAATCCGCAAAATTTCTGTTGCATCTGAAAGTAGAAATTCGCCCGATTACAACTGTATGCGTACTTTTCCCCTAGCCCGTTCTAGTTATGCTTGTCGAGCATCAGAACTGCGAAAGTTTTGAGTTTCTCGAGCGTTTCTTACCTCCAAACTGCCATATCTCGCGAACGGATTGACCAATCCGCAAAATTTTTGTTGCATCTGAAAGTAGAAACTCGCCCGATTACAACCGTGTGCGTACTTTTCCCCTAGGCCGTTCTAGTTATGCTTGTCGAGCATCAGAACTGCGAAAATTTTGAGTTTCTCGAGCGTTTCTTACCACCAAACTGCCATATCTCGCGAACGGATTGACCAATCCGCAAAATTTCTATTGCATCTGAAAGTAGAAACTCGCCCGATTACAACGGTATGCGTACTTTTCCCCTAGGGCGTTCTGGTTATTCGTTTCGAGCATCAGAATTGTGATAATTTTGAGTTTCTCAACCGTTTCTTACCTCCAAACTGCCATATCTCGCGAACGGATTGACCAATCCGCAAAATTTCTGTTGCATCTGAAAGTAGAAACTCGCCCGATTACAACGGTGTGCGTACTTTTCCCCTAGGCCGTTCTAGTTATGCTTGTCGAGCATCAGAACTGCGAAAATTTTGAGTTTCTCAAGCGTTTCTTACTTCCAAACTGCCATATCTCGCGAACGGATTGACCAATCCGCAAAATTTCTGTTGCATCTGAAAATAGAAATTCGCCCGATTACAACTGTATGCGTACTTTTCCCCTAGCCCGTTCCAGTTATTCGTTTCGACCAACAGAACTGCGAAAATTTTGAGTTTCTCAAGCGTTGCGTACCTCCAAACTGCCATATCTCGCGAACGGATTGACCAATCCGCAAAATTTCTGTTGCATCTGAAAGTAGTAACTCGCCCGATTACAACGGTATGTGTACTTTTCCCCTACGCCGTTCTTGTTGTTCGTTTCGAGCATCAGAACTGCGAAAATTTTGAGTTTCTCAAGCGTTTCTTACCTCCAAACTGCAATATCTCGCGAACGGATTGACCAATCCGCAAAATTTCTGTTGCATCTGAAAGTAGAAACTCGCCCGATTACAACGGTATGCGTACTTTTCCCCTAGGCCGTTCTAGTTATTCGTTTCGAGCATCAGAACTGCGAAAATTTTGAGTTTCTCAAGCGTTTCATACCTCCAAACTGCCATATCTCGCGAACGGATTGACCAATCCGCAAAATTTCTGTTGCATCTGAAAGTAGAAACTCGCCCGATTACAACGGTGTGCGTACTTTTCCCCTAGGCCGTTCTAGTTATGCTTGTCGAGCATCAGAACTGCGAAAATTTTGAGTTTCTCGAGCGTTTCTTACCACCAAACTGCCATATCTCGCGAACGGATTGACCAATCCGCAAAATTTCTATTGCATCTGAAAGTAGAAACTCGCCCGATTACAACGGTATGCGTACTTTTCCCCTAGGGCGTTCTGGTTATTCGTTTCGAGCATCAGAATTGTGATAATTTTGAGTTTCTCAACCGTTTCTTACCTCCAAACTGCCATATCTCGCGAACGGATTGACCAATCCGCAAAATTTCTGTTGCATCTGAAAGTAGAAACTCGCCCGATTACAACACTATGCGTACTTTTCCCCTAGGCCGTTCTAGTTATGCTTGTCGAGCATCAGAACTGCGAAAATTTTGAGTTTCTCAAGCGTTTCTTACTTCCAAACTGCCATATCTCGCGAACGGATTGACAAATCCGCAAAATTTCTGTTGCATCTGAAAGTAGAAACTCGCCCGATTACAATACTATGCGTACTTTTCCCCTAGGCCGTTCTAGTTATTCGTTTCGAGCATCAGAACTGCGAAAATTTTGAGTTTCTCAAGCGTTTCTTACCTCCAAACTGCCATAACTCGCGAACGGATTCACCGATCCGCAAAATTTCTGTTGCATCTGAAAGTAGAAACTCGCCCGATTACAACACTATGCGTACTTTTCCCCTAGGCCGTTCTAGTTATTCGTTTCGAGCATCAGAACTGCGAAAATTTTGAGTTTCTCAAGCGTTGCTTACCTCCAAACTGCCATATCTCGCGAACGGATTGACCAATCCGCAAAATTTCTGTTGCATCTGAAAGTAGAAACTCGCCCGATTACAACGGTGTGCGTACTTCTCCCCTAGGCCGTTCTAGTTATGCTTGTCGAGCATCAGAACTGCGAAAATTTTGAGTTTCTCGAGCGTTTCTTACCTCCAAACTGCCATATCTCGCGAACGGATTGACCAATCCGCAAAATTTCTGTTGCATCTGAAAGTAGAAACTCCCCCGACTACAACACTATGCGTACTTTTCCCCTAGGCCGTTCTAGTTATTCGTTTCGAGCATCAGAACTGCGAAAATATTGAGTTTCTCAAGCGTTTCTTACTTCCAAACTGCCATATCTCGCGAACGGATTGACCAATCCGCAAAATTTCTGTTGCATCTGAAAATAGAAATTCGCCCGATTACAACTGTATGCGTACTTTTCCCCTAGCCCGTTCCAGTTATTCGTTTCGACCAACAGAACTGCGAAAATTTTGAGTTTCTCAAGCGTTGCGTACCTCCAAACTGCCATATCTCGCGAACGGATTGACCAATCCGCAAAATTTCTGTTGCATCTGAAAGTAGTAACTCGCCCGATTACAACGGTATGTGTACTTTTCCCCTACGCCGTTCTTGTTGTTCGTTTCGAGCATCAGAACTGCGAAAATTTTGAGTTTCTCAAGCGTTTCTTACCTCCAAACTGCCATATCTCTCGAACGGATTGACCAATCCGCAAAATTTCTGTTGCATCTGAAAGTAGAAATTCGCCCGATTACAACTGTATGCGTACTTTTCCCCTAGCCCGTTCTAGTTATGCTTGTCGAGCATCAGAACTGCGAAAGTTTTGAGTTTCTCGAGCGTTTCTTACCTCCAAACTGCCATATCTCGCGAACGGATTGACCAATCCGCAAAATTTTTGTTGCATCTGAAAGTAGAAACTCGCCCGATTACAACCGTGTGCGTACTTTTCCCCTAGGCCGTTCTAGTTATGCTTGTCGAGCATCAGAACTGCGAAAATTTTGAGTTTCTCGAGCGTTTCTTACCACCAAACTG
This sequence comes from Ptiloglossa arizonensis, assembly GCF_051014685.1. NCBI lineage: Eukaryota > Metazoa > Arthropoda > Insecta > Hymenoptera > Colletidae > Ptiloglossa > Ptiloglossa arizonensis. Next base: position 448,194 of record NW_027478499.1, read on the forward strand.
CCATATCTCGCGAACGGATTGACCAATCCGCAAAATTTCTATTGCATCTGAAAGTAGAAACTCGCCCGATTACAACGGTATGCGTACTTTTCCCCTAGGGCGTTCTGGTTATTCGTTTCGAGCATCAGAATTGTGATAATTTTGAGTTTCTCAACCGTTTCTTACCTCCAAACTGCCATATCTCGCGAACGGATTGACCAATCCGCAAAATTTCTGTTGCATCTGAAAGTAGAAACTCGCCCGATTACAACGGTGTGCGTACTTTTCCCCTAGGCCGTTCTAGTTATGCTTGTCGAGCATCAGAACTGCGAAAATTTTGAGTTTCTCAAGCGTTTCTTACTTCCAAACTGCCATATCTCGCGAACGGATTGACAAGTCCGCAAAATTTCTGTTGCATCTCAAAGTAGAAACTCGCCCGATTACAATACTATGCGTACTTTTCCCCTAGGCCGTTCTAGTTATTCGTTTCGAGCATCAGAACTGCGAAAATTTTGAGTTTCTCAAGCGTTTCTTACCTCCAAACTGCCATAACTCGCGAACGGATTCACCGATCCGCAAAATTTCTGTTGCATCTGAAAGTAGAAACTCGCCCGATTACAACACTATGCGTACTTTTCCCCTAGGCCGTTCTAGTTATTCGTTTCGAGCATCAGAACTGCGAAAATTTTGAGTTTCTCAAGCGTTGCTTACCTCCAAACTGCCATATCTCGCGAACGGATTGACCAATCCGCAAAATTTCTGTTGCATCTGAAAGTAGAAACTCGCCCGATTACAACGGTGTGCGTACTTTTCCCCTAGGCCGTTCTAGTTATGCTTGTCGAGCATCAGAACTGCGAAAATTTTGAGTTTCTCGAGCGTTTCTTACCTCCAAACTGCCATATCTCGCGAACGGATTGACCAATCCGCAAAATTTCTGTTGCATCTGAAAGTAGAAACTCCCCCGACTACAACACTATGCGTACTTTTCCCCTAGGCCGTTCTAGTTATTCGTTTCGAGCATCAGAACTGCGAAAATTTTGAGTTTCTCAAGCGTTTCTTACCTCCAAACTGCCATAACTCGCGAACGGATTCACCGATCCGCAAAATTTCTGTTGCATCTGAAAGTAGAAACTCGCCCGATTACAACTGTATGCGTACTTTTCCCCTAGCCCGTTCCAGTTATTCGTTTCGACCAACAGAACTGCGAAAATTTTGAGTTTCTCAAGCGTTGCGTACCTCCAAACTGCCATATCTCGCGAACGGATTGACCAATCCGCAAAATTTCTGTTGCATCTGAAAGTAGTAACTCGCCCGATTACAACGGTATGTGTACTTTTCCCCTACGCCGTTCTTGTTGTTCGTTTCGAGCATCAGAACTGCGAAAATTTTGAGTTTCTCAAGCGTTGCGTACCTCCAAACTGCCATATCTCGCGAACGGATTGACCAATCCGCAAAATTTCTGTTGCATCTGAAAGTAGTAACTCGCCCGATTACAACGGTATGTGTACTTTTCCCCTAGGCCGTTATTGTTATTCGTTTCGAGCATCAGAACCGCGAAAATTTTGAGTTTCTCAAGCGTTTCTTACCTCCAAACTGCCATATCTCGCGAACGGATTGACCAATCCGCAAAATTTCTGTTGCATCTGAAAGTAGAAACTCGCCCGATTACAAAGGTGTGCGTACTTTTCCCCTAGGCCGTTCTAGTTATGCTTGTCGAACATCAGAACTGCGAAAATTTTGAGTTTCTCGAGCGTTTCTTACCTCCAAACTGCCATATCTCGCGAACGGATTGACCAATCCGCAAAATTTTTGTTGCATCTGAAAGTAGAAACTCGCCCGATTACAACCGTGTGCGTACTTTTCCCCTAGGCCGTTCTAGTTATGCTTGTCGAGCATCAGAACTGCGAAAATTTTGAGTTTCTCGAGCGTTTCTTACCACCAAACTGCCATATCTCGCGAACGGATTGACCAATCCGCAAAATTTCTATTGCATCTGAAAGTAGAAACTCGCCCGATTACAACGGTATGCGTACTTTTCCCCTAGGGCGTTCTGGTTATTCGTTTCGAGCATCAGAATTGTGATAATTTTGAGTTTCTCAACCGTTTCTTACTTCCAAACTGCCATATCTCGCGAACGGATTGACCAATCCGCAAAATTTCTGTTGCATCTGAAAGTAGAAACTCGCCCGATTACAACGGTGTGCGTACATTTCCCCTAGGCCGTTCTAGTTATGCTTGTCGAGCATCAGAACTGCGAAAATTTTGAGTTTCTCAAGCGTTTCTTACTTCCAAACTGCCATATCTCGCGAACGGATTGACAAATCCGCAAAATTTCTGTTGCATCTGAAAGTAGAAACTCGCCCGATTACAATACTATGCGTACTTTTCCCCTAGGCCGTTCTAGTTATTCGTTTCGAGCATCAGAACTGCGAAAATTTTGAGTTTCTCAAGCGTTTCTTACCTCCAAACTGCCATAACTCGCGAACGGATTCACCGATCCGCAAAATTTCTGTTGCATCTGAAAGTAGAAACTCGCCCGATTACAACACTATGCGTACTTTTCCCCTAGGCCGTTCTAGTTATTCGTTTCGAGCATCAGAACTGCGAAAATTTTGAGTTTCTCAAGCGTTGCTTACCTCCAAACTGCCATATCTCGCGAACGGATTGACCAATCCGCAAAATTTCTGTTGCATCTGAAAGTAGAAACTCGCCCGATTACAACGGTGTGCGTACTTTTCCCCTAGGCCGTTCTAGTTATGCTTGTCGAGCATCAGAACTGCGAAAATTTTGAGTTTCTCGAGCGTTTCTTACCTCCAAACTGCCATATCTCGCGAACGGATTGACCAATCCGCAAAATTTCTGTTGCATCTGAAAGTAGAAACTCCCCCGACTACAACACTATGCGTACTTTTCCCCTAGGCCGTTCTAGTTATTCGTTTCGAGCATCAGAACTGCGAAAATTTTGAGTTTCTCAAGCGTTTCTTACTTCCAAACTGCCATATCTCGCGAACGGATTGACCAATCCGCAAAATTTCTGTTGCATCTGAAAATAGAAATTCGCCCGATTACAACTGTATGCGTACTTTTCCCCTAGCCCGTTCCAGTTATTCGTTTCGACCAACAGAACTGCGAAAATTTTGAGTTTCTCAAGCGTTGCGTACCTCCAAACTGCCATATCTCGCGAACGGATTGACCAATCCGCAAAATTTCTGTTGCATCTGAAAGTAGTAACTCGCCCGATTACAACGGTATGTGTACTTTTCCCCTACGCCGTTCTTGTTGTTCGTTTCGAGCATCAGAACTGCGAAAATTTTGAGTTTCTCAAGCGTTTCTTACCTCCAAACTGCCATATCTCTCGAACGGATTGACCAATCCGCAAAATTTCTGTTGCATCTGAAAGTAGAAATTCGCCCGATTACAACTGTATGCGTACTTTTCCCATAGCCCGTTCTAGTTATTCGTTTCGAGCAACAGAACTGCGAAAATTTTGAGTTTCCCAAGCGTTGCTTACCTCCAAACTGCCATATCTCGCGAACGGATTGACCAATCCGCAAAATTTCTGTTGCATCTGAAAGTAGAAACTCGCCCTATTACAACGGTGTGCGTACTTTTCCCCTAGGCCGTTCTAGTTACGCTTGTCGAGCATCAGAACTGCGAAAATTTTGAGTTTCTCGAGCGTTTCTTACCTCCAAACTGCCATATCTCGCGAACGGATTGACCAATCCGCAAAATTTCTGTTGCATCTGAAAGTAGAAACTCCCCCGACTACAACACTATGCGTACTTTTCCCCTAGGCCGTTCTAGTTATTCGTTTCGAGCATCAGAACCGCGAAAATTTTGAGTTTCTCAAGCGTTTCTTACCTCCAAACAGCAATATCTCGCGAACGGATTGACCAATCCGCAAAATTTCTGTTGCATCTGAAAGTAGAAACTCGCCCGATTACAACGGTATGCGTACTTTTCCCCTAGGCCGTTCTAGTTATTCGTTTCGAGCATCAGAACTGCGAAAATTTTGAGTTTCTCAAGCGTTTCTTACCTCCAAACTGCCATATCTCGCGAACGGATTGACCAATCCGCAAAATTTCTGTTGCATCTGAAAGTAGAAATTCGCCCGATTACAACTGTATGCGTACTTTTCCCCTAGCCCGTTCCAGTTATTCGTTTCGACCAACAGAACTGCGAAAATTTTGAGTTTCTCAAGCGTTGCGTACCTCCAAACTGCCATATCTCGCGAACGGATTGACCAATCCTCAAAATTTCTGTTGCATCTGAAAGTAGAAACTCGCCCGATTACAACACTGTGCGTACTTTTCCCCTAGGCCGTTCTAGTTATTCGTTTCGAGCATCAGAACTGCGAAAATTTTGAGTTTCTCAAGCGTTTCTTACTTCCAAACTGCCATATCTCGCGAACGGATTGACCATTCCGCAAAATTTCTGTTGCATCTGAAAGTAGAAACTCGCCGATTACAACGGTATGCGTACTTTTCCCCTAGCCCGTTCTAGTTATTCGTTTCGGGCAACAGAACTGCGAAAATTTTGAGTTTTTCAAGCGTTGCTTACCTCCAAACTGCCATATCTCGCGAACGGATTGACCAATCCGCAAAATTTCTGTTGCATCTGAAAGTAGAAACTCGCCCGATTACAACACTATGCGTACTTTTCCCCTAGGCCGTTCTAGTTATGCTTGTCGAGCATCAGAACTGCGAAAATTTTGAGTTTCTCAAGCGTTTCTTACTTCCAAACTGCCATATCTCGCGAACGGATTGACCAATCCGCCAAATTTCTGTTGCATCTGAAAGTAGAAACTCGCCCGATTACAATACTATGCGTACTTTTCCCCTAGGCCGTTCTAGTTATTCGTTTCGAGCATCAGAACTGCGAAAATTTTGAGTTTCTCAAGCGTTTCTTACATCCAAACTGCCATAACTCGCGAACGGATTCACCGATCCGCAAAATTTCTGTTGCATCTGAAAGTAGAAACTCGCCCGATTACAACACTATGCGTACTTTTCCCCTAGGCCGTTCTAGTTATTCGTTTCGAGCAACAGAACTGCGAAAATTTTGAGTTTCTCAAGCGTTGCTTACCTCCAAACTGCCATATCTCGCGAACGGATTGACCAATCCGCAAAATTTCTGTTGCATCTGAAAGTAGAAACTCGCCCGATTCCAACGGTGTGCGTACTTTTCCCCTAGGCCGTTCTAGTTATGCTTGTCGAGCATCAGAACTGCGAAAATTTTGAGTTTCTCGAGCGTTTCTTACCTCCAAACTGCCATATCTCGCGAACGGATTAACCAATCCGCAAAATTTCTGTTGCATCTGAAAGTAGAAACTCCCCCGACTACAACACTATGCGTACTTTTCCCCTAGGCCGTTCTAGTTATTCGTTTCGAGCATCAGAACTGCGAAAATTTTGAGTTTCTCAAGCGTTCCTTACTTCCAAACTGCCATATCTCGCGAACGGATTGACCAATCCGCAAAATTTCTGTTGCATCTGAAAGTAGAAACTCGCCCGATTACAACACTATGCGTACTTTTCCCCTAGGCCGTTCTAGTTATGCTTGTCGAGCATCAGAACTGCGAAAATTTTGAGTTTCTCGAGCGTTTCTTACTTCCAAACTGCCATATCTCGCGAACGGATTGACCAATCCGCAAAATTTTTGTTGCATCTGAAAGTAGAAACTCGCCCGATTACAACGGTGTGCGTACTTTTCCCCTAGGCCGCCCTAGTTATTCGTTTCGAGCATCAGAACTGCAAAAATTTTGAGTTTCTCAAGCGTTTCTTACTTGCAAACTGCCATATCTCGCGAACGGATTGACCAATCCGCAAAATTTCTGTTGCATCTGAAAGTAGAAACTCGCCCGATTACAACGGTATGCGTACTTTTCCCCTAGGCCGTTCTAGTTATTCGTTTCGAGCATCAGAACTGTGAAAATTTTGAGTTTCTCAAGCGTTTCTTACCTCCAAACTGCCATATCTCGGGAACGGATTGACCAATCCGCAAAATTTCTGTTGCATCTGAAAGTAGAAATTCGCCCGATTACAACTGTATGCGTACTTTTCCCCTAGCCCGTTCTAGTTATTCGTTTCGAGCAACAGAACTGCGAAAATTTTGAGTTTCTCAAGCGTTTCTTACTTCCAAACTGTCATATCTCGCGAACGGATTGACCAATCCGCAAAATTTCTGTTGCATCTGAAAGTAGAAACTCGCCCGATTACAACGGTATGCGTACTTTTCCCCTAGGGCGTTCTGGTTATTCGTTTCGAGCATCAGAATTGTGATAATTTTGAGTGTCTCAACCGTTTCTTACCTCCAAACTGCCATATCTCGCGAACGGATTGACCAATCCGCAAAATTTCTGTTGCATCTGAAAGTAGAAACTCGCCCAATTACAACGGTGTGCGTACTTTTCCCCTAGGCCGTTCTAGTTATGCTTGTCGAGCATCAGAACTGCGAAAATTTTGAGTTTCTCGAGCGTTTCTTACCACCAAACTGCCATATCTCGCGAACGGATTGACCAATCCGCAAAATTTCTATTGCATCTGAAAGTAGAAACTCGCCCGATTACAACGGTATGCGTACTTTTCCCCTAGGGCGTTCTGGTTATTCGTTTCGAGCATCAGAATTGTGATAATTTTGAGTTTCTCAACCGTTTCTTACCTCCAAACTGCCATATCTCGCGAACGGACTCACCGATCCGCAAAATTTCTGTTGCATCTGAAAGTAGAAACTCGCCCGATTACAACACTATGCGTACTTTTCCCCTAGGCCGTTCTAGTTATTCGTTTCGAGCAACGGAACTGCGAAAATTTTGAGTTTCTCAAGCGTTGCTTACCTCCAAACTGCCATATCTCGCGAACGGATTGACCAATCCGCAAAATTTCTGTTGCATCTGAAAGTAGAAACTCGCCCGATTCCAACGGTGTGCGTACTTTTCCCCTAGGCCGTTCTAGTTATGCTTGTCGAGCATCAGAACTGCGAAAATTTTGAGTTTCTCGAGCGTTTCTTACCTCCAAACTGCCATATCTCGCGAACGGATTAACCAATCCGCAAAATTTCTGTTGCATCTGAAAGTAGAAACTCCCCCGACTACAACACTATGCGTACTTTTCCCCTAGGCCGTTCTAGTTATTCGTTTCGAGCATCAGAACTGCGAAAATTTTGAGTTTCTCAAGCGTTTCTTACTTCCAAACTGCCATATCTCGCGAACGGATTGACCAATCCGCAAAATTTCTGTTGCATCTGAAAGTAGAAACTCGCCCGATTACAACACTATGCGTACTTTTCCCCTAGCCCGTTCTAGTTATTCGTTTCGGGCAACAGAACTGCAAAAATTTTGAGTTTTTCAAGCGTTGCTTACCTCCAAACTGCCATATCTCGCGAACGGATTGACCAATCCGCAAAATTTCTGTTGCATCTGAAAGTAGAAACTCGCCCGATTACAACGGTGTGCGTACTTTTCCCCTAGCCCGTTCTAGTTATTCGTTTCGAGCAACAGAACTGCGAAAATTTTGAGTTTTTCAAGCGTTGCTTACCTCCAAACTGCCATATCTCGCGAACGGATTGTCCAATCCGCAAAGTTTCTGTTGCATCAGAAAGTAGAAACTCGCCCGATTACAACGGTATGCGTACTTTTCCCCTAGCCCTTTCTAGTTATTCGTTTCGAGCAACAGAACTGCGAAAATTTTGAGTTTCTCAAGCGTTGCTTACCTCCAAACTGCCATATCTCGCGAACGGATTGATCAATCCGCAAAATTTCTGTTGCATCTGAAAGTAGAAACTCGCCCGATTACAACGGTGTGCGTACTTTTCCCCTAGGCCGTTATTGTTATTTGTTTCGAGCATCAGAACTGCGAAAATTTTGAGTTTTTCAAGCGTTGCTTACCTCCAAACTGCCATATCTCGCGAACGGATTGACCAATCCGCAAAATTTCTGTTGCATCTGAAAGTAGAAACTCGCCCGATTACAACGGTATGCGTACTTTTCCCCTAGGCCGTTCTAGTTATTCGTTTCGAGCATCAGAACTGCGAAAATTTTGAGTTTCTCAAGCGTTTCTTACTTCCAAACTGCCATATCTCGCGAACGGATTGACCAATCCGCAAAATTTCTGTTGCATCTGAAAGTAGAAACTCGCCCGATTACAACACTATGCGTACTTTTCCCCTAGGCCGTTCTAGTTATTCGTTTCGAGCATCAGAACTGCGAAAATTTTGAGTTTCTCAAGCGTTTCTTACCTCCAAACTGCCATATCTCGCGAACGGATTGACCAATCCGCAAAATTTCTGTTGCATCTGAAAGTAGAAACTCGCCCAATTACAACGGTGTGCGTACTTTTCCCCTAGGCCGTTCTAGTTATGCTTGTCGAGCATCAGAACTGCGAAAATTTTGAGTTTCTCGAGCGTTTCTTACCTCCAAACTGCCATATCTCGCGAACGGATTGACCAATCCGCAAAATTTTTGTTGCATCTGAAAGTAGAAACTCGCCCGATTACAACGGTGTGCGTACTTTTCCCCTAGGCCGCCCTAGTTATTCGTTTCGAGCATCAGAACTGCAAAAATTTTGAGTTTCTCAAGCGTTTCTTACTTCCAAACTGCCATATCTCGCGAACGGATTGACCAATCCGCAAAATTTCTGTTGCATCTGAAAGTAGAAACTCGCCCGATTACAACGGTATGCGTACTTTTCCCCTAGGCCGTTCTAGTTATTCGTTTCGAGCATCAGAACTGTGAAAATTTTGAGTTTCTCAAGCGTTTCTTACCTCCAAACTGCCATATCTCGGGAACGGATTGACCAATCCGCAAAATTTCTGTTGCATCTGAAAGTAGAAATTCGCCCGATTACAACTGTATGCGTACTTTTCCCCTAGCCCGTTCTAGTTATTCGTTTCGAGCAACAGAACTGCGAAAATTTTGAGTTTCTCAAGCGTTGCTTACCTCCAAACTGCCATATCTCGCGAACGGATTGATCAATCCGCAAAATTTCTGTTGCATCTGAAAGTAGAAACTCGCCCGATTACAACGGTGTGCGTACTTTTCCCCTAGGCCGTTATTGTTATTTGTTTCGAGCATCAGAACCGCGAAAATTTTGAGTTTCTCAAGCGTTTATTACCTCCAAACTGCCATATCTCGCGAACGGATTGACCAATCCGCAAAATTTCTGTTGCATCTGAAAGTAGAAACTCGCCCGATTACAACGGTATGCGTACTTTTCCCCTAGGCCGTTCTAGTTATTCGTTTCGAGCATCAGAACTGCGAAAATTTTGAGTTTCTCAAGCGTTTCTTACTTCCAAACTGTCATATCTCGCGAACGGATTGACCAATCCGCAAAATTTCTGTTGCATCTGAAAGTAGAAACTCGCCCGATTACAACGGTATGCGTACTTTTCCCCTAGGGCGTTCTGGTTATTCGTTTCGAGCATCAGAATTGTGATAATTTTGAGTTTCTCAACCGTTTCTTACCTCCAAACTGCCATATCTCGCGAACGGATTGACCAATCCGCAAAATTTCTGTTGCATCTGAAAGTAGAAACTCGCCCAATTACAACGGTGTGCGTACTTTTCCCCTAGGCCGTTCTAGTTATGCTTGTCGAGCATCAGAACTGCGAAAATTTTGAGTTTCTCGAGCGTTTCTTACCACCAAACTGCCATATCTCGCGAACGGATTGACCAATCCGCAAAATTTCTATTGCATCTGAAAGTAGAAACTCGCCCGATTACAACGGTATGCGTACTTTTCCCCTAGGGCGTTCTGGTTATTCGTTTCGAGCATCAGAATTGTGATAATTTTGAGTTTCTCAACCGTTTCTTACCTCCAAACTGCCATATCTCGCGAACGGACTCACCGATCCGCAAAATTTCTGTTGCATCTGAAAGTAGAAACTCGCCCGATTACAACACTATGCGTACTTTTCCCCTAGGCCGTTCTAGTTATTCGTTTCGAGCAACGGAACTGCGAAAATTTTGAGTTTCTCAAGCGTTGCTTACCTCCAAACTGCCATATCTCGCGAACGGATTGACCAATCCGCAAAATTTCTGTTGCATCTGAAAGTAGAAACTCGCCCGATTCCAACGGTGTGCGTACTTTTCCCCTAGGCCGTTCTAGTTATGCTTGTCGAGCATCAGAACTGCGAAAATTTTGAGTTTCTCGAGCGTTTCTTACCTCCAAACTGCCATATCTCGCGAACGGATTAACCAATCCGCAAAATTTCTGTTGCATCTGAAAGTAGAAACTCCCCCGACTACAACACTATGCGTACTTTTCCCCTAGGCCGTTCTAGTTATTCGTTTCGAGCATCAGAACTGCGAAAATTTTGAGTTTCTCAAGCGTTTCTTACTTCCAAACTGCCATATCTCGCGAACGGATTGACCAATCCGCAAAATTTCTGTTGCATCTGAAAGTAGAAACTCGCCCGATTACAACACTATGCGTACTTTTCCCCTAGCCCGTTCTAGTTATTCGTTTCGGGCAACAGAACTGCAAAAATTTTGAGTTTTTCAAGCGTTGCTTACCTCCAAACTGCCATATCTCGCGAACGGATTGACCAATCCGCAAAATTTCTGTTGCATCTGAAAGTAGAAACTCGCCCGATTACAACGGTGTGCGTACTTTTCCCCTAGCCCGTTCTAGTTATTCGTTTCGAGCAACAGAACTGCGAAAATTTTGAGTTTTTCAAGCGTTGCTTACCTCCAAACTGCCATATCTCGCGAACGGATTGTCCAATCCGCAAAGTTTCTGTTGCAACAGAAAGTAGAAACTCGCCCGATTACAACGGTATGCGTACTTTTCCCCTAGCCCTTTCTAGTTATTCGTTTCGAGCAACAGAACTGCGAAAATTTTGAGTTTCTCAAGCGTTGCTTACCTCCAAACTGCCATATCTCGCGAACGGATTGATCAATCCGCAAAATTTCTGTTGCATCTGAAAGTAGAAACTCGCCCGATTACAACGGTGTGCGTACTTTTCCCCTAGGCCGTTATTGTTATTTGTTTCGAGCATCAGAACTGCGAAAATTTTGAGTTTTTCAAGCGTTGCTTACCTCCAAACTGCCATATCTCGCGAACGGATTGACCAATCCGCAAAATTTCTGTTGCATCTGAAAGTAGAAACTCGCCCGATTACAACGGTATGCGTACTTTTCCCCTAGGCCGTTCTAGTTATTCGTTTCGAGCATCAGAACTGCGAAAATTTTGAGTTTCTCAAGCGTTTCTTACTTCCAAACTGCCATATCTCGCGAACGGATTGACCAATCCGCAAAATTTCTGTTGCATCTGAAAGTAGAAACTCGCCCGATTACAACGGTGTGCGTACTTTTCCCCTAGGCCGTTATTGTTATTTGTTTCGAGCATCAGAACTGCGAAAATTTTGAGTTTCTCGAGCGTTTCTTACCACCAAACTGCCATATCTCGCGAACGGATTGACCAATCCGCAAAATTTCTATTGCATCTGAAAGTAGAAACTCGCCCGATTACAACGGTATGCGTACTTTTCCCCTAGGGCGTTCTGGTTATTCGTTTCGAGCATCAGAATTGTGATAATTTTGAGTTTCTCAACCGTTTCTTACCTCCAAACTGCCATATCTCGCGAACGGACTCACCGATCCGCAAAATTTCTGTTGCATCTGAAAGTAGAAACTCGCCCGATTACAACACTATGCGTACTTTTCCCCTAGGCCGTTCTAGTTATTCGTTTCGAGCAACGGAACTGCGAAAATTTTGAGTTTCTCAAGCGTTGCTTACCTCCAAACTGCCATATCTCGCGAACGGATTGACCAATCCGCAAAATTTCTGTTGCATCTGAAAGTAGAAACTCGCCCGATTCCAACGGTGTGCGTACTTTTCCCCTAGGCCGTTCTAGTTATGCTTGTCGAGCATCAGAACTGCGAAAATTTTGAGTTTCTCGAGCGTTTCTTACCTCCAAACTGCCATATCTCGCGAACGGATTAACCAATCCGCAAAATTTCTGTTGCATCTGAAAGTAGAAACTCCCCCGACTACAACACTATGCGTACTTTTCCCCTAGGCCGTTCTAGTTATTCGTTTCGAGCATCAGAACTGCGAAAATTTTGAGTTTCTCAAGCGTTTCTTACTTCCAAACTGCCATATCTCGCGAACGGATTGACCAATCCGCAAAATTTCTGTTGCATCTGAAAGTAGAAACTCGCCCGATTACAACACTGTGCGTACTTTTCCCCTAGCCCGTTCTAGTTATTCGTTTCGGGCAACAGAACTGCAAAAATTTTGAGTTTTTCAAGCGTTGCTTACCTCCAAACTGCCATATCTCGCGAACGGATTGACCAATCCGCAAAATTTCTGTTGCATCTGAAAGTAGAAACTCGCCCGATTACAACGGTGTGCGTACTTTTCCCCTAGCCCGTTCTAGTTATTCGTTTCGAGCAACAGAACTGCGAAAATTTTGAGTTTTTCAAGCGTTGCTTACCTCCAAACTGCCATATCTCGCGAACGGATTGTCCAATCCGCAAAGTTTCTGTTGCAACAGAAAGTAGAAACTCGCCCGATTACAACGGTATGCGTACTTTTCCCCTAGCCCTTTCTAGTTATTCGTTTCGAGCAACAGAACTGCGAAAATTTTGAGTTTCTCAAGCGTTGCTTACCTCCAAACTGCCATATCTCGCGAACGGATTGATCAATCCGCAAAATTTCTGTTGCATCTGAAAGTATAAACTCGCCCGATTACAACGGTGTGCGTACTTTTCCCCTAGGCCGTTATTGTTATTTGTTTCGAGCATCAGAACTGCGAAAATTTTGAGTTTTTCAAGCGTTGCTTACCTCCAAACTGCCATATCTCGCGAACGGATTGACCAATCCGCAAAATTTCTGTTGCATCTGAAAGTAGAAACTCGCCCGATTACAACGGTATGCGTACTTTTCCCCTAGGCCGTTCTAGTTATTCGTTTCGAGCATCAGAACTGCGAAAATTTTGAGTTTCTCAAGCGTTTCTTACTTCCAAACTGCCATATCTCGCGAACGGATTGACCAATCCGCAAAATTTCTGTTGCATCTGAAAGTAGAAACTCGCCCGATTACAACACTATGCGTACTTTTCCCCTAGGCCGTTCTAGTTATTCGTTTCGAGCATCAGAACTGCGAAAATTTTGAGTTTCTCAAGCGTTCCTTACCTCCAAACTGCCATATCTCGCGAACGGATTGACCAATCCGCAAAATTTCTGTTGCATCTGAAAGTAGAAACTCGCCCAATTACAACGGTGTGCGTACTTTTCCCCTAGGCCGTTCTAGTTATGCTTGTCGAGCATCAGAACTGCGAAAATTTTGAGTTTCTCGAGCGTTTCTTACCTCCAAACTGCCATATCTCGCGAACGGATTGACCAATCCGCAAAATTTTTGTTGCATCTGAAAGTAGAAACTCGCCCGATTACAACGGTGTGCGTACTTTTCCCCTAGGCCGCCCTAGTTATTCGTTTCGAGCATCAGAACTGCAAAAATTTTGAGTTTCTCAAGCGTTTCTTACTTCCAAACTGCCATATCTCGCGAACGGATTGACCAATCCGCAAAATTTCTGTTGCATCTGAAAGTAGAAACTCGCCCGATTACAACGGTATGCGTACTTTTCCCCTAGGCCGTTCTAGTTATTCGTTTCGAGCATCAGAACTGTGAAAATTTTGAGTTTCTCAAGCGTTTCTTACCTCCAAACTGCCATATCTCGGGAACGGATTGACCAATCCGCAAAATTTCTGTTGCATCTGAAAGTAGAAATTCGCCCGATTACAACTGTATGCGTACTTTTCCCCTAGCCCGTTCTAGTTATTCGTTTCGAGCAACAGAACTGCGAAAATTTTGAGTTTCTCAAGCGTTGCTTACCTCCAAACTGCCATATCTCGCGAACGGATTGATCAATCCGCAAAATTTCTGTTGCATCTGAAAGTAGAAACTCGCCCGATTACAACGGTGTGCGTACTTTTCCCCTAGGCCGTTATTGTTATTTGTTTCGAGCATCAGAACCGCGAAAATTTTGAGTTTCTCAAGCGTTTATTACCTCCAAACTGCCATATCTCGCGAACGGATTGACCAATCCGCAAAATTTCTGTTGCATCTGAACGTAGAAACTCGCCCGATTACAACGGTATGCGTACTTTTCCCCTAGGCCGTTCTAGTTATTCGTTTCGAGCATCAGAACTGCGAAAATTTTGAGTTTCTCAAGCGTTTCTTACTTCCAAACTGTCATATCTCGCGAACGGATTGACCAATCCGCAAAATTTCTGTTGCATCTGAAAGTAGAAACTCGCCCGATTACAACGGTATGCGTACTTTTCCCCTAGGGCGTTCTGGTTATTCGTTTCGAGCATCAGAATTGTGATAATTTTGAGTTTCTCAACCGTTTCTTACCTCCAAACTGCCATATCTCGCGAACGGATTGACCAATCCGCAAAATTTCTGTTGCATCTGAAAGTAGAAACTCGCCCGATTACAACGGTATGCGTACTTTTCCCCTAGGGCGTTCTGGTTATTCGTTTCGAGCATCAGAATTGTGATAATTTTGAGTTTCTCAACCGTTTCCTACCTCCAAACTGCCATATCTCGCGAACGGATTGACCAATCCGCAAAATTTCTGTTGCATCTGAAAGTAGAAATTCGCCCGATTACAACTGTATGCGTACTTTTCCCCTAGCCCGTTCTAGTTATTCGTTTCGAGCAACAGAACTGCGAAAATTTTGAGTTTTTCAAGCGTTCCTTACCTCCAAACTGCCATATCTCGCGAACGGATTGACCAATCCGCAAAATTTCTGTTGCATCTGAAAGTAGAAACTCGCCCGATTACAACGGTGTGCGTACTTTTCCCCTAGGCCGTTCTAGTTATGCTTGTCGAGCATCAGAACTGCGAAAATTTTGAGTTTCTCGAGCGTTTCTTACCACCAAACTGCCATATCTCGCGAACGGATTGACCAATCCGCAAAATTTCTATTGCATCTGAAAGTAGAAACTCGCCCGATTACAACGGTATGCGTACTTTTCCCCTAGGGCGTTCTGGTTATTCGTTTCGAGCATCAGAATTGTGATAATTTTGAGTTTCTCAACCGTTTCTTACCTCCAAACTGCCATATCTCGCGAACGGATTGACCAATCCGCAAAATTTCTGTTGCATCTGAAAGTAGAAATTCGCCCGATTACAACTGTATCCGTACTTTTCCCCTAGCCCGTTCTAGTTATTCGTTTCGAGCAACAGAACTGCGAAAATTTTGAGTTTTTCAAGCGTTCCTTACCTCCAAACTGCCATATCTCGCGAACGGATTGACCAATCCGCAAAATTTCTGTTGCATCTGAAAGTAGAAACTCGCCCGATTACAACGGTGTGCGTACTTTTCCCCTAGGCCGTTCTAGTTATGCTTTTCGAGCATCAGAACTGCGAAAATTTTGAGTTTCTCAAGCGTTTCTTACCTCCAAACTGCCATATCTCGGGAACGGATTGACCAATCCGCAAAATTTCTGTTGCATCTGAAAGTAGAAACTCGCCCGATTACAACACAATGCGTACTTTTCCCCTAGGCCGTTCTAGTTATGCTTGTCGAGCATCAGAACTGCGAAAATTTTGAGTTTCTCGAGCGTTTCTTACCACCAAACTGCCATATCTCGCGAACGGATTGACCAATCCGCAAAATTTCTATTGCATCTGAAAGTAGAAACTCGCCCGATTACAACGGTATGCGTACTTTTCCCCTAGGGCGTTCTGGTTATTCGTTTCGAGCATCAGAATTGTGATAATTTTGAGTTTCTCAACCGTTTCTTACCTCCAAACTGCCATATCTCGCGAACGGATTGACCAATCCGCAAAATTTCTGTTGCATCTGAAAGTAGAAACTCGCCCGATTACAACGGTGTGCGTACTTTTCCCCTAGGCCGTTCTAGTTATGCTTGTCGAGCATCAGAACTGCGAAAATTTTGAGTTTCTCGAGCGTTTCTTACCTCCAAACTGCCATATCTCGCGAACGGATTGACCAATCCGCAAAATTTCTGTTGCATCTGAAAGTAGAAACTCCCCCGACTACAACACTATGCGTACTTTTCCCCTAGGCCGTTCTAGTTATTCGTTTCGAGCATCAGAACTGCGAAAATTTTGAGTTTCTCAAGCGTTTCTTACTTCCAAACTGCCATATCTCGCGAACGGATAGACCAATCCGCAAAATTTCTGTTGCATCTGAAAATAGAAATTCGCCCGATTACAACTGTATGCGTACTTTTCCCCTAGCCCGTTCCAGTTATTCGTTTCGACCAACAGAACTGCGAAAATTTTGAGTTTCTCAAGCGTTGCGTACCTCCAAACTGCCATATCTCGCGAACGGATTGACCAATCCGCAAAATTTCTGTTGCATCTGAAAGTAGTAACTCGCCCGATTACAACGGTATGTGTACTTTTCCCCTACGCCGTTCTTGTTGTTCGTTTCGAGCATCAGAACTGCGAAAATTTTGAGTTTCTCAATCGTTTCTTACCTCCAAACTGCCATATCTCTCGAACGGATTGACCAATCCTCAAAATTTCTGTTGCATCTGAAAGTAGAAATTCGCCCGATTACAACTGTATGCGTACTTTTCCCCTAGCCCGTTCTAGTTATTCGTTTCGAGCAACAGAACTGCGAAAATTTTGAGTTTCCCAAGCGTTGCTTACCTCCAAACTGCCATATCTCGCGAACGGATTGACCAATCCGCAAAATTTCTGTTGCATCTGAAAGTAGAAACTCGCCCGATTACAACGGTATGCGTACTTTTCCCCTAGGGCGTTCTGGTTATTCGTTTCGAGCATCAGAATTGTGATAATTTTGAGTTTCTCAACCGTTTCTTACCTCCAAACTGCCATATCTCGCGAACGGATTGACCAATCCGCAAAATTTCTGTTGCATCTGAAAGTAGAAACTCGCCCGATTACAACGGTATGCGTACTTTTCCCCTAGGGCGTTCTGGTTATTCGTTTCGAGCATCAGAATTGTGATAATTTTGAGTTTCTCAACCGTTTCCTACCTCCAAACTGCCATATCTCGCGAACGGATTGACCAATCCGCAAAATTTCTGTTGCATCTGAAAGTAGAAATTCGCCCGATTACAACTGTATGCGTACTTTTCCCCTAGCCCGTTCTAGTTATTCGTTTCGAGCAACAGAACTGCGAAAATTTTGAGTTTTTCAAGCGTTCCTTACCTCCAAACTGCCATATCTCGCGAACGGATTGACCAATCCGCAAAATTTCTGTTGCATCTGAAAGTAGAAACTCGCCCGATTACAACGGTGTGCGTACTTTTCCCCTAGGCCGTTCTAGTTATGCTTGTCGAGCATCAGAACTGCGAAAATTTTGAGTTTCTCGAGCGTTTCTTACCACCAAACTGCCATATCTCGCGAACGGATTGACCAATCCGCAAAATTTCTATTGCATCTGAAAGTAGAAACTCGCCCGATTACAACGGTATGCGTACTTTTCCCCTAGGGCGTTCTGGTTATTCGTTTCGAGCATCAGAATTGTGATAATTTTGAGTTTCTCAACCGTTTCTTACCTCCAAACTGCCATATCTCGCGAACGGATTGACCAATCCGCAAAATTTCTGTTGCATCTGAAAGTAGAAATTCGCCCGATTACAACTGTATCCGTACTTTTCCCCTAGCCCGTTCTAGTTATTCGTTTCGAGCAACAGAACTGCGAAAATTTTGAGTTTTTCAAGCGTTCCTTACCTCCAAACTGCCATATCTCGCGAACGGATTGACCAATCCGCAAAATTTCTGTTGCATCTGAAAGTAGAAACTCGCCCGATTACAACGGTGTGCGTACTTTTCCCCTAGGCCGTTCTAGTTATGCTTTTCGAGCATCAGAACTGCGAAAATTTTGAGTTTCTCAAGCGTTTCTTACCTCCAAACTGCCATATCTCGGGAACGGATTGACCAATCCGCAAAATTTCTGTTGCATCTGAAAGTAGAAACTCGCCCGATTACAACACAATGCGTACTTTTCCCCTAGGCCGTTCTAGTTATGCTTGTCGAGCATCAGAACTGCGAAAATTTTGAGTTTCTCGAGCGTTTCTTACCACCAAACTGCCATATCTCGCGAACGGATTGACCAATCCGCAAAATTTCTATTGCATCTGAAAGTAGAAACTCGCCCGATTACAACGGTATGCGTACTTTTCCCCTAGGGCGTTCTGGTTATTCGTTTCGAGCATCAGAATTGTGATAATTTTGAGTTTCTCAACCGTTTCTTACCTCCAAACTGCCATATCTCGCGAACGGATTGACCAATCCGCAAAATTTCTGTTGCATCTGAAAGTAGAAACTCGCCCGATTACAACGGTGTGCGTACTTTTCCCCTAGGCCGTTCTAGTTATGCTTGTCGAGCATCAGAACTGCGAAAATTTTGAGTTTCTCGAGCGTTTCTTACCTCCAAACTGCCATATCTCGCGAACGGATTGACCAATCCGCAAAATTTCTGTTGCATCTGAAAGTAGAAACTCCCCCGACTACAACACTATGCGTACTTTTCCCCTAGGCCGTTCTAGTTATTCGTTTCGAGCATCAGAACTGCGAAAATTTTGAGTTTCTCAAGCGTTTCTTACTTCCAAACTGCCATATCTCGCGAACGGATAGACCAATCCGCAAAATTTCTGTTGCATCTGAAAATAGAAATTCGCCCGATTACAACTGTATGCGTACTTTTCCCCTAGCCCGTTCCAGTTATTCGTTTCGACCAACAGAACTGCGAAAATTTTGAGTTTCTCAAGCGTTGCGTACCTCCAAACTGCCATATCTCGCGAACGGATTGACCAATCCGCAAAATTTCTGTTGCATCTGAAAGTAGTAACTCGCCCGATTACAACGGTATGTGTACTTTTCCCCTACGCCGTTCTTGTTGTTCGTTTCGAGCATCAGAACTGCGAAAATTTTGAGTTTCTCAATCGTTTCTTACCTCCAAACTGCCATATCTCTCGAACGGATTGACCAATCCTCAAAATTTCTGTTGCATCTGAAAGTAGAAATTCGCCCGATTACAACTGTATGCGTACTTTTCCCCTAGCCCGTTCTAGTTATTCGTTTCGAGCAACAGAACTGCGAAAATTTTGAGTTTCCCAAGCGTTGCTTACCTCCAAACTGCCATATCTCGCGAACGGATTGACCAATCCGCAAAATTTCTGTTGCATCTGAAAGTAGAAACTCGCCCGATTACAACGGTGTGCGTACTTTTCCCCTAGGCCGTTCTAGTTATGCTTGTCGAGCATCAGAACTGCGAAAATTTTGAGTTTCTCGAGCGTTTCTTACCTCCAAACTGCCATATCTCGCGAACGGATTGACCAATCCGCAAAATTTCTGTTGCATCTGAAAGTAGAAACTCCCCCGACTACAACACTATGCGTACTTTTCCCCTAGGCCGTTCTAGTTATTCGTTTCGAGCATCAGAACCGCGAAAATTTTGAGTTTCTCAAGCGTTTCTTACCTCCAAACTGCAATATCTCGCGAACGGATTGACCAATCCGCAAAATTTCTGTTGCATCTGAAAGTAGAAACTCGCCCGATTACAACGGTATGCGTACTTTTCCCCTAGGCCGTTCTAGTTATTCGTTTCGAGCATCAGAACTGCGAAAATTTTGAGTTTTTCAAGCGTTGCTTACCTCCAAACTGCCATATCTCGCGAACGGATTGTCCAATCCGCAAAGTTTCTGTTGCATCAGAAAGTAGAAACTCGCCCGATTACAACGGTATGCGTACTTTTCCCCTAGCCCTTTCTAGTTATTCGTTTCGAGCAACAGAACTGCGAAAATTTTGAGTTTCTCAAGCGTTGCTTACCTCCAAACTGCCATATCTCGCGAACGGATTGATCAATCCGCAAAATTTCTGTTGCATCTGAAAGTAGAAACTCGCCCGATTACAACGGTGTGCGTACTTTTCCCCTAGGCCGTTATTGTTATTTGTTTCGAGCATCAGAACTGCGAAAATTTTGAGTTTTTCAAGCGTTGCTTACCTCCAAACTGCCATATCTCGCGAACGGATTGACCAATCCGCAAAATTTCTGTTGCATCTGAAAGTAGAAACTCGCCCGATTACAACGGTATGCGTACTTTTCCCCTAGGCCGTTCTAGTTATTCGTTTCGAGCATCAGAACTGCGAAAATTTTGAGTTTCTCAAGCGTTTCTTACTTCCAAACTGCCATATCTCGCGAACGGATTGACCAATCCGCAAAATTTCTGTTGCATCTGAAAGTAGAAACTCGCCCGATTACAACACTATGCGTACTTTTCCCCTAGGCCGTTCTAGTTATTCGTTTCGAGCATCAGAACTGCGAAAATTTTGAGTTTCTCAAGCGTTTCTTACCTCCAAACTGCCATATCTCGCGAACGGATTGACCAATCCGCAAAATTTCTGTTGCATCTGAAAGTAGAAACTCGCCCAATTACAACGGTGTGCGTACTTTTCCCCTAGGCCGTTCTAGTTATGCTTGTCGAGCATCAGAACTGCGAAAATTTTGAGTTTCTCGAGCGTTTCTTACCTCCAAACTGCCATATCTCGCGAACGGATTGACCAATCCGCAAAATTTTTGTTGCATCTGAAAGTAGAAACTCGCCCGATTACAACGGTGTGCGTACTTTTCCCCTAGGCCGCCCTAGTTATTCGTTTCGAGCATCAGAACTGCAAAAATTTTGAGTTTCTCAAGCGTTTCTTACTTCCAAACTGCCATATCTCGCGAACGGATTGACCAATCCGCAAAATTTCTGTTGCATCTGAAAGTAGAAACTCGCCCGATTACAACGGTATGCGTACTTTTCCCCTAGGCCGTTCTAGTTATTCGTTTCGAGCATCAGAACTGTGAAAATTTTGAGTTTCTCAAGCGTTTCTTACCTCCAAACTGCCATATCTCGGGAACGGATTGACCAATCCGCAAAATTTCTGTTGCATCTGAAAGTAGAAATTCGCCCGATTACAACTGTATGCGTACTTTTCCCCTAGCCCGTTCTAGTTATTCGTTTCGAGCAACAGAACTGCGAAAATTTTGAGTTTCTCAAGCGTTGCTTACCTCCAAACTGCCATATCTCGCGAACGGATTGATCAATCCGCAAAATTTCTGTTGCATCTGAAAGTAGAAACTCGCCCGATTACAACGGTGTGCGTACTTTTCCCCTAGGCCGTTATTGTTATTTGTTTCGAGCATCAGAACCGCGAAAATTTTGAGTTTCTCAAGCGTTTATTACCTCCAAACTGCCATATCTCGCGAACGGATTGACCAATCCGCAAAATTTCTGTTGCATCTGAACGTAGAAACTCGCCCGATTACAACGGTATGCGTACTTTTCCCCTAGGCCGTTCTAGTTATTCGTTTCGAGCATCAGAACTGCGAAAATTTTGAGTTTCTCAAGCGTTTCTTACTTCCAAACTGTCATATCTCGCGAACGGATTGACCAATCCGCAAAATTTCTGTTGCATCTGAAAGTAGAAACTCGCCCGATTACAACGGTATGCGTACTTTTCCCCTAGGGCGTTCTGGTTATTCGTTTCGAGCATCAGAATTGTGATAATTTTGAGTTTCTCAACCGTTTCTTACCTCCAAACTGCCATATCTCGCGAACGGATTGACCAATCCGCAAAATTTCTGTTGCATCTGAAAGTAGAAACTCGCCCGATTACAACGGTATGCGTACTTTTCCCCTAGGGCGTTCTGGTTATTCGTTTCGAGCATCAGAATTGTGATAATTTTGAGTTTCTCAACCGTTTCCTACCTCCAAACTGCCATATCTCGCGAACGGATTGACCAATCCGCAAAATTTCTGTTGCATCTGAAAGTAGAAATTCGCCCGATTACAACTGTATGCGTACTTTTCCCCTAGCCCGTTCTAGTTATTCGTTTCGAGCAACAGAACTGCGAAAATTTTGAGTTTTTGAAGCGTTCCTTACCTCCAAACTGCCATATCTCGCGAACGGATTGACCAATCCGCAAAATTTCTGTTGCATCTGAAAGTAGAAACTCGCCCGATTACAACGGTGTGCGTACTTTTCCCCTAGGCCGTTCTAGTTATGCTTGTCGAGCATCAGAACTGCGAAAATTTTGAGTTTCTCGAGCGTTTCTTACCACCAAACTGCCATATCTCGCGAACGGATTGACCAATCCGCAAAATTTCTATTGCATCTGAAAGTAGAAACTCGCCCGATTACAACGGTATGCGTACTTTTCCCCTAGGGCGTTCTGGTTATTCGTTTCGAGCATCAGAATTGTGATAATTTTGAGTTTCTCAACCGTTTCTTACCTCCAAACTGCCATATCTCGCGAACGGATTGACCAATCCGCAAAATTTCTGTTGCATCTGAAAGTAGAAATTCGCCCGATTACAACTGTATCCGTACTTTTCCCCTAGCCCGTTCTAGTTATTCGTTTCGAGCAACAGAACTGCGAAAATTTTGAGTTTTTCAAGCGTTCCTTACCTCCAAACTGCCATATCTCGCGAACGGATTGACCAATCCGCAAAATTTCTGTTGCATCTGAAAGTAGAAACTCGCCCGATTACAACGGTGTGCGTACTTTTCCCCTAGGCCGTTCTAGTTATGCTTTTCGAGCATCAGAACTGCGAAAATTTTGAGTTTCTCAAGCGTTTCTTACCTCCAAACTGCCATATCTCGGGAACGGATTGACCAATCCGCAAAATTTCTGTTGCATCTGAAAGTAGAAACTCGCCCGATTACAACACAATGCGTACTTTTCCCCTAGGCCGTTCTAGTTATGCTTGTCGAGCATCAGAACTGCGAAAATTTTGAGTTTCTCGAGCGTTTCTTACCACCAAACTGCCATATCTCGCGAACGGATTGACCAATCCGCAAAATTTCTATTGCATCTGAAAGTAGAAACTCGCCCGATTACAACGGTATGCGTACTTTTCCCCTAGGGCGTTCTGGTTATTCGTTTCGAGCATCAGAATTGTGATAATTTTGAGTTTCTCAACCGTTTCTTACCTCCAAACTGCCATATCTCGCGAACGGATTGACCAATCCGCAAAATTTCTGTTGCATCTGAAAGTAGAAACTCGCCCGATTACAACGGTGTGCGTACTTTTCCCCTAGGCCGTTCTAGTTATGCTTGTCGAGCATCAGAACTGCGAAAATTTTGAGTTTCTCGAGCGTTTCTTACCTCCAAACTGCCATATCTCGCGAACGGATTGACCAATCCGCAAAATTTCTGTTGCATCTGAAAGTAGAAACTCCCCCGACTACAACACTATGCGTACTTTTCCCCTAGGCCGTTCTAGTTATTCGTTTCGAGCATCAGAACTGCGAAAATTTTGAGTTTCTCAAGCGTTTCTTACTTCCAAACTGCCATATCTCGCGAACGGATAGACCAATCCGCAAAATTTCTGTTGCATCTGAAAATAGAAATTCGCCCGATTACAACTGTATGCGTACTTTTCCCCTAGCCCGTTCCAGTTATTCGTTTCGACCAACAGAACTGCGAAAATTTTGAGTTTCTCAAGCGTTGCGTACCTCCAAACTGCCATATCTCGCGAACGGATTGACCAATCCGCAAAATTTCTGTTGCATCTGAAAGTAGTAACTCGCCCGATTACAACGGTATGTGTACTTTTCCCCTACGCCGTTCTTGTTGTTCGTTTCGAGCATCAGAACTGCGAAAATTTTGAGTTTCTCAATCGTTTCTTACCTCCAAACTGCCATATCTCTCGAACGGATTGACCAATCCTCAAAATTTCTGTTGCATCTGAAAGTAGAAATTCGCCCGATTACAACTGTATGCGTACTTTTCCCCTAGCCCGTTCTAGTTATTCGTTTCGAGCAACAGAACTGCGAAAATTTTGAGTTTCCCAAGCGTTGCTTACCTCCAAACTGCCATATCTCGCGAACGGATTGACCAATCCGCAAAATTTCTGTTGCATCTGAAAGTAGAAACTCGCCCGATTACAACGGTGTGCGTACTTTTCCCCTAGGCCGTTCTAGTTATGCTTGTCGAGCATCAGAACTGCGAAAATTTTGAGTTTCTCGAGCGTTTCTTACCTCCAAACTGCCATATCTCGCGAACGGATTGACCAATCCGCAAAATTTCTGTTGCATCTGAAAGTAGAAACTCCCCCGACTACAACACTATGCGTACTTTTCCCCTAGGCCGTTCTAGTTATTCGTTTCGAGCATCAGAACCGCGAAAATTTTGAGTTTCTCAAGCGTTTCTTACCTCCAAACTGCAATATCTCGCGAACGGATTGACCAATCCGCAAAATTTCTGTTGCATCTGAAAGTAGAAACTCGCCCGATTACAACGGTATGCGTACTTTTCCCCTAGGCCGTTCTAGTTATTCGTTTCGAGCATCAGAACTGCGAAAATTTTGAGTTTCTCAAGCGTTTCTTACCTCCAAACTGCCATATCTCGCGAACGGATTGACCAATCCGCAAAATTTCTGTTGCATCTGAAAGTAGAAATTCGCCCGATTACAACTGTATGCGTACTTTTCCCCTAACCCGTTCCAGTTATTCGTTTCGACCAACAGAACTGCGAAAATTTTGAGTTTCTCAAGCGTTGCGTACCTCCAAACTGCCATATCTCGCGAACGGATTGACCAATCCTCAAAATTTCTGTTGCATCTGAAAGTAGAAACTCGCCCGATTACAACACTGTGCGTACTTTTCCCCTAGGCCGTTCTAGTTATTCGTTTCGAGCATCAGAACTGCGAAAATTTTGAGTTTCTCAAGCGTTTCTTACTTCCAAACTGCCATATCTCGCGAACGGATTGACCATTCCGCAAAATTTCTGTTGCATCTGAAAGTAGAAACTCGCCGATTACAACGGTATGCGTACTTTTCCCCTAGCCCGTTCTAGTTATTCGTTTCGGGCAACAGAACTGCGAAAATTTTGAGTTTTTCAAGCGTTGCTTACCTCCAAACTGCCATATCTCGCGAACGGATTGACCAATCCGCAAAATTTCTGTTGCATCTGAAAGTAGAAACTCGCCCGATTACAACACTATGCGTACTTTTCCCCTAGGCCGTTCTAGTTATGCTTGTCGAGCATCAGAACTGCGAAAATTTTGAGTTTCTCAAGCGTTTCTTACTTCCAAACTGCCATATCTCGCGAACGGATTGACCAATCCGCAAAATTTCTGTTGCATCTGAAAGTAGAAACTCGCCCGATTACAATACTATGCGTACTTTTCCCCTAGGCCGTTCTAGTTATTCGTTTCGAGCATCAGAACTGCGAAAATTTTGAGTTTCTCAAGCGTTTCTTACCTCCAAACTGCCATAACTCGCGAACGGATTCACCGATCCGCAAAATTTCTGTTGCATCTGAAAGTAGAAACTCGCCCGATTACAACACTATGCGTACTTTTCCCCTAGGCCGTTCTAGTTATTCGTTTCGAGCATCAGAACTGCGAAAATTTTGAGTTTCTCAAGCGTTTCTTACTTCCAAACTGCCATATCTCGGGAACGGATTGACCAATCCGCAAAATTTCTGTTGCATCGGAAAGTAGAAATTCGCCCGATTACAACTGTATGCGTACTTTTCCCCTAGCCCGTTCTAGTTATTCGTTTCGAGCAACAGAACTGCGAAAATTTTGAGTTTCTCAAGCGTTGCTTACCTCCAAACTGCCATATCTCGCGAACGGATTGATCAATCCGCAAAATTTCTGTTGCATCTGAAAGTAGAAACTCGCCCGATTACAACGGTGTGCGTACTTTTCCCCTAGGCCGTTATTGTTATTTGTTTCGAGCATCAGAACTGCGAAAATTTTGAGTTTTTCAAGCGTTGCTTACCTCCAAACTGCCATATCTCGCGAACGGATTGACCAATCCGCAAAATTTCTGTTGCATCTGAAAGTAGAAACTCGCCCGATTACAACGGTATGCGTACTTTTCCCCTAGGCCGTTCTAGTTATTCGTTTCGAGCATCAGAACTGCGAAAATTTTGAGTTTCTCAAGCGTTTCTTACTTCCAAACTGCCATATCTCGCGAACGGATTGACCAATCCGCAAAATTTCTGTTGCATCTGAAAGTAGAAACTCGCCCGATTACAACACTATGCGTACTTTTCCCCTAGGCCGTTCTAGTTATTCGTTTCGAGCATCAGAACTGCGAAAATTTTGAGTTTCTCAAGCGTTTCTTACTTCCAAACTGTCATATCTCGCGAACGGATTGACCAATCCGCAAAATTTCTGTTGCATCTGAAAGTAGAAACTCGCCCGATTACAACGGTATGCGTACTTTTCCCCTAGGGCGTTCTGGTTATTCGTTTCGAGCATCAGAATTGTGATAATTTTGAGTTTCTCAACCGTTTCTTACCTCCAAACTGCCATATCTCGCGAACGGATTGACCAATCCGCAAAATTTCTGTTGCATCTGAAAGTAGAAACTCGCCCAATTACAACGGTGTGCGTACTTTTCCCCTAGGCCGTTCTAGTTATGCTTGTCGAGCATCAGAACTGCGAAAATTTTGAGTTTCTCGAGCGTTTCTTACCTCCAAACTGCCATATCTCGCGAACGGATTGACCAATCCGCAAAATTTTTGTTGCATCTGAAAGTAGAAACTCGCCCGATTACAACGGTGTGCGTACTTTTCCCCTAGGCCGCCCTAGTTATTCGTTTCGAGCATCAGAACTGCGAAAATTTTGAGTTTCTCAAGCGTTTCTTACCTCCAAACTGCCATATCTCGCGAACGGATTGACCAATCCGCAAAATTTCTGTTGCATCTGAAAGTAGAAACTCGCCCGATTACAACACTGTGCGTACTTTTCCCCTAGGCCGTTCTAGTTATTCGTTTCGAGCATCAGAACTGCGAAAATTTTGAGTTTCTCAAGCGTTTCTTACTTCCAAACTGCCATATCTCGCGAACGGATTGACCAATCCGCAAAATTTCTGTTGCATCTGAAAGTAGAAACTCGCCCGATTACAACACTATGCGTACTTTTCCCCTAGCCCGTTCTAGTTATTCGTTTCGGGCAACAGAACTGCGAAAATTTTGAGTTTTTCAAGCGTTGCTTACTTCCAAACTGCCATATCTCGCGAACGGATTGTCCAATCCGCAAAGTTTCTGTTGCATCAGAAAGTAGAAACTCGCCCGATTACAACGGTATGCGTACTTTTCCCCTAGCCCGTTCTAGTTATTCGTTTCGAGCAACAGAACTGCGAAAATTTTGAGTTTTTCAAGCGTTCCTTACCTCCAAACTGCCATATCTCGCGAACGGATTGACCAATCCGCAAAATTTCTGTTGCATCTGAAAGTAGAAACTCGCCCGATTACAACGGTGTGCGTACTTTTCCCCTAGGCCGTTCTAGTTATGCTTTTCGAGCATCAGAACTGCGAAAATTTTGAGTTTCTCAAGCGTTTCTTACCTCCAAACTGCCATATCTCGGGAACGGATTGACCAATCCGCAAAATTTCTGTTGCATCTGAAAGTAGAAATTCGCCCGATTACAACTGTATGCGTACTTTTCCCCTAGCCCGTTCTAGTTATTCGTTTCGAGCAACAGAACTGCGAAAATTTTGAGTTTCTCAAGCGTTGCTTACCTCCAAACTGCCATATCTCGCGAACGGATTGATCAATCCGCAAAATTTCTGTTGCATCTGAAAGTAGAAACTCGCCCGATTACAACGGTGTGCGTACTTTTCCCCTAGGCCGTTATTGTTATTTGTTTCGAGCATCAGAACTGCGAAAATTTTGAGTTTTTCAAGCGTTGCTTACCTCCAAACTGCCATATCTCGCGAACGGATTGACCAATCCGCAAAATTTCTGTTGCATCTGAAAGTAGAAACTCGCCCGATTACAACGGTATGCGTACTTTTCCCCTAGGCCGTTCTAGTTATTCGTTTCGAGCATCAGAACTGCGAAAATTTTGAGTTTCTCAAGCGTTTCTTACTTCCAAACTGCCATATCTCGCGAACGGATTGACCAATCCGCAAAATTTCTGTTGCATCTGAAAGTAGAAACTCGCCCGATTACAACACTATGCGTACTTTTCCCCTAGGCCGTTCTAGTTATTCGTTTCGAGCATCAGAACTGCGAAAATTTTGAGTTTCTCAAGCGTTTCTTACTTCCAAACTGTCATATCTCGCGAACGGATTGACCAATCCGCAAAATTTCTGTTGCATCTGAAAGTAGAAACTCGCCCGATTACAACGGTATGCGTACTTTTCCCCTAGGGCGTTCTGGTTATTCGTTTCGAGCATCAGAATTGTGATAATTTTGAGTTTCTCAAGCGTTTCTTACTTCCAAACTGCCATATCTCGCGAACGGATTGACCAATCCGCAAAATTTCTGTTGCATCTGAAAGTAGAAATTCGCCCGATTACAACTGTATGCGTACTTTTCCCCTAGCCCGTTCTAGTTATTCGTTTCGAGCAACAGAACTGCGAAAATTTTGAGTTTCTCAAGCGTTGCTTACCTCCAAACTGCCATATCTCGCGAACGGATTGATCAATCCGCAAAATTTCTGTTGCATCTGAAAGTAGAAACTCGCCCGATTACAACGGTGTGCGTACTTTTCCCCTAGGCCGTTATTGTTATTTGTTTCGAGCATCAGAACTGCGAAAATTTTGAGTTTTTCAAGCGTTGCTTACCTCCAAACTGCCATATCACGCGAACGGATTGACCAATCCGCAAAATTTCTGTTGCATCTGAAAGTAGAAACTCGCCCGATTACAACGGTATGCGTACTTTTCCCCTAGGCCGTTCTAGTTATTCGTTTCGAGCATCAGAACTGCGAAAATTTTGAGTTTCTCAAGCGTTTCTTACTTCCAAACTGCCATATCTCGCGAACGGATTGACCAATCCGCAAAATTTCTGTTGCATCTGAAAGTAGAAACTCGCCCGATTACAACACTATGCGTACTTTTCCCCTGGGCCGTTCTAGTTATTCGTTTCGAGCATCAGAACTGCGAAAATTTTGAGTTTCTCAAGCGTTTCTTACTTCCAAACTGTCATATCTCGCGAACGGATTGACCAATCCGCAAAATTTCTGTTGCATCTGAAAGTAGAAACTCGCCCGATTACAACGGTATGCGTACTTTTCCCCTAGGGCGTTCTGGTTATTCGTTTCGAGCATCAGAATTGTGATAATTTTGAGTTTCTCAACCGTTTCTTACCTCCAAACTGCCATATCTCGCGAACGGATTGACCAATCCGCAAAATTTCTGTTGCATCTGAAAGTAGAAACTCGCCCAATTACAACGGTGTGCGTACTTTTCCCCTAGGCCGTTCTAGTTATGCTTGTCGAGCATCAGAACTGCGAAAATTTTGAGTTTCTCGAGCGTTTCTTACCTCCAAACTGCCATATCTCGCGAACGGATTGACCAATCCGCAAAATTTTTGTTGCATCTGAAAGTAGAAACTCGCCCGATTACAACGGTGTGCGTACTTTTCCCCTAGGCCGCCCTAGTTATTCGTTTCGAGCATCAGAACTGCGAAAATTTTGAGTTTCTCAAGCGTTTCTTACCTCCAAACTGCCATATCTCGCGAACGGATTGACCAATCCGCAAAATTTCTGTTGCATCTGAAAGTAGAAACTCGCCCGATTACAACACTGTGCGTACTTTTCCCCTAGGCCGTTCTAGTTATTCGTTTCGAGCATCAGAACTGCGAAAATTTTGAGTTTCTCAAGCGTTTCTTACTTCCAAACTGCCATATCTCGCGAACGGATTGACCAATCCGCAAAGTTTCTGTTGCATCTGAAAGTAGAAACTCGCCCGATTACAACACTATGCGTACTTTTCCCCTAGCCCGTTCTAGTTATTCGTTTCGGGCAACAGAACTGCGAAAATTTTGAGTTTTTCAAGCGTTGCTTACCTCCAAACTGCCATATCTCGCGAACGGATTGTCCAATCCGCAAAGTTTCTGTTGCATCAGAAAGTAGAAACTCGCCCGATTACAACGGTATGCGTACTTTTCCCCTAGCCCGTTCTAGTTATTCGTTTCGAGCAACAGAACTGCGAAAATTTTGAGTTTTTCAAGCGTTCCTTACCTCCAAACTGCCATATCTCGCGAACGGATTGACCAATCCGCAAAATTTCTGTTGCATCTGAAAGTAGAAACTCGCCCGATTACAACGGTGTGCGTACTTTTCCCCTAGGCCGTTCTAGTTATGCTTTTCGAGCATCAGAACTGCGAAAATTTTGAGTTTCTCAAGCGTTTCTTACCTCCAAACTGCCATATCTCGGGAACGGATTGACCAATCCGCAAAATTTCTGTTGCATCTGAAAGTAGAAATTCGCCCGATTACAACTGTATGCGTACTTTTCCCCTAGCCCGTTCTAGTTATTCGTTTCGAGCAACAGAACTGCGAAAATTTTGAGTTTCTCAAGCGTTGCTTACCTCCAAACTGCCATATCTCGCGAACGGATTGATCAATCCGCAAAATTTCTGTTGCATCTGAAAGTAGAAACTCGCCCGATTACAACGGTGTGCGTACTTTTCCCCTAGGCCGTTATTGTTATTTGTTTCGAGCATCAGAACTGCGAAAATTTTGAGTTTTTCAAGCGTTGCTTACCTCCAAACTGCCATATCTCGCGAACGGATTGACCAATCCGCAAAATTTCTGTTGCATCTGAAAGTAGAAACTCGCCCGATTACAACGGTATGCGTACTTTTCCCCTAGGCCGTTCTAGTTATTCGTTTCGAGCATCAGAACTGCGAAAATTTTGAGTTTCTCAAGCGTTTCTTACTTCCAAACTGCCATATCTCGCGAACGGATTGACCAATCCGCAAAATTTCTGTTGCATCTGAAAGTAGAAACTCGCCCGATTACAACACTATGCGTACTTTTCCCCTAGGCCGTTCTAGTTATTCGTTTCGAGCATCAGAACTGCGAAAATTTTGAGTTTCTCAAGCGTTTCTTACTTCCAAACTGTCATATCTCGCGAACGGATTGACCAATCCGCAAAATTTCTGTTGCATCTGAAAGTAGAAACTCGCCCGATTACAACGGTATGCGTACTTTTCCCCTAGGGCGTTCTGGTTATTCGTTTCGAGCATCAGAATTGTGATAATTTTGAGTTTCTCAAGCGTTTCTTACTTCCAAACTGCCATATCTCGCGAACGGATTGACCAATCCGCAAAATTTCTGTTGCATCTGAAAGTAGAAATTCGCCCGATTACAACTGTATGCGTACTTTTCCCCTAGCCCGTTCTAGTTATTCGTTTCGAGCAACAGAACTGCGAAAATTTTGAGTTTCTCAAGCGTTGCTTACCTCCAAACTGCCATATCTCGCGAACGGATTGATCAATCCGCAAAATTTCTGTTGCATCTGAAAGTAGAAACTCGCCCGATTACAACGGTGTGCGTACTTTTCCCCTAGGCCGTTATTGTTATTTGTTTCGAGCATCAGAACTGCGAAAATTTTGAGTTTTTCAAGCGTTGCTTACCTCCAAACTGCCATATCACGCGAACGGATTGACCAATCCGCAAAATTTCTGTTGCATCTGAAAGTAGAAACTCGCCCGATTACAACGGTATGCGTACTTTTCCCCTAGGCCGTTCTAGTTATTCGTTTCGAGCATCAGAACTGCGAAAATTTTGAGTTTCTCAAGCGTTTCTTACTTCCAAACTGCCATATCTCGCGAACGGATTGACCAATCCGCAAAATTTCTGTTGCATCTGAAAGTAGAAACTCGCCCGATTACAACACTATGCGTACTTTTCCCCTGGGCCGTTCTAGTTATTCGTTTCGAGCATCAGAACTGCGAAAATTTTGAGTTTCTCAAGCGTTTCTTACTTCCAAACTGTCATATCTCGCGAACGGATTGACCAATCCGCAAAATTTCTGTTGCATCTGAAAGTAGAAACTCGCCCGATTACAACGGTATGCGTACTTTTCCCCTAGGGCGTTCTGGTTATTCGTTTCGAGCATCAGAATTGTGATAATTTTGAGTTTCTCAACCGTTTCTTACCTCCAAACTGCCATATCTCGCGAACGGATTGACCAATCCGCAAAATTTCTGTTGCATCTGAAAGTAGAAACTCGCCCAATTACAACGGTGTGCGTACTTTTCCCCTAGGCCGTTCTAGTTATGCTTGTCGAGCATCAGAACTGCGAAAATTTTGAGTTTCTCGAGCGTTTCTTACCTCCAAACTGCCATATCTCGCGAACGGATTGACCAATCCGCAAAATTTTTGTTGCATCTGAAAGTAGAAACTCGCCCGATTACAACGGTGTGCGTACTTTTCCCCTAGGCCGCCCTAGTTATTCGTTTCGAGCATCAGAACTGCGAAAATTTTGAGTTTCTCAAGCGTTTCTTACCTCCAAACTGCCATATCTCGCGAACGGATTGACCAATCCGCAAAATTTCTGTTGCATCTGAAAGTAGAAACTCGCCCGATTACAACACTGTGCGTACTTTTCCCCTAGGCCGTTCTAGTTATTCGTTTCGAGCATCAGAACTGCGAAAATTTTGAGTTTCTCAAGCGTTTCTTACTTCCAAACTGCCATATCTCGCGAACGGATTGACCAATCCGCAAAGTTTCTGTTGCATCTGAAAGTAGAAACTCGCCCGATTACAACACTATGCGTACTTTTCCCCTAGCCCGTTCTAGTTATTCGTTTCGGGCAACAGAACTGCGAAAATTTTGAGTTTTTCAAGCGTTGCTTACCTCCAAACTGCCATATCTCGCGAACGGATTGTCCAATCCGCAAAGTTTCTGTTGCATCAGAAAGTAGAAACTCGCCCGATTACAACGGTATGCGTACTTTTCCCCTAGCCCGTTCTAGTTATTCGTTTCGAGCAACAGAACTGCGAAAATTTTGAGTTTTTCAAGCGTTCCTTACCTCCAAACTGCCATATCTCGCGAACGGATTGACCAATCCGCAAAATTTCTGTTGCATCTGAAAGTAGAAACTCGCCCGATTACAACGGTGTGCGTACTTTTCCCCTAGGCCGTTCTAGTTATGCTTTTCGAGCATCAGAACTGCGAAAATTTTGAGTTTCTCAAGCGTTTCTTACCTCCAAACTGCCATATCTCGGGAACGGATTGACCAATCCGCAAAATTTCTGTTGCATCTGAAAGTAGAAATTCGCCCGATTACAACTGTATGCGTACTTTTCCCCTAGCCCGTTCTAGTTATTCGTTTCGAGCAACAGAACTGCGAAAATTTTGAGTTTCTCAAGCGTTGCTTACCTCCAAACTGCCATATCTCGCGAACGGATTGATCAATCCGCAAATTTCTGTTGCATCTGAAAGTAGAAACTCGCCCGATTACAACGGTGTGCGTACTTTTCCCCTAGGCCGTTATTGTTATTTGTTTCGAGCATCAGAACTGCGAAAATTTTGAGTTTTTCAAGCGTTGCTTACCTCCAAACTGCCATATCTCGCGAACGGATTGACCAATCCGCAAAATTTCTGTTGCATCTGAAAGTAGAAACTCGCCCGATTACAACGGTATGCGTACTTTTCCCCTAGGCCGTTCTAGTTATTCGTTTCGAGCATCAGAACTGCGAAAATTTTGAGTTTCTCAAGCGTTTCTTACTTCCAAACTGCCATATCTCGCGAACGGATTGACCAATCCGCAAAATTTCTGTTGCATCTGAAAGTAGAAACTCGCCCGATTACAACACTATGCGTACTTTTCCCCTAGGCCGTTCTAGTTATTCGTTTCGAGCATCAGAACTGCGAAAATTTTGAGTTTCTCAAGCGTTTCTTACTTCCAAACTGTCATATCTCGCGAACGGATTGACCAATCCGCAAAATTTCTGTTGCATCTGAAAGTAGAAACTCGCCCGATTACAACGGTATGCGTACTTTTCCCCTAGGGCGTTCTGGTTATTCGTTTCGAGCATCAGAATTGTGATAATTTTGAGTTTCTCAAGCGTTTCTTACTTCCAAACTGCCATATCTCGCGAACGGATTGACCAATCCGCAAAATTTCTGTTGCATCTGAAAGTAGAAATTCGCCCGATTACAACTGTATGCGTACTTTTCCCCTAGCCCGTTCTAGTTATTCGTTTCGAGCAACAGAACTGCGAAAATTTTGAGTTTCTCAAGCGTTTCTTACTTCCAAACTGCCATATCTCGCGAACGGATTGACCAATCCGCAAAATTTCTGTTGCATCTGAAAGTAGAAACTCGCCCGATTACAACGGTATGCGTACTTTTCCCCTAGGGCGTTCTGGTTATTCGTTTCGAGCATCAGAATTGTGATAATTTTGAGTTTCTCAACCGTTTCTTACATCCAAACTGCCATATCTCGCGAACGGATTGACCAATCCGCAAAATTTCTGTTGCATCTGAAAGTAGAAACTCGCCCAATTACAACGGTGTGCGTACTTTTCCCCTAGGCCGTTCTAGTTATGCTTGTCGAGCATCAGAACTGCGAAAATTTTGAGTTTCTCGAGCGTTTCTTACCTCCAAACTGCCATATCTCGCGAACGGATTGACCAATCCGCAAAATTTTTGTTGCATCTGAAAGTAGAAACTCGCCCGATTACAACGGTGTGCGTACTTTTCCCCTAGGCCGCCCTAGTTATTCGTTTCGAGCATCAGAACTGCAAAAATTTTGAGTTTCTCAAGCGTTTCTTACTTCCAAACTGCCATATCTCGCGAACGGATTGACCAATCCGCAAAATTTCTGTTGCATCTGAAAGTAGAAACTCGCCCGATTACAACACTATGCGTACTTTTCCCCTAGCCCGTTCTAGTTATTCGTTTCGGGCAACAGAACTGCGAAAATTTTGAGTTTTTCAAGCGTTGCTTACCTCCAAACTGCCATATCTCGCGAACGGATTGACCAATCCGCAAAATTTCTGTTGCATCTGAAAGTAGAAACTCGCCCGATTACAACGGTGTGCGTACTTCTCCCCTAGGCCGTTCTAGTTATGCTTTTCGAGCATCAGAACTGCGAAAATT
This sequence comes from Ptiloglossa arizonensis, assembly GCF_051014685.1. Taxonomy (NCBI): domain Eukaryota; kingdom Metazoa; phylum Arthropoda; class Insecta; order Hymenoptera; family Colletidae; genus Ptiloglossa; species Ptiloglossa arizonensis. Next base: position 482,982 of record NW_027478499.1, read on the forward strand.
TTGAGTTTCTCAAGCGTTTCTTACCTCCAAACTGCCATATCTCGGGAACGGATTGACCAATCCGCAAAATTTCTGTTGCATCTGAAAGTAGAAACTCGCCCGATTACAATACTATGCGTACTTTTCCCCTAGGCCGTTCTAGTTATTCGTTTCGAGCATCAGAACTGCGAAAATTTTGAGTTTCTCAAGCGTTTCTTACCTCCAAACTGCCATAACTCGCGAACGGATTCACCGATCCGCAAAATTTCTGTTGCATCTGAAAGTAGAAACTCGCCCGATTACAACACTATGCGTACTTTTCCCCTAGGCCGTTCTAGTTATTCGTTTCGAGCAACAGAACTGCGAAAATTTTGAGTTTCTCAAGCGTTGCTTACCTCCAAACTGCCATATCTCGCGAACGGATTGACCAATCCGCAAAATTTCTGTTGCATCTGAAAGTAGAAACTCGCCCGATTACAACGGTATGCGTACTTTTCCCCTAGCCCGTTCTAGTTATTCGTTTCGGGCAACAGAACTGCGAAAATTTTGAGTTTTTCAAGCGTTGCTTACCTCCAAACTGCCATATCTCGCGAACGGATTGACCAATCCGCAAAATTTCTGTTGCATCTGAAAGTAGAAACTCGCCCGATTACAACACTATGCGTACTTTTCCCCTAGGCCGTTCTAGTTATGCTTGTCGAGCATCAGAACTGCGAAAATTTTGAGTTTCTCAAGCGTTTCTTACTTCCAAACTGCCATATCTCGCGAACGGATTGACCAATCCGCAAAATTTCTGTTGCATCTGAAAGTAGAAACTCGCCCGATTACAATACTATGCGTACTTTTCCCCTAGGCCGTTCTAGTTATTCGTTTCGAGCATCAGAACTGCGAAAATTTTGAGTTTCTCAAACGTTTCTTACCTCCAAACTGCCATAACTCGCGAACGGATTCACCGATCCGCAAAATTTCTGTTGCATCTGAAAGTAGAAACTCGCCCGATTACAACACTATGCGTACTTTTCCCCTAGGCCGTTCTAGTTATTCGTTTCGAGCAACAGAACTGCGAAAATTTTGAGTTTCTCAAGCGTTGCTTACCTCCAAACTGCCATATCTCGCGAACGGATTGACCAATCCGCAAAATTTCTGTTGCATCTGAAAGTAGAAACTCGCCCGATTACAACGGTGTGCGTACTTTTCCCCTAGGCCGTTCTAGTTATGCTTGTCGAGCATCAGAACTGCGAAAATTTTGAGTTTCTCGAGCGTTTCTTACCTCCAAACTGCCATATCTCGCGAACGGATTGACCAATCCGCAAAATTTCTGTTGCATCTGAAAGTAGAAACTCCCCCGACTACAACACTATGCGTACTTTTCCCCTAGGCCGTTCTAGTTATTCGTTTCGAGCATCAGAACTGCGAAAATTTTGAGTTTCTCAAGCGTTTCTTACATCCAAACTGCCATATCTCGCGAACGGATTGACCAATCCGCAAAATTTCTGTTGCATCTGAAAGTAGAAACTCGCCCGATTACAACACTATGCGTACTTTTCCCCTAGCCCGTTCTAGTTATTCGTTTCGGGCAACAGAACTGCGAAAATTTTGAGTTTTTCAAGCGTTGCTTACCTCCAAACTGCCATATCTCGCGAACGGATTGACCAATCCGCAAAATTTCTGTTGCATCTGAAAGTAGAAACTCGCCCGATTACAACGGTGTGCGTACTTTTCCCCTAGGCCGTTCTAGTTATGCTTTTCGAGCATCAGAACTGCGAAAATTTTGAGTTTCTCAAGCGTTTCTTACCTCCAAACTGCCATATCTCGGGAACGGATTGACCAAACCGCAAAATTTCTGTTGCATCTGAAAGTAGAAATTCGCCCGATTACAACTGTATGCGTACTTTTCCCCTAGCCCGTTCTAGTTATTCGTTTCGAGCAACAGAACTGCGAAAATTTTGAGTTTCTCAAGCGTTGCTTACCTCCAAACTGCCATATCTCGCGAACGGATTGATCAATCCGCAAAATTTCTGTTGCATCTGAAAGTAGAAACTCGCCCGATTACAACGGTGTGCGTACTTTTCCCCTAGGCCGTTATTGTTATTTGTTTCGAGCATCAGAACTGCGAAAATTTTGAGTTTTTCAAGCGTTGCTTACCTCCAAACTGCCATATCTCGCGAACGGATTGACCAATCCGCAAAATTTCTGTTGCATCTGAAAGTAGAAACTCGCCCGATTACAACGGTGTGCGTACTTTTCCCCTAGGCCGTTCTAGTTATGCTTTTCGAGCATCAGAACTGCGAAAATTTTGAGTTTCTCAAGCGTTTCTTACCTCCAAACTGCCATATCTCGGGAACGGATTGACCAATCCGCAAAATTTCTGTTGCATCTGAAAGTAGAAATTCGCCCGATTACAACTGTATGCGTACTTTTCCCCTAGCCCGTTCTAGTTATTCGTTTCGAGCAACAGAACTGCGAAAATTTTGAGTTTCTCAAGCGTTGCTTACCTCCAAACTGCCATATCTCGCGAACGGATTGATCAATCCGCAAAATTTCTGTTGCATCTGAAAGTAGAAACTCGCCCGATTACAACGGTGTGCGTACTTTTCCCCTAGGCCGTTATTGTTATTTGTTTCGAGCATCAGAACTGCGAAAATTTTGAGTTTTTCAAGCGTTGCTTACCTCCAAACTGCCATATCTCGCGAACGGATTGACCAATCCGCAAAATTTCTGTTGCATCTGAAAGTAGAAACTCGCCCGATTACAACGGTATGCGTACTTTTCCCCTAGGCCGTTCTAGTTATTCGTTTCGAGCATCAGAACTGCGAAAATTTTGAGTTTCTCAAGCGTTTCTTACTTCCAAACTGTCATATCTCGCGAACGGATTGACCAATCCGCAAAATTTCTGTTGCATCTGAAAGTAGAAACTCGCCCGATTACAACGGTATGCGTACTTTTCCCCTAGGGCGTTCTGGTTATTCGTTTCGAGCATCAGAATTGTGATAATTTTGAGTTTCTCAACCGTTTCTTACCTCCAAACTGCCATATCTCGCGAACGGATTGACCAATCCGCAAAATTTCTGTTGCATCTGAAAGTAGAAACTCGCCCAATTACAACGGTGTGCGTACTTTTCCCCTAGGCCGTTCTAGTTATTCGTTTCGAGCATCAGAACTGCGAAAATTTTGAGTTTCTCGAGCGTTTCTTACCTCCAAACTGCCATATCTCGCGAACGGATTGACCAATCCGCAAAATTTTTGTTGCATCTGAAAGTAGAAACTCGCCCGATTACAACGGTGTGCGTACTTTTCCCCTAGGCCGCCCTAGTTATTCGTTTCGAGCATCAGAACTGCAAAAATTTTGAGTTTCTCAAGCGTTTCTTACTTCCAAACTGCCATATCTCGCGAACGGATTGACCAATCCGCAAAATTTCTGTTGCATCTGAAAGTAGAAACTCGCCCGATTACAACACTATGCGTACTTTTCCCCTAGCCCGTTCTAGTTATTCGTTTCGAGCATCAGAACTGCGAAAATTTTGAGTTTCTCAAGCGTTTCTTACCTCCAAACTGCCATATCTCGCGAACGGATTGACCAATCCGCAAAATTTCTGTTGCATCTGAAAGTAGAAACTCGCCCGATTATAACACTATGCGTACTTTTCCCCTACGCCGTTCTAGTTATTCGTTTCGAGCATCAGAACTGCGAAAATTTTGAGTTTCTCAAGCGTTTCTTACTTCCAAACTGACATATCTCGCGAACGGATTGACCAATCCGCAAAATTTCTGTTGCATCTGAAAGTAGAAACTCGCCCGATTACAACGGTGTGCGTACTTTTCCCCTAGGCCGTTCTAGTTATGCTTGTCGAGCATCAGAACTGCGAAAATTTTGAGTTTCTCGAGCGTTTCTTACCTCCAAACTGCCATATCTCGCGAACGGATTGACCAATCCGCAAAATTTTTGTTGCATCTGAAAGTAGAAACTCGCCCGATTACAACGGTGTGCGTACTTTTCCCCTAGGCCGCCCTAGTTATTCGTTTCGAGCATCAGAACTGCAAAAATTTTGAGTTTCTCAAGCGTTTCTTACTTCCAAACTGCCATATCTCGCGAACGGATTGACCAATCCGCAAAATTTCTGTTGCATCTGAAAGTAGAAACTCGCCCGATTACAACGGTATGCGTACTTTTCCCCTAGGCCGTTCTAGTTATGCTTTTCGAGCATCAGAACTGCGAAAATTTTGAGTTTCTCAAGCGTTTCTTACTTCCAAACTGTCATATCTCGCGAACGGATTGACCAATCCGCAAAATTTCTGTTGCATCTGAAAGTAGAAACTCGCCCAATTACAACGGTGTGCGTACTTTTCCCCTAGGCCGTTCTAGTTATGCTTGTCGAGCATCAGAACTGCGAAAATTTTGTGTTTCTCGAGCGTTTCTTACCTCCAAACTGCCATATCTCGCGAACGGATTGACCAATCCGCAAAATTTTTGTTGCATCTGAAAGTAGAAACTCGCCCGATTACAACGGTGTGCGTACTTTTCCCCTAGGCCGCCCTAGTTATTCGTTTCGAGCATCAGAACTGCAAAAATTTTGAGTTTCTCAAGCGTTTCTTACTTCCAAACTGCCATATCTCGCGAACGGATTGACCAATCCGCAAAATTTCTGTTGCATCTGAAAGTAGAAACTCGCCCGATTACAACGGTATGCGTACTTTTCCCCTAGGCCGTTCTAGTTATTCGTTTCGAGCATCAGAACTGTGAAAATTTTGAGTTTCTCAAGCGTTTCTTACCTCCAAACTGCCATATCTCGGGAACGGATTGACCAATCCGCAAAATTTCTGTTGCATCTGAAAGTAGAAATTCGCCCGATTACAACTGTATGCGTACTTTTCCCCTAGCCCGTTCTAGTTATTCGTTTCGAGCAACAGAACTGCGAAAATTTTGAGTTTCTCAAGCGTTGCTTACCTCCAAACTGCCATATCTCGCGAACGGATTGATCAATCCGCAAAATTTCTGTTGCATCTGAAAGTAGAAACTCGCGCGATTACAACACTATGCGTACTTTTCCCCTAGGCCGTTCTAGTTATTCGTTTCGAGCATCAGAACTGCGAAAATTTTGAGTTTCTCAAGCGTTTCTTACTTCCAAACTGTCATATCTCGCGAACGGATTGACCAATCCGCAAAATTTCTGTTGCATCTGAAAGTAGAAACTCGCCCGATTACAACACTATGCGTACTTTTCCCCTAGGCCGTTCTAGTTATTCGTTTCGAGCATCAGAACTGCGAAAATTTTGAGTTTCTCAAGCGTTTCTTACTTCCAAACTGTCATATCTCGCGAACGGATTGACCAATCCGCAAAATTTCTGTTGCATCTGAAAGTAGAAACTCGCCCGATTACAACGGTATGCGTACTTTTCCCCTAGGGCGTTCTGGTTATTCGTTTCGAGCATCAGAATTGTGATAATTTTGAGTTTCTCAACCGTTTCTTACCTCCAAACTGCCATATCTCGCGAACGGATTGACCAATCCGCAAAATTTCTGTTGCATCTGAAAGTAGAAACTCGCCCAATTACAACGGTGTGCGTACTTTTCCCCTAGGCCGTTCTAGTTATTCGTTTCGAGCATCAGAACTGCGAAAATTTTGAGTTTCTCGAGCGTTTCTTACCTCCAAACTGCCATATCTCGCGAACGGATTGACCAATCCGCAAAATTTTTGTTGCATCTGAAAGTAGAAACTCGCCCGATTACAACACTATGCGTACTTTTCCCCTAGCCCGTTCTAGTTATTCGTTTCGAGCATCAGAACTGCGAAAATTTTGAGTTTCTCAAGCGTTTCTTACCTCCAAACTGCCATATCTCGCGAACGGATTGACCAATCCGCAAAATTTCTGTTGCATCTGAAAGTAGAAACTCGCCCGATTATAACACTATGCGTACTTTTCCCCTACGCCGTTCTAGTTATTCGTTTCGAGCATCAGAACTGCGAAAATTTTGAGTTTCTCAAGCGTTTCTTACTTCCAAACTGACATATCTCGCGAACGGATTGACCAATCCGCAAAATTTCTGTTGCATCTGAAAGTAGAAACTCGCCCGATTACAACGGTGTGCGTACTTTTCCCCTAGGCCGTTCTAGTTATGCTTGTCGAGCATCAGAACTGCGAAAATTTTGAGTTTCTCGAGCGTTTCTTACCTCCAAACTGCCATATCTCGCGAACGGATTGACCAATCCGCAAAATTTTTGTTGCATCTGAAAGTAGAAACTCGCCCGATTACAACGGTGTGCGTACTTTTCCCCTAGGCCGCCCTAGTTATTCGTTTCGAGCATCAGAACTGCAAAAATTTTGAGTTTCTCAAGCGTTTCTTACTTCCAAACTGCCATATCTCGCGAACGGATTGACCAATCCGCAAAATTTCTGTTGCATCTGAAAGTAGAAACTCGCCCGATTACAACGGTATGCGTACTTTTCCCCTAGGCCGTTCTAGTTATGCTTTTCGAGCATCAGAACTGCGAAAATTTTGAGTTTCTCAAGCGTTTCTTACTTCCAAACTGTCATATCTCGCGAACGGATTGACCAATCCGCAAAATTTTTGTTGCATCTGAAAGTAGAAACTCGCCCAATTACAACGGTGTGCGTACTTTTCCCCTAGGCCGTTCTAGTTATGCTTTTCGAGCATCAGAACTGCGAAAATTTTGAGTTTCTCAAGCGTTTCTTACCTCCAAACTGCCATATCTCGGGAACGGATTGACCAATCCGCAAAATTTCTGTTGCATCTGAAAGTAGAAATTCGCCCGATTACAACTGTATGCGTACTTTTCCCCTAGCCCGTTCTAGTTATTCGTTTCGAGCAACAGAACTGCGAAAATTTTGAGTTTCTCAAGCGTTGCTTACCTCCAAACTGCCATATCTCGCGAACGGATTGATCAATCCGCAAAATTTCTGTTGCATCTGAAAGTAGAAACTCGCCCGATTACAACGGTGTGCGTACTTTTCCCCTAGGCCGTTATTGTTATTTGTTTCGAGCATCAGAACTGCGAAAATTTTGAGTTTTTCAAGCGTTGCTTACCTCCAAACTGCCATATCTCGCGAACGGATTGACCAATCCGCAAAATTTCTGTTGCATCTGAAAGTAGAAACTCGCCCGATTACAACGGTATGCGTACTTTTCCCCTAGGCCGTTCTAGTTATTCGTTTCGAGCATCAGAACTGCGAAAATTTTGAGTTTCTCAAGCGTTTCTTACTTCCAAACTGTCATATCTCGCGAACGGATTGACCAATCCGCAAAATTTCTGTTGCATCTGAAAGTAGAAACTCGCCCGATTACAACGGTATGCGTACTTTTCCCCTAGGGCGTTCCGGTTATTCGTTTCGAGCATCAGAATTGTGATAATTTTGAGTTTCTCAACCGTTTCTTACCTCCAAACTGCCATATCTCGCGAACGGATTGACCAATCCGCAAAATTTCTGTTGCATCTGAAAGTAGAAACTCGCCCAATTACAACGGTGTGCGTACTTTTCCCCTAGGCCGTTCTAGTTATTCGTTTCGAGCATCAGAACTGCGAAAATTTTGAGTTTCTCGAGCGTTTCTTACCTCCAAACTGCCATATCTCGCGAACGGATTGACCAATCCGCAAAATTTTTGTTGCATCTGAAAGTAGAAACTCGCCCGATTACAACGGTGTGCGTACTTTTCCCCTAGGCCGCCCTAGTTATTCGTTTCGAGCATCAGAACTGCAAAAATTTTGAGTTTCTCAAGCGTTTCTTACTTCCAAACTGCCATATCTCGCGAACGGATTGACCAATCCGCAAAATTTCTGTTGCATCTGAAAGTAGAAACTCGCCCGATTACAACACTATGCGTACTTTTCCCCTAGCCCGTTCTAGTTATTCGTTTCGAGCATCAGAACTGCGAAAATTTTGAGTTTCTCAAGCGTTTCTTACCTCCAAACTGCCATATCTCGCGAACGGATTGACCAATCCGCAAAATTTCTGTTGCATCTGAAAGTAGAAACTCGCCCGATTATAACACTATGCGTACTTTTCCCCTACGCCGTTCTAGTTATTCGTTTCGAGCATCAGAACTGCGAAAATTTTGAGTTTCTCAAGCGTTTCTTACTTCCAAACTGACATATCTCGCGAACGGATTGACCAATCCGCAAAATTTCTGTTGCATCTGAAAGTAGAAACTCGCCCGATTACAACACTATGCGTACTTCTCCCCTAGCCCGTTCTAGTTATTCGTTTCGAGCATCAGAACTGCGAAAATTTTGAGTTTCTCGAGCGTTTCTTACCTCCAAACTGCCATATCTCGCGAACGGATTGACCAATCCGCAAAATTTTTGTTGCATCTGAAAGTAGAAACTCGCCCGATTACAACGGTGTGCGTACTTTTCCCCTAGGCCGCCCTAGTTATTCGTTTCGAGCATCAGAACTGCAAAAATTTTGAGTTTCTCAAGCGTTTCTTACTTCCAAACTGCCATATCTCGCGAACGGATTGACCAATCCGCAAAATTTCTGTTGCATCTGAAAGTAGAAACTCGCCCGATTACAACGGTATGCGTACTTTTCCCCTAGGCCGTTCTAGTTATGCTTTTCGAGCATCAGAACTGCGAAAATTTTGAGTTTCTCAAGCGTTTCTTACTTCCAAACTGTCATATCTCGCGAACGGATTGACCAATCCGCAAAATTTCTGTTGCATCTGAAAGTAGAAACTCGCCCAATTACAACGGTGTGCGTACTTTTCCCCTAGGCCGTTCTAGTTATGCTTGTCGAGCATCAGAACTGCGAAAATTTTGTGTTTCTCGAGCGTTTCTTACCTCCAAACTGCCATATCTCGCGAACGGATTGACCAATCCGCAAAATTTTTGTTGCATCTGAAAGTAGAAACTCGCCCGATTACAACGGTGTGCGTACTTTTCCCCTAGGCCGCCCTAGTTATTCGTTTCGAGCATCAGAACTGCAAAAATTTTGAGTTTCTCAAGCGTTTCTTACTTCCAAACTGCCATATCTCGCGAACGGATTGACCAATCCGCAAAATTTCTGTTGCATCTGAAAGTAGAAACTCGCCCGATTACAACGGTATGCGTACTTTTCCCCTAGGCCGTTCTAGTTATTCGTTTCGAGCATCAGAACTGCGAAAATTTTGAGTTTCTCAAGCGTTTCTTACCTCCAAACTGCCATATCTCGGGAACGGATTGACCAATCCGCAAAATTTCTGTTGCATCTGAAAGTAGAAATTCGCCCGATTACAACTGTATGCGTACTTTTCCCCTAGCCCGTTCTAGTTATTCGTTTCGAGCAACAGAACTGCGAAAATTTTGAGTTTCTCAAGCGTTGCTTACCTCCAAACTGCCATATCTCGCGAACGGATTGATCAATCCGCAAAATTTCTGTTGCATCTGAAAGTAGAAACTCGCCCGATTACAACACTATGCGTACTTTTCCCCTAGGCCGTTCTAGTTATTCGTTTCGAGCATCAGAACTGCGAAAATTTTGAGTTTCTCAAGCGTTTCTTACTTCCAAACTGTCATATCTCGCGAACGGATTGACCAATCCGCAAAATTTCTGTTGCATCTGAAAGTAGAAACTCGCCCGATTACAACACTATGCGTACTTTTCCCCTAGGCCGTTCTAGTTATTCGTTTCGAGCATCAGAACTGCGAAAATTTTGAGTTTCTCAAGCGTTTCTTACTTCCAAACTGTCATATCTCGCGAACGGATTGACCAATCCGCAAAATTTCTGTTGCATCTGAAAGTAGAAACTCGCCCGATTACAACGGTATGCGTACTTTTCCCCTAGGGCGTTCTGGTTATTCGTTTCGAGCATCAGAATTGTGATAATTTTGAGTTTCTCAACCGTTTCTTACCTCCAAACTGCCATATCTCGCGAACGGATTGACCAATCCGCAAAATTTCTGTTGCATCTGAAAGTAGAAACTCGCCCAATTACAACGGTGTGCGTACTTTTCCCCTAGGCCGTTCTAGTTATTCGTTTCGAGCATCAGTACTGCGAAAATTTTGAGTTTCTCGAGCGTTTCTTACCTCCAAACTGCCATATCTCGCGAACGGATTGACCAATCCGCAAAATTTTTGTTGCATCTGAAAGTAGAAACTCGCCCGATTACAACGGTGTGCGTACTTTTCCCCTAGGCCGCCCTAGTTATTCGTTTCGAGCATCAGAACTGCAAAAATTTTGAGTTTCTCAAGCGTTTCTTACTTCCAAACTGCCATATCTCGCGAACGGATTGACCAATCCGCAAAATTTCTGTTGCATCTGAAAGTAGAAACTCGCCCGATTACAACACTATGCGTACTTTTCCCCTAGCCCGTTCTAGTTATTCGTTTCGAGCATCAGAACTGCGAAAATTTTGAGTTTCTCAAGCGTTTCTTACATCCAAACTGCCATATCTCGCGAACGGATTGACCAATCCGCAAAATTTCTGTTGCATCTGAAAGTAGAAACTCGCCCGATTATAACACTATGCGTACTTTTCCCCTACGCCGTTCTAGTTATTCGTTTCGAGCGTCAGAACTGCGAAAATTTTGAGTTTCTCAAGCGTTTCTTACTTCCAAACTGACATATCTCGCGAACGGATTGACCAATCCGCAAAATTTCTGTTGCATCTGAAAGTAGAAACTCGCCCGATTACAACGGTGTGCGTACTTTTCCCCTAGGCCGTTCTAGTTATGCTTGTCGAGCATCAGAACTGCGAAAATTTTGAGTTTCTCGAGCGTTTCTTACCTCCAAACTGCCATATCTCGCGAACGGATTGACCAATCCGCAAAATTTTTGTTGCATCTGAAAGTAGAAACTCGCCCGATTACAAAGGTGTGCGTACTTTTCCCCTAGGCCGCCCTAGTTATTCGTTTCGAGCATCAGAACTGCAAAAATTTTGAGTTTCTCAAGCGTTTCTTACTTCCAAACTGCCATATCTCGCGAACGGATTGACCAATCCGCAAAATTTCTGTTGCATCTGAAAGTAGAAACTCGCCCGATTACAACGGTATGCGTACTTTTCCCCTAGGCCGTTCTAGTTATGCTTTTCGAGCATCAGAACTGCGAAAATTTTGAGTTTCTCAAGCGTTTCTTACTTCCAAACTGTCATATCTCGCGAACGGATTGACCAATCCGCAAAATTTCTGTTGCATCTGAAAGTAGAAACTCGCCCGATTACAACACTATGCGTACTTTTCCCCTAGGCCGTTCTAGTTATTCGTTTCGAGCATCAGAACTGCGAAAATTTTGAGTTTCTCAAGCGTTTCTTACTTCCAAACTGTCATATCTCGCGAACGGATTGACCAATCCGCAAAATTTCTGTTGCATCTGAAAGTAGAAACTCGCCCGATTACAACGGTATGCGTACTTTTCCCCTAGGGCGTTCTGGTTATTCGTTTCGAGCATCAGAATTGTGATAATTTTGAGTTTCTCAACCGTTTCTTACCTCCAAACTGCCATATCTCGCGAACGGATTGACCAATCCGCAAAATTTCTGTTGCATCTGAAAGTAGAAACTCGCCCAATTACAACGGTGTGCGTACTTTTCCCCTAGGCCGTTCTAGTTATGCTTGTCGAGCATCAGAACTGCGAAAATTTTGAGTTTCTCGAGCGTTTCTTACCTCCAAACTGCCATATCTCGCGAACGGATTGACCAATCCGCAAAATTTTTGTTGCATCTGAAAGTAGAAACTCGCCCGATTACAACACAATGCGTGCTTTTCCCCTAGGCCGTTCTAGTTATGCTTGTCGAGCACCAGAACTGCGAAAATTTTGAGTTTCTCGAGCGTTTCTTACCACCAAACTGCCATATCTCGCGAACGGATTGACCAATCCGCAAAATTTCTATTGCATCTGAAAGTAGAAACTCGCCCGATTACAACACTATGCGTACTTTTCCCCTAGGCCGTTCTAGTTATTCGTTTCGAGCATCAGAACTGCGAAAATTTTGAGTTTCTCAAGCGTTTCTTACTTCCAAACTGTCATATCTCGCGAACGGATTGACCAATCCGCAAAATTTCTGTTGCATCTAAAAGTAGAAACTCGCCCGATTACAACGGTATGCGTACTTTTCCCCTAGGGCGTTCTGGTTATTCGTTTCGAGCATCAGAATTGTGATAATTTTTAGTTTCTCAACCGTTTCTTACCTCCAAACTGCCATATCTCGCGAACGGATTGACCAATCCGCAAAATTTCTGTTGCATCTGAAAGTAGAAACTCGCCCAATTACAACGGTGTGCGTACTTTTCCCCTAGGCCGTTCTAGTTATGCTTGTCGAGCATCAGAACTGCGAAAATTTTGAGTTTCTCGAGCGTTTCTTACCTCCAAACTGCCATATCTCGCGAACGGATTGACCAATCCGCAAAATTTTTGTTGCATCTGAAAGTAGAAACTCGCCCGATTACAACACAATGCGTGCTTTTCCCCTAGGCCGTTATTGTTATTCGTTTCGAGCATCAGAACCGCGAAAATTTTGAATTTCTCAAGCGTTTCCTACCTCCAAACTGCAATATCTCGCGAACGGATTGACCAATCCGCAAAATTTCTGTTGCATCTGAAAGTAGAAACTCGCCCGATTACAACACTATGCGTACTTTTCCCCTAGGCCGTTCTAGTTATTCGTTTCGAGCATCAGAACTGCGAAAATTTTGAGTTTCTCAAGCGTTTCTTACTTCCAAACTGTCATATCTCGCGAACGGATTGACCAATCCGCAAAATTTCTGTTGCATCTGAAAGTAGAAACTCGCCCGATTACAACGGTATGCGTACTTTTCCCCTAGGGCGTTCTGGTTATTCGTTTCGAGCATCAGAATTGTGATAATTTTGAGTTTCTCAACCGTTTCTTACCTCCAAACTGCCATATCTCGCGAACGGATTGACCAATCCGCAAAATTTCTGTTGCATCTGAAAGTAGAAACTCGCCCAATTACAACGGTGTGCGTACTTTTCCCCTAGGCCGTTCTAGTTATGCTTGTCGAGCATCAGAACTGCGAAAATTTTGAGTTTCTCGAGCGTTTCTTACCTCCAAACTGCCATATCTCGCGAACGGATTGACCAATCCGCAAAATTTTTGTTGCATCTGAAAGTAGAAACTCGCCCGATTACAACGGTGTGCGTACTTTTCCCCTAGGCCGCCCTAGTTATTCGTTTCGAGCATCAGAACTGCAAAAATTTTGAGTTTCTCAAGCGTTTCTTACTTCCAAACTGCCATATCTCGCGAACGGATTGATCAATCCGCAAAATTTCTGTTGCATCTGAAAGTAGAAACTCGCCCGATTATAACGGTGTGCGTACTTTTCCCCTAGGCCGTTATTGTTATTTGTTTCGAGCTTCAGAACCGCGAAAATTTTGAGTTTCTCAAGCGTTTATTACCTCCAAACTGCCATATCTCGCGAACGGATTGACCAATCCGCAAAATTTCTGTTGCATCTGAAAGTAGAAACTCGCCCGATTACAACGGTATGCGTACTTTTCCCCTAGGCCGTTCTAGTTATTCGTTTCGAGCATCAGAACTGCGAAAATTTTGAGTTTCTCAAGCGTTTCTTACCTCCAAACTGCCATATCTCGCGAACGGATTGACCAATCCGCAAAATTTCTGTTGCATCTGAAAGTAGAAACTCGCCCGATTACAACACTGTGCGTACTTTTCCCCTAGGCCGTTCTAGTTATTCGTTTCGAGCATCAGAACTGCGAAAATTTTGAGTTTCTCAAGCGTTTCTTACTTCCAAACTGCCATATCTCGCGAACGGATTGACCAATCCGCAAAATTTCTGTTGCATCTGAAAGTAGAAACTCGCCCGATTACAACACTATGCGTACTTTTCCCCTAGGCCGTTCTAGTTATTCGTTTCGAGCATCAGAACTGCGAAAATTTTGAGTTTCTCAAGCGTTTCTTACTTCCAAACTGTCATATCTCGCGAACGGATTGACCAATCCGCAAAATTTCTGTTGCATCTGAAAGTAGAAACTCGTCCGATTACAACGGTATGCGTACTTTTCCCCTAGGGCGTTCTGGTTATTCGTTTCGAGCATCAGAATTGTGATAATTTTGAGTTTCTCAACCGTTTCTTACCTCCAAACTGCCATATCTCGCGAACGGATTGACCAATCCGCAAAATTTCTGTTGCATCTGAAAGTAGAAACTCGCCCAATTACAACGGTGTGCGTACTTTTCCCCTAGGCCGTTCTAGTTATGCTTGTCGAGCATCAGAACTGCGAAAATTTTGAGTTTCTCGAGCGTTTCTTACCTCCAAACTGCCATATCTCGCGAACGGATTGACCAATCCGCAAAATTTTTGTTGCATCTGAAAGTAGAAACTCGCCCGATTACAACACAATGCGTACTTTTCCCCTAGGCCGTTCTAGTTATGCTTGTCGAGCATCAGAACTGCGAAAATTTTGAGTTTCTCGAGCGTTTCTTACCACCAAACTGCCATATCTCGCGAACGGATTGAACAATCCGCAAAATTTCTATTGCATCTGAAAGTAGAAACTCGCCCGATTACAACGGTATGCGTACTTGTCCCCTAGGCCGTTCTAGTTATTCGTTTCGAGCATCAGAACTGTGAAAATTTTGAGTTTCTCAAGCGTTTCTTACCTCCAAACTGCCATATCTCGGGAACGGATTGACCAATCCGCAAAATTTCTGTTGCATCTGAAAGTAGAAATTCGCCCGATAACAACTGTATGCGTACTTTTCCCCTAGCCCGTTCTAGTTATTCGTTTCGAGCAACAGAACTGCGAAAATTTTGAGTTTCTCAAGCGTTTCTTACCTCCAAACTGCCATATCTCGCGAACGGATTGATCAATCCGCAAAATTTCTGTTGCATCTGAAAGTAGAAACTCGCCCGATTACAACGGTGTGCGTACTTTTCCCCTAGGCCGTTATTGTTATTTGTTTCGAGCATCAGAACCGCGAAAATTTTGAGTTTCTCAAGCGTTTATTACCTCCAAACTGCCATATCTCGCGAACGGATTGACCAATCCGCAAAATCTCTGTTGCATCTGAAAGTAGAAACTCGCCCGATTACAACGGTATGCGTACTTTTCCCCTAGGCCGTTCTAGTTATTCGTTTCGAGCATCAGAACTGCGAAAATTTTGAGTTTCTCAAGCGTTTCTTACCTCCAAACTGCCATATCTCGCGAACGGATTGACCAATCCGCAAAATTTCTGTTGCATCTGAAAGTAGAAACTCGCCCGATTACAACACTGTGCGTACTTTTCCCCTAGGCCGTTCTAGTTATTCGTTTCGAGCATCTGAACTGCGAAAATTTTGAGTTTCTCAAGCGTTTCTTACTTCCAAACTGCCATATCTCGCGAACGGATTGACCAATCCGCAAAATTTCTGTTGCATCTGAAAGTAGAAACTCGCCAGATTAGAACACTATGCGTACTTTTCCCCTAGGCCGTTCTAGTTATTCGTTTCGAGCATCAGAACTGCGAAAATTTTGAGTTTCTCAAGCGTTTCTTACTTCCAAACTGTCATATCTCGCGAACGGATTGACCAATCCGCAAAATTTCTGTTGCATCTGAAAGTAGAAACTCGCCCGATTACAACGGTATGCGTACTTTTCCCCTAGGGCGTTCTGGTTATTCGTTTCGAGCATCAGAATTGTGATAATTTTGAGTTTCTCAAGCGTTTCTTACCTCCAAACTGCCATATCTCGGGAACGGATTGACCAATCCGCAAAATTTCTGTTGCATCTGAAAGTAGAAATTCGCCCGATTACAACTGTATGCGTACTTTTCCCCTAGCCCGTTCTAGTTATTCGTTTCGAGCAACAGAACTGCGAAAATTTTGAGTTTCTCAAGCGTTGCTTACCTCCAAACTGCCATATCTCGCGAACGGATTGATCAATCCGCAAAATTTCTGTTGCATCTGAAAGTAGAAACTCGCCCGATTACAACACTATGCGTACTTTTCCCCTAGGCCGTTCTAGTTATTCGTTTCGAGCATCAGAACTGCGAAAATTTTGAGTTTCTCAAGCGTTTCTTACTTCCAAACTGTCATATCTCGCGAACGGATTGACCAATCCGCAAAATTTCTGTTGCATCTGAAAGTAGAAACTCGCCCGATTACAACACTATGCGTACTTTTCCCCTAGGCCGTTCTAGTTATTCGTTTCGAGCATCAGAACTGCGAAAATTTTGAGTTTCTCAAGCGTTTCTTACTTCCAAACTGTCATATCTCGCGAACGGATTGACCAATCCGCAAAATTTCTGTTGCATCTGAAAGTAGAAACTCGCCCGATTACAACGGTATGCGTACTTTTCCCCTAGGGCGTTCTGGTTATTCGTTTCGAGCATCAGAATTGTGATAATTTTGAGTTTCTCAACCGTTTCTTACCTCCAAACTGCCATATCTCGCGAACGGATTGACCAATCCGCAAAATTTCTGTTGCATCTGAAAGTAGAAACTCGCCCAATTACAACGGTGTGCGTACTTTTCCCCTAGGCCGTTCTAGTTATGCTTGTCGAGCATCAGAACTGCGAAAATTTTGAGTTTCTCGAGCGTTTCTTACCTCCAAACTGCCATATCTCGCGAACGGATTGACCAATCCGCAAAATTTTTGTTGCATCTGAAAGTAGAAACTCGCCCGATTACAACACAATGCGTGCTTTTCCCCTAGGCCGTTCTAGTTATGCTTGTCGAGCACCAGAACTGCGAAAATTTTGAGTTTCTCGAGCGTTTCTTACCACCAAACTGCCATATCTCGCGAACGGATTGACCAATCCGCAAAATTTCTATTGCATCTGAAAGTAGAAACTCGCCCGATTACAACACTATGCGTACTTTTCCCCTAGGCCGTTCTAGTTATTCGTTTCGAGCATCAGAACTGCGAAAATTTTGAGTTTCTCAAGCGTTTCTTACTTCCAAACTGTCATATCTCGCGAACGGATTGACCAATCCGCAAAATTTCTGTTGCATCTAAAAGTAGAAACTCGCCCGATTACAACGGTATGCGTACTTTTCCCCTAGGGCGTTCTGGTTATTCGTTTCGAGCATCAGAATTGTGATAATTTTTAGTTTCTCAACCGTTTCTTACCTCCAAACTGCCATATCTCGCGAACGGATTGACCAATCCGCAAAATTTCTGTTGCATCTGAAAGTAGAAACTCGCCCAATTACAACGGTGTGCGTACTTTTCCCCTAGGCCGTTCTAGTTATGCTTGTCGAGCATCAGAACTGCGAAAATTTTGAGTTTCTCGAGCGTTTCTTACCTCCAAACTGCCATATCTCGCGAACGGATTGACCAATCCGCAAAATTTTTGTTGCATCTGAAAGTAGAAACTCGCCCGATTACAACACAATGCGTGCTTTTCCCCTAGGCCGTTATTGTTATTCGTTTCGAGCATCAGAACCGCGAAAATTTTGAATTTCTCAAGCGTTTCCTACCTCCAAACTGCAATATCTCGCGAACGGATTGACCAATCCGCAAAATTTCTGTTGCATCTGAAAGTAGAAACTCGCCCGATTACAACACTATGCGTACTTTTCCCCTAGGCCGTTCTAGTTATTCGTTTCGAGCATCAGAACTGCGAAAATTTTGAGTTTCTCAAGCGTTTCTTACTTCCAAACTGTCATATCTCGCGAACGGATTGACCAATCCGCAAAATTTCTGTTGCATCTGAAAGTAGAAACTCGCCCGATTACAACGGTATGCGTACTTTTCCCCTAGGGCGTTCTGGTTATTCGTTTCGAGCATCAGAATTGTGATAATTTTGAGTTTCTCAACCGTTTCTTACCTCCAAACTGCCATATCTCGCGAACGGATTGACCAATCCGCAAAATTTCTGTTGCATCTGAAAGTAGAAACTCGCCCAATTACAACGGTGTGCGTACTTTTCCCCTAGGCCGTTCTAGTTATGCTTGTCGAGCATCAGAACTGCGAAAATTTTGAGTTTCTCGAGCGTTTCTTACCTCCAAACTGCCATATCTCGCGAACGGATTGACCAATCCGCAAAATTTTTGTTGCATCTGAAAGTAGAAACTCGCCCGATTACAACGGTGTGCGTACTTTTCCCCTAGGCCGCCCTAGTTATTCGTTTCGAGCATCAGAACTGCAAAAATTTTGAGTTTCTCAAGCGTTTCTTACTTCCAAACTGCCATATCTCGCGAACGGATTGATCAATCCGCAAAATTTCTGTTGCATCTGAAAGTAGAAACTCGCCCGATTATAACGGTGTGCGTACTTTTCCCCTAGGCCGTTATTGTTATTTGTTTCGAGCTTCAGAACCGCGAAAATTTTGAGTTTCTCAAGCGTTTATTACCTCCAAACTGCCATATCTCGCGAACGGATTGACCAATCCGCAAAATTTCTGTTGCATCTGAAAGTAGAAACTCGCCCGATTACAACGGTATGCGTACTTTTCCCCTAGGCCGTTCTAGTTATTCGTTTCGAGCATCAGAACTGCGAAAATTTTGAGTTTCTCAAGCGTTTCTTACCTCCAAACTGCCATATCTCGCGAACGGATTGACCAATCCGCAAAATTTCTGTTGCATCTGAAAGTAGAAACTCGCCCGATTACAACACTGTGCGTACTTTTCCCCTAGGCCGTTCTAGTTATTCGTTTCGAGCATCAGAACTGCGAAAATTTTGAGTTTCTCAAGCGTTTCTTACTTCCAAACTGCCATATCTCGCGAACGGATTGACCAATCCGCAAAATTTCTGTTGCATCTGAAAGTAGAAACTCGCCCGATTACAACACTATGCGTACTTTTCCCCTAGGCCGTTCTAGTTATTCGTTTCGAGCATCAGAACTGCGAAAATTTTGAGTTTCTCAAGCGTTTCTTACTTCCAAACTGTCATATCTCGCGAACGGATTGACCAATCCGCAAAATTTCTGTTGCATCTGAAAGTAGAAACTCGTCCGATTACAACGGTATGCGTACTTTTCCCCTAGGGCGTTCTGGTTATTCGTTTCGAGCATCAGAATTGTGATAATTTTGAGTTTCTCAACCGTTTCTTACCTCCAAACTGCCATATCTCGCGAACGGATTGACCAATCCGCAAAATTTCTGTTGCATCTGAAAGTAGAAACTCGCCCAATTACAACGGTGTGCGTACTTTTCCCCTAGGCCGTTCTAGTTATGCTTGTCGAGCATCAGAACTGCGAAAATTTTGAGTTTCTCGAGCGTTTCTTACCTCCAAACTGCCATATCTCGCGAACGGATTGACCAATCCGCAAAATTTTTGTTGCATCTGAAAGTAGAAACTCGCCCGATTACAACACAATGCGTACTTTTCCCCTAGGCCGTTCTAGTTATGCTTGTCGAGCATCAGAACTGCGAAAATTTTGAGTTTCTCGAGCGTTTCTTACCACCAAACTGCCATATCTCGCGAACGGATTGAACAATCCGCAAAATTTCTATTGCATCTGAAAGTAGAAACTCGCCCGATTACAACGGTATGCGTACTTGTCCCCTAGGCCGTTCTAGTTATTCGTTTCGAGCATCAGAACTGTGAAAATTTTGAGTTTCTCAAGCGTTTCTTACCTCCAAACTGCCATATCTCGGGAACGGATTGACCAATCCGCAAAATTTCTGTTGCATCTGAAAGTAGAAATTCGCCCGATAACAACTGTATGCGTACTTTTCCCCTAGCCCGTTCTAGTTATTCGTTTCGAGCAACAGAACTGCGAAAATTTTGAGTTTCTCAAGCGTTTCTTACCTCCAAACTGCCATATCTCGCGAACGGATTGATCAATCCGCAAAATTTCTGTTGCATCTGAAAGTAGAAACTCGCCCGATTACAACGGTGTGCGTACTTTTCCCCTAGGCCGTTATTGTTATTTGTTTCGAGCATCAGAACCGCGAAAATTTTGAGTTTCTCAAGCGTTTATTACCTCCAAACTGCCATATCTCGCGAACGGATTGACCAATCCGCAAAATTTCTGTTGCATCTGAAAGTAGAAACTCGCCCGATTACAACGGTATGCGTACTTTTCCCCTAGGCCGTTCTAGTTATTCGTTTCGAGCATCAGAACTGCGAAAATTTTGAGTTTCTCAAGCGTTTCTTACCTCCAAACTGCCATATCTCGCGAACGGATTGACCAATCCGCAAAATTTCTGTTGCATCTGAAAGTAGAAACTCGCCCGATTACAACACTGTGCGTACTTTTCCCCTAGGCCGTTCTAGTTATTCGTTTCGAGCATCTGAACTGCGAAAATTTTGAGTTTCTCAAGCGTTTCTTACTTCCAAACTGCCATATCTCGCGAACGGATTGACCAATCCGCAAAATTTCTGTTGCATCTGAAAGTAGAAACTCGCCAGATTAGAACACTATGCGTACTTTTCCCCTAGGCCGTTCTAGTTATTCGTTTCGAGCATCAGAACTGCGAAAATTTTGAGTTTCTCAAGCGTTTCTTACTTCCAAACTGTCATATCTCGCGAACGGATTGACCAATCCGCAAAATTTCTGTTGCATCTGAAAGTAGAAACTCGCCCGATTACAACGGTATGCGTACTTTTCCCCTAGGGCGTTCTGGTTATTCGTTTCGAGCATCAGAATTGTGATAATTTTGAGTTTCTCAACCGTTTCTTACCTCCAAACTGCCATATCTCGCGAACGGATTGACCAATCCGCAAAATTTCTGTTGCATCTGAAAGTAGAAACTCGCCCAATTACAACGGTGTGCGTACTTTTCCCCTAGGCCGTTCTAGTTATGCTTGTCGAGCATCAGAACTGCGAAAATTTTGAGTTTCTCGAGCGTTTCTTACCTCCAAACTGCCATATCTCGCGAACGGATTGACCAATCCGCAAAATTTTTGTTGCATCTGAAAGTAGAAACTCGCCCGATTACAACACAATGCGTACTTTTCCCCTAGGCCGTTCTAGTTATGCTTGTCGAGCATCAGAACTGCGAAAATTTTGAGTTTCTCGAGCGTTTCTTACCACCAAACTGCCATATCTCGCGAACGGATTGACCAATCCGCAAAATTTCTATTGCATCTGAAAGTAGAAACTCGCCCGATTACAACGGTATGCGTACTTTCCCCCTAGGGCGTTCTGGTTATTCGTTTCGAGCATCAGAATTGTGATAATTTTGAGTTTCTCAAGCGTTTATTACCTCCAAACTGCCATATCTCGCGAACGGATTGACCAATCCGCAAAATTTCTGTTGCATCTGAAAGTAGAAACTCGCCCGATTACAACGGTATGCGTACTTTTCCCCTAGGCCGTTCTAGTTATTCGTTTCGAGCATCAGAACTGCGAAAATTTTGAGTTTCTCAAGCGTTTCTTACCTCCAAACTGCCATATCTCGCGAACGGATTGACCAATCCGCAAAATTTCTGTTGCATCTGAAAGTAGAAACTCGCCCGATTACAACACTGTGCGTACTTTTCCCCTAGGCCGTTCTAGTTATTCGTTTCGAGCATCAGAACTGCGAAAATTTTGAGTTTCTCAAGCGTTTCTTACTTCCAAACTGCCATATCTCGCGAACGGATTGACCAATTCGCAAAATTTCTGTTGCATCTGAAAGTAGAAACTCGCCCGATTACAACACTATGCGTACTTTTCCCCTAGGCCGTTCTAGTTATTCGTTTCGAGCATCAGAACTGCGAAAATTTTGAGTTTCTCAAGCGTTTCTTACTTCCAAACTGTCATATCTCGCGAACGGATTGACCAATCCGCAAAATTTCTGTTGCATCTGAAAGTAGAAACTCGCCCGATTACAACGGTATGCGTACTTTTCCCCTAGGGCGTTCTGGTTATTCGTTTCGAGCATCAGAATTGTGATAATTTTGAGTTTCTCAACCGTTTCTTACTTCCAAACTGCCATATCTCGCGAACGGATTGACCAATCCGCAAAATTTCTGTTGCATCTGAAAGTAGAAACTCGCCCAATTACAACGGTGTGCGTACTTTTCCCCTAGGCCGTTCTAGTTATGCTTGTCGAGCATCAGAACTGCGAAAATTTTGAGTTTCTCGAGCGTTTCTTACCTCCAAACTGCCATATCTCGCGAACGGATTGACCAATCCGCAAAATTTTTGTTGCATCTGAAAGTAGAAACTCGCCCGATTACAACGGTGTGCGTACTTTTCCCCTAGGCCGCCCTAGTTATTCGTTTCGAGCATCAGAACTGCAAAAATTTTGAGTTTCTCAAGCGTTTCTTGCTTCCAAACTGCCATATCTCGCGAACGGATTGATCAATCCGCAAAATTTCTGTTGCATCTGAAAGTAGAAACTCGCCCGATTACAACGGTGTGCGTACTTTTCCCCTAGGCCGTTATTGTTATTTGTTTCGAGCATCAGAACCGCGAAAATTTTGAGTTTCTCAAGCGTTTATTACCTCCAAACTGCCATATCTCGCGAACGGATTGACCAATCCGCAAAATTTCTGTTGCATCTGAAAGTAGAAACTCGCCCGATTACAACGGTATGCGTACTTTTCCCCTAGGCCGTTCTAGTTATTCGTTTCGAGCATCAGAACTGCGAAAATTTTGAGTTTCTCAAGCGTTTCTTACCTCCAAACTGCCATATCTCGCGAACGGATTGACCAATCCGCAAAATTTCTGTTGCATCTGAAAGTAGAAACTCGCCCGATTACAACACTGTGCGTACTTTTCCCCTAGGCCGTTCTAGTTATTCGTTTCGAGCATCAGAACTGCGAAAATTTTGAGTTTCTCAAGCGTTTCTTACTTCCAAACTGCCATATCTCGCGAACGGATTGACCAATCCGCAAAATTTCTGTTGCATCTGAAAGTAGAAACTCGCCCGATTACAACACTATGCGTACTTTTCCCCTAGGCCGTTCTAGTTATTCGTTTCGAGCATCAGAACTGCGAAAATTTTGAGTTTCTCAAGCGTTTCTTACTTCCAAACTGTCATATCTCGCGAACGGATTGACCAATCCGCAAAATTTCTGTTGCATCTGAAAGTAGAAACTCGCCCGATTACAACGGTATGCGTACTTTTCCCCTAGGGCGTTCTGGTTATTCGTTTCGAGCATCAGAATTGTGATAATTTTGAGTTTCTCAACCGTTTCTTACCTCCAAACTGCCATATCTCGCGAACGGATTGACCAATCCGCAAAATTTCTGTTGCATCTGAAAGTAGAAACTCGCCCAATTACAACGGTGTGCGTACTTTTCCCCTAGGCCGTTCTAGTTATGCTTGTCGAGCATCAGAACTGCGAAAATTTTGAGTTTCTCGAGCGTTTCTTACCTCCAAACTGCCATATCTCGCGAACGGATTGACCAATCCGCAAAATTTTTGTTGCATCTGAAAGTAGAAACTCGCCCGATTACAACACAATGCGTACTTTTCCCCTAGGCCGTTCTAGTTATGCTTGTCGAGCATCAGAACTGCGAAAATTTTGAGTTTCTCGAGCGTTTCTTACCACCAAACTGCCATATCTCGCGAACGGATTGACCAATCCGCAAAATTTCTATTGCATCTGAAAGTAGAAACTCGCCCGATTACAACGGTATGCGTACTTGTCCCCTAGGCCGTTCTAGTTATTCGTTTCGAGCATCAGAACTGTGAAAATTTTGAGTTTCTCAAGCGTTTCTTACCTCCAAACTGCCATATCTCGGGAACGGATTGACCAATCCGCAAAATTTCTGTTGCATCTGAAAGTAGAAATTCGCCCGATAACAACTGTATGCGTACTTTTCCCCTAGCCCGTTCTAGTTATTCGTTTCGAGCAACAGAACTGCGAAAATTTTGAGTTTCTCAAGCGTTTCTTACCTCCAAACTGCCATATCTCGCGAACGGATTGATCAATCCGCAAAATTTCTGTTGCATCTGAAAGTAGAAACTCGCCCGATTACAACGGTGTGCGTACTTTTCCCCTAGGCCGTTATTGTTATTTGTTTCGAGCATCAGAACCGCGAAAATTTTGAGTTTCTCAAGCGTTTATTACCTCCAAACTGCCATATCTCGCGAACGGATTGACCAATCCGCAAAATTTCTGTTGCATCTGAAAGTAGAAACTCGCCCGATTACAACGGTATGCGTACTTTTCCCCTAGGCCGTTCTAGTTATTCGTTTCGAGCATCAGAACTGCGAAAATTTTGAGTTTCTCAAGCGTTTCTTACCTCCAAACTGCCATATCTCGCGAACGGATTGACCAATCCGCAAAATTTCTGTTGCATCTGAAAGTAGAAACTCGCCCGATTACAACACTGTGCGTACTTTTCCCCTAGGCCGTTCTAGTTATTCGTTTCGAGCATCAGAACTGCGAAAATTTTGAGTTTCTCAAGCGTTTCTTACTTCCAAACTGCCATATCTCGCGAACGGATTGACCAATCCGCAAAATTTCTGCTGCATCTGAAAGTAGAAACTCGCCCGATTACAACACTATGCGTACTTTTCCCCTAGGCCGTTCTAGTTATTCGTTTCGAGCATCAGAACTGCGAAAATTTTGAGTTTCTCAAGCGTTTCTTACTTCCAAACTGTCATATCTCGCGAACGGATTGACCAATCCGCAAAATTTCTGTTGCATCTGAAAGTAGAAACTCGCCCGATTACAACGGTATGCGTACTTTTCCCCTAGGGCGTTCTGGTTATTCGTTTCGAGCATCAGAATTGTGATAATTTTGAGTTTCTCAACCGTTTCTTACCTCCAAACTGCCATATCTCGCGAACGGATTGACCAATCCGCAAAATTTCTGTTGCATCTGAAAGTAGAAACTCGCCCAATTACAACGGTGTGCGTACTTTTCCCCTAGGCCGTTCTAGTTATGCTTGTCGAGCATCAGAACTGCGAAAATTTTGAGTTTCTCGAGCGTTTCTTACCTCCAAACTGCCATATCTCGCGAACGGATTGACCAATCCGCAAAATTTTTGTTGCATCTGAAAGTAGAAACTCGCCCGATTACAACACAATGCGTACTTTTCCCCTAGGCCGTTCTAGTTATGCTTGTCGAGCATCAGAACTGCGAAAATTTTGAGTTTCTCGAGCGTTTCTTACCACCAAACTGCCATATCTCGCGAACGGATTGACCAATCCGCAAAATTTCTATTGCATCTGAAAGTAGAAACTCGCCCGATTACAACGGTATGCGTACTTTCCCCCTAGGGCGTTCTGGTTATTCGTTTCGAGCAACAGAACTGCGAAAATTTTGAGTTTCCCAAGCGTTGCTTACCTCCAAACTGCCATATCTCGCGAACGGATTGATCAATCCGCAAAATTTCTGTTGCATCTGAAAGTAGAAACTCGCCCGATTACAACGGTGTGCGTACTTTTCCCCTAGGCCGTTATTGTTATTTGTTTCGAGCATCAGAACCGCGAAAATTTTGAGTTTCTCAAGCGTTTATTACCTCCAAACTGCCATATCTCGCGAACGGATTGACCAATCCGCAAAATTTCTGTTGCATCTGAAAGTAGAAACTCGCCCGATTACAACGGTATGCGTACTTTTCCCCTAGGCCGTTCTAGTTATTCGTTTCGAGCATCAGAATTGTGATAATTTTGAGTTTCTCAACCGTTTCTTACCTCCAAACTGCCATATCTCGCGAACGGATTGACCAATCCGCAAAATTTCTGTTGCATCTGAAAGTAGAAACTCGCCCAATTACAACGGTGTGCGTACTTTTCCCCTAGGCCGTTCTAGTTATGCTTGTCGAGCATCAGAACTGCGAAAATTTTGAGTTTCTCGAGCGTTTCTTACCTCCAAACTGCCATATCTCGCGAACGGATTGACCAATCCGCAAAATTTTTGTTGCATCTGAAAGTAGAAACTCGCCCGATTACAACACAATGCGTACTTTTCCCCTAGGCCGTTCTAGTTATGCTTGTCGAGCATCAGAACTGCGAAAATTTTGAGTTTCTCGAGCGTTTCTTACCACCAAACTGCCATATCTCGCGAACGGATTGACCAATCCGCAAAATTTCTATTGCATCTGAAAGTAGAAACTCGCCCGATTACAACGGTATGCGTACTTGTCCCCTAGGCCGTTCTAGTTATTCGTTTCGAGCATCAGAACTGTGAAAATTTTGAGTTTCTCAAGCGTTTCTTACCTCCAAACTGCCATATCTCGGGAACGGATTGACCAATCCGCAAAATTTCTGTTGCATCTGAAAGTAGAAATTCGCCCGATAACAACTGTATGCGTACTTTTCCCCTAGCCCGTTCTAGTTATTCGTTTCGAGCAACAGAACTGCGAAAATTTTGAGTTTCTCAAGCGTTTCTTACCTCCAAACTGCCATATCTCGCGAACGGATTGATCAATCCGCAAAATTTCTGTTGCATCTGAAAGTAGAAACTCGCCCGATTACAACGGTGTGCGTACTTTTCCCCTAGGCCGTTATTGTTATTTGTTTCGAGCATCAGAACCGCGAAAATTTTGAGTTTCTCAAGCGTTTATTACCTCCAAACTGCCATATCTCGCGAACGGATTGACCAATCCGCAAAATTTCTGTTGCATCTGAAAGTAGAAACTCGCCCGATTACAACACTGTGCGTACTTTTCCCCTAGGCCGTTCTAGTTATTCGTTTCGAGCATCAGAACTGCGAAAAGTTTGAGTTTCTCAAGCGTTTCTTACTTCCAAACTGCCATATCTCGCGAACGGATTGACCAATCCGCAAAATTTCTGTTGCATCTGAAAGTAGAAACTCGCCCGATTACAACACTATGCGTACTTTTCCCCTAGGCCGTTCTAGTTATTCGTTTCGAGCATCAGAACTGCGAAAATTTTGAGTTTCTCAAGCGTTTCTTACTTCCAAACTGTCATATCTCGCGAACGGATTGACCAATCCGCAAAATTTCTGTTGCATCTGAAAGTAGAAACTCGCCCGATTACAACGGTATGCGTACTTTTCCCCTAGGGCGTTCTGGTTATTCGTTTCGAGCATCAGAATTGTGATAATTTTGAGTTTCTCAACCGTTTCTTACCTCCAAACTGCCATATCTCGCGAACGGATTGACCAATCCGCAAAATTTCTGTTGCATCTGAAAGTAGAAACTCGCCCAATTACAACGGTGTGCGTACTTTTCCCCTAGGCCGTTCTAGTTATGCTTGTCGAGCATCAGAACTGCGAAAATTTTGAGTTTCTCGAGCGTTTCTTACCTCCAAACTGCCATATCTCGCGAACGGATTGACCAATCCGCAAAATTTTTGTTGCATCTGAAAGTAGAAACTCGCCCGATTACAACACAATGCGTACTTTTCCCCTAGGCCGTTCTAGTTATGCTTGTCGAGCATCAGAACTGCGAAAATTATGAGTTTCTCGAGCGTTTCTTACCACCAAACTGCCATATCTCGCGAACGGATTGACCAATCCGCAAAATTTCTATTGCATCTGAAAGTAGAAACTCGCCCGATTACAACGGTATGCGTACTTTTCCCCTAGGGCGTTCTGGTTATTCGTTTCGAGCATCAGAATTGTGATAATTTTGAGTTTCTCAACCGTTTCTTACCTCCAAACTGCCATATCTCGCGAACGGATTGACCAATCCGCAAAATTTTTGTTGCATCTGAAAGTAGAAACTCGCCCGATTACAACTGTATGCCTACTTTTCCCCTAGCCCGTTCTAGTTATTCGTTTCGAGCATCAGAACTGCGAAAATTTTGAGTTTCTCAAGCGTTGCTTACCTCCAAACTGCCATATCTCGCGAACGGATTGACCAATCCGCAAAATTTCTGTTGCATCTGAAAGTAGAAACTCGCCCGATTACAACGGTGTGCGTACTTTTCCCCTAGGCCGTTATTGTTATTCGTTTCGAGCATCAGAACCGCGAAAATTTTGAATTTCTCAAGCGTTTCTTACCTCCAAACTGCAATATCTCGCGAACGGATTGACCAATCCGCAAAATTTCTGTTGCATCTGAAAGTAGAAACTCGCCCGATTACAACGGTATGCGTACTTTTCCCCTAGGCCGTTCTAGTTATTCGTTTCGAGCATCAGAACTGCGAAAATTTTGAGTTTCTCAAGCGTTTCTTACCTCCAAACTGCCATATCTCGCGAACGGATTGACCAATCCGCAAAATTTCTGTTGCATCTGAAAGTAGAAACTCGCCCGATTACAACACTGTGCGTACTTTTCCCCTAGGCCGTTCTAGTTATTCGTTTCGAGCATCAGAACTGCGAAAATTTTGAGTTTCTCAAGCGTTTCTTACTTCCAAACTGCCATATCTCGCGAACGGATTGACCAATCCGCAAAATTTCTGTTGCATCTGAAAGTAGAAACTCGCCCGATTACAACACTATGCGTACTTTTCCCCTAGGCCGTTCTAGTTATTCGTTTCGAGCATCAGAACTGCGAAAATTTTGAGTTTCTCAAGCGTTTCTTACTTCCAAACTGTCATATCTCGCGAACGGATTGACCAATCCGCAAAATTTCTGTTGCATCTGAAAGTAGAAACTCGCCCGATTACAACGGTATGCGTACTTTTCCCCTAGGGCGTTCTGGTTATTCGTTTCGAGCATCAGAATTGTGATAATTTTGAGTTTCTCAACCGTTTCTTACCTCCAAACTGCCATATCTCGCGAACGGATTGACCAATCCGCAAAATTTCTGTTGCATCTGAAAGTAGAAACTCGCCCAATTACAACGGTGTGCGTACTTTTCCCCTAGGCCGTTCTAGTTATGCTTGTCGAGCATCAGAACTGCGAAAATTTTGAGTTTCTCGAGCGTTTCTTACCTCCAAACTGCCATATCTCGCGAACGGATTGACCAATCCGCAAAATTTTTGTTGCATCTGAAAGTAGAAACTCGCCCGATTACAACACTATGCGTACTTTTCCCCTAGGCCGTTCTAGTTATTCGTTTCGAGCATCAGAACTGCGAAAATTTTGAGTTTCTCAAGCGTTTCTTATCTCCAAACTGCCATATCTCGCGAACGGATTGACCAATCCGCAAAATTTCTGTTGCATCTGAAAGTAGAAACTCGCCCAATTACAACGGTGTGCGTACTTTTCCCCTAGGCCGTTCTAGTTATGCTTGTCGAGCATCAGAACTGCGAAAATTTTGAGTTTCTCAACCGTTTCTTACCTCCAAACTGCCATATCTCGCGAACGGATTGACCAATCCGCAAAATTTCTGTTGCATCTGAAAGTAGAAATTCGCCCGATTACAACTGTATGCGTACTTTTCCCCTAGCCCGTTCTAGTTATTCGTTTCGAGCAACAGAACTGCGAAAATTTTGAGTTTCCCAAGCGTTGCTTACCTCCAAACTGCCATATCTCGCGAACGGATTGACCAATCCGCAAAATTTCTGTTGCATCTGAAAGTAGAAACTCGCCCGATTACAACGGTGTGCGTACTTTTCCCCTAGGCCGTTATTGTTATTCGTTTCGAGCATCAGAACCGCGAAAATTTTGAATTTCTCAAGCGTTCCTTACCTCCAAACTGCAATATCTCGCGAACGGATTGACCAATCCGCAAAATTTCTGTTGCATCTGAAAGTAGAAACTCGCCCGATTACAACGGTATGCGTACTTTTCCCCTAGGCCGTTCTAGTTATTCGTTTCGAGCATCAGAACTGCGAAAATTTTGAATTTCTCAAGCGTTTCTTACCTCCAAACTGCCATATCTCGCGAACGGATTGACCAATCCGCAAAATTTCTGCTGCATCTGAAAGTAGAAACTCGCCCGATTACAACACTGTGCGTACTTTTCCCCTAGGCCGTTCTAGTTATTCGTTTCGAGCATCAGAACTGCGAAAATTTTGAGTTTCTCAAGCGTTTCTTACTTCCAAACTGCCATATCTCGCGAACGGATTGACCAATCCGCAAAATTTCTGTTGCATCTGAAAGTAGAAACTCGCCCGATTACAACACTATGCGTACTTTTCCCCTAGGCCGTTCTAGTTATTCGTTTCGAGCATCAGAACTGCGAAAATTTTGAGTTTCTCAAGCGTTTCTTACTTCCAAACTGTCATATCTCGCGAACGGATTGACCAATCCGCAAAATTTCTGTTGCATCTGAAAGTAGAAACTCGCCCGATTACAACGGTATGCGTACTTTTCCCCTAGGGCGTTCTGGTTATTCGTTTCGAGCATCAGAATTGTGATAATTTTGAGTTTCTCAACCGTTTCTTACCTCCAAACTGCCATATCTCGCGAACGGATTGACCAATCCGCAAAATTTCTGTTGCATCTGAAAGTAGAAACTCGCCCAATTACAACGGTGTGCGTACTTTTCCCCTAGGCCGTTCTAGTTATGCTTGTCGAGCATCAGAACTGCGAAAATTTTGAGTTTCTCGAGCGTTTCTTACCTCCAAACTGCCATATCTCGCGAACGGATTGACCAATCCGCAAAATTTTTGTTGCATCTGAAAGTAGAAACTCGCCCGATTACAACACAATGCGTACTTTTCCCCTAGGCCGTTCTAGTTATGCTTGTCGAGCATCAGAACTGCGAAAATTTTGAGTTTCTCGAGCGTTTCTTACCACCAAACTGCCATATCTCGCGAACGGATTGACCAATCCGCAAAATTTCTATTGCATCTGAAAGTAGAAACTCGCCCGATTACAACGGTATGCGTACTTTTCCCCTAGGGCGTTCTGGTTATTCGTTTCGAGCATCAGAATTGTGATAATTTTGAGTTTCTCAACCGTTTCTTACCACCAAACTGCCATATCTCGCGAACGGATTGACCAATCCGCAAAATTTCTGTTGCATCTGAAAGTAGAAATTCGCCCGATTACAACTGTATGCGTACTTTTCCCCTAGCCCGTTCTAGTTATTCGTTTCGAGCAACAGAACTGCGAAAATTTTGAGTTTCCCAAGCGTTGCTTACCTCCAAACTGCCATATCTCGCGAACGGATTGACCAATCCGCAAAATTTCTGTTGCATCTGAAAGTAGAAACTCGCCCGATTACAACGGTGTGCGTACTTTTCCCCTAGGCCGTTATTGTTATTCGTTTCGAGCATCAGAACCGCGAAAATTTTGAATTTCTCAAGCGTTTCTTACCTCCAAACTGCAATATCTTGCGAACGGATTGACCAATCCGCAAAATTTCTGTTGCATCTGAAAGTAGAAACTCGCCCGATTACAACGGTATGCGTACTTTTCCCCTAGGCCGTTCTAGTTATTCGTTTCGAGCATCAGAACTGCGAAAATTTTGAGTTTCTCAAGCGTTTCTTACCTCCAAACTGCCATATCTCGCGAACGGATTGACCAATCCGCAAAATTTCTGTTGCATCTGAAAGTAGAAACTCGCCCGATTACAACGGTGTGCGTACTTTTCCCCTAGGCCGTTCTAGTTATGCTTGTCGAGCATCAGAACTGCGAAAATTTTGCGTTACTCGAGCGTTTCTTACCTCCAAACTGCCATATCTCGCGAACGGATTGACCAATCCGCAAAATTTCTGTTGCATCTGAAAGTAGAAACTCGCCCGATTACAACGGTGTTCGTACTCTTCCCCTAGGCCGTTCTAGTTATGCTTGTCGAGCATCAGAACTGCGAAAATTTTGAGTTTCTCGAGCGTTTCTTACCTCCAAACTGCCATAACTCGCGAACGGATTGACCAATCCGCAAAATTTCTGTTGCATCTGAAAGTAGAAACTCGCCCGATTACGACGGTATGCGTACTTTTCCCCTAGGCCGTTCTGGTTATTCGTTTCGAGCATCAGAACTGTGATAATTTTGAGTTTCTCAACCGTTTCTTACCTCCAAACTGCCATATCTCGCGAACGGATTGACCAATCCGCAAAATTTCTGTTGCATCTGAAAGTAGAAACTCGCCCGATTACAACTGTATGCCTACTTTTCCCCTAGCCCGTTCTAGTTATTCGTTTCGAGCATCAGAACTGCGAAAATTTTGAGTTTCTCAAGCGTTGCTTACCTCCAAACTGCCATATCTCGCGAACGGTTTGACCAATCCGCAAAATTTCTGTTGCATCTGAAAGTAGAAACTCGCCCGATTACAACGGTGCGCGTACTTTTCCCATAGGCCGTTATTGTTATTCGTTTCGAGCATCAGAACCGCGAAAATTTTAAGTTTCTCAAGCGTTTCTTACCTCCAAACTGCCATATCTCGCGAACGGATTGACCAATCCGCGAAATTTCTGTTGCATCGGAAAGTAAAAACTCGCCCGATTACAACGGTGTGCGTACTTTTCCCCTAGGGCGTTCTGGTTATTCGTTTCGAGCATCAGAATTGTGATAATTTTGAGTTTCTCAACCGTTTCTTACCTCCAAACTGCCATATCTCGCGAACGGATTGACCAATCCGCAAAATTTCTGTTGCATCTGAAAGTAGAAACTCGCCCAATTACAACGGTGTGCGTACTTTTCCCCTAGGCCGTTCTAGTTATGCTTGTCGAGCATCAGAACTGCGAAAATTTTGAGTTTCTCAACCGTTTCTTACCTCCAAACTGCCATATCTCGCGAACGGATTGACCAATCCGCAAAATTTCTGTTGCATCTGAAAGTAGAAATTCGCCCGATTACAACTGTATGCGTACTTTTCCCCTAGCCCGTTCTAGTTATTCGTTTCGAGCAACAGAACTGCGAAAATTTTGAGTTTCCCAAGCGTTGCTTACCTCCAAACTGCCATATCTCGCGAACGGATTGACCAATCCGCAAAATTTCTGTTGCATCTGAAAGTAGAAACTCGCCCGATTACAACGGTGTGCGTACTTTTCCCCTAGGCCGTTATTGTTATTCGTTTCGAGCATCAGAACCGCGAAAATTTTGAATTTCTCAAGCGTTTCTTACCTCCAAACTGCAATATCTCGCGAACGGATTGACCAATCCGCAAAATTTCTGTTGCATCTGAAAGTAGAAACTCGCCCGATTACAACGGTATGCGTACTTTTCCCCTAGGCCGTTCTAGTTATTCGTTTCGAGCATCAGAACTGCGAAAATTTTGAATTTCTCAAGCGTTTCTTACCTCCAAACTGCCATATCTCGCGAACGGATTGACCAATCCGCAAAATTTCTGCTGCATCTGAAAGTAGAAACTCGCCCGATTACAACACTGTGCGTACTTTTCCCCTAGGCCGTTCTAGTTATTCGTTTCGAGCATCAGAACTGCGAAAATTTTGAGTTTCTCAAGCGTTTCTTACTTCCAAACTGCCATATCTCGCGAACGGATTGACCAATCCGCAAAATTTCTGTTGCATCTGAAAGTAGAAACTCGCCCGATTACAACACTATGCGTACTTTTCCCCTAGGCCGTTCTAGTTATTCGTTTCGAGCATCAGAACTGCGAAAATTTTGAGTTTCTCAAGCGTTTCTTACTTCCAAACTGTCATATCTCGCGAACGGATTGACCAATCCGCAAAATTTCTGTTGCATCTGAAAGTAGAAACTCGCCCGATTACAACGGTATGCGTACTTTTCCCCTAGGGCGTTCTGGTTATTCGTTTCGAGCATCAGAATTGTGATAATTTTGAGTTTCTCAACCGTTTCTTACCTCCAAACTGCCATATCTCGCGAACGGATTGACCAATCCGCAAAATTTCTGTTGCATCTGAAAGTAGAAACTCGCCCAATTACAACGGTGTGCGTACTTTTCCCCTAGGCCGTTCTAGTTATGCTTGTCGAGCATCAGAACTGCGAAAATTTTGAGTTTCTCGAGCGTTTCTTACCTCCAAACTGCCATATCTCGCGAACGGATTGACCAATCCGCAAAATTTTTGTTGCATCTGAAAGTAGAAACTCGCCCGATTACAACACAATGCGTACTTTTCCCCTAGGCCGTTCTAGTTATGCTTGTCGAGCATCAGAACTGCGAAAATTTTGAGTTTCTCGAGCGTTTCTTACCACCAAACTGCCATATCTCGCGAACGGATTGACCAATCCGCAAAATTTCTATTGCATCTGAAAGTAGAAACTCGCCCGATTACAACGGTATGCGTACTTTTCCCCTAGGGCGTTCTGGTTATTCGTTTCGAGCATCAGAATTGTGATAATTTTGAGTTTCTCAACCGTTTCTTACCACCAAACTGCCATATCTCGCGAACGGATTGACCAATCCGCAAAATTTCTGTTGCATCTGAAAGTAGAAATTCGCCCGATTACAACTGTATGCGTACTTTTCCCCTAGCCCGTTCTAGTTATTCGTTTCGAGCAACAGAACTGCGAAAATTTTGAGTTTCCCAAGCGTTGCTTACCTCCAAACTGCCATATCTCGCGAACGGATTGACCAATCCGCAAAATTTCTGTTGCATCTGAAAGTAGAAACTCGCCCGATTACAACGGTGTGCGTACTTTTCCCCTAGGCCGTTATTGTTATTCGTTTCGAGCATCAGAACCGCGAAAATTTTGAGTTTCTCAACCGTTTCTTACCTCCAAACTGCCATATCTCGCGAACGGATTGACCAATCCGCAAAATTTCTGTTGCATCTGAAAGTAGAAATTCGCCCGATTACAACTGTATGCGTACTTTTCCCCTAGCCCGTTCTAGTTATTCGTTTCGAGCAACAGAACTGCGAAAATTTTGAGTTTCCCAAGCGTTGCTTACCTCCAAACTGCCATATCTCGCGAACGGATTGACCAATCCGCAAAATTTCTGTTGCATCTGAAAGTAGAAACTCGCCCGATTACAACGGTGTGCGTACTTTTCCCCTAGGCCGTTATTGTTATTCGTTTCGAGCATCAGAACCGCGAAAATTTTGAGTTTCTCAACCGTTTCTTACCTCCAAACTGCCATATCTCGCGAACGGATTGACCAATCCGCAAAATTTCTGTTGCATCTGAAAGTAGAAACTCGCCCAATTACAACGGTGTGCGTACTTTTCCCCTAGGCCGTTCTAGTTATGCTTGTCGAGCATCAGAACTGCGAAAATTTTGAGTTTCTCGAGCGTTTCTTACCTCCAAACTGCCATATCTCGCGAACGGATTGACCAATCCGCAAAATTTTTGTTGCATCTGAAAGTAGAAACTCGCCCGATTACAACACAATGCGTACTTTTCCCCTAGGCCGTTCTAGTTATGCTTGTCGAGCATCAGAACTGCGAAAATTTTGAGTTTCTCGAGCGTTTCTTACCACCAAACTGCCATATCTCGCGAACGGATTGACCAATCCGCAAAATTTCTATTCCATCTGAAAGTAGAAACTCGCCCGATTACAACGGTATGCGTACTTTTCCCCTAGGGCGTTCTGGTTATTCGTTTCGAGCATCAGAATTGTGATAATTTTGAGTTTCTCAACCGTTTCTTACCTCCAAACTGCCATATCTCGCGAACGGATTGACCAATCCGCAAAATTTTTGTTGCATCTGAAAGTAGAAACTCGCCCGATTACAACACAATGCGTACTTTTCCCCTAGGCCGTTCTAGTTATGCTTGTCGAGCATCAGAACTGCGAAAATTTTGAGTTTCTCGAGCGTTTCTTACCTCCAAACTGCCATATCTCGCGAACGGATTGACCAATCCGCAAAATTTCTATTGCATCTGAAAGTAGAAACTCGCCCGATTACAACGGTGTGCGTACTTTTCCCCTAGGCCGTTATTGTTATTCGTTTCGAGCATCAGAACCGCGAAAATTTTGAATTTCTCAAGCGTTTCTTACCTCCAAACTGCAATATCTTGCGAACGGATTGACCAATCCGCAAAATTTCTGTTGCATCTGAAAGTAGAAACTCGCCCGATTACAACGGTATGCGTACTTTTCCCCTAGGCCGTTCTAGTTATTCGTTTCGAGCATCAGAACTGCGAAAATTTTGAGTTTCTCAAGCGTTTCTTACCTCCAAACTGCCATATCTCGCGAACGGATTGACCAATCCGCAAAATTTCTGTTGCATCTGAAAGTAGAAACTCGCCCGATTACAACGGTGTGCGTACTTTTCCCCTAGGCCGTTCTAGTTATGCTTGTCGAGCATCAGAACTGCGAAAATTTTGCGTTACTCGAGCGTTTCTTACCTCCAAACTGCCATATCTCGCGAACGGATTGACCAATCCGCAAAATTTCTGTTGCATCTGAAAGTAGAAACTCGCCCGATTACAACGGTGTTCGTACTCTTCCCCTAGGCCGTTCTAGTTATGCTTGTCGAGCATCAGAACTGCGAAAATTTTGAGTTTCTCGAGCGTTTCTTACCTCCAAACTGCCATAACTCGCGAACGGATTGACCAATCCGCAAAATTTCTGTTGCATCTGAAAGTAGAAACTCGCCCGATTACGACGGTATGCGTACTTTTCCCCTAGGCCGTTCTGGTTATTCGTTTCGAGCATCAGAACTGTGATAATTTTGAGTTTCTCAACCGTTTCTTACCTCCAAACTGCCATATCTCGCGAACGGATTGACCAATCCGCAAAATTTCTGTTGCATCTGAAAGTAGAAACTCGCCCGATTACAACTGTATGCCTACTTTTCCCCTAGCCCGTTCTAGTTATTCGTTTCGAGCATCAGAACTGCGAAAATTTTGAGTTTCTCAAGCGTTGCTTACCTCCAAACTGCCATATCTCGCGAACGGTTTGACCAATCCGCAAAATTTCTGTTGCATCTGAAAGTAGAAACTCGCCCGATTACAACGGTGCGCGTACTTTTCCCATAGGCCGTTATTGTTATTCGTTTCGAGCATCAGAACCGCGAAAATTTTAAGTTTCTCAAGCGTTTCTTACCTCCAAACTGCCATATCTCGCGAACGGATTGACCAATCCGCGAAATTTCTGTTGCATCGGAAAGTAAAAACTCGCCCGATTACAACGGTGTGCGTACTTTTCCCCTAGCCCGTTCTAGTTATTCGTTTCGAGCAACAGAACTGCGAAAATTTTGAGTTTCTCAAGCGTTGCTTACCTCCAAACTGCCATATCTCGCGAACGGATTGACCAATCCGCAAAATTTCTGTTGCATCTGAAAGTAGAAACTCGCCCGATTACGACGGTATGCGTACTTTTCCCCTAGCCCGTTCTAGTTATTCGTTTCGAGCAACAGAACTGCGAAAATTTTGAGTTTCTCATGCGTTGCTTACCTCCAAACTGCCATATCTCGCGAACGGATTGACCAATCCGCAAAATTTTTGTTGCATCTGAAAGTAGAAACTCGCCCGATTACAACGGTGTGCGTACTTTTCCCCTAGGCCGTTCTAGTTATGCTTGTCGAGCATCAGAACTGCGAAAATTTTGAGTTTCTCAAGCGTTTCTTACCTCCAAACTGCAATATCTTGCGAACGGATTGACCAATCCGCAAAATTTCTGTTGCATCTGAAAGTAGAAACTCGCCCGATTACAACGGTATGCGTACTTTTCCCCTAGGCCGTTCTAGTTATTCGTTTCGAGCATCAGAACTGCGAAAATTTTGAGTTTCTCAAGCGTTTCTTACCTCCAAACTGCCATATCTCGCGAACGGATTGACCAATCCGCAAAATTTCTGTTGCATCTGAAAGTAGAAACTCGCCCGATTACAAAGGTGTGCGTACTTTTCCCCCAGGCCGTTCTAGTTATGCTTGTCGAGCATCAGAACTGCGAAAATTTTGCGTTACTCGAGCGTTTCTTACCTCCAAACTGCCATATCTCGCGAACGGATTGACCAATCCGCAAAATTTCTGTTGCATCTGAAAGTAGAAACTCGCCCGATTACAACGGTGTGCGTACTCTTCCCCTAGGCCGTTCTAGTTATGCTTGTCGAGCATCAGAACTGCGAAAATTTTGAGTTTCTCGAGCGTTTCTTACCTCCAAACTGCCATAACTCGCGAACGGATTGACCAATCCGCAAAATTTCTGTTGCATCTGAAAGTAGAAACTCGCCCGATTACGACGGTATGCGTACTTTTCCCCTAGGCCGTTCTGGTTATTCGTTTCGAGCATCAGAACTGTGATAATTTTGAGTTTCTCAACCGTTTCTTACCTCCAAACTGCCATATCTCGCGAACGGATTGACCAAGCCGCGAAATTTCTGTTGCATCTGAAAGTAGAAACTCGCCCGATTACAACGGTGTGCGTACTCTTCCCCTAGGCCGTTCTAGTTATGCTTGTCGAGCATCAGAACTGCGAAAATTTTGAGTTTCTCGAGCGTTTCTTACCTCCAAACTGCCATAACTCGCGAACGGATTGACCAATCCGCAAAATTTCTGTTGCATCTGAAAGTAGAAACTCGCCCGATTACGACGGTATGCGTACTTTTCCCCTAGGCCGTTCTGGTTATTCGTTTCGAGCATCAGAACTGTGATAATTTTGAGTTTCTCAACCGTTTCTTACCTCCAAACTGCCATATCTCGCGAACGGATTGACCAATCCGCAAAATTTCTGTTGCATCTGAAAGTAGAAACTCGCCCGATTACAACTGTATGCCTACTTTTCCCCTAGCCCGTTCTAGTTATTCGTTTCGAGCATCAGAACTGCGAAAATTTTGAGTTTCTCAAGCGTTGCTTACCTCCAAACTGCCATATCTCGCGAACGGTTTGACCAATCCGCAAAATTTCTGTTGCATCTGAAAGTAGAAACTCGCCCGATTACAACGGTGCGCGTACTTTTCCCATAGGCCGTTATTGTTATTCGTTTCGAGCATCAGAACCGCGAAAATTTTAAGTTTCTCAAGCGTTTCTTACCTCCAAACTGCCATATCACGCGAACGGATTGACCAATCCGCGAAATTTCTGTTGCATCGGAAAGTAAAAACTCGCCCGATTACAACGGCGTGCGTACTTTTCCCCTAGGCCGTTCTAGTTATACGTTTCGAGCATCAGAACTGCGAAAATTTTGAGTTTCTCAAGCGTTTCTTACCTCCAAACTGCCATATCTCGCGAACGGATTGACCAATCCGCAAAATTTCTGATGCATCTGAAAGTAGAAATTCGCCCGATTACAACTGTATGCGTACTTTTCCCCTAGCCCGTTCTAGTTATTCGTTTCGAGCAACAGAACTGCGAAAATTTTGAGTTTCTCAAGCGTTTCTTACCTCCAAACTGCCATATCTCGCGAACGGATTGACCAATCCGCGAAATTTCTGTTGCATCGGAAAGTAGAAACTCGCCCGATTACGACGGTATGCGTACTTTTCCCCTAGCCCGTTCTAGTTATTCGTTTCGAGCAACAGAACTGCGAAAATTTTGAGTTTCTCAAGCGTTGCTTACCTCCAAACTGCCATATCTCGCGAACGGATTGACCAATCCGCAAAATTTCTGTTGCATCTGAAAGTAGAAACTCGCCCGATTACAACGGTGTGCGTACTTTTCCCCCAGGCCGTTCTAGTTATGCTTGTCGAGCATCAGAACTGCGAAAATTTTGCGTTACTCGAGCGTTTCTTACCTCCAAACTGCCATATCTCGCGAACGGATTGACCAATCCGCAAAATTTCTGTTGCATCTGAAAGTAGAAACTCGCCCGATTACAACGGTGTACGTACTCTTCCCCTAGGCCGTTCTAGTTATGCTTGTCGAGCATCAGAACTGCGAAAATTTTGAGTTTCTCGAGCGTTTCTTACCTCCAAACTGCCATAACTCGCGAACGGATTGACCAATCCGCAAAATTTCTGTTGCATCTGAAAGTAGAAACTCGCCCGATTACAACTGTATGCCTACTTTTCCCCTAGCCCGTTCTAGTTATTCGTTTCGAGCATCAGAACTGCGAAAATTTTGAGTTTCTCAAGCGTTGCTTACCTCCAAACTGCCATATCTCGCGAACGGTTTGACCAATCCGCAAAATTTCTGTTGCATCTGAAAGTAGAAACTCGCCCGATTACAACGATGCGCGTACTTTTCCCATAGGCCGTTATTGTTATTCGTTTCGAGCATCAGAACCGCGAAAATTTTAAGTTTCTCAAGCGTTTCTTACCTCCAAACTGCCATATCTCGCGAACGGATTGACCAATCCGCGAAATTTCTGTTGCATCGGAAAGTAAAAACTCGCCCGATTACAACGGTGTGCGTACTTTTCCCCTAGGCCGTTCTAGTTATACGTTTCGAGCATCAGAACTGCGAAAATTTTGAGTTTCTCAAGCGTTTCTTACCTCCAAACTGCCATATCTCGCGAACGGATTGACCAATCCGCAAAATTTCTGATGCATCTGAAAGTAGAAATTCGCCCGATTACAACTGTATGCGTACTTTTCCCCTAGCCCGTTCTAGTTATTCGTTTCGAGCAACAGAACTGCGAAAATTTTGAGTTTCTCAAGCGTTTCTTACCTCCAAACTGCCATATCTCGCGAACGGATTGACCAATCCGCGAAATTTCTGTTGCATCGGAAAGTAGAAACTCGCCCGATTACGACGGTATGCGTACTTTTCCCCTAGCCCGTTCTAGTTATTCGTTTCGAGCAACAGAACTGCGAAAATTTTGAGTTTCTCAAGCGTTGCTTACCTCCAAACTGCCATATCTCGCGAACGGATTGACCAATCCGCAAAATTTCTGTTGCATCTGAAAGTAGAAACTCGCCCGATTACGACGGTATGCGTACTTTTCCCCTAGCCCGTTCTAGTTATTCGTTTCGAGCAACAGAACTGCGAAAATTTTGAGTTTCTCAAGCGTTGCTTACCTCCAAACTGCCATATCTCGCGAACGGATTGACCAATCCGCAAAATTTTTGTTGCATCTGAAAGTAGAAACTCGCCCGATTACAACACAATGCGTACTTTTCCCCTAGGCCGTTCTAGTTATGCTTGTCGAGCATCAGAACTGCGAAAATTTTGAGTTTCTCGAGCGTTTCTTACCACCAAACTGCCATATCTCGCGAACGGATTGACCAATCCGCAAAATTTCTATTGCATCTGAAAGTAGAAACTCGCCCGATTACAACGGTATGCGTACTTTTCCCCTAGGGCGTTCTGGTTATTCGTTTCGAGCATCAGAATTGTGATAATTTTGAGTTTCTCAACCGTTTCTTACCTCCAAACTGCCATATCTCGCGAACGGATTGACCAATCCGCAAAATTTCTGTTGCATCTGAAAGCAGAAATTCGCCAGATTACAACTGTATGCGTACTTTTCCCCTAGCCCGTTCTAGTTATTCGTTTCGAGCAACAGAACTGCGAAAATTTTGAGTTTCCCAAGCGTTGCTTACCTCCAAACTGCCATATCTCGCGAACGGATTGACCAATCCGCAAAATTTCTGTTGCATCTGAAAGTAGAAACTCGCCCGATTACAACGGTGTGCGTACTTTTCCCCTAGGCCGTTATTGTTATTCGTTTCGAGCATCAGAACCGCGAAAATTTTGAATTTCTCAAGCGTTTCTTACCTCCAAACTGCAATATCTTGCGAACGGATTGACCAATCCGCAAAATTTCTGTTGCATCTGAAAGTAGAAACTCGCCCGATTACAACGGTATGCGTACTTTTCCCCTAGGCCGTTCTAGTTATTCGTTTCGAGCATCAGAACTGCGAAAATTTTGAGTTTCTCAAGCGTTTCTTACCTCCAAACTGCCATATCTCGCGAACGGATTGACCAATCCGCAAAATTTCTGTTGCATCTGAAAGTAGAAACTCGCCCGATTACAACGGTGTGCGTACTTTTCCCCTAGGCCGTTCTAGTTATGCTTGTCGAGCATCAGAACTGCGAAAATTTTGCGTTACTCGAGCGTTTCTTACCTCCAAACTGCCATATCTCGCGAACGGATTGACCAATCCGCAAAATTTCTGTTGCATCTGAAAGTAGAAACTCGCCCGATTACAACGGTGTGCGTACTCTTCCCCTAGGCCGTTCTAGTTATGCTTGTCGAGCATCAGAACTGCGAAAATTTTGAGTTTCTCGAGCGTTTCTTACCTCCAAACTGCCATAACTCGCGAACGGATTGACCAATCCGCAAAATTTCTGTTGCATCTGAAAGTAGAAACTCGCCCGATTACGACGGTATGCGTACTTTTCCCCTAGGCCGTTCTGGTTATTCGTTTCGAGCATCAGAACTGTGATAATTTTGAGTTTCTCAACCGTTTCTTACCTCCAAACTG
Organism: Ptiloglossa arizonensis; assembly: GCF_051014685.1. NCBI lineage: Eukaryota > Metazoa > Arthropoda > Insecta > Hymenoptera > Colletidae > Ptiloglossa > Ptiloglossa arizonensis. Next base: position 524,666 of record NW_027478499.1, read on the forward strand.
CCATATCTCGCGAACGGATTGACCAGTCCGCAAAATTTCTGTTGCATCTGAAAGTAGAAACTCGCCCGATTACAACTGTATGCCTACTTTTCCTCTAGCCCGTTCTAGTTATTCGTTTCGAGCATCAGAACTGCGAAAATTTTGAGTTTCTCAAGCGTTGCTTACCTCCAAACTGCCATATCTCGCGAACGGATTGACCAATCCGCAAAATTTTTGTTGCATCTGAAAGTAGAAACTCGCCCGATTACAACACAATGCGTACTTTTCCCCTAGGCCGTTCTAGTTATGCTTGTCGAGCATCAGAACTGCGAAAATTTTGAGTTTCTCGAGCGTTTCTTACCACCAAACTGCCATATCTCGCGAACGGATTGACCAATCCGCAAAATTTCTATTGCATCTGAAAGTAGAAACTCGCCCGATTTCAACGGTATGCGTACTTTTCCCCTAGGGCGTTCTGGTTATTCGTTTCGAGCATCAGAATTGTGATAATTTTGAGTTTCTCAACCGTTTCTTACCTCCAAACTGCCATATCTCGCGAACGGATTGACCAATCCGCAAAATTTCTGTTGCATCTGAAAGCAGAAATTCGCCAGATTACAACTGTATGCGTACTTTTCCCCTAGCCCGTTCTAGTTATTCGTTTCGAGCAACAGAACTGCGAAAATTTTGAGTTTCCCAAGCGTTGCTTACCTCCAAACTGCCATATCTCGCGAACGGATTGACCAATCCGCAAAATTTCTGTTGCATCTGAAAGTAGAAACTCGCCCGATTACAACGGTGTGCGTACTTTTCCCCTAGGCCGTTATTGTTATTCGTTTCGAGCATCAGAACCGCGAAAATTTTGAATTTCTCAAGCGTTTCTTACCTCCAAACTGCAATATCTTGCGAACGGATTGACCAATCCGCAAAATTTCTGTTGCATCTGAAAGTAGAAACTCGCCCGATTACAACGGTATGCGTACTTTTCCCCTAGGCCGTTCTAGTTATTCGTTTCGAGCATCAGAACTGCGAAAATTTTGAGTTTCTCAAGCGTTTCTTACCTCCAAACTGCCATATCTCGCGAACGGATTGACCAATCCGCAAAATTTCTGTTGCATCTGAAAGTAGAAACTCGCCCGATTACAACGGTGTGCGTACTTTTCCCCTAGGCCGTTCTAGTTATGCTTGTCGAGCATCAGAACTGCGAAAATTTTGCGTTACTCGAGCGTTTCTTACCTCCAAACTGCCATATCTCGCGAACGGATTGACCAATCCGCAAAATTTCTGTTGCATCTGAAAGTAGAAACTCGCCCGATTACAACGGTGTGCGTACTCTTCCCCTAGGCCGTTCTAGTTATGCTTGTCGAGCATCAGAACTGCGAAAATTTTGAGTTTCTCGAGCGTTTCTTACCTCCAAACTGCCATAACTCGCGAACGGATTGACCAATCCGCAAAATTTCTGTTGCATCTGAAAGTAGAAACTCGCCCGATTACGACGGTATGCGTACTTTTCCCCTAGGCCGTTCTGGTTATTCGTTTCGAGCATCAGAACTGTGATAATTTTGAGTTTCTCAACCGTTTCTTACCTCCAAACTGCCATATCTCGCGAACGGATTGACCAGTCCGCAAAATTTCTGTTGCATCTGAAAGTAGAAACTCGCCCGATTACAACTGTATGCCTACTTTTCCTCTAGCCCGTTCTAGTTATTCGTTTCGAGCATCAGAACTGCGAAAATTTTGAGTTTCTCAAGCGTTGCTTACCTCCAAACTGCCATATCTCGCGAACGGTTTGACCAATCCGCAAAATTTCTGTTGCATCTGAAAGTAGAAACTCGCCCGATTACAACGGTGCGCGTACTTTTCCCATAGGCCGTTATTGTTATTCGTTTCGAGCATCAGAACCGCGAAAATTTTAAGTTTCTCAAGCGTTTCTTACCTCCAAACTGCCATATCTCGCGAACGGATTGACCAATCCGCGAAATTTCTGTTGCATCGGAAAGTAAAAACTCGCCCGATTACAACGGTGTGCGTACTTTTCCCCTAGGCCGTTCTAGTTATACGTTTCGAGCATCAGAACTGCGAAAATTTTGAGTTTCTCAAGCGTTTCTTACCTCCAAACTGCCATATCTCGCGAACGGATTGACCAATCCGCAAAATTTCTGATGCATCTGAAAGTAGAAATTCGCCCGATTACAACTGTATGCGTACTTTTCCCCTAGCCCGTTCTAGTTATTCGTTTCGAGCAACAGAACTGCGAAAATTTTGAGTTTCTCAAGCGTTTCTTACCTCCAAACTGCCATATCTCGCGAACGGATTGACCAATCCGCGAAATTTCTGTTGCATCGGAAAGTAGAAACTCGCCCGATTACGACGGTATGCGTACTTTTCCCCTAGCCCGTTCTAGTTATTCGTTTCGAGCAACAGAACTGCGAAAATTTTGAGTTTCTCAAGCGTTGCTTACCTCCAAACTTCCATATCTCGCGAACGGATTGACCAATCCGCAAAATTTCTGTTGCATCTGAAAGTAGAAATTCGCCCGATTACAACTGTATGCGTACTTTTCCCCTAGCCCGTTCTAGTTATTCGTTTCGAGCATCAGAACTGCGAAAATTTTGAGTTTCTCAAGCGTTTCTTGCCTCCAAACTGCCATATCTCGCGAACGGATTGACCAATCCGCAAAATTTCTGTTGCATCTGAAAGTAGAAACTCGCCCAATTACAACGGTGTGCGTACTTTTCCCCTAGGCCGTTCTAGTTATGCTTGTCGAGCATCAGAACTGCGAAAATTTTGAGTTTCTCGAGCGTTTCTTACCTCCAAACTGCCATATCTCGCGAACGGATTGACCAATCCGCAAAATTTTTGTTGCATCTGAAAGTAGAAACTCGCCCGATTACAACACAATGCGTACTTTTCCCCTAGGCCGTTCTAGTTATGCTTGTCGAGCATCAGAACTGCGAAAATTTTGAGTTTCTCGAGCGTTTCTTACCACCAAACTGCCATATCTCGCGAACGGATTGACCAATCCGCAAAATTTCTATTGCATCTGAAAGTAGAAACTCGCCCGATTACAACGGTATGCGTACTTTTCCCCTAGGGCGTTCTGGTTATTCGTTTCGAGCATCAGAATTGTGATAATTTTGAGTTTCTCAACCGTTTCTTACCTCCAAACTGCCATATCTCGCGAACGGATTGACCAATCCGCAAAATTTCTGTTGCATCTGAAAGTAGAAACTCGCCCGATTACAACGGTATGCGTACTTTTCCCCTAGGGCGTTCTGGTTATTCGTTTCGAGCATCAGAATTGTGATAATTTTGAGTTTCCCAAGCGTTTCTTACTTCCAAACTGTCATATCTCGCGAACGGATTGACCAATCCGCAAAATTTCTGTTGCATCTGAAAGTAGAAACTCGCCCGATTACAACACTATGCGTACTTTTCCCCTAGGCCGTTCTAGTTATTCGTTTCGAGCATCAGAACTGCGAAAATTTTGAGTTTCTCAAGCGTTTCTTACTTCCAAACTGTCATATCTCGCGAACGGATTGACCAATCCGCAAAATTTCTGTTGCATCTGAAAGTAGAAACTCGCCCGATTACGACGGTATGCGTACTTTTCCCCTTGGGCGTTCTGGTTATTCGTTTCGAGCATCAGAATTGTGATAATTTTGAGTTTCTCAACCGTTTCTTACCTCCAAACTGCCATATCTCGCGAACGGATTGACCAATCCGCAAAATTTCTGTTGCATCTGAAAGTAGAAACTCGCCCAATTACAACGGTGTGCGTACTTTTCCCCTAGGCCGTTCTAGTTATGCTTGTCGAGCATCAGAACTGCGAAAATTTTGAGTTTCTCGAGCGTTTCTTACCTCCAAACTGCCATATCTCGCGAACGGATTGACCAATCCGCAAAATTTTTGTTGCATCTGAAAGTAGAAACTCGCCCGATTACAACACAATGCGTACTTTTCCCCTAGGCCGTTCTAGTTATGCTTGTCGAGCATCAGAACTGCGAAAATTTTGAGTTTCTCGAGCGTTTCTTACCACCAAACTGCCATATCTCGCGAACGGATTGACCAATCCGCAAAATTTCTATTGCATCTGAAAGTAGAAACTCGCCCGATTACAACGGTATGCGTACTTTTCCCGTAGGGCGTTCTGGTTATTCGTTTCGAGCATCAGAATTGTGATAATTTTGAGTTTCTCAACCGTTTCTTACCTCCAAACTGCCATATCTCGCGAACGGATTGACCAATCCGCAAAATTTCTGTTGCATCTGAAAGTAGAAATTCGCCCGATTACAACTGTATGCGTACTTTTCCCCTAGCCCGTTCTAGTTATTCGTTTCGAGCAACAGAACTGCGAAAATTTTGAGTTTCCCAAGCGTTGCTTACCTCCAAACTGCCATATCTCGCGAACGGATTGACCAATCCGCAAAATTTCTGTTGCATCTGAAAGTAGAAACTCGCCCGATTACAACGGTGTGCGTACTTTTCCCCTAGGCCGTTATTGTTATTCGTTTCGAGCATCAGAACCGCGAAAATTTTGAATTTCTCAAGCGTTTCTTACCTCCAAACTGCAATATCTCGCGAACGGATTGACCAATCCGCAAAATTTCTGTTGCATCTGAAAGTAGAAACTCGCCCGATTACAACGGTATGCGTACTTTTCCCCTAGGCCGTTCTAATTATTCGTTTCGAGCATCAGAACTGCGAAAATTTTGAGTTTCTCAAGCGTTTCTTACCTCCAAACTGCCATATCTCGCGAACGGATTGACCAATCCGCAAAATTTCTGTTGCATCTGAAAGTAGAAATTCGTCCGATTACAACTGTATGCGTACTTTTCCCCTAGCCCGTTCTAGTTATTCGTTTCGAGCAACAGAACTGCGAAAATTTTGAGTTTCCCAAGCGTTGCTTACCTCCAAACTGCCATATCTCGCGAACGGATTGACCAATCCGCAAAATTTCTGTTGCATCTGAAAGTAGAAACTCGCCCGATTACAACGGTGTGCGTACTTTTCCCCTAGGCCGTTATTGTTATTCGTTTCGAGCATCAGAACCGCGAAAATTTTGAATTTCTCAAGCGTTTCTTACCTCCAAACTGCAATATCTCGCGAACGGATTGACCAATCCGCAAAATTTCTGTTGCATCTGAAAGTAGAAACTCGCCCGATTACAACGGTATGCGTACTTTTCCCCTAGGCCGTTCTAATTATTCGTTTCGAGCATCAGAACTGCGAAAATTTTGAGTTTCTCAAGCGTTTCTTACCTCCAAACTGCCATATCTCGCGAACGGATTGACCAATCCGCAAAATTTCTGTTGCATCTGAAAGTAGAAACTCGCCCGATTACAACACTGTGCGTACTTTTCCCCTAGGCCGTTCTAGTTATTCGTTTCGAGCATCAGAACTGCGAAAATTTTGAGTTTCTCAAGCGTTTCTTACTTCCAAACTGCCATATCTCGCGAACGGATTGACCAATCCGCAAAATTTCTGTTGCATCTGAAAGTAGAAACTCGCCCGATTACAACACTATGCGTACTTTTCCCCTAGGCCGTTCTAGTTATTAGTTTCGAGCATCAGAACTGCGAAAATTTTGAGTTTCTCAAGCGTTTCTTACTTCCAAACTGTCATATCTCGCGAACGGATTGACCAATCCGCAAAATTTCTGTTGCATCTGAAAGTAGAAACTCGCCCGATTACAACGGTATGCGTACTTTTCCCCTAGGGCGTTCTGGTTATTCGTTTCGAGCATCAGAATTGTGATAATTTTGAGTTTCTCAACCGTTCCTTACCTCCAAACTGCCATATCTCGCGAACGGATTGACCAATCCGCAAAATTTATGTTGCATCTGAAAGTAGAAACTCGCCCAATTACAACGGTGTGCGTACTTTTCCCCTAGGCCGTTCTAGTTATGCTTGTCGAGCATCAGAACTGCGAAAATTTTGAGTTTCTCGAGCGTTTCTTACCTCCAAACTGCCATATCTCGCGAACGGATTGACCAATCCGCAAAATTTTTGTTGCATCTGAAAGTAGAAACTCGCCCGATTACAACACAATGCGTACTTTTCCCCTAGGCCGTTCTAGTTATGCTTGTCGAGCATCAGAACTGCGAAAATTTTGAGTTTCTCGAGCGTTTCTTACCACCAAACTGCCATATCTCGCGAACGGATTGACCAATCCGCAAAATTTCTGTTGCATCTGAAAGTAGAAACTCGCCCGATTACAACGGTTTGCGTACTTTTCCCCTAGGCCGTTATTGTTATTCGTTTCGAGCATCAGAACCGCGAAAATTTTGAATTTCTCAAGCGTTTCTTACCTCCAAACTGCAATATCTCGCGAACGGATTGACCAATCCGCAAAATTTCTGTTGCATCTGAAAGTAGAAACTCGCCCGATTACAACGGTATGCGTACTTTTCCCCTAGGGCGTTCTGGTTATTCGTTTCGAGCATCAGAATTGTGATAATTTTGAGTTTCTCAACCGTTTCTTACCTCCAAACTGCCATATCTCGCGAACGGATTGACCAATCCGCAAAATTTCTATTGCATCTGAAAGTAGAAACTCGCCCGATTACAACGGTATGCGTACATTTCCCCTAGGGCGTTCTGGTTATTCGTTTCGAGCATCAGAATTGTGATAATTTTGAGTTTCTCAACCGTTTCTTACCTCCAAACTGCCATATCTCGCGAACGGATTGACCAATCCGCAAAATTTCTGTTGCATCTGAAAGTAGAAATTCGCCCGATTACAACTGTATGCGTACTTTTCCCCTAGCCCGTTCTAGTTATTCGTTTCGAGCAACAGAACTGCGAAAATTTTGAGTTTCCCAAGCGTTGCTTACCTCCAAACTGCCATATCTCGCGAACGGATTGACCAATCCGCAAAATTTCTGTTGCATCTGAAAGTAGAAACTCGCCCGATTACAACGGTGTGCGTACTTTTCCCCTAGGCCGTTATTGTTATTCGTTTCGAGCATCAGAACCGCGAAAATTTTGAATTTCTCAAGCGTTTCTTACCTCCAAACTGCAATATCTCGCGAACGGATTGACCAATCCGCAAAATTTCTGTTGCATCTGAAAGTAGAAACTCGCCCGATTACAACGGTATGCGTACTTTTCCCCTAGGCCGTTCTAGTTATTCGTTTCGAGCATCAGAACTGCGAAAATTTTGAGTTTCTCAAGCGTTTCTTACCTCCAAACTGCCATATCTCGCGAACGGATTGACCAATCCGCAAAATTTCTGTTGCATCTGAAAGTAGAAACTCGCCCGATTACAACACTGTGCGTACTTTTCCCCTAGGCCGTACTAGTTATTCGTTTCGAGCATCAGAACTGCGAAAATTTTGAGTTTCTCAAGCGTTTCTTACTTCCAAACTGCCATATCTCGCGAACGGATTGACCAATCCGCAAAATTTCTGTTGCATCTGAAAGTAGAAACTCGCCCGATTACAACACTATGCGTACTTTTCCCCTAGGCCGTTCTAGTTATTCGTTTCGAGCATCAGAACTGCGAAAATTTTGAGTTTCTCAAGCGTTTCTTACTTCCAAACTGTCATATCTCGCGAACGGATTGACCAATCCGCAAAATTTCTGTTGCATCTGAAAGTAGAAACTCGCCCGATTACAACGGTATGCGTACTTTTCCCCTAGGGCGTTCTGGTTATTCGTTTCGAGCATCAGAATTGTGATAATTTTGAGTTTCTCAACCGTTTCTTACCTCCAAACTGCCATATCTCGCGAACGGATTGACCAATCCGCAAAATTTCTGTTGCATCTGAAAGTAGAAACTCGCCCAATTACAACGGTGTGCGTACTTTTCCCCTAGGCCGTTCTAGTTATGCTTGTCGAGCATCAGAACTGCGAAAATTTTGAGTTTCTCGAGCGTTTCTTACCTCCAAACTGCCATATCTCGCGAACGGATTGACCAATCCGCAAAATTTTTGTTGCATCTGAAAGTAGAAACTCGCCCGATTACAACACAATGCGTACTTTTCCCCTAGGCCGTTCTAGTTATGCTTGTCGAGCATCAGAACTGCGAAAATTTTGAGTTTCTCGAGCGTTTCTTACCACCAAACTGCCATATCTCGCGAACGGATTGACCAATCCGCAAAATTTCTGTTGCATCTGAAAGTAGAAACTCGCCCGATTACAACGGTATGCGTACTTTTCCCCTAGGGCGTTCTGGTTATTCGTTTCGAGCATCAGAATTGTGATAATTTTGAGTTTCTCAACCGTTTCTTACCTCCAAACTGCCATATCTCGCGAACGGATTGACCAATCCGCAAAATTTCTGTTGCATCTGAAAGTAGAAATTCGCCCGATTACAACTGTATGCGTACTTTTCCCCTAGCCCGTTCTAGTTATTCGTTTCGAGCAACAGAACTGCGAAAATTTTGAGTTTCCCAAGCGTTGCTTACCTCCAAACTGCCATATCTCGCGAACGGATTGACCAATCCGCAAAATTTCTGTTGCATCTGAAAGTAGAAACTCGCCCAATTACAACGGTGTGCGTACTTTTCCCCTAGGCCGTTCTAGTTATGCTTGTCGAGCATCAGAACTGCGAAAATTTTGAGTTTCTCGAGCGTTTCTTACCTCCAAACTGCCATATCTCGCGAACGGATTGACCAATCCGCAAAATTTTTGTTGCATCTGAAAGTAGAAACTCGCCCGATTACAACACAATGCGTACTTTTCCCCTAGGCCGTTCTAGTTATGCTTGTCGAGCATCAGAACTGCGAAAATTTTGAGTTTCTCGAGCGTTTCTTACCACCAAACTGCCATATCTCGCGAACGGATTGACCAATCCGCAAAATTTCTATTGCATCTGAAAGTAGAAACTCGCCCGATTACAACGGTATGCGTACTTTTCCCCTAGGGCGTTCTGGTTATTCGTTTCGAGCATCAGAATTGTGATAATTTTGAGTTTCTCAACCGTTTCTTACCTCCAAACTGCCATATCTCGCGAACGGATTGACCAATCCGCAAAATTTCTGTTGCATCTGAAAGTAGAAATTCGCCCGATTACAACTGTATGCGTACTTTTCCCCTAGCCCGTTCTAGTTATTCGTTTCGAGCAACAGAACTGCGAAAATTTTGAGTTTCCCAAGCGTTGCTTACCTCCAAACTGCCATATCTCGCGAACGGATTGACCAATCCGCAAAATTTCTGTTGCATCTGAAAGTAGAAACTCGCCCGATTACAACGGTGTGCGTACTTTTCCCCTAGGCCGTTATTGTTATTCGTTTCGAGCATCAGAACCGCGAAAATTTTGAATTTCTCAAGCGTTTCTTACCTCCAAACTGCAATATCTCGCGAACGGATTGACCAATCCGCAAAATTTCTGTTGCATCTGAAAGTAGAAACTCGCCCGATTACAACGGTATGCGTACTTTTCCCCTAGGCCGTTCTAATTATTCGTTTCGAGCATCAGAACTGCGAAAATTTTGAGTTTCTCAAGCGTTTCTTACCTCCAAACTGCCATATCTCGCGAACGGATTGACCAATCCGCAAAATTTCTGTTGCATCTGAAAGTAGAAATTCGCCCGATTACAACTGTATGCGTACTTTTCCCCTAGCCCGTTCTAGTTATTCGTTTCGAGCAACAGAACTGCGAAAATTTTGAGTTTCCCAAGCGTTGCTTACCTCCAAACTGCCATATCTCGCGAACGGATTGACCAATCCGCAAAATTTCTGTTGCATCTGAAAGTAGAAACTCGCCCGATTACAACGGTGTGCGTACTTTTCCCCTAGGCCGTTATTGTTATTCGTTTCGAGCATCAGAACCGCGAAAATTTTGAGTTTCTCAAGCGTTTCTTACTTCCAAACTGTCATATCTCGCGAACGGATTGACCAATCCGCAAAATTTCTGTTGCATCTGAAAGTAGAAACTCGCCCGATTACAACGGTATGCGTACTATTCCCCTAGGGCGTTCTGGTTATTCGTTTCGAGCATCAGAATTGTGATAATTTTGAGTTTCTCAACCGTTTCTTACCTCCAAACTGCCATATCTCGCGAACGGATTGACCAATCCGCAAAATTTCTGTTGCATCTGAAAGTAGAAACTCGCCCAATTACAACGGTGTGCGTACTTTTCCCCTAGGCCGTTCTAGTTATGCTTGTCGAGCATCAGAACTGCGAAAATTTTGAGTTTCTCGAGCGTTTCTTACGTCCAAACTGCCATATCTCGCGAACGGATTGACCAATCCGCAAAATTTTTGTTGCATCTGAAAGTAGAAACTCGCCCGATTACAACACAATGCGTACTTTTCCCCTAGGCCGTTCTAGTTATGCTTGTCGAGCATCAGAACTGCGAAAATTTTGAGTTTCTCGAGCGTTTCTTACCACCAAACTGCCATATCTCGCGAACGGATTGACCAATCCGCAAAATTTCTGTTGCATCTGAAAGTAGAAACTCGCCCGATTACAACGGTATGCGTACTTTTCCCCTAGGGCGTTCTGGTTATTCGTTTCGAGCATCAGAATTGTGATAATTTTGAGTTTCTCAACCGTTTCTTACCTCCAAACTGCCATATCTCGCGAACGGATTGACCAATCCGCAAAATTTCTGTTGCATCTGAAAGTAGAAATTCGCCCGATTACAACTGTATGCGTACTTTTCCCCTAGCCCGTTCTAGTTATTCGTTTCGAGCAACAGAACTGCGAAAATTTTGAGTTTCCCAAGCGTTGCTTACCTCCAAACTGCCATATCTCGCGAACGGATTGACCAATCCGCAAAATTTCTGTTGCATCTGAAAGTAGAAACTCGCCCGATTACAACGGTGTGCGTACTTTTCCCCTAGGCCGTTATTGTTATTCGTTTCGAGCATCAGAACCGCGAAAATTTTGAATTTCTCAAGCGTTTCTTACCTCCAAACTGCAATATCTCGCGAACGGATTGACCAATCCGCAAAATTTCTGTTGCATCTGAAAGTAGAAACTCGCCCGATTACAACGGTATGCGTACTTTTCCCCTAGGCCGTTCTAGTTATTCGTTTCGAGCATCAGAACTGCGAAAATTTTGAGTTTCTCAAGCGTTTCTTACCTCCAAACTGCCATATCTCGCGAACGGATTGACCAATCCGCAAAATTTCTGTTGCATCTGAAAGTAGAAACTCGCCCGATTACAACACTGTGCGTACTTTTCCCCTAGGCCGTTCTAGTTATTCGTTTCGAGCATCAGAACTGCGAAAATTTTGAGTTTCTCAAGCGTTTCTTACTTCCAAACTGCCATATCTCGCGAACGGATTGACCAATCCGCAAAATTTCTGTTGCATCTGAAAGTAGAAACTCGCCCGATTACAACACTATGCGTACTTTTCCCCTAGGCCGTTCTAGTTATTCGTTTCGAGCATCAGAACTGCGAAAATTTTGAGTTTCTCAAGCGTTTCTTACTTCCAAACTGTCATATCTCGCGAACGGATTGACCAATCCGCAAAATTTCTGTTGCATCTGAAAGTAGAAACTCGCCCGATTACAACGGTATGCGTACTTTTCCCCTAGGGCGTTCTGGTTATTCGTTTCGAGCATCAGAATTGTGATAATTTTGAGTTTCTCAACCGTTTCTTACCTCCAAACTGCCATATCTCGCGAACGGATTGACCAATGCGCAAAATTTCTGTTGCATCTGAAAGTAGAAACTCGCCCAATTACAACGGTGTGCGTACTTTTCCCCTAGGCCGTTCTAGTTATGCTTGTCGAGCATCAGAACTGCGAAAATTTTGAGTTTCTCGAGCGTTTCTTACCTCCAAACTGCCATATCTCGCGAACGGATTGACCAATCCGCAAAATTTTTGTTGCATCTGAAAGTAGAAACTCGCCCGATTACAACACAATGCGTACTTTTCCCCTAGGCCGTTCTAGTTATGCTTGTCGAGCATCAGAACTGCGAAAATTTTGAGTTTCTCGAGCGTTTCTTACCACCAAACTGCCATATCTCGCGAACGGATTGACCAATCCGCAAAATTTCTATTGCATCTGAAAGTAGAAACTCGCCCGATTACAACGGTATGCGTACTTTTCCCCTAGGGCGTTCTGGTTATTCGTTTCGAGCATCAGAATTGTGATAATTTTGAGTTTCTCAACCGTTTCTTACCTCCAAACTGCCATATCTCGCGAACGGATTGACCAATCCGCAAAATTTCTGTTGCATCTGAAAGTAGAAATTCGCCCGATTACAACTGTATGCGTACTTTTCCCCTAGCCCGTTCTAGTTATTCGTTTCGAGCAACAGAACTGCGAAAATTTTGAGTTTCCCAAGCGTTGCTTACCTCCAAACTGCCATATCTCGCGAACGGATTGACCAATCCGCAAAATTTCTGTTGCATCTGAAAGTAGAAACTCGCCCGATTACAACGGTGTGCGTACTTTTCCCCTAGGCCGTTATTGTTATTCGTTTCGAGCATCAGAACCGCGAAAATTTTGATTTTCTCAAGCGTTTCTTACCTCCAAACTGCAATATCTTGCGAACGGATTGACCAATCCGCAAAATTTCTGTTGCATCTGAAAGTAGAAACTCGCCCGATTACAACGGTATGCGTACTTTTCCCCTAGGCCGTTCTAGTTATTCGTTTCGAGCATCGGAACTGCGAAAATTTTGAGTTTCTCAAGCGTTTCTTACCTCCAAACTGCCATATCTCGCGAACGGATTGACCAATCCGCAAAATTTCTGTTGCATCTGAAAGTAGAAACTCGCCCGATTACAACGGTGTGCGTACTTTTCCCCTAGGCCGTTCTAGTTATGCTTGTCGAGCATCAGAACTGCGAAAATTTTGCGTTACTCGAGCGTTTCTTACCTCCAAACTGCCATATCTCGCGAACGGATTGACCAATCCGCAAAATTTCTGTTGCATCTGAAAGTAGAAACTCGCCCGATTACAACGGTGTGCGTACTCTTCCCCTAGGCCGTTCTAGTTATGCTTGTCGAGCATCAGAACTGCGAAAATTTTGAGTTTCTCGAGCGTTTCTTACCTCCAAACTGCCATAACTCGCGAACGGATTGACCAATCCGCAAAATTTCTGTTGCATCTGAAAGTAGAAACTCGCCCGATTACGACGGTATGCGTACTTTTCCCCTAGGCCGTTCTGGTTATTCGTTTCGAGCATCAGAACTGTGATAATTTTGAGTTTCTCAACCGTTTCTTACCTCCAAACTGCCATATCTCGCGAACGGATTGACCAATCCGCAAAATTTCTGTTGCATCTGAAAGTAGAAACTCGCCCGATTACAACTGTATGCCTACTTTTCCCCTAGCCCGTTCTAGTTATTCGTTTCGAGCATCAGAACTGCGAAAATTTTGAGTTTCTCAAGCGTTGCTTACCTCCAAACTGCCATATCTCGCGAACGGTTTGACCAATCCGCAAAATTTCTGTTGCATCTGAAAGTAGAAACTCGCCCGATTACAACGGTGCGCGTACTTTTCCCATAGGCCGTTATTGTTATTCGTTTCGAGCATCAGAACCGCGAAAATTTTAAGTTTCTCAAGCGTTTCTTACCTCCAAACTGCCATATCTCGCGAACGGATTGACCAATCCGCGAAATTTCTGTTGCATCGGAAAGTAAAAACTCGCCCGATTACAACGGTGTGCGTACTTTTCCCCTAGGCCGTTCTAGTTATACGTTTCGAGCATAAGAACTGCGAAAATTTTGAGTTTCTCAAGCGTTTCTTACCTCCAAACTGCCATATCTCGCGAACGGATTGACCAATCCGCAAAATTTCTGTTGCATCTGAAAGTAGAAACTCGCCCGATTACAACGGTGTGCGTACTCTTCCCCTAGGCCGTTCTAGTTATGCTTGTCGAGCATCAGAACTGCGAAAATTTTGAGTTTCTCGAGCGTTTCTTACCTCCAAACTGCCATAACTCGCGAACGGATTGACCAATCCGCAAAATTTCTGTTGCATCTGAAAGTAGAAACTCGCCCGATTACGACGGTATGCGTACTTTTCCCCTAGGCCGTTCTGGTTATTCGTTTCGAGCATCAGAACTGTGATAATTTTGAGTTTCTCAACCGTTTCTTACCTCCAAACTGCCATATCTCGCGAACGGATTGACCAATCCGCAAAATTTCTGTTGCATCTGAAAGTAGAAACTCGCCCGATTACAACTGTATGCCTACTTTTCCCCTAGCCCGTTCTAGTTATTCGTTTCGAGCATCAGAACTGCGAAAATTTTGAGTTTCTCAAGCGTTGCTTACCTCCAAACTGCCATATCTCGCGAACGGTTTGACCAATCCGCAAAATTTCTGTTGCATCTGAAAGTAGAAACTCGCCCGATTACAACGGTGCGCGTACTTTTCCCATAGGCCGTTATTGTTATTCGTTTCGAGCATCAGAACCGCGAAAATTTTAAGTTTCTCAAGCGTTTCTTACCTCCAAACTGCCATATCTCGCGAACGGATTGACCAATCCGCGAAATTTCTGTTGCATCGGAAAGTAAAAACTCGCCCGATTACAACGGTGTGCGTACTTTTCCCCTAGGCCGTTCTAGTTATTCGTTTCGAGCATCAGAACTGCGAAAATTTTGAGTTTCTCAAGCGTTTCTTACCTCCAAACTGCCATATCTCGCGAACGGATTGACCATTCCGCAAAATTTCTGTTGCATCTGAAAGTAGAAACTCGCCCGATTACAACGGTGTGCGTACTTTTCCCCTAGGCCGTTCTAGTTATGCTTGTCGAGCATCAGAACTGCGAAAATTTTGAGTTTCTCAAGCGTTTCTTACCTCCAAACTGCAATATCTTGCGAACGGATTGACCAATCCGCAAAATTTCTGTTGCATCTGAAAGTAGAAACTCGCCCGATTACAACGGTATGCGTACTTTTCCCCTAGGCCGTTCTAGTTATTCGTTTCGAGCATCAGAACTGCGAAAATGTTGAGTTTCTCAAGCGTTTCTTACCTCCAAACTGCCATATCTCGCGAACGGATTGACCAATCCGCAAAATTTCTGTTGCATCTGAAAGTAGAAACTCGCCCGATTACAACGGTGTGCGTACTTTTCCGCTAGGCCGTTCTAGTTATGCTTGTCGAGCATCAGAACTGCGAAAATTTTGCGTTACTCGAGCGTTTCTTACCTCCAAACTGCCATATCTCGCGAACGGATTGACCAATCCGCAAAATTTCTGTTGCATCTGAAAGTAGAAACTCGCCCGATTACAACGGTGTGCGTACTCTTCCCCTAGGCCGTTCTAGTTATGCTTGTCGAGCATCAGAACTGCGAAAATTTTGAGTTTCTCGAGCGTTTCTTACCTCCAAACTGCCATAACTCGCGAACGGATTGACCAATCCGCAAAATTTCTGTTGCATCTGAAAGTAGAAACTCGCTCGATTACGACGGTATGCGTACTTTTCCCGTAGGCCGTTCTGGTTATTCGTTTCGAGCATCAGAACTGTGATAATTTTGAGTTTCTCAACCGTTTCTTACCTCCAAACTGCCATATCTCGCGAACGGATTGACCAATCCGCAAAATTTCTGTTGCATCTGAAAGTAGAAACTCGCCCGATTACAACGGTGTGCGTACTTTTCCCCTAGCCCGTTCTAGTTATGCTTGTCGAGCATCAGAACTGCGAAAATTTTGAGTTTCTCGAGCGTTTCTTACCTCCAAACTGCCATAACTCGCGAACGGATTGACCAATCCGCAAAATTTCTGTTGCATCTGAAAGTAGAAACTCGCCCGATTACGACGGTATGCGTACTTTTCCCCTAGGCCGTTCTGGTTATTCGTTTCGAGCATCAGAACTGTGATAATTTTGAGTTTCTCAACCGTTTCTTACCTCCAAACTGCCATATCTCGCGAACGGATTGACCAATCCGCAAAATTTCTGTTGCATCTGAAAGTAGAAACTCGCCCGATTACAACTGTATGCCTACTTTTCCCCTAGCCCGTTCTAGTTATTCGTTTCGAGCATCAGAACTGCGAAAATTTTGAGTTTCTCAAGCGTTGCTTACCTCCAAACTGCCATATCTCGCGAACGGTTTGACCAATCCGCAAAATTTCTGTTGCATCTGAAAGTAGAAACTCGCCCGATTACAACGGTGCGCGTACTTTTCCCATAGGCCGTTATTGTTATTCGTTTCGAGCATCAGAACCGCGAAAATTTTAAGTTTCTCAAGCGTTTCTTACCTCCAAACTGCCATATCTCGCGAACGGATTGACCAATCCGCGAAATTTCTGTTGCATCGGAAAGTAAAAACTCGCCCGATTACAACGGTGTGCGTACTTTTCCCCTAGGCCGTTCTAGTTATTCGTTTCGAGCATCAGAACTGCGAAAATTTTGAGTTTCTCAAGCGTTTCTTACCTCCAAACTGCCATATCTCGCGAACGGATTGACCAATCCGCAAAATTTCTGTTGCATCTGAAAGTAGAAACTCGCCCGATTACAACGGTGTGCGTACTTTTCCCCTAGGCCGTTCTAGTTATGCTTGTCGAGCATCAGAACTGCGAAAATTTTGAGTTTCTCAAGCGTTTCTTACCTCCAAACTGCAATATCTTGCGAACGGATTGACCAATCCGCAAAATTTCTGTTGCATCTGAAAGTAGAAACTCGCCCGATTACAACGGTATGCGTACTTTTCCCCTAGGCCGTTCTAGTTATTCGTTTCGAGCATCAGAACTGCGAAAATGTTGAGTTTCTCAAGCGTTTCTTACCTCCAAACTGCCATATCTCGCGAACGGATTGACCAATCCGCAAAATTTCTGTTGCATCTGAAAGTAGAAACTCGCCCGATTACAACGGTGTGCGTACTTTTCCCCTAGGCCGTTCTAGTTATGCTTGTCGAGCATCAGAACTGCGAAAATTTTGCGTTACTCGAGCGTTTCTTACCTCCAAACTGCCATATCTCGCGAACGGATTGACCAATCCGCAAAATTTCTGTTGCATCTGAAAGTAGAAACTCGCCCGATTACAACGGTGTGCGTACTCTTCCCCTAGGCCGTTCTAGTTATGCTTGTCGAGCATCAGAACTGCGAAAATTTTGAGTTTCTCGAGCGTTTCTTACCTCCAAACTGCCATAACTCGCGAACGGATTGACCAATCCGCAAAATTTCTGTTGCATCTGAAAGTAGAAACTCGCCCGATTACGACGGTATGCGTACTTTTCCCCTAGGCCGTTCTGGTTATTCGTTTCGAGCATCAGAACTGTGATAATTTTGAGTTTCTCAACCGTTTCTTACCTCCAAACTGCCATATCTCGCGAACGGATTGACCAATCCGCAAAATTTCTGTTGCATCTGAAAGTAGAAACTCGCCCGATTACAACTGTATGCCTACTTTTCCCCTAGCCCGTTCTAGTTATTCGTTTCGAGCATCAGAACTGCGAAAATTTTGAGTTTCTCAAGCGTTGCTTACCTCCAAACTGCCATATCTCGCGAACGGTTTGACCAATCCGCAAAATTTCTGTTGCATCTGAAAGTAGAAACTCGCCCGATTACAACGGTGCGCGTACTTTTCCCATAGGCCGTTATTGTTATTCGTTTCGAGCATCAGAACCGCGAAAATTTTAAGTTTCTCAAGCGTTTCTTACCTCCAAACTGCCATATCTCGCGAACGGATTGACCAATCCACGAAATTTCTGTTGCATCGGAAAGTAGAAACTCGCCCGATTACGACGGTATGCGTACTTTTCCCCTAGCCCGTTCTAGTTATTCGTTTCGAGCAACAGAACTGCGAAAATTTTGAGTTTCTCAAGCGTTGCTTACCTCCAAACTGCCATATCTCGCGAACGGATTGACCAATCCGCAAAATTTCTGTTGCATCTGAAAGTAGAAACTCGCCCGATTACGACGGTATGCGTACTTTTCCCCTAGCCCGTTCTAGTTATTCGTTTCGAGCAACAGAACTGCGAAAATTTTGAGTTTCTCAAGCGTTGCTTACCTCCAAACTGCCATATCTCGCGAACGGATTGACCAATCCGCAAAATTTTTGTTGCATCTGAAAGTAGAAACTCGCCCGATTACAACACAATGCGTACTTTTCCCCTAGGCCGTTCTAGTTATGCTTGTCGAGCATCAGAACTGCGAAAATTTTGAGTTTCTCGAGCGTTTCTTACCACCAAACTGCCATATCTCGCGAACGGATTGACCAATCCGCAAAATTTCTATTGCATCTGAAAGTAGAAACTCGCCCGATTACAACGGTATGCGTACTTTTCCCCTAGGGCGTTCTGGTTATTCGTTTCGAGCATCAGAATTGTGATAATTTTGAGTTTCTCAACCGTTTCTTACCTCCAAACTGCCATATCTCGCGAACGGATTGACCAATCCGCAAAATTTCTGTTGCATCTGAAAGTAGAAATTCGCCCGATTACAACTGTATGCGTACTTTTCCCCTAGCCCGTTCTAGTTATTCGTTTCGAGCAACAGAACTGCGAAAATTTTGAGTTTCCCAAGCGTTGCTTACCTCCAAACTGCCATATCTCGCGAACGGATTGACCAATCCGCAAAATTTCTGTTGCATCTGAAAGTAGAAACTCGCCCGATTACAACGGTGTGCGTACTTTTCCCCTAGGCCGTTATTGTTATTCGTTTCGAGCATCAGAACCGCGAAAATTTTGAATTTCTCAAGCGTTTCTTACCTCCAAACTGCAATATCTTGCGAACGGATTGACCAATCCTCAAAATTTCTGTTGCATCGGAAAGTAGAAACTCGCCCGATTACGACGGTATGCGTACTTTTCCCCTAGCCCGTTCTAGTTATTCGTTTCGAGCAACAGAACTGCGAAAATTTTGAGTTTCTCAAGCGTTGCTTACCTCCAAACTGCCATATCTCGCGAACGGATTGACCAATCCGCAAAATTTCTGTTGCATCTGAAAGTAGAAATTCGCCCGATTACAACTGTATGCGTACTTTTCCCCTAGCCCGTTCTAGTTATTCGTTTCGAGCAACAGAACTGCGAAAATTTTGAGTTTCTCAAGCGTTTCTTACCTCCAAACTGCCATATCTCGCGAACGGATTGACCAATCCGCGAAATTTCTGTTGCATCGGAAAGTAGAAACTCGCCCGATTACAACGGTGTGCGTACTTTTCCCCTAGCCCGTTCTAGTTATTCGTTTCGAGCAACAGAACTGCGAAAATTTTGAGTTTCTCAAGCGTTGCTTACCTCCAAACTGCCATATCTCGCGAACGGATTGACCAATCCGCAAAATTTCTGTTGCATCTGAAAGTAGAAATTCGCCCGATTACAACTGTATGCGTACTTTTCCCCTAGCCCGTTCTAGTTATTCGTTTCGAGCAACAGAACTGCGAAAATTTTGAGTTTCTCAAGCGTTTCTTACCTCCAAACTGCCATATCTCGCGAACGGATTGACCAATCCGCGAAATTTCTGTTGCATCGGAAAGTAGAAACTCGCCCGATTACAACGGTGTGCGTACTTTTCCCCTAGGCCGTTCTAGTTATTCGTTTCGAGCATCAGAACTGCGAAAATTTTGAGTTCTCAAGCGTTTCTTACCTCCAAACTGCCATAACTCGCGAACGGATTGACCAATCCGCAAAATTTCTGTTGCATCTGAAAGTAGAAACTCGCCCGTTTACGACGGTATGCGTACTTTTCCCCTAGCCCGTTCTAGTTATTCGTTTCGAGCAACAGAACTGCGAAAATTTTGATTTTCTCAAGCGTTGCTTACCTCCAAACTGCCATATCTCGCGAACGGATTGACCAATCCGCAAAATTTCTGTTGCATCTGAAAGTAGAAACTCGCCCGATTACAACTGTATGCCTACTTTTCCCCTAGCCCGTTCTAGTTATGCTTGTCGAGCATCAGAACTGCGAAAATTTTGAGTTTCTCGAGCGTTTCTTACCACCAAACTGCCATATCTCGCGAACGGATTGACCTATCCGCAAAATTTCTATTGCATCTGAAAGTAGAAACTCGCCCGATTACAACCGTATGCGTACTTTTCCCCTAGGGCGTTCTGGTTATTCGTTTCGAGCATCAGAATTGTGATAATTTTGAGTTTCTCAACCGTTTCTTACCTCCAAACTGCCATATCTCGCGAACGGATTGACCAATCCGCAAAATTTCTGTTGCATCTGAAAGTAGAAACTCGCCCGATTACAACTGTATGCCTACTTTTCCCCTAGCCCGTTCTAGTTATTCGTTTCGAGCATCAGAACTGCGAAAATTTTGAGTTTCTCAAGCGTTGCTTACCTCCAAACTGCCATATCTCGCGAACGGTTTGACCCATCCGCAAAATTTCTGTTGCATCTGAAAGTAGAAACTCGCCCGATTACAACGGTGCGCGTACTTTTCCCATAGGCCGTTATTGTTATTCGTTTCGAGCATCAGAACCGCGAAAATTTTAAGTTTCTCAATCGTTTCTTACCTCCAAACTGCCATATCTCGCGAACGGATTGACCAATCCGCGAAATTTCTGTTGCATCGGAAAGTAAAAACTCGCCCGATTACAACGGTGTGCGTACTTTTCCCCTAGGCCGTTCTAGTTATACGTTTCGAGCATCAGAACTGCGAAAATTTTGAGTTTCTCAAGCGTTTCTTACATCCAAACTGCCATATCTCGCGAACGGATTGACCAATCCGCAAAATTTCTGATGCATCTGAAAGTAGAAATTCGCCCGATTACAACTGTATGCGTACTTTTCCCCTAGCCCGTTCTAGTTATTCGTTTCGAGCAACAGAACTGCGAAAATTTTGAGTTTCTCAAGCGTTTCTTACCTCCAAACTGCCATATCTCGCGAACGGATTGACCAATCCGCGAAATTTCTGTTGCATCGGAAAGTAGAAACTCGCCCGATTACGACGGTATGCGTACTTTTCCCCTAGCCCGTTCTAGTTATTCGTTTCGAGCAACAGAACTGCGAAAATTTTGAGTTTCTCAAGCGTTGCTTACCTCCAAACTGCCATATCTCGCGAACGGATTGACCAATCCGCAAAATTTCTGTTGCATCTGAAAGTAGAAATTCGCCCGATTACAACTGTATGCGTACTTTTCCCCTAGCCCGTTCTAGTTATTCGTTTCGAGCAACAGAACTGCGAAAATTTTGAGTTTCTCAAGCGTTTCTTACCTCCAAACTGCCATATCTCGCGAACGGATTGACCAATCCGCGAAATTTCTGTTGCATCGGAAAGTAGAAACTCGCCCGATTACAACGGTGTGCGTACTTTTCCCCTAGGCCGTTCTAGTTATTCGTTTCGAGCATCAGAACTGCGAAAATTTTGAGTTTCTCAAGCGTTTCTTACCTCCAAACTGCCATAACTCGCGAACGGATTGACCAATCCGCAAAATTTCTGTTGCATCTGAAAGTAGAAACTCGCCCGATTACAACTGTATGCCTACTTTTCCCCTAGCCCGTTCTAGTTATTCGTTTCGAGCATCAGAACTGCGAAAATTTTGAGTTTCTCAAGCGTTGCTTACCTCCAAACTGCCATATCTCGCGAACGGTTTGACCAATCCGCAAAATTTCTGTTGCATCTGAAAGTAGAAACTCGCCCGATTACAACGGTGTGCGTACTTCTCCCCTAGGCCGTTATTGTTATTTGTTTCGAGCATCAGAACTGCGAAAATTTTGAGTTTCTCAAGCGTTTCTTACTTCCAAACTGCCATATCTCGCGAACGGATTGACCAATCCGCAAAATTTCTGTTGCATCTGAAAGTAGAAACTCGCGCGATTACAACACTATGCGTACTTTTCCCCTAGGCCGTTCTAGTTATTCGTTTCGAGCATCAGAACTGCGAAAATTTTGAGTTTCTCAAGCGTTTCTTACTTCCAAACTGTCATATCTCGCGAACGGATTGACCAATCCGCAAAATTTCTGCTGCATCTGAAAGTAGAAACTCGCCCGATTACAACGGTATGCGTACTTTTCCCCTAGGGCGTTCTGGTTATTCGTTTCGAGCATCAGAATTGTGATAATTTTGAGTTTCTCAACCGTTTCTTACCTCCAAACTGCCATATCTCGCGAACGGATTGACCAATCCGCAAAATTTCTGTTGCATCTGAAAGTAGAAACTCGCCCAATTACAACGGTGTGCGTACTTTTCCCCTAGACCGTTCTAGTTATGCTTGTCGAGCATCAGAACTGCGAAAATTTTGAGTTTCTCGAGCGTTTCTTACCTCCAAACTGCCATATCTCGCGAACGGATTGACCAATCCGCAAAATTTTTGTTGCATCTGAAAGTAGAAACTCGCCCGATTACAACGGTGTGCGTACTTTTCCCCTAGGCCGCCCTAGTTATTCGTTTCGAGCATCAGAACTGCAAAAATTTTGAGTTTCTCAAGCGTTTCTTACTTCCAAACTGCCATATCTCGCGAACGGATTGACCAATCCGCAAAATTTCTGTTGCATCTGAAAGTAGAAACTCGCCCGATTACAACGGTATGCGTACTTTTCCCCTAGGCCGTTCTAGTTATTCGTTTCGAGCATCAGAACTGTGAAAATTTTGAGTTTCTCAATCGTTTCTTACCTCCAAACTGCCATATCTCGGGAACGGATTGACCAATCCGCAAAATTTCTGTTGCATCTGAAAGTAGAAATTCGCCCGATTACAACTGTATGCGTACTTTTCCCCTAGCCCGTTCTAGTTATTCGTTTCGAGCAACAGAACTGCGAAAATTTTGAGTTTCTCAAGCGTTTCTTACCTCCAAAGTGCCATATCTCGCGAACGGATTGACCAATCCGCAAAATTTCTGTTGCATCTGAAAGTAGAAACTCGCCCGATTACAACACTGTGCGTACTTTTCCCCTAGGCCGTTCTAGTTATTCGTTTCGAGCATCAGAACTGCGAAAATTTTGAGTTTCTCAAGCGTTTCTTACTTCCAAACTGCCATATCTCGCGAACGGATTGACCAATCCGCAAAATTTCTGTTGCATCTGAAAGTAGAAACTCGCCCGATTACAACACTATGCGTACTTTTCCCCTAGGCCGTTCTAGTTATTCGTTTCGAGCATCAGAACTGCGAAAATTTTGAGTTTCTCAAGCGTTTCTTACCTCCAAACTGTCATATCTCGCGAACGGATTGACCAATCCGCAAAATTTCTGTTGCATCTGAAAGTAGAAACTCGCCCGATTACAACGGTATGCGTACTTTTCCCCTAGGGCGTTCTGGTTGTTCGTTTCGAGCATCAGAATTGTGATAATTTTGAGTTTCTCAACCGTTTCTTACCTCCAAACTGCCATATCTCGCGAACGGATTGACCAATCCGCAAAATTTCTGTTGCATCTGAAAGTAGAAATTCGCCCGATTACAACTGTATGCGTACTTTTCCCCTAGCCCGTTCTAGTTATTCGTTTCGAGCAACAGAACTGCGAAAATTTTGAGTTTCCCAAGCGTTGCTTACCTCCAAACTGCCATATCTCGCGAACGGATTGACCAATCCGCAAAATTTCTGTTGCATCTGAAAGTAGAAACTCGCCCGATTACAACGGTGTGCGTACTTTTCCCCTAGGCCGTTATTGTTATTCGTTTCGAGCATCAGAACCGCGAAAATTTTGAGTTTCTCAAGCGTTTCTTACCTCCAAACTGCAATATCTCGCGAACGGATTGACCAATCCGCAAAATTTCTGTTGCATCTGAAAGTAGAAACTCGCCCGATTACAACGGTATGCGTACTTTTCCCCTAGGCCGTTCTAGTTATTCGTTTCGAGCATCAGAACTGCGAAAATTTTGAGTTTCTCAAGCGGTTCTTACCTCCAAACTGCCATATCTCGCGAACGGATTGACCAATCCGCAAAATTTCTGTTGCATCTGAAAGTAGAAACTCGCCCGATTACAACGGTGTGCGTACTTTTCCCCTAGGCCGTTCTAGTTACGCTTGTCGAGCATCAGAACTGCGAAAATTTTGAGTTTCTCGAGCGTTTCTTACCACCAAACTGCCATATCTCGCGAACGGATTGACCAATCCGCAAAATTTCTATTGCATCTGAAAGTAGAAACTCGCCCGATTACAACGGTATGCGTACTTTTCCCCTAGGGCGTTCTGGTTATTCGTTTCGAGCATCAGAATTGTGATAATTTTGAGTTTCTCAACCGTTTCTTACCTCCAAACTGCCATATCTCGCGAACGGATTGACCAATCCGCAAAATTTCTGTTGCATCTGAAAGTAGAAACTCGCCCGATTACAACGGTGTGCGTACTTTTCCCCTAGGCCGTTCTAGTTATGCTTGTCGAGCAACAGAACTGCGAAAATTTTGAGTTTCTCAAGCGTTGCTTACCTCCAAACTGCCATATCTCGCGAACGGATTGACCAATCCGCAAAATTTCTGTTGCATCTGAAAGTAGAAATTCGCCCGATTACAACTGTATGCGTACTTTTCCCCTAGCCCGTTCTAGTTATTCGTTTCGAGCAACAGAACTGCGAAAATTTTGAGTTTCCCAAGCGTTGCTTACCTCCAAACTGCCATATCTCGCGAACGGATTGACCAATCCGCAAAATTTCTGTTGCATCTGAAAGTAGAAACTCGCCCGATTACAACGGTGTGCGTACTTTTCCCCTAGGCCGTTATTGTTATTCGTTTCGAGCATCAGAACCGCGAAAATTTTGAGTTTCTCAAGCGTTTCTTACCTCCAAACTGCAATATCTCGCGAACGGATTGACCAATCCGCAAAATTTCTGTTGCATCTGAAAGTAGAAACTCGCCCGATTACAACGGTATGCGTACTTTTCCCCTAGGCCGTTCTAGTTATTCGTTTCGAGCATCAGAACTGCGAAAATTTTGAGTTTCTCAAGCGGTTCTTACCTCCAAACTGCCATATCTCGCGAACGGATTGACCAATCCGCAAAATTTCTGTTGCATCTGAAAGTAGAAACTCGCCCGATTACAACGGTGTGCGTACTTTTCCCCTAGGCCGTTCTAGTTACGCTTGTCGAGCATCAGAACTGCGAAAATTTTGAGTTTCTCGAGCGTTTCTTACCACCAAACTGCCATATCTCGCGAACGGATTGACCAATCCGCAAAATTTCTATTGCATCTGAAAGTAGAAACTCGCCCGATTACAACGGTATGCGTACTTTTCCCCTAGGGCGTTCTGGTTATTCGTTTCGAGCATCAGAATTGTGATAATTTTGAGTTTCTCAACCGTTTCTTACCTCCAAACTGCCATATCTCGCGAACGGATTGACCAATCCGCAAAATTTCTGTTGCATCTGAAAGTAGAAACTCGCCCGATTACAACGGTGTGCGTACTTTTCCCCTAGGCCGTTCTAGTTATGCTTGTCGAGCAACAGAACTGCGAAAATTTTGAGTTTCTCAAGCGTTGCTTACCTCCAAACTGCCATATCTCGCGAACGGATTGACCAATCCGCAAAATTTCTGTTGCATCTGAAAGTAGAAATTCGCCCGATTACAACTGTATGCGTACTTTTCCCCTAGCCCGTTCTAGTTATTCGTTTCGAGCAACAGAACTGCGAAAATTTTGAGTTTCTCAAGCGTTTCTTACCTCCAAACTGCCATATCTCGCGAACGGATTGACCAATCCGCGAAATTTCTGTTGCATCGGAAAGTAGAAACTCGCCCGATTACAACGGTGTGCGTACTTTTCCCCTAGGCCGTTCTAGTTATTCGTTTCGAGCATCAGAACTGCGAAAATTTTGAGTTTCTCAAGCGTTTCTTACCTCCAAACTGCCATAACTCGCGAACGGATTGACCAATCCGCAAAATTTCTGTTGCATCTGAAAGTAGAAACTCGCCCGATTACAACTGTATGCCTACTTTTCCCCTAGCCCGTTCTAGTTATTCGTTTCGAGCATCAGAACTGCGAAAATTTTGAGTTTCTCAAGCGTTGCTTACCTCCAAACTGCCATATCTCGCGAACGGTTTGACCAATCCGCAAAATTTCTGTTGCATCTGAAAGTAGAAACTCGCCCGATTACAACGGTGTGCGTACTTTTCCCCTAGGCCGTTATTGTTATTTGTTTCGAGCATCAGAACCGCGAAAATTTTGAGTTTCTCAAGCGTTTCTTACCTCCAAACTGCCATATCTCGCGAACGGATTGACCAATCCGCAAAATTTCTGTTGCATCTGAAAGTAGAAACTCGCCCGATTACAACACTGTGCGTACTTTTCCCCTAGGCCGTTCTAGTTATTCGTTTCGAGCATCAGAACTGCGAAAATTTTGAGTTTCTCAAGCGTTTCTTACTTCCAAACTGCCATATCTCGCGAACGGATTGACCAATCCGCAAAATTTCTGTTGCATCTGAATGTAGAAACTCGCGCGATTACAACACTATGCGTACTTTTCCCCTAGGCCGTTCTAGTTATTCGTTTCGAGCATCAGAACTGCTAAAATTTTGAGTTTCTCAAGCGTTTCTTACTTCCAAACTGTCATATCTCGCGAACGGATTGACCAATCCGCAAAATTTCTGCTGCATCTGAAAGTAGAAACTCGCCCGATTACAACGGTATGCGTACTTTTCCCCTAGGGCGTTCTGGTTATTCGTTTCGAGCATCAGAATTGTGATAATTTTGAGTTTCTCAAACGTTTCTTACCTCCAAACTGCCATATCTCGCGAACGGATTGACCAATCCGCAAAATTTCTGTTGCATCTGAAAGTAGAAACTCGCCCAATTACAACGGTGTGCGTACTTTTCCCCTAGACCGTTCTAGTTATGCTTGTCGAGCATCAGAACTGCGAAAATTTTGAGTTTCTCGAGCGTTTCTTACCTCCAAACTGCCATATCTCGCGAACGGATTGACCAATCCGCAAAATTTTTGTTGCATCTGAAAGTAGAAACTCGCCCGATTACAACGGTGTGCGTACTTTTCCCCTAGGCCGCCCTAGTTATTCGTTTCGAGCATCAGAACTGCAAAAATTTTGAGTTTCTCAAGCGTTTCTTACTTCCAAACTGCCATATCTCGCGAACGGATTGACCAATCCGCAAAATTTCTGTTGCATCTGAAAGTAGAAACTCGCCCGATTACAACGGTATGCGTACTTTTCCCCTAGGCCGTTCTAGTTATTCGTTTCGAGCATCAGAACTGTGAAAATTTTGAGTTTCTCAAGCGTTTCTTACCTCCAAACTGCCATATCTCGGGAACGGATTGACCAATCCGCAAAATTTCTGTTGCATCTGAAAGTAGAAATTCGCCCGATTACAACTGTATGCGTACTTTTCCCCTAGCCCGTTCTAGTTATTCGTTTCGAGCAACAGAACTGCGAAAATTTTGTGTTTCTCAAGCGTTGCTTACCTCCATACTGCCATATCTCGCGAACGGATTGATCAATCCGCAAAATTTCTGTTGCATCTGAAAGTAGAAACTCGCCCGATTACAACGGTATGCGTACTTTTCCCCTAGGCCGTTCTAGTTATTCGTTTCGAGCATCAGAACTGCGAAAATTTTGAGTTTCTCAAGCGTTTCTTACCTCCAAACTGCCATATCTCGCGAACGGATTGACCAATCCGCAAAATTTCTGTTGCATCTGAAAGTAGAAACTCGCCCGATTACAACACTGTGCGTACTTTTCCCCTAGGCCGTTCTAGTTATTCGTTTCGAGCATCAGAACTGCGAAAATTTTGAGTTTCTCAAGCGTTTCTTACTTCCAAACTGCCATATCTCGCGAACGGATTGACCAATCCGCAAAATTTCTGTTGCATCTGAAAGTAGAAACTCGCCCGATTACAACACTATGCGTACTTTTCCCCTAGGCCGTTCTAGTTATTCGTTTCGAGCATCAGAACTGCGAAAATTTTGAGTTTCTCGAGCGTTTCTTACCTCCAAACTGCCATATCTCGCGAACGGATTGACCAATCCGCAAAATTTTTGTTGCATCTGAAAGTAGAAACTCGCCCGATTACAACGGTGTGCGTACTTTTCCCCTAGGCCGCCCTAGTTATTCGTTTCGAGCATCAGAACTGCAAAAATTTTGAGTTTCTCAAGCGTTTCTTACTTCCAAACTGCCATATCTCGCGAACGGATTGACCAATCCGCAAAATTTCTGTTGCATCTGAAAGTAGAAACTCGCCCGATTACAACGGTATGCGTACTTTTCCCCTAGGCCGTTCTAGTTATTCGTTTCGAGCATCAGAACTGTGAAAATTTTGAGTTTCTCAAGCGTTTCTTACCTCCAAACTGCCATATCTCGGGAACGGATTGACCAATCCGCAAAATTTCTGTTGCATCTGAAAGTAGAAATTCGCCCGATTACAACTGTATGCGTACTTTTCCCCTAGCCCGTTCTAGTTATTCGTTTCGAGCAACAGAACTGCGAAAATTTTGAGTTTCTCAAGCGTTGCTTACCTCCATACTGCCATATCTCGCGAACGGATTGATCAATCCGCAAAATTTCTGTTGCATCTGAAAGTAGAAACTCGCCCGATTACAACGGTATGCGTACTTTTCCCCTAGGCCGTTCTAGTTATTCGTTTCGAGCATCAGAACTGCGAAAATTTTGAGTTTCTCAAGCGTTTCTTACCTCCAAACTGCCATATCTCGCGAACGGATTGACCAATCCGCAAAATTTCTGTTGCATCTGAAAGTAGAAACTCGCCCGATTACAACACTGTGCGTACTTTTCCCCTAGGCCGTTCTAGTTATTCGTTTCGAGCATCAGAACTGCGAAAATTTTGAGTTTCTCAAGCGTTTCTTACTTCCAAACTGCCATATCTCGCGAACGGATTGACCAATCCGCAAAATTTCTGTTGCATCTGAAAGTAGAAACTCGCCCGATTACAACACTATGCGTACTTTTCCCCTAGGCCGTTCTAGTTATTCGTTTCGAGCATCAGAACTGCGAAAATTTTGAGTTTCTCAAGCGTTTCTTACCTCCAAACTGTCATATCTCGCGAACGGATTGACCAATCCGCAAAATTTCTGTTGCATCTGAAAGTAGAAACTCGCCCGATTACAACGGTATGCGTACTTTTCCCCTAGGGCGTTCTGGTTATTCGTTTCGAGCATCAGAATTGTGATAATTTTGAGTTTCTCAACCGTTTCTTACCTCCAAACTGCCATATCTCGCGAACGGATTGACCAATCCGCAAAATTTCTATTGCATCTGAAAGTAGAAACTCGCCCAATTACAACGGTGTGCGTACTTTTCCCCTAGGCCGTTCTAGTTATGCTTGTCGAGCATCAGAACTGCGAAAATTTTGAGTTTCTCGAGCGTTTCTTACCTCCAAACTGCCATATCTCGCGAACGGATTGACCAATCCGCAAAATTTCTATTGCATCTGAAAGTAGAAACTCGCCCGATTACAACGGTGTGCGTACTTTTCCCCTAGGCCGTTCTAGTTATGCTTGTCGAGCATCAGAACTGCGAAAATTTTGAGTTTCTCAAGCGTTGCTTACCTCCAAACTGCCATATCTCGCGAACGGTTTGACCAATCCGCAAAATTTCTGTTGCATCTGAAAGTAGAAACTCACCCGATTACAACGGTGCGCGTACTTTTCCCATAGGCCGTTATTGTTATTCGTTTCGAGCATCAGAACCGCGAAAATTTTAAGTTTCTCAAGCGTTTCTTACCTCCAAACTGCCATATCTCGCGAACGGATTGACCAATCCGCGAAATTTCTGTTGCATCGGAAAGTAAAAACTCGCCCGATTACAACGGTGTGCGTACTTTTCCCCTAGGCCGTTCTAGTTATTCGTTTCGAGCATCAGAACTGCGAAAATCTTGAGTTTCTCAAGCGTTTCTTACCTCCAAACTGCCATATCTCGCGAACGGATTGACCAATCCGCAAAATTTCTGTTGCATCTGAAAGTAGAAATTCGCCCGATTACAACTGTATGCGTACTTTTCCCCTAGCCCGTTCTAGTTATTCGTTTCGAGCAACAGAACTGCGAAAATTTTGAGTTTCTCAAGCGTTTCTTACCTCCAAACTGCCATATCTCGCGAACGGATTGACCAATCCGCGAAATTTCTGTTGCATCGGAAAGTAGAAACTCGCCCGATTACGACGGTATGCGTACTTTTCCCCTAGCCCTTTCTAGTTATTCGTTTCGAGCAACAGAACTGCGAAAATTTTGAGTTTCTCAAGCGTTGCTTACCTCCAAACTGCCATATCTCGCGAACGGATTGACCAATCCGCAAAATTTCTGTTGCATCTGAAAGTAGAAATTCGCCCGATTACAACTGTATGCGTACTTTTCCCCTAGCCCGTTCTAGTTATTCGTTTCGAGCAACAGAACTGCGAAAATTTTGAGTTTCTCAAGCGTTTCTTACCTCCAAACTGCCATATCTCGCGAACGGATTGACCAATCCGCGAAATTTCTGTTGCATCGGAAAGTAGAAACTCGCCCGATTACAACGGTGTTCGTACTTTTCCCCTAGGCCGTTCTAGTTATTCGTTTCGAGCATCAGAACTGCGAAAATTTTGAGTTTCTCAAGCGTTTCTTACCTCCAAACTGCCATAACTCGCGAACGGATTGACCAATCCGCAAAATTTCTGTTGCATCTGAAAGTAGAAACTCGCCCGATTACGACGGTTTGCGTACTTTTCCCCTAGCCCGTTCTAGTTATTCGTTTCGAGCAACAGAACTGCGAAAATTTTGAGTTTCTCAAGCGTTGCTTACCTCCAAACTGCCATATCTCGCGAACGGATTGACCAATCCGCAAAATTTCTGTTGCATCTGAAAGTAGAAACTCGCCCGATTACAACTGTATGCCTACTTTTCCCCTAGCCCGTTCTAGTTATTCGTTTCGAGCATCAGAACTGCGAAAATTTTGAGTTTCTCAAGCGTTTCTTACCTCCAAACTGCCATATCTCGCGAACGGATTGACCAATCCGCAAAATTTCTGTTGCATCTGAAAGTAGAAACTCGCCCGATTACAACGGTATGCGTACTTTTCCCCTAGGCCGTTCTAGTTATTCGTTTCGAGAATCAGAACTGCGAAAATTTTGAGTTTCTCAAGCGTTTCTTAGCTCCAAACTGCCATATCTCGCGAACGGATTGACCAATCCGCAAAATTTCTGTTGCATCTGAAAGTAGAAACTCGCCCGATTACAACACTGTGCGTACTTTTCCCCTAGGCCGTTCTAGTTATTCGTTTCGAGCATCAGAACTGCGAAAATTTTGAGTTTCTCAAGCGTTTCTTACTTCCAAACTGCCATATCTCGCGAACGGATTGACCAATCCGCAAAATTTCTGTTGCATCTGAAAGTAGAAACTCGCCCGATTACAACACTATGCGTACTTTTCCCCTAGGCCGTTCTAGTTATTCGTTTCGAGCATCAGAACTGCGAAAATTTTGAGTTTCTCAAGCGTTTCTTACTTCCAAACTGTCATATCTCGCGAACGGATTGACCAATCCGCAAAATTTCTGTTGCATCTGAAAGTAGAAACTCGCCCGATTACAACGGTATGCGTACTTTTCCCCTAGGGCGTTCTGGTTATTCGTTTCGAGCATCAGAATTGTGATAATTTTGAGTTTCTCAACCGTTTCTTACCTACAAACTGCCATATCTCGCGAACGGATTGACCAATCCGCAAAATTTCTGTTGCATCTGAAAGTAGAAACTCGCCCAATTACAACGGTGTGCGTACTTTTCCCCTAGGCCGTTCTAGTTATGCTTGTCGAGCATCAGAACTGCGAAAATTTTGAGTTTCTCGAGCGTTTCTTACCTCCAAACTGCCATATCTCGCGAACGGATTGACCAATCCGCAAAATTTTTGTTGCATCTGAAAGTAGAAACTCGCCCGATTACAACGGTGTGCGTACTTTTCCCCTAGGCCGCCCTGGTTATTCGTTTCGAGCATCAGAACTGCAAAAATTTTGAGTTTCTCAAGCGTTTCTTACTTCCAAACTGCCATATCTCGCGAACGGATTGAGCAATCCGCAAAATTTCTGTTGCATCTGAAAGTAGAAACTCGCCCGATTACAACGGTATGCGTACTTTTCCCCTAGGCCGTTCTAGTTATTCGTTTCGAGCATCAGAACTGCGAAAATTTTGAGTTTCTCAAGCGTTTCTTACCTCCAAACTGCCATATCTCGCGAACGGATTGACCAATCCGCAAAATTTCTGTTGCATCTGAAAGTAGAAACTCGCCCGATTACAACACTGTGCGTACTTTTCCCCTAGGCCGTTCTGGTTATTCGTTTCGAGCATCAGAATTGTGATAATTTTGAGTTTCTCAACCGTTTCTTACCTCCAAACTGCCATATCTCGCGAACGGATTGACCAATCCGCAAAATTTCTGTTGCATCTGAAAGTAGAAACTCGCCCGATTACAACACTATGCGTACTTTTCCCCTAGGCCGTTATTGTTATTCGTTTCGAGCATCAGAACCGCGAAAATTTTGAGTTTCTCAAGCGTTTCTTACCTCCAAACTGCAATATCTCGCGAACGGATTGACCAATCCGCAAAATTTCTGTTGCATCTGAAAGTAGAAACTCGCCCGATTACAACTGTATGCGTACTTTTCCCCTAGCCCGTTCTAGTTATTCGTTTCGAGCAACAGAACTGCGAAAATTTTGAGTTTCCCAAGCGTTGCTTACCTCCAAACTGCCATATCTCGCGAACGGATTGACCAATCCGCAAAATTTCTGTTGCATCTGAAAGTAGAAACTCGCCCGATTACAACGGTGTGCGTACTTTTCCCCTAGGCCGTTATTGTTATTCGTTTCGAGCATCAGAACCGCGAAAATTTTGAGTTTCTCAAGCGTTTCTTACCTCCAAACTGCAATATCTCGCGAACGGATTGACCAATCCGCAAAATTTCTGTTGCATCTGAAAGTAGAAACTCGCCCGATTACAACGGTGTGCGTACTTTTCCCCTAGGCCGTTCTAGTTATGCTTGTCGAGCATCAGAACTGCGAAAATTTTGAGTTACTCGAGCGTTTCTTACCTCCAAACTGCAATATCTCGCGAACGGATTGACCAATCCGCAAAATTTCTGTTGCATCTGAAAGTAGAAACTCGCCCGATTACAACGGTGCGCGTACTTTTCCCATAGGCCGTTATTGTTATTCGTTTCGAGCATCAGAACCGCGAAAATTTTAAGTTTCTCAAGCGTTTCTTACCTCCAAACTGCCATATCTCGCGAACGGATTGACCAATCCGCGAAATTTCTGTTGCATCGGAAAGTAAAAACTCGCCCGATTACAACGGTGTGCGTACTTTTCCCCTAGGCCGTTCTAGTTATTCGTTTCGAGCATCAGAACTGCGAAAATTTTGAGTTTCTCAAGCGTTTCTTACTTCCAAACTGCCATATCTCGCGAACGGATTGACCAATCCGCAAAATTTCTGTTGCATCTGAAAGTAGAAATTCGCCCGATTACAACTGTATGCGTACTTTTCCCCTAGCCCGTTCTAGTTATTCGTTTCGAGCAACAGAACTGCGAAAATTTTGAGTTTCTCAAGCGTTTCTTACCTCCAAACTGCCATATCTCGCGAACGGATTGACCAATCCGCGAAATTTCTGTTGCATCGGAAAGTAGAAACTCGCCCGATTACGACGGTATGCGTACTTTTCCCCTAGCCCGTTCTAGTTATTCGTTTCGAGCAACAGAACTGCGAAAATTTTGAGTTTCTCAAGCGTTGCTTACCTCCAAACTGCCATATCTCGCGAACGGATTGACAAATCCGCAAAATTTCTGTTGCATCTGAAAGTAGAAATTCGCCCGATTACAACTGTATGCGTACTTTTCCCCTAGGCCGTTCTAGTTATTCGTTTCGAGCATCAGAACTGCGAAAATTTTGAGTTTCTCAAGCGTTTCTTACCTACAAACTGCCATATTTCGCGAACGGACTTGACCAATCCGCAAAATTTCTGTTGCATCTGAAAGTAGAAACTCGCCCGATTACAACGGTATGCGTACTTTTCCCCTAGACCGTTCTAGTTATGCTTGTCGAGCATCAGAACTGCGAAAATTTTGAGTTTCTCAAGCGTTTCTTACCTCCAAACTGCCATATCTCGCGAACGGATTGACCAATCCGCAAAATTTCTGTTGCATCTGAAAGTAGAAACTCGCCCGAATACAACGGTATGCGTACTTTTCCCCTAGGCCGTTCTAGTTATTCGTTTCGAGCATCAGAACTGCGAAAATTTTGAGTTTCTCAAGCGTTTCTTACATCCAAACTGCCATATCTCGCGAACGGTTTGACCAATCCGCAAAATTTCTGTTGCATCTGAAAGTAGAAACTCGCCCGATTACAACGGTATGCGTACTTTTCCCCTAGGCCGTTCTAGCTATTCGTTTCGAGCATCAGAACTGCGAAAATTTTGAGTTTCTCAAGCGTTTCTTACTTCCAAACTGCCATATCTCGCGAACGGATTGACCAATCCGCAAAATTTCTGTTGCATCTGAAGGTCGAAACTCGCCCGATTACAACGGTATGCGTACTTTTCCCCTAGGCCGTTCTAGTTATTCGTTTCGAGCATCAGAACTGCGAAAATTTTGAGTTTCTCAAGCGTTTCTTACCTCCAAACTGCCATATCTCGCGAACGGACTGACCAATCCGCAAAATTTCTGTTGCATCTGAAAGTAGAAACTCGCCCGATTACAACGGTATGCGTACTTTTCCCCTAGGGCGTTCTGGTTATTCGTTTCGAGCATCAGAATTGTGATAATTTTGAGTTTCTCAACCGTTTCTTACCTACAAACTGCCATATCTCGCGAACGGATTGACCAATCCGCAAAATTTCTGTTGCATCTGAAAGTAGAAACTCGCCCAATTACAACGGTGTGCGTACTTTTCCCCTAGGCCGTTCTAGTTATGCTTGTCGAGCATCAGAACTGCGAAAATTTTGAGTTTCTCGAGCGTTTCTTACCTCCAAACTGCCATATCTCGCGAACGGATTGACCAATCCGCAAAATTTTTGTTGCATCTGAAAGTAGAAACTCGCCCGATTACAACGGTGTGCGTACTTTTCCCCTAGGCCGCCCTGGTTATTCGTTTCGAGCATCAGAACTGCAAAAATTTTGAGTTTCTCAAGCGTTTCTTACTTCCAAACTGCCATATCTCGCGAACGGATTGAGCAATCCGCAAAATTTCTGTTGCATCTGAAAGTAGAAACTCGCCCGATTACAACGGTATGCGTACTTTTCCCCTAGGCCGTTCTAGTTATTCGTTTCGAGCATCAGAACTGCGAAAATTTTGAGTTTCTCAAGCGGTTCTTACCTCCAAACTGCCATATCTCGCGAACGGATTGACCAATCCGCAAAATTTCTGTTGCATCTGAAAGTAGAAACTCGCCCGATTACAACACTGTGCGTACTTTTCCCCTAGGCCGTTCTGGTTATTCGTTTCGAGCATCAGAATTGTGATAATTTTGAGTTTCTCAACCGTTTCTTACCTCCAAACTGCCATATCTCGCGAACGGATTGACCAATCCGCAAAATTTCTGTTGCATCTGAAAGTAGAAACTCGCCCGATTACAACACTATGCGTACTTTTCCCCTAGGCCGTTATTGTTATTCGTTTCGAGCATCAGAACCGCGAAAATTTTGAGTTTCTCAAGCGTTTCTTACCTCCAAACTGCAATATCTCGCGAACGGATTGACCAATCCGCAAAATTTCTGTTGCATCTGAAAGTAGAAACTCGCCCGATTACAACTGTATGCGTACTTTTCCCCTAGCCCGTTCTAGTTATTCGTTTCGAGCAACAGAACTGCGAAAATTTTGAGTTTCCCAAGCGTTGCTTACCTCCAAACTGCCATATCTCGCGAACGGATTGACCAATCCGCAAAATTTCTGTTGCATCTGAAAGTAGAAACTCGCCCGATTACAACGGTGTGCGTACTTTTCCCCTAGGCCGTTATTGTTATTCGTTTCGAGCATCAGAACCGCGAAAATTTTGAGTTTCTCAAGCGTTTCTTACCTCCAAACTGCAATATCTCGCGAACGGATTGACCAATCCGCAAAATTTCTGTTGCATCTGAAAGTAGAAACTCGCCCGATTACAACGGTGAGCGTACTTTTCCCCTAGGCCGTTCTAGTTATGCTTGTCGAGCATCAGAACTGCGAAAATTTTGAGTTACTCGAGCGTTTCTTACCTCCAAACTGCAATATCTCGCGAACGGATTGACCAATCCGCAAAATTTCTGTTGCATCTGAAAGTAGAAACTCGCCCGATTACAACGGTGCGCGTACTTTTCCCATAGGCCGTTATTGTTATTCGTTTCGAGCATCAGAACCGCGAAAATTTTGAGTTTCTCAAGCGTTTCTTACCTCCAAACTGCAATATCTCGCGAACGGATTGACCAATCCGCAAAATTTCTGTTGCATCTGAAAGTAGAAACTCGCCCGATTACAACGGTGTGCGTACTTTTCCCCTAGGCCGTTCTAGTTATGCTTGTCGAGCATCAGAACTGCGAAAATTTTGAGTTACTCGAGCGTTTCTTACCTCCAAACTGCAATATCTCGCGAACGGATTGACCAATCCGCAAAATTTCTGTTGCATCTGAAAGTAGAAACTCGCCCGATTACAACGGTGCGCGTACTTTTCCCATAGGCCGTTATTGTTATTCGTTTCGAGCATCAGAACCGCGAAAATTTTAAGTTTCTCAAGCGTTTCTTACCTCCAAACTGCCATATCTCGCGAACGGATTGACCAATCCGCGAAATTTCTGTTGCATCGGAAAGTAAAAACTCGCCCGATTACAACGGTGTGCGTACTTTTCCCCTAGGCCGTTCTAGTTATTCGTTTCGAGCATCAGAACTGCGAAAATTTTGAGTTTCTCAAGCGTTTCTTACCTCCAAACTGCCATATCTCGCGAACGGATTGACCAATCCGCAAAATTTCTGTTGCATCTGAAAGTAGAAATTCGCCCGATTACAACTGTATGCGTACTTTTCCCCTAGCCCGTTCTAGTTATTCGTTTCGAGCAACAGAACTGCGAAAATTTTGAGTTTCTCAAGCGTTTCTTACCTCCAAACTGCCATATCTCGCGAACGGATTGACCAATCCGCGAAATTTCTGTTGCATCGGAAAGTAGAAACTCGCCCGATTACGACGGTATGCGAACTTTTCCCCTAGCCCGTTCTAGTTATTCGTTTCGAGCAACAGAACTGCGAAAATTTTGAGTTTCTCAAGCGTTGCTTACCTCCAAACTGCCATATCTCGCGAACGGATTGACCAATCCGCAAAATTTCTGTTGCATCTGAAAGTAGAAATTCGCCCGATTACAACTGTATGCGTACTTTTCCCCTAGGCCGTTCTAGTTATTCGTTTCGAGCATCAGAACTGCGAAAATTTTGAGTTTCTCAAGCGTTTCTTACCTACAAACTGCCATATTTCGCGAACGGACTTGACCAATCCGCAAAATTTCTGTTGCATCTGAAAGTAGAAACTCGCCCGATTACAACGGTATGCGTACTTTTCCCCTAGACCGTTCTAGTTATGCTTGTCGAGCATCAGAACTGCGAAAATTTTGAGTTTCTCAAGCGTTTCTTACCTCCAAACTGCCATATCTCGCGAACGGATTGACCAATCCGCAAAATTTCTGTTGCATCTGAAAGTAGAAACTCGCCCGAATACAACGGTATGCGTACTTTTCCCCTAGGCCGTTCTAGTTATTCGTTTCGAGCATCAGAACTGCGAAAATTTTGAGTTTCTCAAGCGTTTCTTACATCCAAACTGCCATATCTCGCGAACGGTTTGACCAATCCGCAAAATTTCTGTTGCATCTGAAAGTAGAAACTCGCCCGATTACAACGGTATGCGTACTTTTCCCCTAGGCCGTTCTAGCTATTCGTTTCGAGCATCAGAACTGCGAAAATTTTGAGTTTCTCAAGCGTTTCTTACTTCCAAACTGCCATATCTCGCGAACGGATTGACCAATCCGCAAAATTTCTGTTGCATCTGAAGGACGAAACTCGCCCGATTACAACGGTATGCGTACTTTTCCCCTAGGCCGTTCTAGTTATTCGTTTCGAGCATCAGAACTGCGAAAATTTTGAGTTTCTCAAGCGTTTCTTACCTCCAAACTGCCATATCTCGCGAACGGACTGACCAATCCGCAAAATTTCTGTTGCATCTGAAAGTAGAAACTCGCCCGATTACAACGGTATGCGTACTTTTCCCCTAGGCCGTTCTAGTTATTCGTTTCGAGCATCAGAACTGCGAAAATTTTGAGTTTCTCAAGCGTTTCTCACATACAAACTGCCACATCTCGCGAACGGATTGTCCAATCCGCAAAATTTCTGATGCATCTGAAAGTAGAAACTCGCCCGATTACAACGGTATGCGTACTTTTCCGCTAGGCCGCCCTAGTTATTCGTTTCGAGCATCAGAACTGCAAAAATTTTGAGTTTCTCAAGCGTTTCTTACTTCCAAACTGCCATATCTCGCGAACGGATTGACCAATCCGCAAAATTTCTGTTGCATCTGAAAGTAGAAACTCGCCCGATTACAACGGTATGCGTACTTTTCCCCTAGGCCGTTCTAGTTATTCGTTTCGAGCATCAGAACTGCGAAAATTTTGAGTTTCTCAAGCGTTTCTTACCTACAAACTGCCATATTTCGCGAACGGACTTGACCAATCCGCAAAATTTCTGTTGCATCTGAAAGTAGAAACTCGCCCGATTACAACGGTATGCGTACTTTTCCCCTAGACCGTTCTAGTTATGCTTGTCGAGCATCAGAACTGCGAAAATTTTGAGTTTCTCAAGCGTTTCTTACCTCCAAACTGCCATATCTCGCGAACGGATTGACCAATCCGCAAAATTTCTGTTGCATCTGAAAGTAGAAACTCGCCCGAATACAACGGTATGCGTACTTTTCCCCTAGGCCGTTCTAGTTATTCGTTTCGAGCATCAGAACTGCGAAAATTTTGAGTTTCTCAAGCGTTTCTTACATCCAAACTGCCATATATCGCGAACGGTTTGACCAATCCGCAAAATTTCTGTTGCATCTGAAAGTAGAAACTCGCCCGATTACAACGGTATGCGTACTTTTCCCCTAGGCCGTTCTAGCTATTCGTTTCGAGCATCAGAACTGCGAAAATTTTGAGTTTCTCAAGCGTTTCTTACTTCCAAACTGCCATATCTCGCGAACGGATTGACCAATCCGCAAAATTTCTGTTGCATCTGAAGGTCGAAACTCGCCCGATTACAACGGTATGCGTACTTTTCCCCTAGGCCGTTCTAGTTATTCGTTTCGAGCATCAGAACTGCGAAAATTTTGAGTTTCTCAAGCGTTTCTTACCTCCAAACTGCCATATCTCGCGAACGGATTGACCAATCCGCAAAATTTCTGTTGCATCTGAAAGTAGAAACTCGCCCGATTACAACGGTATGCGTACTTTTCCCCTAGGCCGTTCTAGTTATTCGTTTCGAGCATCAGAACTGCGAAAATTTTGAGTTTCTCAAGCGTTTCTCACATACAAACTGCCACATCTCGCGAACGGATTGTCCAATCCGCAAAATTTCAGATGCATCTGAAAGTAGAAACTCGCCCGATTACAACGGTATGCGTACTTTTCCCCTAGACCGTTCTAGTTATTCGTTTCGAGCATCAGAACTGCGAAAATTTTGAGTTTCTCAAGCGTTTCTTACCTCCAAACTGCCATATCTCGCGAACGGATTGACCAATCCGCAAAATTTCTGTTGCATCTGAATGTAGAAACTCGCCCGAATACAACGGTATGCGTACTTTTCCCCTAGGCCGTTCTAGTTATTCGTTTCGAGTATCAGAACTGCGAAAATTTTGAGGTTCTCAAGCGTTTCTTACATCCAAACTGCCATATCTCGCGAACGGTTTGACCAATCCGCAAAATTTCTGTTGCATCTGAAAGTAGAAACTCGCCCGATTACAACTGTATGCGTACTTTTCCCCTAGCCCGTTCTAGTTATTCGTTTCGAGCAACAGAACTGCGAAAATTTTGAGTTTCTCAAGCGTTGCTTACCTCCAAACTGCCATATCTCGCGAACGGATTGACCAATCCGCAAAATTATTGTTGCATCTGAAAGTAGAAACTCGCCCAAATACAACGGTATGCGTACTTTTCCCCTAGGCCGTTCTAGTTATTCGTTTCGAGCATCAGAACTGCGAAAATTTTGAGATTCTCAAGCGTTTCTTACCTCCAAACTGCCATATCTCGCGAACGGATTGACCAAACCGCAAAATTTCTGTTGCATCTGAAAGTAGAAACTCGCCCGATTACAACGGTATGCGTACTTTTCCCCTAGGCCGTTCTAGTTATTCGTTTCGAGCATCAGAACTGCGAAAATTTTGAGTTTCTCAAGCGTTTCTTACCTACAAA
Source organism: Ptiloglossa arizonensis (assembly GCF_051014685.1). Classification (NCBI taxonomy): domain Eukaryota; kingdom Metazoa; phylum Arthropoda; class Insecta; order Hymenoptera; family Colletidae; genus Ptiloglossa; species Ptiloglossa arizonensis. The sequence continues at coordinate 564,740 of NW_027478499.1, forward strand.
CTGCCATATTTCGCGAACGGACTTGACCAATCCGCAAAATTTCTGTTGCATCTGAAAGTAGAAACTCGCCCGATTACAACGGTATGCGTACTTTTCCCCTAGACCGTTCTAGTTATGCTTGTCGAGCATCAGAACTGCGAAAATTTTGAGTTTCTCAAGCGTTTCTTACCTCCAAACTGCCATATCTCGCGAACGGATTGACCAATCCGCAAAATTTCTGTTGCATCTGAAAGTAGAAACTCGCCCGAATACAACGGTATGCGTACTTTTCCCCTAGGCCGTTCTAGTTATTCGTTTCGAGCATCAGAACTGCGAAAATTTTGAGTTTCTCAAGCGTTTCTTACATCCAAACTGCCATATCTCGCGAACTGTTTGACCAATCCGCAAAATTTCTGTTGCATCTGAAAGTAGAAACTCGCCCGATTACAACGGTATGCGTACTTTTCCCCTAGGCCGTTCTAGCTATTCGTTTCGAGCATCAGAACTGCGAAAATTTTGAGTTTCTCAAGCGTTTCTTACCTCCAAACTGCCATATCTCGCGAACGGATTGACCAATCCGCAAAATTTCTGTTGCATCTGAAAGTAGAAACTCGCCCGATTACAACGGTATGCGTACTTTTCCCCTAGGCCGTTCTAGTTATTCGTTTCGAGCATCAGAACTGCGAAAATTTTGAGTTTCTCAAGCGTTTCTCACATACAAACTGCCACATCTCGCGAACGGATTGTCCAATCCGCAAAATTTCAGATGCATCTGAAAGTAGAAACTCGCCCGATTACAACGGTATGCGTACTTTTCCCCTAGACCGTTCTAGTTATTCGTTTCGAGCATCAGAACTGCGAAAATTTTGAGTTTCTCAAGCGTTTCTTACCTCCAAACTGCCATATCTCGCGAACGGATTGACCAATCCGCAAAATTTCTGTTGCATCTGAATGTAGAAACTCGCCCGAATACAACGGTATGCGTACTTTTCCCCTAGGCCGTTCTAGTTATTCGTTTCGAGTATCAGAACTGCGAAAATTTTGAGGTTCTCAAGCGTTTCTTACATCCAAACTGCCATATCTCGCGAACGGTTTGACCAATCCGCAAAATTTCTGTTGCATCTGAAAGTAGAAACTCGCCCGATTACAACTGTATGCGTACTTTTCCCCTAGCCCGTTCTAGTTATTCGTTTCGAGCAACAGAACTGCGAAAATTTTGAGTTTCTCAAGCGTTGCTTACCTCCAAACTGCCATATCTCGCGAACGGATTGACCAATCCGCAAAATTATTGTTGCATCTGAAAGTAGAAACTCGCCCAAATACAACGGTATGCGTACTTTTCCCCTAGGCCGTTCTAGTTATTCGTTTCGAGCATCAGAACTGCGAAAATTTTGAGATTCTCAAGCGTTTCTTACCTCCAAACTGCCATATCTCGCGAACGGATTGACCAAACCGCAAAATTTCTGTTGCATCTGAAAGTAGAAACTCGCCCGATTACAATTGTATGCGTACTTTTCCCCTAGTCCGTTCTAGTTATTCGTTTCGAGCATCAGAACTGTGAAAATTTTGAGTTTCTCAACCGTTTCTTACATCCGAACTGCCATATCTCGCGAACGGATTGACCAATCCGCCAAATTTCTGTTGCATCTGAAAGTAGAAACTCGCCCAATTACAACGGTGTGCGTACTTTTCCCCTAGGCCGTTCTTGTTATTCGTTTCGAGCATCAGAACCGCGAAAATTTTGAGTGTCTCAAGCGTTTCTTACCTCCAAACTGCCATATCTCGCGAACGGATAGACCAATCCGCAAAATTTCTGTTGCATCTGAAAGTAGAAACTCGCCCGATTACAACTGTATGCGTACTTTTCCCCTAGCCCGTTCTAGTTATTCGTTTCGAGCAACAGAACTGCGAAAATTTTGAGTTTCTCAAGCGTTTCTTACCTCCAAACTGCCATATCTCGCGAACGGATTGACCAATCCGCAAAATTATTGTTGCATCTGAAAGTAGAAACTCGCCCAAATACAACGGTATGCGTACTTTTCCCCTAGGCCGTTCTAGTTATTCGTTTCGAGCATCAGAACTGCGAAAATTTTGAGTTCCTCAAGCGTTTATTACCTCCAAACTGCCATATCTCGCGAACGGATTGACCAAACCGCAAAATTTCTGTTGCATCTGAAAGTAGAAACTCGCCCGATTACAACTGTATGCGTTCTTTTCCCCTAGTCCGTTCTAGTTATTCGTTTCGAGCATCAGAACTGTGAAAATTTTGAGTTTCTCAACCGTTTCTTACCTCCGAACTGCCATATCTCGCGAACGGATTGACCAATCCGCAAAATTTCTGTTGCATCTGAAAGTAGAAACTCGCCCGATTACAGCGGTGTGCGTACTTTTCCCCTAGGCCGTTCTTGTTATTCGTATCGAGCACCAGAACCGCGAAAATTTTGAGTTTCTCAAGCGTTTCTTACCTCCAAACTGCCATATCTCGCGAACGGATTGACCAAACCGCAAAATTTCTGTTGCATCTGAAAGTAGAAACTCGCCCGATTACAACGGTATGCGTACTTTTCCCCTAGTCCGTTCTAGTTATTCGTTTCGAGCATCAGAACTGTGAAAATTTTGAGTTTCTCAACCGTTTCTTACCTCCGAACTGCCATATCTCGCGAACGGATTGACCAATCCGCAAAATTTCTGTTGCATCTGAAAGTAGAAACTCGCCCGATTACAACGGTGTGCGTACTTTTCCCCTAGGCCGTTCTTGTTATTCGTATCGAGCATCAGAACCGCGAAAATTTTGAGTTTCTCAAGCGTTTCTTACCTCCAAACTGCCATATCTCGCGAACGGATTGACCAATCCGCAAAATTTCTGTTGCATCTGAAAGTAGAAACTCGCCCAATTACAACGGTGTGCGTACTTTTCCCCTAGGCCGTTCTTGTTATTCGTTTCGAGCATCAGAACCGCGAAAATTTTGAGTTTCTCAAGCGTTTCTTACCTCCAAACTGCCATATCTCGCGAACGGATTGACCAATCCGCAAAATTTCTGTTGCATCTGAAAGTAGAAACTCGCCCGATTACAACGGTATGCGTACCTTTCCCCTAGCCCGTTCTAGTTATTCGTTTCGAGCAACAGAACTGCGAAAATTTTGAGTTTCTCAAGCGTTGCTTACCTCCAAACTGCCATATCTCGCGAACGGATTGACCAATCCGCAAAATTATTGTTGCATCTGAAAGTAGAAACTCGCCCGATTACAACGGTATGCGTACTTTTCCCCTAGGCCGTTCTAGTTATTCGTTTCGAGCATCAGAACTGCGAAAATTTTGAGTTTCTCAAGCGTTTCTTACATCCAAACTGCCATATCTCGCGAACGGATTGACCAATCCGCAAAATTTCTGTTGCATCTGAAAGTAGAAACTCGCCCGATTACAACGGTATGCGTACTTTTCCCCTAGGCCGTTCTAGTTATTCGTTTCGAGCATCAGAACTGCGAAAATTTTGAGTTTCTCAAGCGTTTCTCACATACAAACTGCCACATCTCGCGAACGGATTGTCCAATCCGCAAAATTTCAGATGCATCTGAAAGTAGAAACTCGCCCGATTACAACGGTATGCGTACTTTTCCCCTAGACCGTTCTAGTTATGCTTGTCGAGCATCAGAACTGCGAAAATTTTGAGTTTCACAAGCTTTTCTTACCTCCAAACTGCCATATCTCGCGAACGGATTGACCAATCCGCAAAATTTCTGTTGCATCTGAAAGTAGAAACTCGCCCGAATACAACGGTATGCGTACTTTTCCCCTAGGCCGTTCTAGTTATTCGTTTCGAGCATCAGAACTGCGAAAATTTTGAGGTTCTCAAGCGTTTCTTACATCCAAACTGCCATATCTCGCGAACGGTTTGACCAATCCGCAAAATTTCTGTTGCATCTGAAAGTAGAAACTCGCCCGATTACAACTGTATGCGTACTTTTCCCCTAGCCCGTTCTAGTTATTCGTTTCGAGCAACAGAACTGCGAAAATTTTGAGTTTCTCAAGCGTTGCTTACCTCCAAACTGCCATATCTCGCGAACGGATTGACCAGTCCGCAAAATTATTGTTGCATCTGAAAGTAGAAACTCGCCCAAATACAACGGTATGCGTACTTTTCCCCTAGGCCGTTCTAGTTATTCGTTTCGAGCATCAGAACTGCGAAAATTTTGAGTTTCTCAAGCGTTTCTTACCTCCAAACTGCCATATCTCGCGAACGGATTGACCAATCCGCAAAATTATTGTTGCATCAGAAAGTAGAAACTCGCCCAAATACAACGGTATGCGTACTTTTCCCCTAGGCCGTTCTAGTTATTCGTTTCGAGCATCAGAACTGCGAAAATTTTGAGTTTCTCAAGCGTTTCTTACATCCAAACTGCCATATCTCGCGAACGGATTGACCAAACCGCAAAATTTCTGTTGCATCTGAAAGTAGAAACTCGCCCGATTACAACTGTATGCGTACTTTTCCCCTAGTCCGTTCTAGTTATTCGTTTCGAGCATCAGAACTGTGAAAATTTTGAGTTTCTCAACCGTTTCTTACCTCCGAACTGCCATATCTCGCGAACGGAATGACCAATCCGCAAAATTTCTGTTGCATCTGAAAGTAGAAACTCGCCCGATTACAACGGTGTGCGTACTTTTCCCCTAGGCCGTTCTTGTTATTCGTTTCGAGCATCAGAACCGCGAAAATTTTGAGTTTCTCAAGCGTTTCTCACATACAAACTGCCACATCTCGCGAACGGATTGTCCAATCCGCAAAATTTCTGATGCATCTGAAAGTAGAAACTCGCCCGATTACAACGGTATGCGTACTTTTCCCCTAGACCGTTCTAGTTATGCTTGTCGAGCATCAGAACTGCGAAAATTTTGAGTTTCACAAGCTTTTCTTACCTCCAAACTGCCATATCTCGCGAACGGATTGACCAATCCGCAAAATTTCTGTTGCATCTGAAAGTAGAAACTCGCCCGAATACAACGGTATGCGTACTTTTCCCCTAGGCCGTTCTAGTTATTCGTTTCGAGCATCAGAACTGCGAAAATTTTGAGGTTCTCAAGCGTTTCTTACATCCAAACTGCCATATCTCGCGAACGGTTTGACCAATCCGCAAAATTTCTGTTGCATCTGAAAGTAGAAACTCGCCCGATTACAACTGTATGCGTACTTTTCCCCTAGCCCGTTCTAGTTATTCGTTTCGAGCAACAGAACTGCGAAAATTTTGAGTTTCTCAAGCGTTGCTTACCTCCAAACTGCCATATCTCGCGAACGGATTGACCAGTCCGCAAAATTATTGTTGCATCTGAAAGTAGAAACTCGCCCAAATACAACGGTATGCGTACTTTTCCCCTAGGCCGTTCTAGTTATTCGTTTCGAGCATCAGAACTGCGAAAATTTTGAGTTTCTCAAGCGTTTCTTACCTCCAAACTGCCATATCTCGCGAACGGATTGACCAATCCGCAAAATTATTGTTGCATCAGAAAGTAGAAACTCGCCCAAATACAACGGTATGCGTACTTTTCCCCTAGGCCGTTCTAGTTATTCGTTTCGAGCATCAGAACTGCGAAAATTTTGAGTTTCTCAAGCGTTTCTTACATCCAAACTGCCATATCTCGCGAACGGATTGACCAAACCGCAAAATTTCTGTTGCATCTGAAAGTAGAAACTCGCCCGATTACAACTGTATGCGTACTTTTCCCCTAGTCCGTTCTAGTTATTCGTTTCGAGCATCAGAACTGTGAAAATTTTGAGTTTCTCAACCGTTTCTTACCTCCGAACTGCCATATCTCGCGAACGGAATGACCAATCCGCAAAATTTCTGTTGCATCTGAAAGTAGAAACTCGCCCGATTACAACGGTGTGCGTACTTTTCCCCTAGGCCGTTCTTGTTATTCGTTTCGAGCATCAGAACCGCGAAAATTTTGAGTTTCTCAAGCGTTTCTTACCTCCAAACTGCCATATCTCGCGAACGGACTGACCAATCCGCAAAATTTCTGTTGCATCTGAAAGTAGAAACTCGCCCGATTACAACGGTATGCGTACTTTTCCCCTAGGCCGTTCTAGCTATTCGTTTCGAGCATCAGAACTGCGAAAATTTTGAGTTTCTCAAGCGTTTCTTACCTCCAAACTGCCATATCTCGCGAACGGATTGACCAATCCGCAAAATTTCTGTTGCATCCGAAAGTAGAAACTCGCCCGATTACAACGGTATGCGTACTTTTCCCCTAGGCCGTTCTAGTTATTCGTTTCGAGCATCAGAACTGCGAAAATTTTGAGTTTCTCAAGCGTTTCTCACATACAAACTGCCACATCTCGCGAACGGATTGTCCAATCCGCAAAATTTCTGATGCATCTGAAAGTAGAAACTCGCCCGATTACAACGGTATGCGTACTTTTCCCCTAGACCGTTCTAGTTATGCTTGTCGAGCATCAGAACTGCGAAAATTTTGAGTTTCTCAAGCGCTTCTTACATCCAAACTGCCATATCTCGCGAACGGTTTGACCAATCCGCAAAATTTCTGTTGCATCTGAAAGTAGAAACTCGCCCGATTACAACGGTATGCGTACTTTTCCCCTAGGCCGTTCTAGCTATTCGTTTCGAGCATCAGAACTGCGAAAATTTTGAGTTTCTCAAGCGCTTCTTACTTCCAAACTGCCATATCTCGCGAACGGATTGACCAATCCGCAAAATTTCCGTTGCATCTGAAGGTCGAAACTCGCCCGATTACAACGGTATGCGTACTTTTCCCCTAGGCCGTTCTAGTTATTCGTTTCGAGCATCAGAACTGCGAAAATTTTGAGTTTCTCAAGCGTTTCTTACATCCAAACTGCCATATCTCGCGAACGGATTGACCAATCCGCAAAATTTCTGTTGCATCTGAAAGTAGAAACTCGCCCGATTACAACGGTATGCGTACTTTTCCCCTAGGCCGTTCTAGTTATTCGTTTCGAGCATCAGAACTGCGAAAATTTTGAGTTTCTCAAGCGTTTCTCACATACAAACTGCCACATCTCGCGAACGGATTGTCCAATCCGCAAAATTTCAGATGCATCTGAAAGTAGAAACTCGCCCGATTACAACGGTATGCGTACTTATCCCCTAGACCGTTCTAGTTATGCTTGTCGAGCATCAGAACTGCGAAAATTTTGAGTTTCTCAAGCTTTTCTTACCTCCAAACTGCCATATCTCGCGAACGGATTGACCAATCCGCAAAATTTCTGTTGCATCTGAAAGTAGAAACTCGCCCGAATACAACGGTATGCGTACTTTTCCCCTAGGCCGTTCTAGTTATTCGTTTCGAGCATCAGAACTGCGAAAATTTTAAGGTTCTCAAGCGTTTCTTACATCCAAACTGCCATATCTCGCGAACGGTTTGACCAATCCGCAAAATTTCTGTTGCATCTGAAAGTAGAAACTCGCCCGATTACAACTGTATGCGTACTTTTCCCCTAGCCCGTTCTAGTTATTCGTTTCGAGCAACAGAACTGCGAAAATTTTGAGTTTCTCAAGCGTTGCTTACCTCCAAACTGCCATATCTCGCGAACGGATTGACCAAACCGCAAAATTTCTGTTGCATCTGAAAGTAGAAACTCGCCCGATTACAACTGTATGCGTACTTTTCCCCTAGGCCGTTCTTGTTATTCGTTTCGAGCATCAGAACCGCGAAAATTTTGAGTTTCTCAAGCGTTTCTTACCTCCAAACTGCCATATCTCGCGAACGGATTGACCAATCCGCAAAATTTCTGTTGCATCTGAAAGTAGAAACTCGCCCGATTACAACGGTATGCGTACCTTTCCCCTAGCCCGTTCTAGTTATTCGTTTCGAGCAACAGAACTGTGAAAATTTTGAGTTTCTCAAGCGTTGCTTACCTCCAAACTGCCATATCTCGCGAACGGATTGACCAATCCGCAAAATTATTGTTGCATCTGAAAGTAGAAACTCGCCCAAATACAACGGTATGCCTACTTTTCCCCTAGGCCGTTCTAGTTATTCGTTTCGAGCATCAGAACTGCGAAAATTTTGAGTTTCTCAAGCGTTTCTTACCTCCGAACTGCCATATCTCGCGAACGGATTGTCCAATCCGCAAAATTTCAGATGCATCTGAAAGTAGAAACTCGCCCGATTACAACGGTATGCGTACTTTTCCCCTAGACCGTTCTAGTTATGCTTGTCGAGCATCAGAACTGCGAAAATTTTGAGTTTCTCAAGCTTTTCTTACCTCCAAACTGCCATATCTCGCGAACGGATTGACCAATCCGCAAAATTTCTGTTGCATCTGAAAGTAGAAACTCGCCCGAATACAACGGTATGCGTACTTTTCCCCTAGGCCGTTCTAGTTATTCGTTTCGAGCATCAGAACTGCGAAAATTTTAAGGTTCTCAAGCGTTTCTTACATCCAAACTGCCATATCTCGCGAACGGTTTGACCAATCCGCAAAATTTCTGTTGCATCTGAAAGTAGAAACTCGCCCGATTACAACTGTATGCGTACTTTTCCCCTAGCCCGTTCTAGTTATTCGTTTCGAGCAACAGAACTGCGAAAATTTTGAGTTTCTCAAGCGTTGCTTACCTCCAAACTGCCACATCTCGCGAACGGATTGACCAATCCGCAAAATTATTGTTGCATCTGAAAGTAGAAACTCGCCCAAATACAACGGTATGCGTACTTTTCCCCTAGGCCGTTCTAGTTATTCGTTTCGAGCATCAGAACTGCGAAAATTTTGAGTTTCTCAAGCGTTTCTTACCTCCAAACTGCCATATCTCGCGAACGGATTGACCAAACCGCAAAATTTCTGTTGCATCTGAAAGTAGAAACTCGCCCGATTACAACTGTATGCGTACTTTTCCCCTAGGCCGTTCTTGTTATTCGTTTCGAGCATCAGAACCGCGAAAATTTTGAGTTTCTCAAGCGTTTCTTACCTCCAAACTGCCATATCTCGCGAACGGATTGACCAATCCGCAAAATTTCTGTTGCATCTGAAAGTAGAAACTCGCCCGATTACAACGGTATGCGTACCTTTCCCCTAGCCCGTTCTAGTTATTCGTTTCGAGCAACAGAACTGTGAAAATTTTGAGTTTCTCAAGCGTTGCTTACCTCCAAACTGCCATATCTCGCGAACGGATTGACCAATCCGCAAAATTATTGTTGCATCTGAAAGTAGAAACTCGCCCAAATACAACGGTATGCGTACTTTTCCCCTAGGCCGTTCTAGTTATTCGTTTCGAGCATCAGAACTGCGAAAATTTTGAGTTTCTCAAGTGTTTCTTACATCCAAACTGCCATATCTCGCGAACGGATTGACCAAACCGCAAAATTTCTGTTGCATCTGAAAGTAGAAACTCGCCCGATTACAACTGTATGCGTACTTTTCCCCTAGTCCGTTCTAGTTATTCGTTTCGAGCATCAGAACTGTGAAAATTTTGAGTTTCTCAACCGTTTCTTACCTCCGAACTGCCATATCTCGCGAACGGATTGTCCAATCCGCAAAATTTCAGATGCATCTGAAAGTAGAAACTCGCCCGATTACAACGGTATGCGTACTTTTCCCCTAGACCGTTCTAGTTATGCTTGTCGAGCATCAGAACTGCGAAAATTTTGAGTTTCTCAAGCTTTTCTTACCTCCAAACTGCCATATCTCGCGAACGGATTGACCAATCCGCAAAATTTCTGTTGCATCTGAAAGTAGAAACTCGCCCGAATACAACGGTATGCGTACTTTTCCCCTAGGCCGTTCTAGTTATTCGTTTCGAGCATCAGAACTGCGAAAATTTTAAGGTTCTCAAGCGTTTCTTACATCCAAACTGCCATATCTCGCGAACGGTTTGACCAATCCGCAAAATTTCTGTTGCATCTGAAAGTAGAAACTCGCCCGATTACAACTGTATGCGTACTTTTCCCCTAGCCCGTTCTAGTTATTCGTTTCGAGCAACAGAACTGCGAAAATTTTGAGTTTCTCAAGCGTTGCTTACCTCCAAACTGCCATATCTCGCGAACGGATTGACCAATCCGCAAAATTATTGTTGCATCTGAAAGTAGAAACTCGCCCAAATACAACGGTATGCGTACTTTTCCCCTAGGCCGTTCTAGTTATTCGTTTCGAGCATCAGAACTGCGAAAATTTTGAGTTTCTCAAGCGTTTCTTACTTCCAAACTGCCATATCTCGCGAACGGATCGACCAATCCGCAAAATTTCTGTTGCATCTGAAAGTAGAAACTCGCCCGATTACAACTGTATGCGTACTTTTCCCCTAGGCCGTTCTAGTTATTCGTTTCGAGCATCAGAACTGCGAAAATTTTGAGTTTCTCAAGCGTTTCTCACATACAAACTGCCACATCTCGCGAACGGATTGTCCAATCCGCAAAATTTCAGATGCATCTGAAAGTAGAAACTCGCCCGATTACAACGGTATGCGTACTTTTCCCCTAGACCGTTCTAGTTATACTTGTCGAGCATCAGAACTGCGAAAATTTTGAGTTTCTCAAGCTTTTCTTACCTCCAAACTGCCATATCTCGCGAACGGATTGACCAATCCGCAAAATTTCTGTTGCATCTGAAAGTAGAAACTCGCCCGATTACAACGGTATGCGTACCTTTCCCCTAGCCCGTTCTAGTTATTCGTTTCGAGCAACAGAACTGTGAAAATTTTGAGTTTCTCAAGCGTTGCTTACCTCCAAACTGCCATATCTCGCGAACGGATTGACCAATCCGCAAAATTATTGTTGCATCTGAAAGTAGAAACTCGCCCAAATACAACGGTATGCGTACTTTTCCCCTAGGCCGTTCTAGTTATTCGTTTCGAGCATCAGAACTGCGAAAATTTTGAGTTTCTCAAGCGTTTCTTACATCCAAACTGCCATATCTCGCGAACGGATTGACCAAACCGCAAAATTTCTGTTGCATCTGAAAGTAGAAACTCGCCCGATTACAACTGTATGCGTACTTTTCCCCTAGTCCGTTCTAGTTATTCGTTTCGAGCATCAGAACTGTGAAAATTTTGAGTTTCTCAACCGTTTCTTACCTCCGAACTGCCATATCTCGCGAACGGATTGACCAATCCACAAAATTTCTGTTGCATCTGAAAGTAGAAACTCGCCCGATTACAACGGTGTGCGTACTTTTCCCCTAGGCCGTTCTTGTTATTCGTTTCGAGCATCAGAACCGCGAAAATTTTGAGTTTCTCAAGCGTTTCTTACCTCCAAACTGCCATATCTCGCGAACGGACTGACCAATCTGCAAAATTTCTGTTGCATCTGAAAGTAGAAACTCGCCCGATTACAACGGTATGCGTACTTTTCCCCTAGGCCGTTCTAGCTATTCGTTTCGAGCATCAGAACTGCGAAAATTTTGAGTTTCTCAAGCGTTTCTTACCTCCAAACTGCCATATCTCGCGAACGGATTGACCAATCCGCAAAATTTCTGTTGCATCTGAAAGTAGAAACTCGCCCGATTACAACGGTATGCGTACTTTTCCCCTAGGCCGTTCTAGTTATTCGTTTCGAGCATCAGAACTGCGAAAATTTTGAGTTTCTCAAGCGTTTCTCACATACAAACTGCCACATCTCGCGAACGGATTGTCCAATCCGCAAAATTTCAGATGCATCTGAAAGTAGAAACTCGCCCGATTACAACGGTATGCGTACTTTTCCCCTAGACCGTTCTAGTTATACTTGTCGAGCATCAGAACTGCGAAAATTTTGAGTTTCTCAAGCTTTTCTTACCTCCAAACTGCCATATCTCGCGAACGGATTGACCAATCCGCAAAATTTCTGTTGCATCTGAAAGTAGAAACTCGCCCGACTACAACGGTATGCGTACCTTTCCCCTAGCCCGTTCTAGTTATTCGTTTCGAGCAACAGAACTGTGAAAATTTTGAGTTTCTCAAGCGTTGCTTACCTCCAAACTGCCATATCTCGCGAACGGATTGACCAATCCGCAAAATTATTGTTGCATCTGAAAGTAGAAACTCGCCCAAATACAACGGTATGCGTACTTTTCCCCTAGGCCGTTCTAGTTATTCGTTTCGAGCATCAGAACTGCGAAAATTTTGAGTTTCTCAAGCGTTTCTTACATCCAAACTGCCATATCTCGCGAACGGATTGACCAAACCGCAAAATTTCTGTTGCACCTGAAAGTAGAAACTCGCCCGATTACAACTGTATGCGTACTTTTCCCCTAGTCCGTTCTAGTTATTCGTTTCGAGCATCAGAACTGTGAAAATTTTGAGTTTCTCAACCGTTTCTTACCTCCGAACTGCCATATCTCGCGAACGGATTGACCAATCCGCAAAATTTCTGTTGCATCTGAAAGTAGAAACTCGCCCGATTACAACGGTGTGCGTACTTTTCCCCTAGGCCGTTCTTGTTATTCGTTTCGAGCATCAGAACCGCGAAAATTTTGAGTTTCTCAAGCGTTTCTTACCTCCAAACTGCCATATCTCGCGAACGGACTGACCAATCTGCAAAATTTCTGTTGCATCTGAAAGTAGAAACTCGCCCGATTACAACGGTATGCGTACTTTTCCCCTAGGCCGTTCTAGCTATTCGTTTCGAGCATCAGAACTGCGAAAATTTTGAGTTTCTCAAGCGTTTCTTACCTCCAAACTGCCATATCTCGCGAACGGATTGACCAATCCGCAAAATTTCTGTTGCATCTGAAAGTAGAAACTCGCCCGATTACAACGGTATGCGTACTTTTCCCCTAGGCCGTTCTAGTTATTCGTTTCGAGCATCAGAACTGCGAAAATTTTGAGTTTCTCAAGCGTTTCTCACATACAAACTGCCACATCTCGCGAACGGATTGTCCAATCCGCAAAATTTCTGATGCATCTGAAAGTAGAGACTCGCCCGATTACAACGGTATGCGTACTTTTCCCCTAGACCGTTCTAGTTGTGCTTGTCGAGCATCAGAACTGCGAAAATTTTGAGTTTCTCAAGCGTTTCTTACCTCCAAACTGCCATATCTCGCGAACGGATTGACCAATCCGCAAAATTTCTGTTGAATCTGAAAGTAGAAACTCGCCCGAATACAACGGTATGCGTACTTTTCCCCTAGGCCGTTCTAGTTATTCGTTTCGAGCATCAGAACTGCGAAAATTTTGAGTTTCTCAAGCGTTTCTTACTTCCAAACTGCCATATCTCGCGAACGGATTGACCAATCCGCAAAATTTCTGTTGCATCTGAAAGTAGAAACTCGCCCAAATACAACGGTATGCGTACTTTTCCCCTAGGCCGTTCTAGTTATTCGTTTCGAGCATCAGAACTGCGAAAATTTTGAGTTTCTCAAGCGTTTCTTACTTCCAAACTGCCATATCTCGCGAACGGATCGACCAATCCGCAAAATTTCTGTTGCATCTGAAAGTAGAAACTCGCCCGATTACAACGGTATGCGTACTTTTCCCCTAGGCCGTTCTAGTTATTCGTTTCGAGCATCAGAACTGCGAAAATTTTGAGTTTCTCAAGCGTTTCTCACATACAAACTGCCACATCTCGCGAACGGATTGTCCAATCCGCAAAATTTCAGATGCATCTGAAAGTAGAAACTCGCCCGATTACAACAGTATGCGTACTTTTCCCCTAGACCGTTCTAGTTATACTTGTCGAGCATCAGAACTGCGAAAATTTTGAGTTTCTCAAGCTTTTCTTACATCCAAACTGCCATATCTCGCGAACGGATTGACCAAACCGCAAAATTTCTGTTGCATCTGAAAGTAGAAACTCGCCCGATTACAACTGTATGCGTACTTTTCCCCTAGTCCGTTCTAGTTATTCGTTTCGAGCATCAGAACTGTGAAAATTTTGAGTTTCTCAACCGTTTCTTACCTCCGAACTGCCATATCTCGCGAACGGATTGACCAATCCGCAAAATTTCTGTTGCATCTGAAAGTAGAAACTCGCCCGATTACAACGGTGTGCGTACTTTTCCCCTAGGCCGTTCTTGTTATTCGTTTCGAGCATCAGAACCGCGAAAATTTTGAGTTTCTCAAGCGTTTCTTACCTCCAAACTGCCATATCTCGCGAACGGACTGACCAATCTGCAAAATTTCTGTTGCATCTGAAAGTAGAAACTCGCCCGATTACAACGGTATGCGTACTTTTCCCCTAGGCCGTTCTAGCTATTCGTTTCGAGCATCAGAACTGCGAAAATTTTGAGTTTCTCAAGCGTTTCTTACCTCCAAACTGCCATATCTCGCGAACGGATTGACCAATCCGCAAAATTTCTGTTGCATCTGAAAGTAGAAACTCGCCCGATTACAACGGTATGCGTACTTTTCCCCTAGGCCGTTCTAGTTATTCGTTTCGAGCATCAGAACTGCGAAAATTTTGAGTTTCTCAAGCGTTTCTCACATACAAACTGCCACATCTCGCGAACGGATTGTCCAATCCGCAAAATTTCAGATGCATCTGAAAGTAGAAACTCGCCCGATTACAACGGTATGCGTACTTTTCCCCTAGACCGTTCTAGTTATACTTGTCGAGCATCAGAACTGCGAAAATTTTGAGTTTCTCAAGCTTTTCTTACCTCCAAACTGCCATATCTCGCGAACGGATTGACCAATCCGCAAAATTTCTGTTGCATCTGAAAGTAGAAACTCGCCCGACTACAACGGTATGCGTACCTTTCCCCTAGCCCGTTCTAGTTATTCGTTTCGAGCAACAGAACTGTGAAAATTTTGAGTTTCTCAAGCGTTGCTTACCTCCAAACTGCCATATCTCGCGAACGGATTGACCAATCCGCAAAATTATTGTTGCATCTGAAAGTAGAAACTCGCCCAAATACAACGGTATGCGTACTTTTCCCCTAGGCCGTTCTAGTTATTCGTTTCGAGCATCAGAACTGCGAAAATTTTGAGTTTCTCAAGCGTTTCTTACATCCAAACTGCCATATCTCGCGAACGGATTGACCAAACCGCAAAATTTCTGTTGCACCTGAAAGTAGAAACTCGCCCGATTACAACTGTATGCGTACTTTTCCCCTAGTCCGTTCTAGTTATTCGTTTCGAGCATCAGAACTGTGAAAATTTTGAGTTTCTCAACCGTTTCTTACCTCCGAACTGCCATATCTCGCGAACGGATTGACCAATCCGCAAAATTTCTGTTGCATCTGAAAGTAGAAACTCGCCCGATTACAACGGTGTGCGTACTTTTCCCCTAGGCCGTTCTTGTTATTCGTTTCGAGCATCAGAACCGCGAAAATTTTGAGTTTCTCAAGCGTTTCTTACCTCCAAACTGCCATATCTCGCGAACGGACTGACCAATCTGCAAAATTTCTGTTGCATCTGAAAGTAGAAACTCGCCCGATTACAACGGTATGCGTACTTTTCCCCTAGGCCGTTCTAGCTATTCGTTTCGAGCATCAGAACTGCGAAAATTTTGAGTTTCTCAAGCGTTTCTTACCTCCAAACTGCCATATCTCGCGAACGGATTGACCAATCCGCAAAATTTCTGTTGCATCTGAAAGTAGAAACTCGCCCGATTACAACGGTATGCGTACTTTTCCCCTAGGCCGTTCTAGTTATTCGTTTCGAGCATCAGAACTGCGAAAATTTTGAGTTTCTCAAGCGTTTCTCACATACAAACTGCCACATCTCGCGAACGGATTGTCCAATCCGCAAAATTTCTGATGCATCTGAAAGTAGAGACTCGCCCGATTACAACGGTATGCGTACTTTTCCCCTAGACCGTTCTAGTTGTGCTTGTCGAGCATCAGAACTGCGAAAATTTTGAGTTTCTCAAGCGTTTCTTACCTCCAAACTGCCATATCTCGCGAACGGATTGACCAATCCGCAAAATTTCTGTTGAATCTGAAAGTAGAAACTCGCCCGAATACAACGGTATGCGTACTTTTCCCCTAGGCCGTTCTAGTTATTCGTTTCGAGCATCAGAACTGCGAAAATTTTGAGTTTCTCAAGCGTTTCTTACTTCCAAACTGCCATATCTCGCGAACGGATTGACCAATCCGCAAAATTTCTGTTGCATCTGAAAGTAGAAACTCGCCCGATTACAACGGTATGCGTACTTTTCCCCTAGGCCGTTCTAGTTATTCGTTTCGAGCATCAGAACTGCGAAAATTTTGAGTTTCTCAAGCGTATCTCACATACAAACTGCCACATCTCGCGAACGGATTGTCCAATCCGCAAAATTTCAGATGCATCTGAAAGTAGAAACTCGCCCGATTACAACGGTATGCGTACTTTTCCCCTAGACCGTTCTAGTTATACTTGTCGAGCATCAGAACTGCGAAAATTTTGAGTTTCTCAAGCTTTTCTTACCTCCAAACTGCCATATCTCGCGAACGGATTGACCAATCCGCAAAATTTCTGTTGCATCTGAAAGTAGAAACTCGCCCGAATACAACGGTATGCGTACTTTTCCCCTAGGCCGTTCTAGTTATTCGTTTCGAGCATCAGAACTGCGAAAATTTTGAGGTTCTCAAGCGTTTCTTACATCCAAACTGCCATATCTCGCGAACGGTTTGACCAATCCGCAAAATTTCTGTTGCATCTGAAAGTAGAAACTCGCCCGATTACAACTGTATGCGTACTTTTCCCCTAGCCCGTTCTAGTTATTCGTTTCGAGCAACAGAACTGCGAAAATTTTGAGTTTCTCAAGCGTTGCATACCTCCAAACGGCCATATCTCGCGAACGGATTGACCAATCCGCAAAATTATTGTTGCATCTGAAAGTAGAAACTCGCCCAAATACAACGGTATGCGTACTTTTCCCCTAGGCCGTTCTAGTTATTCGTTTCGAGCATCAGAACTGCGAAAATTTTGAGTTTCTCAAGCGTTTCTTACCTCCAAACTGCCATATCTCGCGAACGGATTGACCAAACCGCAAAATTTCTATTGCATCTGAAAGTAGAAACTCGCCCGATTACAACTGTATGCGTACTTTTCCCCTAGTCCGTTCTAGTTATTCGTTTCGAGCATCAGAACTGTGAAAATTTTGAGTTTCTCAACCGTTTCTTACCTCCGAACTGCCATATCTCGCGAACGGATTGACCAATCCGCAAAATTTCTGTTGCATCTGAAAGTAGAAAGTCGCCCGATTACAACGGTGTGCGTACTTTTCCCCTAGGCCGTTCTTGTTATTCGTTTCGAACATCAGAACCGCGAAAATTTTGAGTTTCTCAAGCGTTTCTTACCTCCAAACTGCCATATCTCGCGAACGGACTGACCAATCCGCAAAATTTCTGTTGCATCTGAAAGTAGAAACTCGCCCGATTACAACGGTATGCGTACCTTTCCCCTAGCCCGTTCTAGTTATTCGTTTCGAGCAACAGAACTGCGAAAATTTTGAGTTTCTCAAGCGTTGCTTACCTCCAAACTGCCATATCTCGCGAACGTATTGACCAATCCGCAAAATTTCTGTTGCATCTGAAAGTAGAAACTCGCCCGATTACAACGGTGTGCGTACTTTTCCCCTAGGCCGTTCTTGTTATTCGTTTCGAGCATCAGAACCGCGAAAATTTTGAGTTTCTCAAGCGTTTCTTACCTCCAAACTGCCATATCTCGCGAACGGATTGACCAATCCGCAAAATTTCTGTTGCATCTGAAAGTAGAAACTCGCCCGATTACAACGGTGTGCGTACTTTTCCCCTAGGCCGTTCTTGTTATTCGTTTCGAGCATCAGAACCGCGAAAATTTTGAGTTTCTCAAGCGTTTCTTACCTCCAAACTGCCATGTCTCTAGAACGGATTGACCAATCCGCAAAGTTTCTGTTGCATCTGAAAGTAGAAACTCGCCCGATTACAACACTGTGCGTACTTTTCCCCTAGGCCGTTCTAGTTATTCGTTTCGAGCATCAGAACTGCGAAAATTTTGAGTTTCTCAAGCGTTTCTCACATACAAACTGCCACATCTCGCGAACGGATTGTCCAATCCGCAAAATTTCAAATGCATCTGAAAGTAGAAACTCGCCCGATTACAACGGTATGCGTACTTTTCCCCTAGACCGTTCTAGTTATGCTTGTCGAGCATCAGAACTGCGAAAATTTTGAGTTTCTCAAGCTTTTCTTACCTCCAAACTGCCATATCTCGCGAACGGATTGACCAATCCGCAAAATTTCTGTTGCATCTGAAAGTAGAAACTCGCCCGAATACAACGGTATGCGTACTTTTCCCCTAGGCCGTTCTAGTTATTCGTTTCGAGCATCAGAACTGCGAAAATTTTGAGGTTCTCAAGCGTTTCTTACATCCAAACTGCCATATCTCGCGAACGGTTTGACCAATCCGCAAAATTTCTGTTGCATCTGAAAGTAGAAACTCGCCCAAATACAACGGTATGCGTACTTTTCCCCTAGGCCGTTCTAGTTATTCGTTTCGAGCATCAGAACTGCGAAAATTTTGAGTTTCTCAAGCGTTTCTTACATCCAAACTGCCATATCTCGCGAACGGATTGACCAAACCGCAAAATTTCTGTTGCATCTGAAAGTAGAAACTCGCCCGATTACAACTGTATGCGTACTTTTCCCCTAGTCCGTTCTAGTTATTCGTTTCGAGCATCAGAACTGTGAAAATTTTGAGTTTCTCAACCGTTTCTTACCTCCGAACTGCCATATCTCGCGAACGGATTGACCAATCCGCAAAATTTCTGTTGCATCTGAAAGTAGAAACTCGCCCGATTACAACGGTGTGCGTACTTTTCCCCTAGGCCGTTCTTGTTATTCGTTTCGAGCATCAGAACCGCGAAAATTTTGAGTTTCTCAAGCGTTTCTTACATCCAAACTGCCATATCTCGCGAACGGATTGACCAAACCGCAAAATTTCTGTTGCATCTGAAAGTAGAAACTCGCCCGATTACAACTGTATGCGTACTTTTCCCCTAGTCCGTTCTAGTTATTCGTTTCGAGCATCAGAACTGTGAAAATTTTGAGTTTCTCAACCGTTTCTTACCTCCGAACTGCCATATCTCGCGAACGGATTGACCAATCCGCAAAATTTCTGTTGCATCTGAAAGTAGAAACTCGCCCGATTACAACGGTGTGCGTACTTTTCCCCTAGGCCGTTCTTGTTATTCGTTTCGAGCATCAGAACCGCGAAAATTTTGAGTTTCTCAAGCGTTTCTTACCTCCAAACTGCCATATCTCGCGAACGGACTGACCAATCCGCAAAATTTCTGTTGCATCTGAAAGTAGAAACTCGCCCGATTACAACGGTATGCGTACCTTTCCCCTAGCCCGTTCTAGTTATTCGTTTCGAGCAACAGAACTGCGAAAATTTTGAGTGTCTCAAGCGTTTCTTACCTCCAAACTGCCATATCTCGCGAACGGATTGACCAATCCGCAAAATTTCTGTTGCATCTGAAAGTAGAAACTCGCCCGATTACAACGGTATGCGTACTTTTCCCCTAGGCCGTTCTTGTTATTCGTTTCGAGCATCAGATCCGCGAAAATTTTGAGTTTCTCAAGCGTTGCTTACCTCCAAACTGCCATATCTCGCGAACGGATTGACCAATCCGCAAAATTTCTGTTGCATCTGAAAGTAGAAACTCGCCCGATTACAACGGTGTGCGTACTTTTCCCCTAGGCCGTTCTTGTTATTCGTTTCGAGCATCAGAACCGCGAAAATTTTGAGTTTCTCAAGCGTTTCTTACCTCCAAACTGCCATATCTCGCGAACGGATTGACCAATCCGCAAAATTTCTGTTGCATCTGAAAGTAGAAACTCGCCCGATTACAACGGTATGCGTACCTTTCCCCTAGCCCGTTCTAGTTATTCGTTTCGAGCAACAGAACTGCGAAAATTTTGAGTTTCTCAAGCGTTGCTTACCTCCAAACTGCCATATCTCGCGAACGGATTGACCAATCCGCAAAATTTCTGTTGCATCTGAAAGTAGAAACTCGCCCGATTACAACTGTATGCGTACTTTTCCCCTAGTCCGTTCTAGTTATTCGTTTCGAGCATCAGAACTGCGAAAATTTTGAGTTTCTCAAGCGTTGCTTACCTCCAAACTGCCATATCTCGCGAACGGATTGACCAATCCGCAAAATTATTGTTGCATCTGAAAGTAGAAACTCGCCCAAATACAACGGTATGCGTACTTTTCCCCTAGGCCGTTCTAGTTATTCGTTTCGAGCATCAGAACTGCGAAAATTTTGAGTTTCTCAAGCGTTTCTTACATCCAAACTGCCATATCTCGCGAACGGATTGACCAAACCGCAAAATTTCTGTTGCATCTGAAAGTAGAGACTCGCCCGATTACAACTGTATGCGTACTTTTCCCCTAGTCCGTTCTAGTTATTCGTTTCGAGCATCAGAACTGTGAAAATTTTGAGTTTCTCAACCGTTTCTTACCTCCGAACTGCCATATCTCGCGAACGGATTGACCAATCCGCAAAATTTCTGTTGCATCTGAAAGTAGAAACTCGCCCGATTACAACGGTGTGCGTACTTTTCCCCTAGGCCGTTCTTCTTATTCGTTTCGAGCATCAGAACCGCGAAAATTTTGAGTTTCTCAAGCGTTTCTTACCTCCAAACTGCCATATCTCGCGAACGGATTGACCAATCCGCAAAATTTCTGTTGCATCTGAAAGTAGAAACTCGCCCGATTACAACGGTATGCGTACCTTTCCCCTAGCCCGTTCTAGTTATTCGTTTCGAGCAACAGAACTGCGAAAATTTTGAGTTTCTCAAGCGTTGCTTACCTCCAAACTGCCATATCTCGCGAACGGATTGACCAATCCGCAAAATTTCTGTTGCATCTGAAAGTAGAAACTCGCCCGATTACAACGGTATGCGTACCTTTCCCCTAACCCGTCCTAGTTATTCGTTTCGAGCAACAGAACTGCGAAAATTTTGAGTTTCTCAAGCGTTGCTTACCTCCAAACTGCCATATCTCGCGAACGGATTGACCAATCCGCAAAATTTCTGTTGCATCTGAAAGTAGAAACTCGCCCGATTACAACGGTGTGCGTACTTTTCCCCTAGGCCGTTCTTGTTATTCGTTTCGAGCATCAGATCCGCGAAAATTTTGAGTTTCTCAAGCGTTTCTTACCTCCAAACTGCCATATCTCGCGAACGGATTGACCAATCCGCAAAATTTCTGTTGCATCTGAAAGTAGAAACTCGCCCGATTACAAAGGTATGCGTACTTTTCCCCTAGGCCGTTCTAGCTATTCGTTTCGAGCATCAGAACTGCGAAAATTTTGAGTTTCTCAAGCGTTTCTTAATTCCAAACTGCCATATCTCGCGAACGGATTGACCAATCCGCAAAATTTCTGTTGCATCTGAAGGTCGAAACTCGCCCGATTACAACAGTATGCGTACTTTTCCCCTAGGCCGTTCTAGTTATTCGTTTCGAGCATCAGAACTGCGAAAATTTTGAGTTTCTCAAGCGTTTCTTACCTCCAAACTGCCATATCTCGCGAACGGATTGACCAATCCGCAAAATTTCTGTTGCATCTGAAAGTAGAAACTCGCCCGATTACAACGGTATGCGTACTTTTCCCCTAGGCCGTTCTAGTTATTCGTTTCGAGCATCAGAACTGCGAAAATTTTGAGTTTCTCAAGCGTTTCTCACATACAAACTGCCACATCTCGCGAACGGATTGTCCAATCCGCAAAATTTCTGATGCATCTGAAAGTAGAAACTCGCCCGATTACAACGGTATGCGTACTTTTCCCCTAGACCGTTCTAGTTATGCTTGTCGAGCATCAGAACTGCGAAAATTTTGAGTTTCTCAAGCGTTTCTTACCTCCAAACTGCCATATCTCGCGAACGGATTGACCAATCCGCAAAATTTCTGTTGCATCTGAAAGTAGAAACTCGCCCGAATACAACGGTATGCGTACTTTTCCCCTAGGCCGTTCTAGTTATTCGTTTCGAGCATCAGAACTGCGAAAATTTTGAGTTTCTCAAGCGTTGCTTACCTCCAAACTGCCATATGTCGCGAACGGATTGACCAATCCGCAAAATTATTGTTGCATCTGAAAGTAGAAACTCGCCCGATTACAACGGCATGCGTACTTTTCCCCTAGGCCGTTCTAGTTATTCGTTTCGAGCATCAGAACTGCGAAAATTTTGAGTTTCTCAAGCGTTTCTTACCTCCAAACTGCCATATCTCGCGAACGGATTGACCAATCCGCAAAATTTCTGTTGCATCTGAAAGTAGAAACTCGCCCGATTACAACGGTATGCGTACTTTTCCCCTAGGCCGTTCTAGCTATTCGTTTCGAGCATCAGAACTGCGAAAATTTTGAGTTTCTCAAGCGTTTCTTACTTCCAAACTGCCATATCTCGCGAACGGATTGACCAATCCGCAAAATTTCTGTTGCATCTGAAGGTCGAAACTCGCCCGATTACAACAGTATGCGTACTTTTCCCCTAGGCCGTTCTAGTTATTCGTTTCGAGCATCAGAACTGCGAAAATTTTGAGTTTCTCAAGCGTTTCTTACCTCCAAACTGCCATATCTCGCGAACGGATTGACCAATCCGCAAAATTTCTGTTGCATCTGAAAGTAGAAACTCGCCCGATTACAACGGTATGCGTACTTTTCCCCTAGGCCGTTCTAGTTATTCGTTTCGAGCATCAGAACTGCGAAAATTTTGAGTTTCTCAAGCGTTTCGTACCTCCAAACTGCCATATCTCGCGAACGGTTTGACCAATCCGCAAAATTTCTGTTGCATCTGAAGGTAGAAACTCGCCCGATTACAACGGTATGCGTACTTTTCCCCTAGGCCGTTCTAGTTATTCGTTTCGAGCATCAGAACTGCGAAAATTTTGAGTTTCTCAAGCGTTTCTTACTTCCAAACTGCCATATCTCGCGTACGGATTGACAAATCCGCAAAATTTCTGTTGCATCTGAAGGTAGAAACTCGCCCGATTACAACGGTATGCGTACTTTTCCCCTAGGCCGTTCTAGTTATTCGTTTCGAGCATCAGAACTGCGAAAATTTTGAGTTTCTCAAGCGTTTCTTACCTACAAACTGCCACATCTCGCGAACGGATTTACCAATCCGCAAAAATTCTGATGCATCTGAAAGTAGAAACTCGCCCGATTACAACGGTATGCGTACTTTTCCCCTAGGCCGTTCTAGTTATTCGTTTCGAGCATCAGAACTGCGAAAATTTTGAGTTTCTCAAGCGTTTCGTACCTCCAAACTGCCATATCTCGCGAACGGTTTGACCAATCCGCAAAATTTCTGTTGTATCTGAAGGTAGAAACTCGCCCGATTACAACGGTATGCGTACTTTTCCCCTAGGCCGTTCTAGTTATTCGTTTCGAGCATCAGAACTGCGAAAATTTTGAGTTTCTCAAGCGTTTCTTACTTCCAAACTACCATATCTCGCGTACGGATTGACAAATCCGCAAAATTTATGTTGCATCTGAAGGTAGAAACTCGCCCGATTACAACGGTATGCGTACTTTTCCCCTAGGCCGTTCTAGTTATTCGTTTCGAGCATCAGAACTGCGAAAATTTTGAGTTTCTCAAGCGTTTCTTACTTACAAACTGCCACATCTCGCGAACGGATTGACCAATCCGCAAAAATTCTGATGCATCTGAAAGTAGAAACTCGCCCGATTACAACGGTATGCGTACTTTTCCCCTAGGCCGCCCTAGTTATTCGTGTCGAGCATCAGAACTGCGAAAATTTTGAGTTTCTCAAGCGTTTCTTACATCCAAACTGCCATATCTCGCGAACGGATTGACCAATCCGCAAAATTTCTGTTGCATCTGAAAGTAGAAACTCGCCCGATTACAACGGTATGCGTACTTTTCCCCTAGGCCGTTCTAGTTATTCGTTTCGAGCATCAGAACTGCAAAATTTTGATTTTCTCAAGCGTTTCTTACCTCCAAACTGCCATATCTCGCGAACGGATTGACCAATCCGCAAAATTACTGTTGCATCTGAAAGTAGAAACTCGCCCGATTACAACGGTATGCGTACTTTTCCCCTAGGCCGTTCTAGTTATTCGTTTCGAGCATCAGAACTGCGAAAATTTTGAGTTTCTCAAGCGTTTCGTACCTCCAAACTGCCATATCTCGCGAACGGTTTGACCAATCCGCAAAATTTCTGTTGCATCTGAAGGTAGAAACTCGCCCGATTACAACGGTATGCGTACTTTTCCCCTAGGCCGTTCTAGTTATTCGTTTCGAGCATCAGAACTGCGAAAATTTTGAGTTTCTCAAGCGTTTCTTACTTCCAAACTGCCATATCTCGCGAACGGATTGACAAATCCGCAAAATTTCTGTTGCATCTGAAGGTAGAAACTCGCCCGATTACAACGGTATGCGTACTTTTCCCCTAGACCGTTCTAGTTATGCATGTCGAGCATCAGAACTGCGAAAATTTTGAGTTTCTCAAGCGTTTCTTACCTCCAAACTGCCATATCTCGCGAACGGATTGACCAATCCGCAAAATTTCTGTTGCATCTGAAAGTAGAAACTCGCCCGAATACAACGGTATGCGTACTTTTCCCCTAGGCCGTTCTAGTTATTCGTTTCGAGCATCAGAACTGCGAAAATTTTGAGTTTCTCAAGCGTTTCTTACATCCAAACTGCCATATCTCGCGAACGGTTTGACCAATCCGCAAAATTTCTGTTGCATCTGAAAGTAGAAACTCGCCCGATTACAACTGTATGCGTACTTTTCCCCTAGCCCGTTCTAGTTATTCATTTCGAGCAACAGAACTGCGAAAATTTTGAGTTTCTCAAGCGTTGCTTACCTCCAAACTGCCATATGTCGCGAACGGATTGACCAATCCGCAAAATTATTGTTGCATCTGAAAGTAGAATCTCGCCGATTACAACGGCATGCGTACTTTTCCCCTAGGCCGTTCTAGTTATTCGTTTCGAGCATCAGAACTGCGAAAATTTTGAGTTTCTCAAGCGTTTCTTACCTACAAACTGCCATATTTCGCGAACGGATTGACCAATCCGCAAAATTTCTGTTGCATCTGAAAGTAGAAACTCGCCCGATTACAACGGTATGCGTACTCTTCCCCTAGGCCGTTCTAGTTATTCGTTTCGAGCATCAGAACTGCGAAAATTTTGAGTTTCTCAAGCGTTTCTTACTTCCAAACTGCCATATCTCGCGAACGGATTGACCAATCCGCAAAATTTCTATTGCATCTGAAAGTAGAAACTCGCCCGATTACAACGGTATGCGTACTCTTCCCCTAGGCCGTTCTAGTTATTCGTTTCGAGCATCAGAACTGCAAAATTTTGAGTTTCTCAAGCGTTTCTTACTTCCAAACTACCATATCTCGCGTACGGATTGACAAATCCGCAAAATTTATGTTGCATCTGAAGGTAGAAACTCGCCCGATTACAACGGTATGCGTACTTTTCCCCTAGGCCGTTCTAGTTATTCGTTTCGAGCATCAGAACTGCGAAAATTTTGAGTTTCTCAAGCGTTTCTTACTTACAAACTGCCACATCTCGCGAACGGATTGACCAATCCGCAAAAATTCTGATGCATCTGAAAGTAGAAACTCGCCCGATTACAACGGTATGCGTACTTTTCCCCTAGGCCGCCCTAGTTATTCGTGTCGAGCATCAGAACTGCGAAAATTTTGAGTTTCTCAAGCGTTTCGTACCTCCAAACTGCCATATCTCGCGAACGGTTTGACCAATCCGCAAAATTTCTGTTGTATCTGAAGGTAGAAACTCGCCCGATTACAACGGTATGCGTACTTTTCCCCTAGGCCGTTCTAGTTATTCGTTTCGAGCATCAGAACTGCGAAAATTTTGAGTTTCTCAAGCGTTTCTTACTTCCAAACTACCATATCTCGCGTACGGATTGACAAATCCGCAAAATTTATGTTGCATCTGAAGGTAGAAACTCGCCCGATTACAACGGTATGCGTACTTTTCCCCTAGGCCGTTCTTGTTATTCGTTTCGAGCATCAGAACCGCGAAAATTTTGAGTTTCTCAAGCGTTTCTTACCTCCAAACTGCCATATCTCGCGAACGGATTGACCAATCCGCAAAATTTCTGTTGCATCTGAAAGTAGAAACTCGCCCGATTACAACGGTGTGCGTACTTTTCCCCTAGGCCGTTCTTGTTATTCGTTTCGAGCATCAGAACCGCGAAAATTTTGAGTTTCTCAAGCGTTTCTTACCTCCAAACTGCCATGTCTCTAGAACGGATTGACCAATCCGCAAAGTTTCTGTTGCATCTGAAAGTAGAAACTCGCCCGATTACAACACTGTGCGTACTTTTCCCCTAGGCCGTTCTAGTTATTCGTTTCGAGCATCAGAACTGCGAAAATTTTGAGTTTCTCAAGCGTTTCTCACATACAAACTGCCACATCTCGCGAACGGATTGTCCAATCCGCAAAATTTCAAATGCATCTGAAAGTAGAAACTCGCCCGATTACAACGGTATGCGTACTTTTCCCCTAGACCGTTCTAGTTATGCTTGTCGAGCATCAGAACTGCGAAAATTTTGAGTTTCTCAAGCTTTTCTTACCTCCAAACTGCCATATCTCGCGAACGGATTGACCAATCCGCAAAATTTCTGTTGCATCTGAAAGTAGAAACTCGCCCGAATACAACGGTATGCGTACTTTTCCCCTAGGCCGTTCTAGTTATTCGTTTCGAGCATCAGAACTGCGAAAATTTTGAGGTTCTCAAGCGTTTCTTACATCCAAACTGCCATATCTCGCGAACGGTTTGACCAATCCGCAAAATTTCTGTTGCATCTGAAAGTAGAAACTCGCCCAAATACAACGGTATGCGTACTTTTCCCCTAGGCCGTTCTAGTTATTCGTTTCGAGCATCAGAACTGCGAAAATTTTGAGTTTCTCAAGCGTTTCTTACATCCAAACTGCCATATCTCGCGAACGGATTGACCAAACCGCAAAATTTCTGTTGCATCTGAAAGTAGAAACTCGCCCGATTACAACTGTATGCGTACTTTTCCCCTAGTCCGTTCTAGTTATTCGTTTCGAGCATCAGAACTGTGAAAATTTTGAGTTTCTCAACCGTTTCTTACCTCCGAACTGCCATATCTCGCGAACGGATTGACCAATCCGCAAAATTTCTGTTGCATCTGAAAGTAGAAACTCGCCCGATTACAACGGTGTGCGTACTTTTCCCCTAGGCCGTTCTTGTTATTCGTTTCGAGCATCAGAACCGCGAAAATTTTGAGTTTCTCAAGCGTTTCTTACATCCAAACTGCCATATCTCGCGAACGGATTGACCAAACCGCAAAATTTCTGTTGCATCTGAAAGTAGAAACTCGCCCGATTACAACTGTATGCGTACTTTTCCCCTAGTCCGTTCTAGTTATTCGTTTCGAGCATCAGAACTGTGAAAATTTTGAGTTTCTCAACCGTTTCTTACCTCCGAACTGCCATATCTCGCGAACGGATTGACCAATCCGCAAAATTTCTGTTGCATCTGAAAGTAGAAACTCGCCCGATTACAACGGTGTGCGTACTTTTCCCCTAGGCCGTTCTTGTTATTCGTTTCGAGCATCAGAACCGCGAAAATTTTGAGTTTCTCAAGCGTTTCTTACCTCCAAACTGCCATATCTCGCGAACGGACTGACCAATCCGCAAAATTTCTGTTGCATCTGAAAGTAGAAACTCGCCCGATTACAACGGTATGCGTACCTTTCCCCTAGCCCGTTCTAGTTATTCGTTTCGAGCAACAGAACTGCGAAAATTTTGAGTGTCTCAAGCGTTTCTTACCTCCAAACTGCCATATCTCGCGAACGGATTGACCAATCCGCAAAATTTCTGTTGCATCTGAAAGTAGAAACTCGCCCGATTACAACGGTATGCGTACTTTTCCCCTAGGCCGTTCTTGTTATTCGTTTCGAGCATCAGATCCGCGAAAATTTTGAGTTTCTCAAGCGTTGCTTACCTCCAAACTGCCATATCTCGCGAACGGATTGACCAATCCGCAAAATTTCTGTTGCATCTGAAAGTAGAAACTCGCCCGATTACAACGGTGTGCGTACTTTTCCCCTAGGCCGTTCTTGTTATTCGTTTCGAGCATCAGAACCGCGAAAATTTTGAGTTTCTCAAGCGTTTCTTACCTCCAAACTGCCATATCTCGCGAACGGATTGACCAATCCGCAAAATTTCTGTTGCATCTGAAAGTAGAAACTCGCCCGATTACAACGGTATGCGTACCTTTCCCCTAGCCCGTTCTAGTTATTCGTTTCGAGCAACAGAACTGCGAAAATTTTGAGTTTCTCAAGCGTTGCTTACCTCCAAACTGCCATATCTCGCGAACGGATTGACCAATCCGCAAAATTTCTGTTGCATCTGAAAGTAGAAACTCGCCCGATTACAACTGTATGCGTACTTTTCCCCTAGTCCGTTCTAGTTATTCGTTTCGAGCATCAGAACTGCGAAAATTTTGAGTTTCTCAAGCGTTGCTTACCTCCAAACTGCCATATCTCGCGAACGGATTGACCAATCCGCAAAATTATTGTTGCATCTGAAAGTAGAAACTCGCCCAAATACAACGGTATGCGTACTTTTCCCCTAGGCCGTTCTAGTTATTCGTTTCGAGCATCAGAACTGCGAAAATTTTGAGTTTCTCAAGCGTTTCTTACATCCAAACTGCCATATCTCGCGAACGGATTGACCAAACCGCAAAATTTCTGTTGCATCTGAAAGTAGAGACTCGCCCGATTACAACTGTATGCGTACTTTTCCCCTAGTCCGTTCTAGTTATTCGTTTCGAGCATCAGAACTGTGAAAATTTTGAGTTTCTCAACCGTTTCTTACCTCCGAACTGCCATATCTCGCGAACGGATTGACCAATCCGCAAAATTTCTGTTGCATCTGAAAGTAGAAACTCGCCCGATTACAACGGTGTGCGTACTTTTCCCCTAGGCCGTTCTTCTTATTCGTTTCGAGCATCAGAACCGCGAAAATTTTGAGTTTCTCAAGCGTTTCTTACCTCCAAACTGCCATATCTCGCGAACGGATTGACCAATCCGCAAAATTTCTGTTGCATCTGAAAGTAGAAACTCGCCCGATTACAACGGTATGCGTACCTTTCCCCTAGCCCGTTCTAGTTATTCGTTTCGAGCAACAGAACTGCGAAAATTTTGAGTTTCTCAAGCGTTGCTTACCTCCAAACTGCCATATCTCGCGAACGGATTGACCAATCCGCAAAATTTCTGTTGCATCTGAAAGTAGAAACTCGCCCGATTACAACGGTATGCGTACCTTTCCCCTAACCCGTCCTAGTTATTCGTTTCGAGCAACAGAACTGCGAAAATTTTGAGTTTCTCAAGCGTTGCTTACCTCCAAACTGCCATATCTCGCGAACGGATTGACCAATCCGCAAAATTTCTGTTGCATCTGAAAGTAGAAACTCGCCCGATTACAACGGTGTGCGTACTTTTCCCCTAGGCCGTTCTTGTTATTCGTTTCGAGCATCAGATCCGCGAAAATTTTGAGTTTCTCAAGCGTTTCTTACCTCCAAACTGCCATATCTCGCGAACGGATTGACCAATCCGCAAAATTTCTGTTGCATCTGAAAGTAGAAACTCGCCCGATTACAAAGGTATGCGTACTTTTCCCCTAGGCCGTTCTAGCTATTCGTTTCGAGCATCAGAACTGCGAAAATTTTGAGTTTCTCAAGCGTTTCTTAATTCCAAACTGCCATATCTCGCGAACGGATTGACCAATCCGCAAAATTTCTGTTGCATCTGAAGGTCGAAACTCGCCCGATTACAACAGTATGCGTACTTTTCCCCTAGGCCGTTCTAGTTATTCGTTTCGAGCATCAGAACTGCGAAAATTTTGAGTTTCTCAAGCGTTTCTTACCTCCAAACTGCCATATCTCGCGAACGGATTGACCAATCCGCAAAATTTCTGTTGCATCTGAAAGTAGAAACTCGCCCGATTACAACGGTATGCGTACTTTTCCCCTAGGCCGTTCTAGTTATTCGTTTCGAGCATCAGAACTGCGAAAATTTTGAGTTTCTCAAGCGTTTCTCACATACAAACTGCCACATCTCGCGAACGGATTGTCCAATCCGCAAAATTTCTGATGCATCTGAAAGTAGAAACTCGCCCGATTACAACGGTATGCGTACTTTTCCCCTAGACCGTTCTAGTTATGCTTGTCGAGCATCAGAACTGCGAAAATTTTGAGTTTCTCAAGCGTTTCTTACCTCCAAACTGCCATATCTCGCGAACGGATTGACCAATCCGCAAAATTTCTGTTGCATCTGAAAGTAGAAACTCGCCCGAATACAACGGTATGCGTACTTTTCCCCTAGGCCGTTCTAGTTATTCGTTTCGAGCATCAGAACTGCGAAAATTTTGAGTTTCTCAAGCGTTGCTTACCTCCAAACTGCCATATGTCGCGAACGGATTGACCAATCCGCAAAATTATTGTTGCATCTGAAAGTAGAAACTCGCCCGATTACAACGGCATGCGTACTTTTCCCCTAGGCCGTTCTAGTTATTCGTTTCGAGCATCAGAACTGCGAAAATTTTGAGTTTCTCAAGCGTTTCTTACCTCCAAACTGCCATATCTCGCGAACGGATTGACCAATCCGCAAAATTTCTGTTGCATCTGAAAGTAGAAACTCGCCCGATTACAACGGTATGCGTACTTTTCCCCTAGGCCGTTCTAGCTATTCGTTTCGAGCATCAGAACTGCGAAAATTTTGAGTTTCTCAAGCGTTTCTTACTTCCAAACTGCCATATCTCGCGAACGGATTGACCAATCCGCAAAATTTCTGTTGCATCTGAAGGTCGAAACTCGCCCGATTACAACAGTATGCGTACTTTTCCCCTAGGCCGTTCTAGTTATTCGTTTCGAGCATCAGAACTGCGAAAATTTTGAGTTTCTCAAGCGTTTCTTACCTCCAAACTGCCATATCTCGCGAACGGATTGACCAATCCGCAAAATTTCTGTTGCATCTGAAAGTAGAAACTCGCCCGATTACAACGGTATGCGTACTTTTCCCCTAGGCCGTTCTAGTTATTCGTTTCGAGCATCAGAACTGCGAAAATTTTGAGTTTCTCAAGCGTTTCGTACCTCCAAACTGCCATATCTCGCGAACGGTTTGACCAATCCGCAAAATTTCTGTTGCATCTGAAGGTAGAAACTCGCCCGATTACAACGGTATGCGTACTTTTCCCCTAGGCCGTTCTAGTTATTCGTTTCGAGCATCAGAACTGCGAAAATTTTGAGTTTCTCAAGCGTTTCTTACTTCCAAACTGCCATATCTCGCGTACGGATTGACAAATCCGCAAAATTTCTGTTGCATCTGAAGGTAGAAACTCGCCCGATTACAACGGTATGCGTACTTTTCCCCTAGGCCGTTCTAGTTATTCGTTTCGAGCATCAGAACTGCGAAAATTTTGAGTTTCTCAAGCGTTTCTTACCTACAAACTGCCACATCTCGCGAACGGATTTACCAATCCGCAAAAATTCTGATGCATCTGAAAGTAGAAACTCGCCCGATTACAACGGTATGCGTACTTTTCCCCTAGGCCGTTCTAGTTATTCGTTTCGAGCATCAGAACTGCGAAAATTTTGAGTTTCTCAAGCGTTTCGTACCTCCAAACTGCCATATCTCGCGAACGGTTTGACCAATCCGCAAAATTTCTGTTGTATCTGAAGGTAGAAACTCGCCCGATTACAACGGTATGCGTACTTTTCCCCTAGGCCGTTCTAGTTATTCGTTTCGAGCATCAGAACTGCGAAAATTTTGAGTTTCTCAAGCGTTTCTTACTTCCAAACTACCATATCTCGCGTACGGATTGACAAATCCGCAAAATTTATGTTGCATCTGAAGGTAGAAACTCGCCCGATTACAACGGTATGCGTACTTTTCCCCTAGGCCGTTCTAGTTATTCGTTTCGAGCATCAGAACTGCGAAAATTTTGAGTTTCTCAAGCGTTTCTTACTTACAAACTGCCACATCTCGCGAACGGATTGACCAATCCGCAAAAATTCTGATGCATCTGAAAGTAGAAACTCGCCCGATTACAACGGTATGCGTACTTTTCCCCTAGGCCGCCCTAGTTATTCGTGTCGAGCATCAGAACTGCGAAAATTTTGAGTTTCTCAAGCGTTTCTTACATCCAAACTGCCATATCTCGCGAACGGATTGACCAATCCGCAAAATTTCTGTTGCATCTGAAAGTAGAAACTCGCCCGATTACAACGGTATGCGTACTTTTCCCCTAGGCCGTTCTAGTTATTCGTTTCGAGCATCAGAACTGCAAAATTTTGATTTTCTCAAGCGTTTCTTACCTCCAAACTGC
This sequence comes from Ptiloglossa arizonensis, assembly GCF_051014685.1. Classification (NCBI taxonomy): domain Eukaryota; kingdom Metazoa; phylum Arthropoda; class Insecta; order Hymenoptera; family Colletidae; genus Ptiloglossa; species Ptiloglossa arizonensis. The sequence goes on from NW_027478499.1 coordinate 596,941, forward strand.
CATATCTCGCGAACGGATTGACCAATCCGCAAAATTACTGTTGCATCTGAAAGTAGAAACTCGCCCGATTACAACGGTATGCGTACTTTTCCCCTAGGCCGTTCTAGTTATTCGTTTCGAGCATCAGAACTGCGAAAATTTTGAGTTTCTCAAGCGTTTCGTACCTCCAAACTGCCATATCTCGCGAACGGTTTGACCAATCCGCAAAATTTCTGTTGCATCTGAAGGTAGAAACTCGCCCGATTACAACGGTATGCGTACTTTTCCCCTAGGCCGTTCTAGTTATTCGTTTCGAGCATCAGAACTGCGAAAATTTTGAGTTTCTCAAGCGTTTCTTACTTCCAAACTGCCATATCTCGCGAACGGATTGACAAATCCGCAAAATTTCTGTTGCATCTGAAGGTAGAAACTCGCCCGATTACAACGGTATGCGTACTTTTCCCCTAGACCGTTCTAGTTATGCATGTCGAGCATCAGAACTGCGAAAATTTTGAGTTTCTCAAGCGTTTCTTACCTCCAAACTGCCATATCTCGCGAACGGATTGACCAATCCGCAAAATTTCTGTTGCATCTGAAAGTAGAAACTCGCCCGAATACAACGGTATGCGTACTTTTCCCCTAGGCCGTTCTAGTTATTCGTTTCGAGCATCAGAACTGCGAAAATTTTGAGTTTCTCAAGCGTTTCTTACATCCAAACTGCCATATCTCGCGAACGGTTTGACCAATCCGCAAAATTTCTGTTGCATCTGAAAGTAGAAACTCGCCCGATTACAACTGTATGCGTACTTTTCCCCTAGCCCGTTCTAGTTATTCATTTCGAGCAACAGAACTGCGAAAATTTTGAGTTTCTCAAGCGTTGCTTACCTCCAAACTGCCATATGTCGCGAACGGATTGACCAATCCGCAAAATTATTGTTGCATCTGAAAGTAGAATCTCGCCCGATTACAACGGCATGCGTACTTTTCCCCTAGGCCGTTCTAGTTATTCGTTTCGAGCATCAGAACTGCGAAAATTTTGAGTTTCTCAAGCGTTTCTTACCTACAAACTGCCATATTTCGCGAACGGATTGACCAATCCGCAAAATTTCTGTTGCATCTGAAAGTAGAAACTCGCCCGATTACAACGGTATGCGTACTCTTCCCCTAGGCCGTTCTAGTTATTCGTTTCGAGCATCAGAACTGCGAAAATTTTGAGTTTCTCAAGCGTTTCTTACTTCCAAACTGCCATATCTCGCGAACGGATTGACCAATCCGCAAAATTTCTATTGCATCTGAAAGTAGAAACTCGCCCGATTACAACGGTATGCGTACTCTTCCCCTAGGCCGTTCTAGTTATTCGTTTCGAGCATCAGAACTGCAAAATTTTGAGTTTCTCAAGCGTTTCTTACTTCCAAACTACCATATCTCGCGTACGGATTGACAAATCCGCAAAATTTATGTTGCATCTGAAGGTAGAAACTCGCCCGATTACAACGGTATGCGTACTTTTCCCCTAGGCCGTTCTAGTTATTCGTTTCGAGCATCAGAACTGCGAAAATTTTGAGTTTCTCAAGCGTTTCTTACTTACAAACTGCCACATCTCGCGAACGGATTGACCAATCCGCAAAAATTCTGATGCATCTGAAAGTAGAAACTCGCCCGATTACAACGGTATGCGTACTTTTCCCCTAGGCCGCCCTAGTTATTCGTGTCGAGCATCAGAACTGCGAAAATTTTGAGTTTCTCAAGCGTTTCGTACCTCCAAACTGCCATATCTCGCGAACGGTTTGACCAATCCGCAAAATTTCTGTTGTATCTGAAGGTAGAAACTCGCCCGATTACAACGGTATGCGTACTTTTCCCCTAGGCCGTTCTAGTTATTCGTTTCGAGCATCAGAACTGCGAAAATTTTGAGTTTCTCAAGCGTTTCTTACTTCCAAACTACCATATCTCGCGTACGGATTGACAAATCCGCAAAATTTATGTTGCATCTGAAGGTAGAAACTCGCCCGATTACAACGGTATGCGTACTTTTCCCCTAGGCCGTTCTAGTTATTCGTTTCGAGCATCAGAACTGCGAAAATTTTGAGTTTCTCAAGCGTTTCTTACTTACAAACTGCCACATCTCGCGAACGGATTGACCAATCCGCAAAAATTCTGATGCATCTGAAAGTAGAAACTCGCCCGATTACAACGGTATGCGTACTTTTCCCCTAGGCCGCCCTAGTTATTCGTGTCGAGCATCAGAACTGCGAAAATTTTGAGTTTCTCAAGCGTTTCTTACATCCAAACTGCCATATCTCGCGAACGGATTGACCAATCCGCAAAATTTCTGTTGCATCTGAAAGTAGAAACTCGCCCGATTACAACGGTATGCGTACTTTTCCCCTAGGCCGTTCTAGTTATTCGTTTCGAGCATCAGAACTGCAAAATTTTGATTTTCTCAAGCGTTTCTTACCTCCAAACTGCCATATCTCGCGAACGGATTGACCAATCCGCAAAATTACTGTTGCATCTGAAAGTAGAAACTCGCCCGATTACAACGGTATGCGTACTTTTCCCCTAGGCCGTTCTAGTTATTCGTTTCGAGCATCAGAACTGCGAAAATTTTGAGTTTCTCAAGCGTTTCGTACCTCCAAACTGCCATATCTCGCGAACGGTTTGACCAATCCGCAAAATTTCTGTTGCATCTGAAGGTAGAAACTCGCCCGATTACAACGGTATGCGTACTTTTCCCCTAGGCCGTTCTAGTTATTCGTTTCGAGCATCAGAACTGCGAAAATTTTGAGTTTCTCAAGCGTTTCTTACTTCCAAACTGCCATATCTCGCGAACGGATTGACAAATCCGCAAAATTTCTGTTGCATCTGAAGGTAGAAGCTCGCCCGATTACAACGGTATGCGTACTTTTCCCCTAGACCGTTCTAGTTATGCATGTCGAGCATCAGAACTGCGAAAATTTTGAGTTTCTCAAGCGTTTCTTACCTCCAAACTGCCATATCTCGCGAACGGATTGACCAATCCGCAAAATTTCTGTTGCATCTGAAAGTAGAAACTCGCCCGAATACAACGGTATGCGTACT